>NC_143052.1:193440625-194073750 GCF_052426305.1 Pelodiscus sinensis
TGTTCATTACCTATCCAAACAATGCATGTATTTTTCCTGTCCCTCTATATTGTCCCATGGTTTGCTAAGTAAACCACAACACATGCTTTGCCTCCAGCTACAGTTTTCTCTTTCTCTAGTTACTTTATGTTAGAGCAACAAGAATGATTAGCGGTCTAGAGGACAAGCCCTATGAAGGAAGCCTGAAAGAAATGGGCTTGTTTAGTGTGGAAAGGAGAAGACTGATAGGGGACATGATAGCTGTTTTCAGGTATCTGAAAGGGTGTCATAAGGAGGAGGGAGAAAAACTGTTCTCCTTGGCCTCTGAGGATAGGATAAGAAGCAATGGGCTTAAACTGCAGCAAGAGGTTGGACATTAGGAAACATTTTCTAACTGTCAAGGTAGATAAACACTGGAATAAATTGCCTAGGGAGGTTGTGGAATCTCCATCACTGGAGATATTTAAGAGCAGGTTGGATAGACATCTATCTGGATTGATCTAGATGGTGTTTGGTCCTGCCATGAGGGCAGCAGACTGGACTCAGTGACCTCTCAAGGTACCTTCCAGTTCTAGTGTTCTATGACTCTATGGCTACGTCTAGACTGGCATGATTTTCCGCAAATGCTTTTAAAGGAAAAGTTTTTCTGTTAAAAGCATTTGTGGAAAAGAGCGTCTAGATTGGCACGGACGCTTTTCCGCAAAAGCACTTTTTGCAGAAAAGCATCCGTGCCTATCTAGATGCAGTTTTGCGCAAGAAAGCCCCAATCACCATTTTCGCGATCGGGGCTTTTTTGTGCAAAACAGTTTTTAGCTGTCTACACTGGCCCTCTTGAGCAAAAACATTTCCGGAAAAGGGCTTTTGCCTGAACAGGAACGTCAAAGCATTTGTGCAAGAAGCACTGATTTCGGACAGTAGGAAGTCAGTGTTCTTGCGGAAATTCAAGCGGCCAGTGTAGACAGCTGGCAAGTTTTTCTGCAAAAGCAACTGCTTTTGTGGAAAAACTTGCCAGTCTAGACACAGCCTATGTGACCAACCCCTCCACCACACTTTGGTCACTGAAATACCTTAGTTTTTAATTAATATATTTGGGCTCATAACACCTCTGTTGACAAAGTAAATGAGTCGCCCATGATTAGCCAGTGAGCCTGTGGCAGAGCCAGGAATAAATTCAGATTTTCTGAGTCCTTGCTCAGTGCCTTAACTACAAAACCATAGTTTGTTTCTACTTTTTCTTTCTGTTGCTTACCTCTTTTTTAAAAAAATCACAAATAACTTGCCAATATGAGCTTAGTAATATCAGGATATGGACCATATAGAGAACAGAGACTTCCCATTTATCTTTCAATACATACAGCACACTATCTAATAAGAGCACCAGGAGTATAGTTTTAAAACCATTTTGTTTAGCTCAACAAGTCTTAATAAAATAAAAGAAATAATAAAGAATTGCATTTACCTTGTGCATTATGTCATCTGAAATAGCATAAATGTTGTAATAGTTACTTAATTGGATAAAAGCTATGGGTAAAACAATAGGCTTTTATTCTTTATCTGACATCCCTTGGAGTGTTGTAACTCACATGGTTCAATCGCATGCTTAGGGCAGAACGAAAACCATTGGATTGTTGAAACACAGTGACTAGGGCTATTGGAAAATGGATTACTGAGGCCTTTCAGCAATAGGACTATTTTTCAATCTCAAGGGCAGAGTGCAACCCACAATGAAGTCTGACCATGCAGTGGAATGATCAAGAAGGAGTGAGAGAATGACTGGATTAATTATTACAGACCTTGATGCAGACAATTCTTTTATAGCCGAGTATTTTTATGTCACATTTTCACTGCAGGTTTCCATCAAGGTGGGCAATATTCTCATGCCTGGTGCTTGATTTTCATTGGTTCTTTGCTCATGTTCAAGGCAGAACAGTTTTAAACAAGGTCTTCTTTGTCACAAACCTGTAGCATTAGTAGGCAAATATGGCTGCTGTTGGGTTGTGAGAGAGGTTTGCAGACAGAGACATACTTTTCTGAAGAACATGGCCTATATTCAGCTACTAACTTGCCCTATACTTGGGGCTATAATTATATTTGTCATTTGTGTCTTATTTTTACTTTCAAACACCAAGTGGGGTCTCTAACTCACTTGCCTTTGGAATAGTAATAGCTCAAGTATGTTTACATTGCTACTGAAAATACCCAGGTCCTGACAGGTAAACAGAAAGATTGTCCCACAGCAGATGATCTGAGCGAATAAAAGGACATTAGCCCCAAAAAGTACCTGTTATAAATTGGTCAAAGATAACGTAACTAGTAGACAGTGGGTTGAGTAGATATTGACTCTTGTCATGTGTAAGAGAATAACTGTGAATTCAATGGATAAAGCCTGCAGACAACCAAGAGGTGGAAAATGATGAAGATGCCATCTATCCATAAACAGCTCCAGAGATTGCAATACTAATGACTACTGTGAGATGGCCCCACAAAATGGTTAAACCTCAACCTCATCAATGAATGATCAGTTATTCCATAGAGCCAGGGTTCAAATTTACAATCTTAAGTCATGTAAAAAAAAACCCAGGGACTTAATTTTTTTATCACTCTAGTTGTGTGCATACCTGTTTATTAAATGTTGTTAGGATACAGGAAAGATGATTTAAATGTTTAATTGTTAACCTATACTTCAATGGGTGAAAGCTTGTAAAACAGTCTGCTAGTCATTCCATGGTTCTTTACTTCAGGTCAGGATTTAGCTCAATTTTGTGAGGTAATACTATTTATCTTCCTGTGTTTGTAAGCTAGACAGCCAGAGAACTTCAGTGTGCTCAGCAGCCTCAATAAAGGAACTTCCTTCTCTTTACTACACCTATATCTGTGTCTTCCTTGTTGTGAGGGGTCTGGCAACTCCCCTAGATTTGCACAGTTCTCTTCATATTATTAATTGTCTTCCTGGATTACTTACACATGGTGTCCATTCTTAGGCCAGCGGTACATCTTTTTCTGCCTTTGGAACCCTGGTGAGCTGCCACCCCTGGGTGCCTCACGTGTACTGTGACCATTGTTTTTTCTGATTCAGTTATCTACCTATTATCCCACAATGTAGTCTGGGCCCATGTGTGGTTATGTTGGTGTTTCTGAATATCCTTTCCCCAGTTCTAGCATACAAGTGTGATATTGACAGTTGTCTTGTTTGTATTTATTCCACTCCATACATTAATACTTCGGCTATGTAGAAACTGCAGGCTTCTTTTGGAAGAAACTTTTCCGGAAGAGATTGGGCATTGAAAAAGCAATCTGCTTTTTCGAAAGATAGCATCAGCACTGAATGGGCAATATCTTGCATTTAAGCTGTGATTACTATGGATGGAATAGCACCTGTGTTTTTTTGTCTTTCCTCTTCTTGCAAAAGAATTCCCTCTTCCCCATCCACACATGCCTTTTTCCGAAAGAGCTCTTTCAGAAAAGGCTTCTTCCTTGTAGAAAGAGGTTTTCCAATGTCGGAAAAGCCCTTTCTTTCTTTCTTTCTTTCTTTCTTTCTTTCTTTCTTTCTTTCTTTCTTTCTTTCTTTCTTTCTTTCTTTCTTTCTTTCTTTCTTTCTTTCTTTCTTTCTTTCTTTTTGAAAGAACATGATTGCAGTGTGGACAAAAGTGAATTTTTTTTTCAGAAAAATGGTCATTTTTCTGAAAAAACTCTTCAGTGTAGACATACCTTTAATAATGATCTGTTGTTCTGGATGCAGCTGTAAGAAATATGCTGGTCTCCCTTTGCTTTTGTACTTATATAATGCAGATCACCACCAGCTTTGCTAGACTGTACAAATTGCACCCTAATTTTTACATTCAGTCTCTTGAGTACAAAGTGACCCATCTAGAATGAGTCATGGAATCAATCTTAATGAATGTAAAAGTGCAATGTTAAAAGACTGAGTAACTGGAAAGACAGTTTCAACTATACATACACAGTGTACAGGCACTAACAAATACTGCCTTTTAGATTGCTTGCAGCTCAGACTTTTCATCAAATCTGTTTAGTGAAGTGCACTTCAGCAGCCACTGTATAATCTAGTTCAGCCAGAAATACCTCAGGTTGCAGCACATTTGAAATTGATCCAAAATATCTTGGCTGAATATAGCAGTGTAAATATGTCAGGGAAGCTATTTATGGAAATATGAATTGGTGAGGAGGATGGCAGACAGCAGAGGAGGTTGGTTGAATAAAAAGAAAATAAATGTAGTAAATAAGGGTAAAATGGGTTGCAATGGGAATGCTAATTTGTTAAAAAACACTCTTACCATTTTTGTGAAGACCTGCAAAACGAGTTTTTCTTCTTCAGTCTCCAAAAATACCCATCTGTCATCCGCTATGATCACACCAATGAGCTTAGGTTTGGTTTGAAGATTTGGGGAGATTAACTAGATGATTCCTATGGAGACAACCAAACTCAGTTGATTCATTTCATATAAAACATTGTGTGTGCTTTGTATGTGTTAAGCGGGAATATTCAGACCTCCAGGCTCCTGTTCATAGAATCATAGAATCATAGAAACATAGAGCTGGAAGAGATCTCAGAAGGTCATCAAGTCCAGCCACCTGTTCTAGGCGAGACCAATCCCAACTAAATCAACCCAGCCAGGGCTTTGTCAAGCTGAGACTTAAACACCTCTAGGGATGGAGACTCCACTACTTCCCTAGGAAACCCATTCCAGTGCTTCACTACCGTCCTAGTGAAATAGATTTTCCAAATATCCAACCTGGACCTCTCCCACCACAAATTGAGACCATTGCTCCTTGTTCTACCATCTGTCACTACTAAGAAGAGCCTTTCTCCATCCTCTTTGGAACCTCCCTTCAGGAAGTTGAAGGCTGCTATCAAATCCCCCCTCACTCTTCGCTTCCGCAGACTAAACAGACCCAAATCCCTCAGCCTCTCCTCATAGGTCATATGCTCCAACCCCCTAATCATTTTGGTTGCCCTGTGCTGGACCCTCTCCAATGCGTCCACATCCTTTTTGTAGTGGGGGGCCCAGAACTGGACACAATACTCCAGATGTGGCCTTGCCAGAGCCGAATAAAGGGGAATAATGACATGTCTGGATCTGCTGGCAATGCTTCTCTTAATGCAACCTAATATGCCATTAGCCTTCTTGGCTACAAGGGCATACTGTTGACTCATATCTAGCTTCTCATCCATTGTAACCCCCAGGTCCGTTTCTGCAGAACTACTACTTAAGCTGGTTGGTCCCCAGCCTGTAACTATGCTTGGGATTCTACCGTCCCAAGTGCAGGACTCTGCACTTGTCCTTGTTAAACCTCATCAGATTTTCTTGTGGCCCAATCCTCCAATTTGTCTAAGTCACTCTGGACCCTATCTCTGCCCTCCAGCGTATCTACCTCTCCCTTTAGCTTAGCGTCATCTGCAAACGTGCAGAAGGTGCAATCCATCCCCTCATCCAGGTCATTAATAAAGATATGAACAAAACCGGTCCTAGAACCGAACCTTGGGACTTACAGGATCGGTTGGCAAAGGCTTCCCCGATCCGCGTCTAGACTATTGTGCTGTGATAGATCAGCTGATCGTCGGCACAGCGTGGCGGCCATGTTTATTTTAATGAAGTGGGGATTATTTAAATCCCTGCTTCTTTGCCTATGCCGGGTAAACTAGTTTACATGTAGTCTAGATATACCCTAGGGGTCTGGTACAAAACTTGCTTAGTGAAAAGACTCCCATTGACTCCAGTGGTCATTGGATCATTTCCTAGCTCTTTAATCAGCACAATGCTCCTAAGAGGTAATAACAATAAGTAAGAATTGTTATCCCCATTTTACAGCTAGGCAAAATAAAGCATTGATTTATATCTACACAATGAAAAGGTCCAAGAACTCATCTAAAAAAGAAAATTGAGATTAACTATGATATGTCTAGTGCTTACAGTCCAGCACTGAGGCTACATCTAAACTACACCCGTCTGTTGGCAGAGAGATGTAAATGGTGCACTTAAAAAATGAGGAGTACAGGATCTTTCAAAAAAGGGCCCTGTTGTTGAAAAAACCACATTTAAACTGCGGTTTCAGTTTCGAAATGGTGTTTGTTTGAAACAGCGCCATGATATGATTATGCAAATGAAGTGTGAGATATTTAAATTCCCGCTTCATTTGCTCTTTCGAAGTGCTTCATTTACATCCCTCTGCCGACAGAGGGGTGTAGTTTAGATGTAGCCTGAGTGAGTTACTTAGTCTAACTCCTATAATGTGACAGTGCTCTTTTAGTAATCCTTAAACTATCACTGACAGATGTACTCCTGCCCTTAAGTAGCTTTAGTCATTATGAGTCTAATACCTTCCTTGGCCACTTATTTAATTTCTAGACTTTTCTTAAAACCACAGAGATTTATTTGTATTGTACCTAAATCTTCCCTCTGCCATTTGCTGTAGACTAAACATGCCCAGTTCCACTAACCTTCCTCACAGGTCTCCTATTCTAAAATGTTTATATGTTTTTTTGCTATTCTGTGAATTCTGCCAGTTTGCCTAAGTGCCTGAAATAAATGCAGCCATCCAGCTGAAACATAACCAGTGCCAATCACCTTGATTATTTTGTATGGGATACTCCCCTTACCACAAATCTAGATGGTCCCTGGCAATTTTATGACAGTGTCACATTGCTAGCCCATATTCACTGTTATCCTCTCGGTGATCTAATCAATATTTTCCCATTCTCTGCACAGTTGTCTTAATTTTTAAAAGAATGTACTTTCTGTTAAGTACCTGTCCTATTTTTTTTAACTTATCTACAGCTTCATAATGCTGAAACTGTTCAGGAATCCAGGAAAATACCCTTTACCCATAGCTCTTTACCCTGTATACGGGGCAGAAATGTTAATAAGACCATACTTTAGTGTGTTTTCCTCCCTCAGCACTTAATTATTTCAGCCAGGTGCAGAAACACCAGTGAACTTTTTTGAATTCGAGAAAAGATTTGGATCACTTATTTCATTCAAAAGAGTTGGCTGGTCTCTAGTTGCAATGGGAAAAGCCTGAATATGCTTATCTAAAAATAACCCATAAAATAAGCTGGAGGACTGCTACCCACTTTCAGTGTGGTATGACTTAATATTTGTACAAGGGCCAGACTGTGAGACTATTATTTACAGTGAATAGTAGCTTATGCCATAAATAGCCTTACTAATGTCAATAGGTCTATTTCTAAAGTAAGATGCTATTTCACAAGATGAGGGGTATAATGATACGGTTTCCCCAAAACCATAAAAATTGGTACATTTAGTTTAGAGTTAAGGCAAAATGATATTGCTATTTCTCTTTAATCACTAACATTTCAGTAGGAATTCAAGACTTGTTCACTTAAAAGGTTTTATTGCCTAGTATTTATAACAACAATAAAGTACTGATAATAGAACAATAACAAAGCCAAAAACATAAATTTTGGTAGTACTTCCAAAGACAGAAAAAAATAGAGTCCCAACACTAAAAGCCTTCAGCCATGAATGGAAAAAACAGGTCACTTGAAATGAACAAAATACATTTTTACTGAAAACAGGATTATATATTTTCAGTGTAATATATTTTTCAGAATAAAAAACCATTGTAATTTACTTTCACTTTGTTTGGGGCCAATTTCTGTATCCCGCCACATGACGCTGATACAGAAGCAAAAGGGGGAATCAGACAGACACACACAGACACACACATCATGCCAATGTTATTATTAGCCCTGCATCTCTGCTTCCAGCAGTAGCAGCAGGAGGAGAATCTATGTACCCAATATTTTCCCTGTCCTATGCTAGTGGGCAAGAAATGATAAGAGTGCATCATGGAAATAGGCAGAGTCTGGAATCTTCCACATAACAAGTGTAACAGGCACCATAGCTGAGATGATTGTCCAAGAGCAAATTATTATCCTTCGCCCTGAGTATAAGAGAAAGGACAGAGAAGGAATTCTGTGTGACGTGCTTATTAAAATGACCCTTCTTAGCGCTAGGCCAGAGATGCAACATTTTAAATATTTTTTATCTGAATTTTCCCAAAGTTGTAGTTGTGTGTTTTTAGAGTTGGGGTTTTGGTTCAGCCCATTATGGTGACTAGAGTTAGTAAGAACAATGGGAGCTTGATTCAAATGCCCCACAGTTCAGAGAGTTCAGTTTCTGAGTTGAGTTTGAATACATTTCTGAAGTAGTGAGGAGCCAGTATGTTCTTCATTGATTTATTCCCACAAAATAAACTCTTACCACTAGCCTGTTGCTTTAAATCCACTGGAACTCAGTTTGGGCATCTCTGTTGATCCTAACTGTGGCAGCATGACATAAAGAGAGAGGTAGTATCTCCGGCAGGGTTTAGATCTCATGAAAACCTACTGAAGCTGAACAGCTGGTAGAGGAAGAAAGTTGGAAAAAGTTACTAGCTCATATATTTTGGGATACATATGGACATTTTTTTTTCATTTTGGAGATCTCAGTTTTTGGTTGCCCACCCTGACGCATTATGAGGAGACCTTATTTTCAGAGAGTGCGTATTCACCACTGTCTGAAAAATCAAGTCCCTTTCGAGTATCTTAAGCAGAGCACCCAGAAAATTAAGAAACCCAAGACTGCTAGTTACTTTGGAAAGCATTGGCCAAAATCCAGACAAAAACCTTACCACTACATAGAAAGTCATAGTTCTCCTAAACTGAGGAGGTCCTTTGTTTTCTGATTCCAAAGTGACACATCCTGAACAAACAGCTCCTCGGTGATGTCTGGCTGACTCAATGACTGTTTATTGGTAAGAACTGCTCACAGGCAAAATGACAGAAACCAGCAGAGTTCATCTAATCCAGTGTACAAAAAGCACTGTCGATTATCTACTGTAGGTCATAAAACAGCTAAAGATAGGGAGGAAAAGCTATTAGTACTAAATATGTCATTTAGTTATATAAGATAAGACAGCTCTATAATCATGGAATGGATGACAAGAATAAAGAGATTTGAAGCAGCTACGCCTCCAGCACACAAAGATAAGATAAGAAAAACTGAATTGGGAATGAGGGGTACAGCTTTGTTCATTGTTAATTTTAACATACCTAAGTTATATTATGAAGTGCCAATAAGGAACAAGACAGCTCAAGCAATTGATATGAAAACTGTAAACCCAGTGCTTACTGGTTCAGACATGCTCATGGATCTGGACATGTGTAACTGGGGTTATTTTTTATTGGCTCTGTTTATTCTTTTCTGAAAGACTTCAGAGGGCAGTCCCAGGTAATTTTTACCCACCCTCCAAAGCTGTCTTTTTAGGGGATCCTGCAAGGTTACAGTCTAAGTTGTAAGCGATACTGCTAGAGGAAAAAACACAGCATTTTGGGCTTTTGCCTCATTGTGATGTTCTAGATCCTCAGCTGGAATAAATCAGTGTAATTGTGCTAAAGTTAATTGATTTAAACCAATTTAGCCCAACAAGCCCCTTAAGTGAGAGACTGAAAGTGGGGGAAAGCAGTATTGATCCATTACGGCAGCTGTATATTGCTTAGCAAACCCCCTTATGTGCAGGGATCTATTTCTGTTGGCACCTCATGCCACTAAAGTGGCACATAAGAACTGGAACATGATAGAGAATCTTCACACAGGCTAAGTGGTTCAGCCTATTCTCAAGGGTCTTTCATTCCTCAGAACTTCTTAAGGTTAAGATTAGTTGCCTAAAGCTCAGGAAAGAAGCAGCCCAGCAGAGGATAGGTTTGCCCAGCTGCCAGTGTTGAATGGAACAACCAAATACTCACTACAATTTCCAACAGCATGGAAAAAAGGCGTTAGTTATCCTGGTTATATATGGGAACCTTTGGGTTCAAGAAAGTATCTCTTCTTCCTAGCTCTGTATGGTTTGGAATAACTTTGGTCACTATTAAAGCTATGCTGTTTTTGCCTTTGGTAAAATCACACTACTTAGACCATTATCTACGTATTGCGTGCTTACTTATCTAAAACAAAACTGGGCACTGTTCTTTCTAAACAATACATAGGCAACACAGTGAGTCCTGAGATACTGTAAAAATTTAAAGTTCTGTAAAGCAATGGGCACATTTTTAAAGGTCACAGTTTTATAATGTATGCTTTGTTTTGGAATACAAAATAAAAACCTCAATCATAGAATCATAGAACCATAGAGCTGGAAGAGACCTCAGAAGGTCATAAAGTCCAGCCCCCTGCTCTAGGCAGGACCAATCCCAACTAAATCAACCCAGCCAGGGCTTAAACACCTCTAGGGATGGAGTTTCCACTACTTCCCTAGGTAAGCCATTCCAGTGCTTCACTACTTTCCTAGTGAAATAGTTTTTCCTAATATCCAATCTGGACCTCTCCCACCACAACTTGAGGCCATCTGTCACTACTGCGAACACCTTTCTCCATCCTCTTTGGAACCTCCCTTCAGGAAGTTGAAGGCTGCTATCAAATCTCCCCTTACTCTTTGCTTCTGCAGACTAAACAGCTCTAACTCCCTCAGCCTCTACTCGTAGGTCATTTGCTTCAGTCCCCTAATCACTTTGGTTGCCCTCTGCTGGACCCTCTCCAAAGCATCCACATCCTTTTTGTAGTGGGGGGCCCAGAACTAGACACAATACTCCAGATGTGGCTTCACCTGAGCCGAATAAAGGGGAATAATGACATGTCTGGATCTGCTGGCAACGCTCCTCTTAATGCAACCTAATATGCCATTAGCCTTCTTGGCTACAAGGGCACACTGTTGACTCATATCCAGCTTCTAATCGACTGTAACCCCCAGGTCCTTTTCTGCAGAACTACTACTTAGCTGGTTGGTCCCCAGCCTGTAACAATGCTTGGGATTCTTCTGTCCCAAGTGCAGGACTCTGCACTTGTCCTTGTTAAACCTCATCAGATTTCTTGTGGCCCAATCCTCCAATTTGTCTAAGTCACTCTGGACCCTATCTCTGCCCTCAAGCATATCTACCTCTCCCCCTAGCTTAGTGTCATCTGCAAACTTGCTGAGGGTACAATCCATCCACTCGTCCAGGTCATTAATAAAGATATTGAACAAAACCAATCCTAGAACTGAACCTTGGGGCACTCCATTAGAAACCAACTGCCATCCTGACACCAAGCCATTGATCACTACCCGTTGGGCCCAGCCTTCTAGCCATCTTTCTATCTATCTTACCGTCCATTTATCCAATTCACATTCCCTTAACTTGCTGGCAAGAATATTGTGGGAGACCGTATCAAAAGCCTTGATAAAGTCAAGATATATCACATCCACTGACTTTCCCATGTCCACAGAGCCAGTTACCTCATCATAGAAGCTAATCAGATTGGTCAGGCACGACTTGCCCTTTGTGAATCCATGCTGACTATTCCTGATCATTTTCCTCTCTTTCATGTGCCTCAAAATGGATTCCTTAAGGATCCCTTCCATGATTTTTCCAGGATCCCAGGTAAGACTGACTGGCCTATTGTTCCCTGGATCGTCATTCTTCCCTTTTTTTGAAGATGGGCACTACATTTGCCTTTTTCCAATCATCTGGTATCTCTCCCAATCTCCACAACTTTTCAAAGATAATGGCCAAAGACTCCTCAATGACATTTGCCAACTCCCTCAGTACCTTCAGATGCACTAAGTCCGGACCCATGGATTTATGTATGTTTAGCTTTTCTAAATAGTTCCTAACTTGTTCTTTACCCACCAAGGGCTGTCCATCTTCATCCCATCTTGCGTCACTTTGCGCAGAAGTCCAGGAGCCGACCTTATCCGTGAATACAGAGGCAAAGAAAGCCTTGAATACTTCAGCTTTCCCCAGGTTACCTCCTTCATCCAGTAGGGGCCTCACACCCACTCTGATCACCTTCTTCTTGTTAACATGCCTGTAGAAACCTTTCTTGTTATCCTTCATATTCTTTGCCAGTCGCAATTCCAATTGCGTTTTCGCCTTCCTGATAACCCCCCAGCATTCTCGAGCTATCCATTTATACCCCTCCCTGGTCATTTGTCCAAGTTTCCACTTTTTTAAGCTTCCTTTTTGTGCTTAAGTTCACCAAGGATTTCCCCTGTAAGACAATCTGGTCTCCTACCATGTTTGCTTCTCTTGCTACGCATAGGGATGGTTTCTTTCTGTGCCTTCAATAAGGCTTCTTTAAAAGACTGCCAGCTGTCCTGGACTCCTTTCTCCTTCATGTTAGCATCCCAGGAGATTCTGTCCATTAGTTCTCTGAGGGAGTCAAAATCTGCTTTTCTAAAGTCCAAGATGTGTATTTTACTACTCTTTTTTCTTCCTTTGGTCAGGATCCTGAAATCTACCATCTCATGATCACTGCTTCCCAGGTTGTCACCCACCTCTACTTCCCCTATTAGTTCCTCCCTGTTTGTGAGCAGAAGATCAAGCTGCTCACGGCCCCTGGTCGGATCTGCAGCACTTGTACCAAGAAGTTATCCCCAACATTCTCCAAAAACTTCCTGGATTGCCTGTGTACTGCCATATTGGTTTCCCAACAGATGTCAGGGTGATTAAAGTCCCCCATGAGAACCAGGGCCTGCAATCTTGAAGCTTCTCTCAGTTGTCCGAAGAAAGCCTCATCTACCTCATCCTCCTGATTTGGTGGCCTGTAGTAGACACCCACCACAACATCACTGCTGTTGTTTGCACCTCTAAACTTAACCCATAGACTCTCAACAGGTTTTTCTCCCTCTATATACTGGAGTTCTGAGCAATCATAGGGTATGTCTACACTAGCCCCCTAGTTCGAACTGGGGGGGGGGGGTAATGTAGTCATATGGAGTTGCAAATGAAGCCCGTGATTTGAATTTCCCGGGCTTCATTTTCATAAAGCCGGCCGGCGCCATTTTTAAATGCCGGCTAGGTCGGACCCCGTGCCGCGTGTAGCCGCGCGGCACGGGGTGCGACCTAGCCGGCATTTAAAAATGGCACCGGCCGGCTTTATGCAAATGAAGCCCGGGAAATTCAAATCCCGGGCTTCATTTGCAACTCCATATGACTACATTACCCCCCCTAGTTCGAAGTAGGGGGGTAGTGTAGACATACCCTTACTGCTCTCTTACATACAGTGTAACTCCTCCTCCTTTTCTCCCCTGCCTGTTCTTCCTGAACAGTCTATACCCTTCCATGACAGCGCTCCAGTCATGTGAGTCATCCCACCAAGTCTTTGTTATCCCAATTAAATCATATTTCTTGGACTGGGCCAGGGCTTCCATTTCTTCCTGTTTGTTGCCCAGGCTTCTTGCATTAGTGAACAAACACCTCAGATAACCAGTTAATCTCCCAATTTTCTCCATTCGAATCAGGGGTCCTCCTTTCTTGCTCGTTCCTCTTTGCATTTCTTCCTGGTATCCAACTTTCCCATTCCCCTCAGGGTTTTGTTCACCGTCCCCCAACGAACCTAGTTTAAAGCCCTCCTCACTAGGTTTGCAAGGAACTCCCTCCCTAAACTCCCTGTTAACACTCACCTGTTTGCAATATTTGATTACTCATTCCACCCCCTCCCAGTTTATCCCTTGAATTTTCCTGACACAGGGTACCCACCAGACTCTGGGAAATGAGCTATCATCACTTACAACTAGGATAAAATGGATTTAGATAAATCATATATGGAGAAATGAAAATAATTATTTACAAGGAAAGGGAATTTTAGTAGAAATTTTCTGCCATCAATATTGCCTTACTCACTAAAGTCTCATAATTGCAATGAATAATGTAATATTATCAGTCATTTTAAGCAGTGAATGGAAACACATAGAATAAGATTTGGACAGAAGAAAAAGCAATACTATTTTTCCACTCAGCAGCAATGCATATATCCATAGATATTAGTACTGGATGAGTTGACAGAGAAGACACTGGAGAGTGGAAGCATCCTACAATGAAAAACTATTATTTAACACTTCCACAGCCTAACAAAAGTTTGATGCTCATCCTGTCCATTTTTGCTCATTTTCCATACTGTTGTACTAGTGAGTGTAAAGGAAAGGCACACATTATACATTCATAGTCTATACACTTTCCCAGAGGAGAAGCAGTAAAAAGTCTTTTTATGGTCATAAAAATGCACTTCTCTATTACCATATGTTTTTGTTAGCATTAGCAATCTACCTAAAATGGCTCAAGACATACATATATGCATGACCATGCACTGAGGGTATGATTCTGCAAGCCTTATAGTAAAGAAAACTGATTTAAAGGAGTAATTGACTATAGCGTTCACAGTTCATGTCTGCAAAGGTTTCAATGTTAATAAAGAAAAGAAAAGAAAAGAAAAGAAAAGAAAAGAAAAGAAAAGAAAAGAAAAGAAAAGAAAAGAAAAGAAAAGAAAAGAAATTGGACAGGAGCAAAATAGTGGGACAGAACATTCCTTTAATGAAATAAGCAATAAATGGTAAACACCATTATATTTTACTCTCACTGTGATCCTTCAATGCCAGTGACCAATCAGTTACAGTTCTAACTCCATTATATATGTGCCATAAATGAGCAGTTGATACAAATGGACAGCGAGAACAGGACACTTGAGGATACTATTGGGTGCAGGGTAGTGATATCATATTGCCCACTCCTGGTATAGGTAATTGGTAATTCAAATAAAAATGGTACACTTACTCACTTACACGTACAACTCTCAGACTCTGGTTTCTAATGCAAATACTTGCATTTACAAGTTCAAAATTCATGATCTGTGTATCCTCTAATAATCTCATAAAATTCACTCTACCCACATGCATTCTTGTCAGTAAAATTGGCCATTAAAATGTTCAAAACAATGGTTAGGCAGTTTCATCAAACCAGCTGCCTATCATGGCTGACTTAACTTGCTTTATTGTTTCCACAACCTCCCCTGTCTGTAACAAACTGTTCTTATCTCTACCACATAGAGTGATGTTCTTTGGGGGCAGGAACATCTCTGTGTTTGTATGGTGCCTAGCACAAGGAGGACCTGGTCCATGACTGGGGTTTCTAGGAACTACCACAATGCAAACAACAACCAACACCAAAAACATTCACAAAACAGTCAAAGGAAATGTATATTCAATTAAGTGTATGTTCAAACAAATATCCAAGGGAAATGTTTGAGGAATCCAGCCAACTCTGTTTGCATGTGCACCATTGTAGAGCAGCAGCAGAATGAAGAATGCTTCAGTTCACTTTGGTTCTCATTTAAAGAAAAACAACTTGTGTTATGGACTCATGACCTGTAAAATGTAATTTAAAATAACCTGAAAGTTGCAGAAGTGCAACAACATGTGGGTCAAGGAAGACATGATAATGGAGATGTTAAAGCACTCAGATAATAATATGAATCTCAGGGAGACACTTAATAATAGTAGCGCTAACAGACACAGCCAGAATCAGCTGGTCTTGACAGTTTTTCCAAGCAACCAAAATCACCTCAGTTTTGTTCTTTTCTCTTTCCTCCTGCTAAGATATTATCAGACAAATGGCTCTACTGCTGATACACTAAGGGTACGTCTACACTGCAGAGCTATTTTGGGATACTGAAAGTATCCCAAAATAGCTGTTCTGCATATATTGAAGCAGCCCGTTATTCTAAATAGATTCCAGATAAAAAGTTTGATTTTTATTCTGCTGTTGCTGGTGTCAACATATTTATTTTTAGGTAACAGGAAGGCTCTGTGGAATATCAGCTTTAAAAGTTTACCTTTGTTTGCATGCTTTATGTCATATTTTTCCCTGAGAATCCATTATCACGTAGTGCTGTCAGTAACGATATTCTTTAGATGAGATGAGAAGTCAAAGTTAGTTAGTTTTTCTTGAGTGCCTCTTTTCTGAAAAACGTGACCAGATGATTTCTACCTCCTGATCGCTCTTTGTTGGCAGATAAGGATTCTTGTATTCTTGACCCCACCAGTTTAGGCATTATTGTAACTGTTATATTCCTTCCCTATTGTTAACCTCTGAAAAAAGTATTCACTGTTATTATGGGGATTTGTTTTTCTTTCCTTTCTTAAGCTAATTAATGCAAAAAACCCCAAAACAAACAAAAAACCAAACCAACCCTAGATATATTTACATAATATTGGACAGCAATTCATTTTGGTTTTGTCCTGAACAAAGTGAAAAAATATATTTACCTAAATCAAAGAGGGTATGTCTATGCTACAGAGTTATTTCGAAATATCAAATTTTGAAATAGTTATTTCAAAATATATTATTTCAAAATAACGCGTCTACACACAAAATGCGTTTCGAAATAGCTTTTTGCTACTTCGAAATAGTGCGTCCACATTGATTGGATGCTGAATCGTATTTAAGGCCAGCTGGAACTGGTTCCAGCAGTTCATCAGGTCAGAAGTTATCTTGTGACCAGGGCAGCCAGCAGGGCACCCTAGGGAGGGCTGGAGGCCCCCTATTTCGAAATAAGCGTCTACACAGTGCTTATGTCGAAATAGCAGTTTTGAAATCAGTGCTATTCCTTGTGGAATGAGGTTCACCAATTTCAAAATAAGCTCTCCACTGTTTCAAATTATTTTCGAAATAGCAGTTGGCTTATGTAGACGCTAGGAAAGTTATTTAGAAATAACGGTTGTTATTTCGAAATAACTTTGCTGTGTAGACATACCCAGAGAATGAGGCTCTCAAAAGCCCCTACAGGACATAGGAACACAAGTTCCATGGAACGTCAGTGTGATTTGTTCTCTGAGGCCTCATAGCGCATTTCTACACTGCCGTTAAACCCCCTGGGCTGGTCCGTGCCACTGACTTGTGGTCAAAGGGTTTAGACTGTGGAATTGTTTCACTGCTGTGTAGACATCCCAGTTCAGGCGGCACCCTGAGCTCTGGGGTCCTACCACTTTGCATGGTCTAGAGACTGGGCTCCAGCCCAAGACTAGAAGTCTACATTGTAATTAAACAGTCTGGCAGCCCAAGCCCCATGAGTCCAAATCAGTGGCGCAGGACAGATGTGATTTTTTTAATTGTACTGCAGACAAACCCATTGGCTCTTTCGAAATCTCTCACAGAGTTATGACTGAACTGTACCATACTGCAACAATTCAGGGATGAACAAGGTTTCTGCCATTTGGTGAGGTTTGTCAGCCCCGTTTCATCATAGTGCAGTACAGTTTTGTTAAAGAGCTCTCATCAATAATATGCTAAACCTCATATATTAAACACCAGCTTCCAATTAGTAACCACCAATTTACATTGTCACAGTATTAGTGATAACCAATTGTTTTAGAATTAGCATCAGCACTGAAAAAATAAAACCAGCATTCCATTTTATGTGTGTTATTGTGAGAGTTACATAGGTTAGCAAATAGAGTAAAACTTTTTATCTGTAAAAGGGGACATTTGAAAAAAAACAATTAACATTAACAGACATTAACAACTGCTCCCAGTTAAACAAGGTGATGAAATTAATGAGCATGATGGGCTTCAGTGAGCATTGTCCCAAGACAGTACTTCACACTTACGCTCTACATTGGCTTTTGAGCCAATTCTAGGTCCAGTTCAAGAACCACACCCCAGGTCCTGAAAAGTATTTAGACCCCCTCCCATCAGGAGTTAGGTGCCTAAATATTTTTAAGGACTCGAACCCTTAGCTTTAAAGCCATCAACTGTGTGATAGAGTGCTTGGAGGGCTGGGTAGCCTACTGGTTGGAGCACCTGACTTCCAGCCCCTTGCTGCTGTGATAGGGCGGTAGAGATGCCTGTTCCTGACCGTAAGCAGGGAATTTTCAGCTCTCCACTTGCATCTGGGTCTTGGCCCTTTGGAGTGTGGTAGGGGCAGATGGAGCTGGACCTGCCCTCAGCATTACCTTGTGGGAAGCAACACGAGCAGGAATCTTTCTGCAGCAAGTCTTAGTCTGCAACCTTGTGCTTCTTCATACCTTAATGTTCCTTCAATCTGGGTATGACCCCTGCATCAGTCAACTTGTCAATCATTTAACAGAATTCAAAGGAGAAGAGCCCCACAGGACCTTCGGTTTTCAACGTGTGTAGTGTTTGGAGAAGACACTGTCTGGGGGCTTTACTTTCTTGGTGGTCCCACTTCAGGCTCAGTCTTCCTGGAGAGGAATTCCTCTCTCCCATAGACAGTTCATCATCCTTTGTCTGGGTTTCTGAGTTCCTTTTAACTGGGCCCTCCAGTTAAAGCAAGCTTGGCAGGTCCAGAGGGGCAATATTACCTTTTAACCTATGAGGGGCTGTAAATCCCATCACAAACTTGTTAGGTTAAACAGGTATCTTATGTCAAGAGCCCCATAGGTTCCCCAAGTCTAGGGTCTCTGCTTTTAGTGTCATATGATTATATCTGAAACTCAGCTTCCATAGGGGTGGATGTGCAGAAAATTACATTTCTAGCCTTCTCGTTGCAAAGAAAAGAATTGAAAACAAGAATCTAGTGTAACCCAAGCAGTAATAATTGCCTGAGACAGCAGACAGCTTGAAACAATAACTTTGAGACGTGTGACCTGCCCCAGACATCTCAATGGGGTGTTAACTCCATGACCCACTGCTCTGGGGAGAACAGGGCTCTGTGTGTGTGTGTGTCGCAGGACAGCTCAATTATTTATACAGCCTGGCACCCTGCCTCTAACAGTAGTCAGTACTGAATATTTTAGAAGAAATTGTAATCGCCCCAATGAATAAAAAGCCAAAGGAATTGTACCGTGATAGGTATTTTTTTCTAAATACTGCTAATGAGCAAAATATGCCCGGTAGCATGATGGTCCACAGACCATATTATTTTTTCTTAGCTAGCGAAACAGCTGATGTTATTTCTTATTCAGCTAAAATTGTTGAAAAGCTTACTAAGTTATTTATCTCAGTAATATTCTGTTGTGGTAAAATAGAATTTATATTTTTCATTTCTGTTTTTAAAAGTTTAGATTACTATTCAGTATTTTAAACAATCAGTTTCCACTACTCCATAGAATCACTGTCCATTTTTGAAGACTGTATATTAGGAGAAGCAAAATGCAGGACTATGTAGCACTTTAAAGACTAACAAGATGGTTTATTAGATGATGAGCTTTCGTGGGCCAGACCCACTTCCTCAGATCAAATAGTGGAAGAAAACAGTCACAACCATATATACCAAAGGATACAATTAAAAAAATGAACACATATGAAAAGGACAAATCACATTTCAGAACAGAAGGGGGATGCAGGCGGGGGGGTGGGGGGGGGAAGGAAGGTGAGTGTCTGTGAGTTAATGATATTAGAGGTGGGGAAAAGTAGATGTCTGTGAGCTAATGGTATCAGAGGTGATAATTGGAGAAGCTATCTTTGTAATGGGTAAGGTAGTTGGGGTCTTTGTTCAATCCCCCCCTGGAGAGTGTCGAATTTTAGCATGAATGACAGTTCAGAGGATTCCCTTTCAAGTGCAGATGTAAAAGGTCTTTGTAGCAGAATGCAGGTAGTTAAGTCGTTGAGACAATGTCCTTTCTGGTTAAAATGGCAAGAAATTGTTTTTTCTTTGTGATCCTGTCTGATATCTGTTTTGTGGGCATTAATCCTTTGGTGAAGTGTCTATTAGGAGAGATGCTGCTATTTCTTTCTTTTATTTGGTTGACATATTAATCGATGGTTGCCTTCGTACTTTAGTACTGGAACAATCCAGATGCCTTGGATTTCTTCTGGGCATTGAGCTGTAATCACGATCTGTTGTCATGGTTTTAGCTTTTCATGCAGTTAGAGTGAAAATAACCTAGGTCCAGCCCCAGTTCTTTGATATCTAATTCATTCTGACAGTCTTCCAAAATATTCAATCAAACTTACAAAATGGACTTATAATTAATGAGCAGATTACTTTGAAACTTTCTTATTTGGGCAGATGTGCATTGTGAAGAAAAGTTGGATATTCTGAGGTAAATTTTCACCGCTACCCACCTGCCAAGCATACTCATAGCTACACATGATGGTCCACATTCAGTTCAGGTACAATGATCCATGTGCATACTTTAAAAAAAATCTGATATCTGCATTGACACAAATGTGGCAACTTGAAGTCACAAGATCCATTGCACTAATATATGTTGCAGGTAAAAATTCTAACATTTCCACATGGACAGGTGTTAAGATCCTTCATGAATGCTCATGTAACCCTTAAAAGGCTTAATTATTTGATGAATAGCCCTAAAGCAGCCTGTTTAAGCTTTATAGATGATTTCTAAATCTAATGTTCAGAGGCAGGAAAAGGTAGATCTGCACATGAAGTAGCCATTTTGTTTGAGAGCCCTGGAGAGGAATTGAGAGCAGGAAAGGAAAATAACTTTCACTGGAATGTCAAAAGGAAGAATTAATTCTATATGGAGATCAAAAGTGTCTCTCGCCCTGTTTGCTGCTTTAAGATACATACGAATAGGAAATAGGAAACATCTCATGAGATCATTCTGCTCATATTGGCAGATTTCGGTGAGGTCCCAGCTGTAGAGGAGCTTATGGGCAGGGAGTGTGGCCAGCACTGCTGAGACAAGCCATCATGGTGGGGACGCGGGCAGAGTCCAAGTGGCCTGAGCAATTGGACATGGGGAAGCTGGACAGCCCCGACTCTGATCTGCAACCCAGCCCCAGACATGGGCTACTTACTGGCTGCCATCTGCAACAAGCCGTGACCCCCGGGCTGCCTGAGCTGCCGGCTGTGGACCAGGCATAGATGTGGATATGGATAGCCACAGATTTGCAGAGCTCTAGTTTATGTCCAGCCTGAAAGAATTTAAAAGCAGCTCCACAATCTGGGCTTCAAGAAAATTAAAGGTTTTTTTGAACAGACTTGCTTTCAGTTTGTAGGGGATGCAAAAGCATCCATGCCAGTGTAGACGCTCTCTTACGCAAGAAAGCTCCGATGGCCATTTTAGACATCAGGCTTTCTTGCGCAAGAAATTAACATGGCTGTCTACACTGGCCCTCTTGCGAAAGAATACTTGCACAAGAGGGCTTATCCCTGAGCGGGAGCGTCGGAGTATTTACACAAGAACCACTGATTTTGTACATTACAAAGTCAGTGTTCTTGCGCAAATACTCACGGCTATTTGACAGGAGGCAAGATTTTGTGCAAAATCATACCAGTCTAGATGCATCCCAAGTGTGTTTATTGCCCAAGCTAGTGAAAGACCATGAAATGCTAATATTAGTGCTGGAAGCATGTTACTGCTTCTGTAAAATTATTTCAGCCACCTTCTTTTGATGGCATTTGGGTAAGCTAAAACTGCCCATTGAACTGATTTTCTTGGGTAGTTCAACATAAAAAAAACCTGCTGGAAATAAGAGATCTGAATTCAGAGGCATCTAATTAGGAAAACATTGTAATAGTCAATGCAAATGTCTCCCAAGGAGCTGCATCTGTGCACCATCCATCAATTGCATATTAAGATTTCCATATCCATTTCCAAAGCCATTACAGTTATACAAGCATCCAGATTGTGTTTACAGCCTGCTTATGTGAAAAAGCCAGGGTCCCTTCGTGGTTCTTGCACCCTGTGTGTATTAATTCTTTTCCTCAACAAAATAATTAATGGAATAGAAATCAAAGTCTGCAGTCCAGCTCTGGTATGTCATTGCAAGCTTTGCAGTGGAGGGGAAAATGGATTGTGTTTATGTGTTTCTTTTTCTTGAAAAGAAAAAAAACCAGTTGAGTATCTTATAAAAATTGACATTTTCCTGTACTTTCAGGCTGTTTCTAGACTGGCAAGTTTTTCC
Organism: Pelodiscus sinensis; assembly: GCF_052426305.1. Classification (NCBI taxonomy): domain Eukaryota; kingdom Metazoa; phylum Chordata; order Testudines; family Trionychidae; genus Pelodiscus; species Pelodiscus sinensis. The sequence continues at coordinate 193,462,269 of NC_143052.1, forward strand.
GCAAAAGCAGCTGCTTTTGCGGAAAAACTTCCCAGCTATCTACACTGGCCACTTGAATTTCTGCAAGAACACTAACGATCTCATGTGAGAAATCAGTACTTCTTGCGGAAATACTATGCTGCTCCCATTTGTGCAAAAGGGCCAGTGTAGACAGCTCAGATTTGTTTTGCTCAAAAAAGCCCCGATCGCGAAAATGGTGATTGGGGCTTTTTTGCGCAAAAGTGCGTCTAGATTGGCACGGACGCTTTTCTGCAAAAAGTGCTTTTGCGGAAAAGCGTCCATGCCAATCTAGACGCTCTTTTCCGCAAATGCTTTTAACGGAAAACTTTTCCGTTAAAAGCATTTGTGGAAAATCATACCAGTCTAGACGTAGCCTCAATGATAAACTATACTGGGGACAATTATTATTATGATCTGCATTGCAGAGGTGCCAGCATGCTATAGTCGGATTGGGCCCCTATTGTGCTGGGTCCTGTACAAACATAGAGAAATAGGAGTGTCCATGATCTGAAGAGTTTACAGTCCCAGACTCTAAAGAGCTCTTTACAGGTGGCCCCTTCTTCAGTGTAAAACCCCAGCAAAGTCAAAGGAACACTGCATGAATGCCATGCTGAGCAACTTGGAGGATTTAGAATTTAGGGGGTTTTTCAGGGTGGGGAACTGAAGTGTGCATAGTGGACCAAACTATCCTTGAGTTATACAAGCATGACCCTGACATCCACAAGGTCCCTTGGAGATAAGTGAGAACAGAATTTAGTTCACTGGTAGGCCACTATCTCACTTGCAACAGCATTCTTCCTGCTGCATGACATCTTTCAGCATTAATAGGAGATAGGGGAAAATTGCACTGAGGGGAAAATTGATCATGTGTGCCATCGGCACCATCTACATTCCCTCCTCATTCCCTAAGGCCATGTCTACGCAACAGATGAGATTGAAGCAGCCACTGTCAATCCTCTAGGGTTTGAATGCGCAGGTCTAGTGAAGACACGCTAATTCATACGGAAAGGGTGTTCCCATCGATGCCGGAAGTCCTGCTTCTCTGGGGAATAAGGGAAGTCGAAGGAAGAGTGTGCTCCCTTTGACATCCTGCAGTGCAGATAGCGCCAAAAGTTGAGTTAAGACACTTCAACTTAAGCTGTACAATTGGCGTAGCTGAAGTGGCGTATCTTAATTCAGATGTATCCCCTAGTGTAGACCGGCGTAATTAACTAGTGAACTGCATGCCTCCTTCCTATTCTCGTTCTTTCTGTACGTTACTAATGAAGAGACTACATTTTTCTCCCCTAAATGATAAAGAATTTCTCTTCTCCCTACAAAAGGGATCACTTTTTACACCCAAGCGAATTTCATGTCAGTGAAATGTAGGTGCCTAAGTACATTTGAGGAGGTGGGCCAAAGCGACTCTTCACTAGCAGTAAGGAAGAAGCATGTTGAAAAATCAAAGAGAAAAAAATCTTTGTATATAAAATATCTGTTACATCCAAAAATCTATAGTGTTGATGTAGACGCAGAAATTGTGTTGGCTGAATGATCAGCCTTCCACTCTATCAGAGTACAGCTCTTTTGCCAGTTTCTCAATATGATAATAAGAATACGTTGTAGAAATTTGGTTACCATATCAGGATTAACATTTCTATGGCCTTAACATTAAGGCTTTGTCTTCACTACATGCTAGGAATGTAATTTCCTTGCTCCTGTGCACATCCTTACCTTAGCTGTCATCAAACTGGCATAAGCAGCAGCTTAGCTACAGTAGCCTGGTGAGCAGCAGCAGGTATGAGCCTGAGTCGTGCTGAGTATGTACCCACAGCTTTCAGGCAGGAGGTAGCCAGCATGGCTCAGCAGAGCTTCTGCTGCCACTACCCTTGCTACTGTGGTTACACTGCTACATCCTCATTTTCACATCCAAAAGCTCCCAGCTCCCCTGGGAGGGGGCAGAATTCGCAGCTCCCAGCTCCCAGCTCCTTCTGAGAATGAGAGAGAGGAGGGCAGAAGGTACACAACTTCTGGCCTCCTGGGGGAGGAAGGGAGGGGAAAGGGCATGCGGCTCCAGCCCCCCCCCCCCCCGGGATGGGGGAGGGTGTGTGGCTCCCAACCCGTGGCATGAGGGAGGAGGCATGGTGGCTGAGGGGGGGGATGGGATGCAGAGTGATGTGATGAGGTCATTCTGTCATCCCGCAGGAAATTTTTTTTATATAGAGAGAGAGATATCTACCTTGGTTTCTGTTATTTCAACTCCAATTCATCTGATGAAGTGGATTATACCCATGAAAGTTTATGATTCTATATATTTTTGTTAGTTTTGAAGGAGCCACAGGACTACTCGTTATTTATACTTATTTTACTCTCACTCTCAGTGACCTACTGAAGTATATATATGTGAGCAGGGGAACCACACCCCCAGCTCTCACTGTCGGCTGTGTTTCTTATAGGAGTTTTATGGCTTTAATTTAAAGTTGAAAATGAAAAAAAAAACAGATGAAAAAACTGTAGAATAGTAGAAGAATTACTTCAGCATCTTTACAAGTGATATATAGATTTAAAAAAAAAACAAATTTGAGGATCTATATAAACACCCTCTAATCATAAAAATAAACTTGTTGACCTGTGACTTAGCCAGGATAAAATGTAACAGCTCCATTGAACTCAAAGATCAAGTAATTTTGTTCAGTTTCTTCTGAGGATTTTATGATACATGTGAAAAGTCTAGCAATTCTGAAAAATCAAACAAAATTAGACTGAGCTAGCAGCCTTAGCCAGTTATGGTTCTTTCAGTAAAAAGATGTAGCCATTTAAAAAAAGGCCTTGCTTCACATATCCTTAGAAAACTATTCTGTGGGAAGTCCTAGTTCAAAATTCATCCCAGTTCTGTTTGTAGAGCAAATGAGGCTTTAATGGCCTTCAATCTCATTTGACTATTCATGATAATGTGCGCTTTTCCATTTTGGAAATAATTGTGTAGTAACGAGGCATACTGATTAACTGCAAATACAGTTGTTATAGGAAACTAATTTATAATGATTCTTGACAAGACTTAGGAAATTACCATGTTCATTAGGGAAATAAAAAAAAACACAGATTTTTTTTCTTTACCTACCCAAGCCTTAAATATGCCCAGGATAGTTTCTATAATTAAAGCATATCTAAAGAGTAAGGAGGCACATGTGGTCAAATATTTAAAACTCAGATGTAAGGTCATGATTATATTTTAATAAAAAGCTGGAAAAGGCCACTTCAAAGCTATGTACTCAAATGCATGTCATACAAGGAGTAAAGAAAAGAAAATATACACTAATGAAGAATTGAAGAAGGTATTTGATCTCTCTCTCAGAGCAGGTCGACACTACAGCCGAAGTTGATGTAACTTACATCACTCAGGGGTGTGAAAAAGCCCCCCCAAGAGAAACACAAATGTTGTGATGTAACAAAATAGAGACCTGTAAAAGGCATGGTAATTTGCAACGTTTAAAAGAGAAGCATGCTAAGAAAGGAGAGTATCCAGGCAACATCCCTCTTTCAGTGATTTCATTAAGGGTAGTGCAGTCCCAGTCTTTTGACATATTATCTTACCTTGCCACATCACATCACACTTTCTGTTGAGAAAGTCAAGCTTGCTTCTCTGAGGAGCATTAACATTTTATATTTGCCAGAAGAAACACATTATAAAAAAGGTCTTAGAGGGGTCGTCACGTCAGTCTGTAATTTTAAAAACAATGAGTAGCCCTGTGGCTCCTTGGAGACTGACCAAAATATATAGGTTTTATATAACTCATGAGCGTTGGTGGGTAAAACCCACTTCATCAAATGAATTGGAGTCATCTGATGAAGTGGGTTTTACCCACCAAAGCTCATGATTCTATATATGTTGGTTAGTCTCTAAGGCCTGATATATAATACATGGGAAGGTCAAAGTAAGATATGCTGGAGCTGAGGTATCTTACATTGCATTTCCACACTGTCCTCACAGCAGAAGACTGACAGGAACAAGTGTTCCCATCAGCTTCCCTTATTCCTCGTGAGAAAGTGGAGTACTGGTGCTGACGGGAATGCCTTTTGAGATTGATCTAGTGGCCTGTACTAAACCTGTTAAATCAATCCCCAGAAGATCAACTGTGGCAATGTTGATCTTCTATCTAGTGTAGACATACCCTACGATGCTTGTTGATTAGAGAAAAAAGTCTGTTCCTCGGTATCAGTCTTGCAACCATTTATACACAAGTAACTTTATGCCTACAAAGAGTTTAATTGAACCTAACAGGGCTAGTTATGTGACCAACCACTTAATCAAATGAATAACTTTAAAGAACTGGGCCCTTAATGATCAAAAATCTGGCTTTGCCATAAAGTGATTGTTGAGACCTTAGATAAAGCATTTCATTTCTCTACCTTGCGGGGGTAGTTGGAGGATAAATTCATTAGTGTTTGCAAAGAGCTCACAGACCTTGGTATTATAGAAAAGCTCCTGAGGAAACAAAATAACAGTTTTCCTAAGGTCTGTCATCCCCTGGCTCTGTAGTGCTCAGAATGGCGGATTTGTGCCTTTGAGAACGGAAAGTCTCCTCTTTCAACTGAGACACCACACTTGCACCTGCTCCTGTGACGTTTGAGTTTTCAGTTGTGCCATCATGGCAATAATTGAGGTCTTTCTACTTAGCACAGCTCACAGATCAAAAGCAATGTTTGACAATGCTGCTTTCCTAAATGTTTAGTTTTAAACTTTGATTAAGCTATAAAAAGAACAATATAAAGGACACTACTGAGCATCAGATTGGCCCTGTAATACAGACATATAAATGCGTAGCAAGGTCAACATGCATATCATGCTGGGTTTAAAACTGTGGCAAATTCCCAGTCACTCTGCAGTTTTAGCATTTGATCTGCAACTTTTCAGCATCTGTGCACCTAGGAGACCATTTACACTGCTTCATGTGTGCCTAATCCAGACTTCCTTTGCTCAGCATTAAACCCCACTGTGGTTCTACAGGTTATAAAGTGGGACATAATTTGGGTCTCTAGTATTATCATTATTATTTTACTGTGAACACAATTGGCTGTCACATATTTTGATCACTGCTTAATTCTATTGTAGGTGTTAACTTTTCTGTTCTCCAGGCACCAGTTAATTTGGATTGTCTTTTTACTCATATTTTGATCACTTTAATTGTTCAAGTAGGAGTCCGTGAACATGCATCAAAAGTTGGCTAAGTTCCTTCAGATTTAAGGAATCATCTAAAGTACGAATGCTGAAAACTGAGTGCTGGTGGAGTGCTCAGAGGGAGCTAAACACTGTCATAGGTCACGTAGCACAGTGACAAAAGTTTCTAGTCCATCAAAGAGCAAGTTACTTATGTTCTTGTGCCTCTCATTCTCTTCCTGTCTCTCTTACGGCTGGCAAGTAAGGCTGTGTCCAGACTCAAGGTTTTTTTTGAAAAAAGTAGCCTTTTTTTGAAAAAACTTCACCTGCGTCTAGACTACAGCTGCGTACTTTCGAAATTAAATCAAAAGAACGCGGCTTTTCTTTCGACGGCGGTAAACCTCATTGCACGAGGAAGAACGCCTTTTTTGACGGAGATCCGTCGAAAATAAGTGAGTGTGGACGCGGGGAGGCCATTTTTTCGAAAATAATGGCCTCCAGGAAGAAGCCCTGGTGGACAATCTGGGGCATGCCTTGCATGTCTCTGGTTCCTGTCTGCAGCCATTTCTTAAAGGGACAGGCACCCTCACAGCCACTTGTGGCAGCAAAGCAGCCAGAGCACACGGCTACTTAGGTGCAGCATGTCCCAGCCCCAAGACCCTCCTGGCCCTTCTAGAGACCCTTCTGGGGATCCAACCAGGGGCTCCAAATGCCAGGCACTGTCATGGTCTGGGCCAGAGCTCAAGACCCTTCTCGAGCTCTGGGGAGAGGAGGAGGCCTTACAAGCCCTAAAAAGCAGGCGGCGAAATGCAGACATTTATGGCCACATGGCAGAGGCCCTGGCCCAGAAAGGACACTACCCCCGCACCCAGGACCAGGTGCGCTCCAAATTTAAGGAGCTGCGCCAAGGGTTTGTGAAGGCCAGTGAGGATAGCTCCCGTTCTGGGGCAGCCCCCCACTCCTGCCCCTATTATACTGAGCTGGACCAGATCCTGGGTGGTGGTGAAGCATGCACACCATGGCGTCTCGTGCAGTCAGGCTTGGCGGACTTTGTGGTGGATGCGCCAGAGCAGGACCCAGAGCAGTCAGGAGACGGGGACATGGTGCCAGAGGAGGACAGTGAGGAGACAGCGACCCTCACCCTGGAGCCAGTCACACAGACCCCAGAGCCCTCCCAGGTGTCATCTGACGCTGGAGATGAAGCAGCAGGTGAGTGCAGTGAGGTTGTGTAACACCCGGGGGAGGGGGGTGGGTAGGTGGGTGCACAGTGGGTGATGCACAAGGGAAACCTGTAATGCTCAGGCTGATGCCCAGGTCACACACGGTGTTACCTTCAGAATGTCTGATTCCCCTGTCTCAAGGAGAGGGCATGCTCTTTTGGGCAGCTGTTGCACACATGACTGATTGTGATAGAAATGTAGCCGTGTTACTCTGATCTGAGGAAGTGGGTCTGGGCCATGAAAGCTCATCCCCTAATAAACCATCCTGTTAGTATTTTAAGTGCTACATAGTCCAGTTTTTTATGACTGATGGTGTCTTCCTCTTTTCCTCCACAGCCGGACCAGCCGTGCAAGAGGGCCACAGCACCCCAGCCCCACCTCCATCTCGGGGACATGGGAGCCGCAAACACAGGCGTGTGTATGCGGACATCCTGAGGCAGAATGTTGAGGCTGTGCAGGAGCTCAACACCATCCTGCGAGAGAGGGCAGAGGCAGAGGATCGGTGGCATGACCGGCTGATGGAGTAGCTGATCCAGCAGCGCACGTCCCTGCCTGCCTCTCTCAGGGAGGTCTGCGGCTTGCCTGCTCCTGTGCCTGGTCCTGCTCCTCCAGCACCCCATGACCCCGCCCCACCAAACCCCCCTTCCACAGCAGCATCCCTTTCCCCTCTTGGACCTCCCTCTCCCCCAGCCCCCCCAGTCTCCCAGCCCCTCTCTCCCCCTGGCCCTCCTCTCCCCCAGGCCTCCCAGTCCCAAGAGCACCTACCCGCTGTCATCCAGCCAACCGACAGGCGCACCACCCGATCCCGTGGCCACGGTGGACCCCGAACACGAGAGCCAAGCAGGAGACTGAGATCAGGCAAGCACCGTGCAACCTGATCCCCTTCCCTCCTCCAGGTTTCAAGCACCCCCATCACCCCAGTTAAATGACAAGGAATGTGTTAAACAAAATGTTTATTGTACATAGTTTGGCATGAAAGTATATTTTCTACATCAAAAATGAACAAAAGCTTTTTTATGTTTGCAACAGTTATACTAATTTCCAGTGAGTGATATTTAAAAAAATAAAACAGAACTTATTCTTTTGAGACAAACCCTGGTGTTTATTATTTCTCCAAACAGGGTCAGGAGATGGGTTGTGGAGGGAAGCTTTTATTGGGCCAGGGCCCAGTCCCCGGGCAGAAGCCCCTCAGTAGAATCAGTGGCCTCCAATTGAGAATTGCTCCCGTAGGGCCTCCCGTATGCAAACAGCAGACCGGTGAGCCTGGCGGATAGCAGCTGTCCGGGGCTGGGCAAAGTGCCTCTCCTGACCATCAGCACCTGTACCCCACCCTGGTAGGAAGGCCTCCCCTTTCCTCTCCACCAGGTTATGGAGAATGCAACATGCGGCCACCACCTCAGGGATGTTGCACTGCCCCATGTCTAGCCGTGTGAGCAAGCACCGGAATCTGCCTTTTAAAAGTCCGAACACACATTCCACCTGGTTGCGAGCACGGTTAAGGTGAGCATTAAACTGCTCTTTGCTCGCATCCAGGTGGCCGGTGTAGGGCTTCATCAGCCACGGCATCAGGGGGTAGGCCGCATCAGCCACTATGCACACCGGCATGTGCACATCCCCAACCACAAAGTTGTGATGCGGGAAAAATGTTCCTGCCTGAAGCCTCCGGTAGAGGTACGAGTTCCTGAAGATGCGGGCATCATGTGCCCGCCCTGACCACCCAACACAAATGTCAGAAAACTGGCCACGATGGTCGACCAGGGCCTGGAGGAACATAGAAAAGTAGCCCTTTCTGTTAATGAATTGGGCTGCTCAATGGGGCGGTGCACGGATTGGAATGTGTGTCCCATTGAGCGCTCCTCCACAATTCGGGAAGCCAAGGGCAGCAAAGCCGGCCATGACACTGTCCAGATCTGCTAGACAGACGAGCCTGTTCAGCAGCTCCGAATTGATGGCCCTCACCACCTGCAGAAAGAGACAGACAACAAAATGTTAGAAGGGGTGCCTTATCTCTTAGGAGAACCCACCACCCACCTTCCTGCTCAAACACCCCGGGAATCCCCTCCTCAGAACTCCCCCCCCAACAATTCAAGGTGAGTGGAGGAGCTCCCTCCCACTCACACTCCACTTTGTCCTTCCTGACAGTCTCCCTTTCCCCCACCCCAAACTGTGACTGTCCCCAGACAATGACTTACCTCCATCAGGATGTATCCAACAGTAGACCTGCCCACTCCAAATTGGTGTCCCACGGAGCGGTAGCTGTCGGGGGTTGCCAGCTTCCAGAGGGCAATGGCGACCCTCTTTTCCACGGGGATGGCGGGCCGCAGGTAGGTGTCTTGCCATTGCAGAGCAGGGGCGAGCCAGGTACACAGCTCCGGGAAAGTGGTTTTTTGCATCTGGAAGTTGCGTAGCCACTCTTGGTCATCCCAGAGCTCCATAACGAGCCGGTCCCACCAGTCAGAGCTGGTGTCAAGCCTCCAAAAACGCCTGTCCACAAAGAAGTTTGGAGGCAAGGGCAGTGGGGCTGCATGACAGACGATCCCGTCATACCTCTGGTCTGGGTCCAGATGGGGAAGTAGCCTCATGACTGTGTCATGCAGATGCAGCAATACTTGCAGTATGATGGCGTGGGGCCATCGCCTGCCCAGGGGCAGCTCTGGCTCCATGCCGAAAAAACGGGTCTAAAACAGAAAAACCTCCAAACAAAAAACCTACTGGGGTGTCCCAGGAAGCTGAGCACTCCAAACCAGCACTGCAATGCCTTGCTTACCTCCTAGAGAGACAGCAAAGGCAGCTGCAGAAGCAGAGCAACGGGTGTTCAGGGGCATCCCTTTAATCACACGTCTCTGCAAAGGGCTGGCAGCAGCACCCGGAAGGAAATGCTGCCCCCATGCCCTGGCAGAAGCAGTTCCAGGTGGCTTTTAATTTCGAAAGAGCGTCCAGCAGTCAGGACGCTCTTTTTCGAAAAAGCGGATCGATTTTCCAATCCGCGTATTGTAGTCTAGACGCGCTTTTTCGAAAGAGGCTTGCAGTCTAGACATAGCCTAAGAGGGGCTACCCCTCTCTGAGAATTAATTACCCACTCTAGGTTAACTTGCAGCTATTCACCTGGAATCTTAGATTGGCTGCATAGGCACACGTTTTAGTGCAGCATCTGTGAATGGGAAAGTTAGCCTTTATTTTGGTAGAAATAGATAAATAGAGTATCAGAGTATAGAAATAGATAAATAGAGTATCCTACATCTGACGAAGTGGGTCTTTGCCCACGAACACTTATGCTCCAACACTTCAGTTAGTCTATAAGGTGCCACAGGACTCCTCACCGCTTTTGCATAAATTGAGTAGTATACATTAAGGCTACATCTACACTACAAGGTTTTTGCACAAAAATGGCCATTTTTGCGCAAAAACCTGTGGAATGTCCATACCTCAAGCATGCTTTTGCGCAAGTAAATTGACAGTAAAATGGCAGAACAGAGGGCTTTTTGTGGTGTAGTAAACCTCCTTCTACATGGCATAATTCCTTTTTGCGCTACAGCTGGTCCGCAAAGAGGCATGTATGGATGCTCCACAGGGTTTTTTTGCACATATAGAGCCTATCCAATAAAGCACAGATTCTGTGAATGGCAATCAGAGCTTTCTTGTGCAAGAGCATCCATACAGTGTGGACACCGCAAAAGTGATGCGCTTTGAGGTGTGGACACGCTTTTGCACAAGAACTCTTCCGCAAAAGACTTCTTGCACAAAAACCCAGCAGTGTAGACATAGCCTAAAGGAATAAACCTTAATATTTCTGGACCAACTGGGAAAGAGCTGGACAGTGCAGGTTATAGCTTTTTAGAGAAAAGGTTGAGATTGTGCATTTGTTTGGGCCATTTTACCAGTCTTATCACTGATAGGCTGTAGTTACCCATCCTGGGAGTGACCTGAATGGTGGTGGCTCGTTATGAGCAGTCCAAGCTGGAGGCTGCAGTGGCAAGGCATTGCAAGGGCACCCCCAGTCTCAGGGCAGGTGGAATAGTCTCTCACCGGTCTAATCTGCACCTTGGTATGTCACTATACCATTTATTATTCTGCATTTTCCTGGTGTGTTTAGACATTGCACATAGGAATCTGCTATGCTCAGTTTTCCATGGACTTCGAGATAAGTGGCTGTTTCAAATACATAAGTGCTAGTTGATCACTCATTGGTTGAGAACATCAGTAATTTCAGGACACATTTTCAAGTCCTCTCAATTAGTACCCAATATACTGCTCATTGAGTGTTATTTGAAACTTCTAGTCCAGTGCTTTGTTCACTGTTTCTATAGAGGCTATACCAAATTATTTTATCAAGACTTTTTAGAACCAATCCTAGTCTGGCTGTCCCATTTTAAACCACACTTTACGAGGGATAGGTAGTAATAGATGTTAGTTGCTTTGTTATTCATTAAACATATTTCTTGCAACAGTGTTAGTTCTGTAATAACAGTTCCTGTATATGCTTGAAGGGGAAAAACCCTGGTTCTTTTTCAACATCTGTTCAAGCACCCTGATGGAGAAACTGATGTAGATTTGCTGCCCGAGTGGGTGAAAACAGGCATTGAATTCAGCTTCATGACACCACCTGTGTGCTGGAGGTGGGTCCGAAGCTCAGCTGCTATGGGGATATTTCTAAGACCATGAGGATTTATGAAGCTTCAGAACTGATGTAGCAGACTTCTGATAGCTTGGGAGAAGATTCTATTCCTCTAACCTCTTCCCATCTTTCTTGTACTCAGCCAGCTATTCTAGCTGTGCATCTGATTGAGAATTCTACTCCATGTAAGTTCTTATAACACACTCTTTTAGGAAATTGCCAATTAACACTCAGATTCATAGCCTTGTGGCCAAAGTGTTCAGAAGCTCAACTCAATACTGTGATCAATTCAGTACAAGAAAATGATCAAAATAAAGAGGAGACACTGTCTGCCAGAGAGGAAAACATTTGATAAAGGAGCTGGCCTTAAATTAGTAATACCTGGATATACAGTCACAGAACTCTTCCCAGGGATGTGATTGCAAGTGACTGATTGATGTGGTTTCATGAAGATAAGTAACTTTCCTTGCTCTGTTCCATTATGAAAAACGCATACTGATAGTGACAAGAATGTGATGGATTTCACACTTTTGCGCAGGAGAATGTCTATGCGTGTTGTTTTGTTATAAACACAAATAAACAAACTAACCATAGTATTGGTGACAGCTGAATCTGCAATGCAAGACTGACTCAAAACTCCTTGAAATCCAATTCCGCTGTTCACTAGATAGATGAGAGGGGTGCTCCCCCTTCATTGTTGTCTTTCAAAATGCGCACATTCTTCAGTGTTCCTGACTTTACCAATGGCAATGCCCTCCCCGTGAAACTCAAGTCACATTCAAAACAAGTCCAATGTGTCATGTATCATGCTGTGTGAGCAGGTAAGTATGCAAGCCAGATGTTCCATGGAATCTTTCTGGAGTGGCTACACTTCTGTGTCCTAGACAGTTTTTGGGAGTGCACTTTCAATGAGGTGTGCAAAGAATTAAGGCCAACACATTCAGATTTGGGGGTTTAAAGTTTGAAACTCAAACAAATGGCCTGATTTTTAGAAATGCCAAGCTCAGTACCTAACTCAGATTTTGGTGCCTTTCTATGGGTTTAGATTGCTAACTTTAGACACCTACGCCTTAAATGTTGGTGTATGGGATATATAAAATCCCAACACAATGATACAGAAATATACCCCATTTCTCCTTTCCCCCAGTGTAGAAGGACCAAACCTGTTTTAAAATAGCTACTCTAGCCACACTCTTCTCCCATTGTTACACAACCTCTCTCTCTATTATTACCATCCCCCCGTTTTTGGCAGCATTATGAGATTTGACTCTTCATCTTCCCACTGAAGTCAATGTCAAAACTCTCACTTATTTCAACAGTATAGAATTTCAACAGTATAGAGTCTATGCAATCCATTGCTTTATTTCAGAGCCACTTTACCTTGAATTGCTCTGCTTATAAATACTGAAAAGGGTTCACCTTCAAGGAGAGTGATTTAATTAGAGCTGCTGGCAGCTGTTTGTCAACAAATCAAAGCCTAATGAACAAGCTCCCTCTAGTCTGGCTTGGAATAGTTTACCAAACCACCTATCAGTCGCCCATTTCTCAATGTTCAGGATTAAAGACAAGTGAGGCTGTTACTTTTTGTTTTTTTAAAAACTAGCTATTAGATTATTTTAATGGAGATTGAAACCCTTAAACAAAATTAGCAGCTTTTGGTTCTCTGTATGTGTTGGTTCAGGTGTAAAGCTGTATTCTGCCACCAACTTTAATCAAGCCTTCCTTTAGTTCCTGACTTGTGGGAGTTTTAAGATAATTTGTTCTGTTGGCAACAATGTGGTGTGTGCTTGGCAATTTCCAAGTTCAAGTTGATCCAGGCTGCAGTGAATGTACTTTCCCTCACAAAAGCATATAATTACACTATTACTGAAGCTAGGGTAATAATGGAGAGGCGGAGAAACCCATGTGGTAAGCAGCCTCATAGCTCTATAAAGTTTTTCTTTTTTCTTTTAAATTTGTGAACAAAAGTATCTTCAAACTAGGCCCTTGGAATAGCACTACTTACAGCAAACACAATCTCAGTGAACTTTTAGAAACCAATTTTTCTTGGTTAACCTAATGGAAGGGAGGTACCCTGTACTACAAACACAGGTCATCAATCTGTGTAGAGACACTAACAGATCCCACAGAGTGGGAATTTCAACAGCAATAAAGGAGCATGAATCAAAGTCCTTAACAATATAATCTCATTTAAACTATTTGATACAACAGAATCATCGTTCTAACTCAAATCCCCAAATTAATTGATCACAAGTCACTTTTTTATGACTGGGGTCTCAAACTTACAGGCCATCCCTGTCTGGAGCAGTTGCACAATCTGGTGCAGGACTCCTGATAGGCTGGCATGGGACATGTATTTTCCTATCTCTGCCACCGCCCTGGCCTCTGCCCCCATGGCACTCCATCCCTTTTGGACATGGCTTTGGAGATTGCTAGGGGAGTCTGAAGAAGGGCAGCAGAGCTGCCTCCCCCCCTTGCACTTCCCACAGGGAAGTGGTGCCCAGTGGAGAAAGCGCACTCACTGAGGCTGTGTCTAGACTACATGGCTCCATCAATGGATCCATGTAGATGAGGGTTGTAGGCAAAGGCAAATGAAGCCACGATTTAAATGATCGCGGCTTCATTTAAATTTACATGGCTGCCGTGCTGAGCCGACAAACAGCTGATCAGCTGTTTGTCCGCTCAGCGCGCTAGTCTGGACGCTCCCCTGCCGACATCAAAGCCCTTTGTCGGCAGCCCCGTTATTCCTTGTGGGATGAAGTTTACCAGGGCTGCCAACAAAGGGCTTTGATGTCAGCAGGGGAGCGTCCAGACTAGCGCACTGAGCGGACAAACAGCTGATCAGCTGTTTGTCGGCTCAGCGCGGCAGCCATGTAAATTTAAATGAAGCCGCAATCATTTAAATCGCAGCTTCATTTGCCTTTGCCAAAAAAACAAATCTACATGGCTCCGTCGACGGAGCCATGTAGTCTAGACATACCCTGAGTGCTTTTTGGTTTCCAGAAAAATAAGGCAGCATATGGAACACAAAAATAATCCTGCCTACAACACTAGCTTCTTTGCTAGGTCACAAAGAAGTTAAGGCAAACAGATTCAAATCCAAGTGTTTCAAGTGACAAAGAATAGTCTAGTGTGCCACTCAGGAGTTGGGAAACTCAATTCTCTGCTATGTCAGCATTCATAGAAATATAGAGCCGTTGGGACTCTAAAGAGGGCATCTAGTCCATCTCCCTGTGCTGAGGAATGATTTATACCTACAACATCCCTGACAGATATTTGTCTAATCTATCATGGAAAAGCTTCTGTGATGGAGATTCTACCACTTTCTTTAGATGCCTATTCCCAGAGCTCCGCAAATCTGCGGCTAGCTGCTTTCTATCTGAGGGTATCCATATCTTCAGATGTAGATGCAGATATCCATAGCTTATTTTTGCAGATACAGATGTGGATACAGATACAAATTTTGTATCTGGAATCCTGTACGTTTGCGGACATCTGCAAATCATTTTTTTGCAGCTGGAGATACCAATTTTGTATCCACTCAGGGCTCTACCTATTCCTGTACTCAACTCTTCTTACACTCAGAAATCTTTCCCAAATATCTAACCTAAATCTCGATTGCCTATTATTAAGCCCATTACATCTTGTTCTGTGGACACAGAACACAATTGATCACCATCCTCTGAATAAGAACCTTAACATATTTGAAGACTGCTATCAGGTCGAAACTCAGTCTTATTATCTTAAGACTAAATATGTCCATATGACCAACCTTTCCTAATAGGTCAGATTTTGTAAACCTTTTTTTTTTCTCTTCTCTGCACTCTGCCAATTGTCTGCATCTTTCCTAAGGTGTTCTGCCCTAAACTGGACACCTTGTGCCATCAGTGGCCTTTCCAGAATGAAGTAGAGAATGACTATTGCCTACTGTGTCTTATACATGATGCCCTTAGAATCATAGAATCATAGAATACTAGGACTGGAAGGGACCTCGAGTGTCTAGACCATCCCTGATAGATATTTATCTAACCTACTCTAAAATATCTCCCTTGTTAATAGACTTCAGACTATTTGCTTTCTTTGCAGCTAAATCATTATTCATATTCAATTTGTGATCCACTGTAACCCCCAGATTATTTTCAATAGTGCCACTATCCAGTACTACTTTCCTTCCTAAATGTAGTACAATGTGCTTGTCTTTGTTGAATTTTACTTTGTTGATTTTGCACCAATTCTCCAAGGTCATTTTGAATTCTAATCTTGCTATCCAAAGTGCTTGCAACCACTCACAGGTTGGTTTCACTGCACATTTTGTAAGCATCTGCTCCACTCCCTTATACAAGTCATTAATGAAAACTATGATTGATACCAGCTCCAGGACAGAACCCGAGGAACCCCACTAGATACAGCTATCCAGTTTGACAGTAAATTACTGATAACACACTTTCAACTGTCTTTCAACCAGTTACAGAAGTTTCATCTAGACTACATTTCCCTAGTTTGCTTTGAGATCAGACAAGTCATTTAGTCTCTCTGTGCCTCAGTTACCAAGCTGTAAAATGGAGATAGAGTATGTTCTTTGTCTATTACTTTCTCCCTCTAAATTGGCAAATCTGGGGCAACTTTTCTTATCCAATCACTCTGATTGCTGTCCTTGCCAACTCAACACCTTGAGACACTGAAACTATCTCTAACTATCCCACAGAGAAAGAAATTCATTTCAGGCTTTAAATGATTTATGGTAAAAGGCCAATAGCATCGTAGGATGAGAAGCATTTACAATTAGTTATTGGAATTGCAGCTACTTTCACGAAGACTGAATTTGGCCAGTTGTGTTCTCAGAATCAATCCACACAATCACACTCTCATGTATCATATGCACAGACTCAGTCACACAAAAAGCTGAGAACCCTCTGCTCTGACCAAAGGCATAAAAAGAGCACAGCATCTTGCAGGATGCAGCCACGCACAATAGACCTGTAGCTTTTCTTGTGTCAATCTGTTTGGTGGATGAAATGGAAACCTAAAAAAAAAATTGTTTCAGGTCAAATGATCTGAGGAAGTGGGTCTGGCCCACGAAAGCTCATCATCTAATAAACCATCTTGTTAGTCTTTAAAGTGCTACATTGTCCTGCATTTTGAAATATTTTGGGTCACTCGAAAATATTATAATTCTCTGTGTGTGGAGGGGTTATTTTATTTTTCATTTATTTTGTTTGTTTGTCTTTTTACTAGTTTTTGTTTGCTTGTTTTTTTCTTACAGCAAGCTAAATTTCTAAATAATGTCATTTTGAACAAAAAATATCTAACTAATTTGTTTAAAAATAAAATGGTTCTTTCATTTTTTGGTTTGAAAATTTCACCAAAGGTGAATTTTTGTTTACTAAAATATTCATCCAAAAACTTTTGCCCATCTCTAGACAGCAATTGCCAGACAAAAGATAACATTTCTGTAGACTCACCCGGACACTTACAGCCGTTTGCAGAAACCTATGAACTCTCCCAAAACCAGCCTGTTATGACATTGCCTACTAATTGTGTGAAATCCACAACTGGTATGATATTGATATAATTCATAAACATTAGAAACCTATGTTAGCTTTTAAAAGTATGCTGCATGGAAATGCTGCTATAAAGGGATATAATCTGTGGGATAGAACTCTCAGGCTGTGTCTAGACTCGGGCTGTGTCTATCAGAAAAAGATACACAAATTGCGAACTACAATTTGTGTATCTTTTTCCGTTTTCTTCTGAAAGAGGCTTTTTCCAACAATTGGCCCATTTACACTGGGCCAAATGGCAGAAAAAAACCCCTCTTTTAGAACATCCCTTCTTTCTCTGGTATCCCCCAAAAAACTCTTCAGTCTAAACATACCCCCAGCCTTTAACCAAAGCAGGTGTAGAATGTTCTCTTCACAGAATTATGCTCTGACCTAATATGTGCCCTGGACCTGTGTACTTTATAGTCAGAGACCTGTCTCTTTGGGGAGGTACTAAGATCTCCCCTGGAAAGCTCAGGCAAGATCAGGCAAAATTAATAGTGAAAGGTATTTTCTCTCTGGAATGTATCAGAGTCAGCAGCAATAAACCCTTAAACCACTGTTGTGACATAAGTGGAAATAACCTAGCAAAGACCAATGGGAGCTGCAGGAAGTGGTATCCTAGTCTGCACCAATTCCCTGAGCTCCCATTGGCCAGGAATGGCAATCCGCGGCCAACAGGCACCGCAACTGCCGGTAGCTGTGGAGGCACAAGTAAATACAGTGGTGGCTACTGTCTTATTGCCCACTCCAGGACGAGATTCTCAGAAGGCTGAAACTCTCGCTCTAGACTTCATAATAGGAAGATGATCACACAGTTTGAATTAGCTGCTGTACAAGACACCACATTATACAGTAGTTAGAAAGAAGAAGTGAGAAATCAGAAAGCCTATTTGTTCTGTGACTTTTTGTGGCAGGTAAGCATGAAGCACTTCAACATAGATGTTCTCATCATTATGATTAGGAGTCTGTTGGATGCAGCATGTTCAGATTCACCTATATGTCTCTCTGTACAAATAAAAATTACACATACACACATTCTTCCTGGCAAAAAGTGTTAACTTGATAACCAGAATTCTCTGATGTCAACAACCATGTGGAGAAGGGGGATCCAGTGGATATAAGTGTACTTAGATTTTTAGAAAACCACACAACATAGGCTCTTATGTGAAGTAAACTGTCATGGTTAAAAGAATTGGTTAAAAGAGTTGTAATAAGTGGTCAGTCTGCAGAACAGAGAGAGACAAATGGCTGTATTCCCAGGAATCTGTACTGGGATCAGTACTATTCGACATATTTAAAAATTATCTGGAAAAAGGGGAAAGCAGAAGATACTAAACTACTCAAGACAGCTACATCCACAACAGAGTGAGAAGAGTTATGAAAAGATCTCACAAAACTGGGTGACTGGTGTGGCAGGGTCAGGCCAGAGGGCTGCTGCGGAGGGGGGAAAAAGGAAGCCCCAAAAGGGTAAACGACCTGTTTATGGAAGCAGAGGGCTGCAGGACAATTAGCAGCAGCTGGGAGGGATCTGACTCAGGCAGTTTGGGGCTGACTGGCTGGCTGAAGGCCTTTAAAAGCCTCAGCAGTTGGAAGCTGGGGGAGAGAGTGAGAGGACGGCAGGAGAGGTGAAGGAGAAACACAGAGCAAGAAGTTTGAGAGTGAGTCATACCAGCATTAGAGCAGAAAGCCGGGGAGAGAGTCCGAGAAGGAGTGGCTGGGCTTCCTATCACAGAGACCTGCTGAGAACCCCAACCCTTGCGGTTGGGAGCAAGAGGCTGGCCACAGTGGTGGCCTGGGTAAGAGTCTTGCCACACTGGGTAACAAAATGTTACTTCAATGTTATTTAAATCCAGGGGTTCATTTGCAACTCCGCTTGCCTTAATTACCCTACCTAGCTCGAACTAACAAGCTAGTGTAGATGTACCCTTGGAGTCGTTGTGGATAGTTCTCTGAAAACATTCACTCAGTGTTCAGTCACAGTCAAAAAAAGCAAACAGCATGCTGGAAATCATAAAGGAAGAGATAAGAGGACAGAAAATATCTTATTGCTGCTACACCCACACCCACATGGCTGCATGGTCCACCCACATCTTGAAAACTGTTTGCAGAGCTAATCACCCCATCTCAAAAAAGATATATTGGAATTGGAAAAAGTTCAGAAAAGGGCAACAACAAATCACTGTTGTATGGAATTGTTTCCATATAAGAAAAGATTAATAATACTGGGACTTTTCTACTTGAAAAAGATACAACCAAGGGAGGAGATAATAGTGTTCTATAAAATGACAGGTGTGGAAAAAGTAAATAAAGACATGTTATTTTATTCATAACTTAAGAACTAGGTATCACCAGATGAAATTAATAGGCAGCAGGTTTAAAACAAGCAAGCATTTCTTCACACAACATATAGCCAACCCTTGGAACTCCTTGCCAGAGGATGTTCTGAAGGCCAAGATTATAACAGGGTTTAAGAAAGGACTAGATAAATTAATGGAAGACAGGTTCATCAATGCCTATTAGTCAAGATGTGCAGGGATGGTGTCCCTAGCCTCTGTTTGCGAGAAGCTGGTAATGGGAGATGGGATGGATTACTTGATGATTGCTATTCTGTTCATTACCTCTGAAGAACCTGTCATTGGCCACTGTAAGATGACAAGATACTGGGCTAGATGGACCTTTGGTCTGACCCAGTATAGCTATTCTTATATATCCTGTGTTAAGTCCAAAGCATTTAAAGAATGGTCAACTGTTGCACAAGTTTCCCCATAGACTTCCATCTCTCCCAGCCTCCAAATCCATGCAAACTTTGGATTTTCTGCAGAGACTGCCAGTTAGTGTAAATGATCGTGACATTTTAAAAGACATGGAATAAAACATGGTCCCTGCAACAAGGAGCCCACAATTCACCACAAATAAAACAAGGGGCAAAATGTAAGCTAGAAAAAAGGTGTGATAAGATAATATCTAGATATACAGACCCACTTTGTCTGGAAGTGGGTGACAGGAGAGGGATCACATGAAGATCACCTATTGTGTTCCCTTCCACTGGGGCATCTGGTTTTGGTCACTGTCGGCAGACAGGATACTGGGCTAGATGGACCTTTGGTCTGACCCAGTACGGCCGTGCGTATGTTCTGTGTTCTTATGTTCATCACCATTTGTCCAAACAAAAATCTCAGCTCATATTTCTGACATCCCCTTGTGAATGTCTAGCCTTCAGCTTAAGCTCAGAGTCCTACTCTCCCCCACCCCCAAAACCCTCCCCACTACCTTGTTTCTTAAACACTATGGACAACACCACCATCCTGCCTGTCACTCAGGTCTGTAATATGAGAAACATCTTCAGTTTGAATCTCTCTCTCAAGCTCCTCTCTTCCAGGCTCTCTTGAAACCACTCGGATTCTTTCTGTACATTGTCTCTAAAAGGTGGTGTTTCCCATCTATCCATGTTGCTCACTCATCCAGGCTCTCATGATCTCACATCTTGCTTACGTCATCATCCTTGTCTGTGGCCTCGGTAAATAGAGGTATAGATACGCCTCGCTCATATCCATTCAGAATGCTGCTGCAAAGATCATTTTCTTCCCCTTTCATTGATCATGTCATCCCTCTTTCTCTAGCCCTCCAATGACTCCTTCTTCTGTGTCCATTGAAACAAAAGCAGCTTGTCCTCACCTTCCTGGCCTACCTGCTCTCTACCTATCATCTCTGTTTACTATTGAAATGTCAGCGCTCACCTCCAGTCAGCATATAAGGTCAGCTTCATGGTTCATTTGTTACATTTTTCAAACAAGCACCTTTCATGCTTTTTCCCCCATGCTGTCCCTCATGCTTGGGAGCACTGCCTGTAAACAGCTGCAAAACTAACACCTTATCCACTGTCCTGAAAACTCTCCTTCACCTTGAACCTTACAAAAAGCTTGACAACAGCTAGGTTGCTGGTAGGTTGAGAGCACAGCCTACTATGCTAACCAATATTGTCTCATTGTTTTCCTTGTATCCCCCCATTGGTCTGTCTGTTCCTAGCTGTAATATCTTGTCCTAAACTCTTAGGATATGTCTGCACAGCAGCATTATTTCAGAATAACTGACATTATTCCAAAATAACAAAAAGCTTGTCTACACTGCAAGCCATTATTTCAAAATAATGTTGAGCTGGAGGTCTACTTACTCCGACTCCTGTAACCCTCATTTTACGAAGAGTAAGGGGAGTCGAAGGAAGAGCGCACTTCCTTCAACTTCCTGCTGTGTAGAGAGCACCAAAAGCCGAATTAAACTATTTCTACTTCAGCTACACAATTGACGTAGCTCAAGTTGCGTAGCTTAAATCGACTTTTGCCCTGCTGTGTAGAAATGCCCATAGGGGGCAGAGACTGCCTTCTCTTATGTATCTGAACAGCATCTGTCACACTGGTGCTACAATAATACTAATAGTAATACTACATTAGGTACATATCTGACCTGCATATCTCTAATATCTCACACTATCTTTGCAACACTCCTGTGATCTGGGTGAATCAAAATATTAAGTGAATCAACATGTTCCATAGAATCGCTATGGTTAGAAATTCCACGCTCCAATAATAAGAAATTAGCAGTAGGGATATATTACCGACCACCTGACCAGGACAGCGATACTGACATAGAAATGCTGAGGGAGATTAGAGAGGCTACCAAAATAAAGAACTCTATAATAATGGGGGATTTTAATTACCCCCATATTGACTGGATACATGTCACCTCAGGAAGAGAAGTGGAGATAAAATTTCTCAATGGCTTAAATGACTGCTTCTTGGAGCAGCTAGTGCAGGAACCCACAAGGGGAGAGGCAATTCTCGATTTAGTCCTGAGTGGAGTGCAGGATCAGGTCCAGGAGATAACCGTTACAGGACCTCTTGGGAATAGTGACCATAATATAATAACATTCAACATTCCTGTGGTGGGAAGAACACCTCAGCAGTCCAGCACCCTGGCATTTAATTTCAAAAAGGGGAATTATGCAAAAATGAGGAGGTTAGTTAAACAGAAATTAAAAGGCACAGTGACTAGAGCCAAATCCCTGAAAGCTGCATGGAAACTTTTTAAAGACACCATAATAGAGGCCCAACTTAAATGTATACCCCAAATTAAAAAACATAGCAAGAGACCTAAAAAAGAGTCACCGTGGCTTAACCACCATGTAAAAGAAGCAGTGAGGGACAAAAAGGTATCTTTTAAGAAGTGAAAGTCCAATCCTAGGAGATAAATAGAAAGGAACATAAACACTGTCAAATCAAGTGTAAACATGTAATAAGAAAAGCAAAAAAAGATTTTGAGGAACAGCTAGCCAAAAACTCAAAAAGAAATAACAAAATGTTTTTTAAGTACATTAGAAGCAGGAAGCCTGCTAAAAAAACCTTTGGGTCCCCTAGATGATCGAGCTATAAAAGGAGCAATCGAGGACGATAAAGCCATTGCGGAGAAACTAAATGATTTCTTTGCTTCAGTCTTCACGGGTGAGGATGTTGGGGAGATTTCTGAATCTGCACCATCCTTTGTGGGTGATGAATCTGAGGAACTCTCCCGGATTGAAGTGTCATTAGAGGAGGTTTTGGAACAAATAGAAAAACTTAATGTTTACAAATCTCCGGGACCGGATGGCATTCATCCAAAGGTTCTAAAAGAACTTAAATGGGAAATTGCTGAGCTATTATCTGTGGTTTGTAACCTATCCTTTAAATCGGCTTCCATACCTAATGACTGGAAGGTAGCCAACATGACACCAATATTTAAAAAGGGCTCTAGAGGCGATCCTGGCAATTACAGACCGGTAAGTCTAACTTCAGTACCGGGCAAATTAATAGAAACAATAGTAAAGAATAAAATTGTGAAGCATGTAGAAGAACATAATTTGTTGGACAAAAGTCAACATGGTTTCTGTAAAGGGAAATCCTGTCTTACTAAGCTGTTAGGGTATGTCTACACTACCCTCCTAGTTCGAACTAGGAGGGTAATGTAGGCATACCGCACTTGCAAATGAAGCCCGGGATTTGAATTTCCCGGGCTTCATTTGCATAAGTGGGGAGCCGCCATTTTTAAAACCCCGCTGGTTCGAACCCCGTGCAGCGCGGCTACACGGGGCACGAACTAGGTAGTTCGAACTAGGCTTCCTAGTTCGAACTACCGTTACTCCTCGTGAAACGAGGAAGCCTAGTTCGAACTACCTAGTTCGTGCCCCGTGTAGCCGCGCTGCACGGGGTTCGAACCAGCGGGGTTTTAAAAATGGCGGCTCCCCACTTATGCAAATGAAGCCCGGGAAATTCAAATCCCGGGCTTCATTTGCAAGTGCGGTATGCCTACATTACCCTCCTAGTTCGAACTAGGAGGGTAGTGTAGACATACCCTTAGAGTTCTTTGAAGGGGTTAACAAACATGCGGACAAGGGGGATCCAGTAGATAGAGTATACTTGGATTTTCAGAAAGCCTTTGACAAGGTCCCTCACCAAAGGCTCTTGTGTAAATCACATGGCCATGGGATAAGTGGGAAGGTCCTTTCTTGGATTGAGAACTGGTTAAAAGACAGGAAACAAAGGGTAGGAATAAATGGTAAATTTTCAGATTGGAGAGGGGTAACTAGTGGTGTACCCCAAGGGTCAGTCCTGGGACCAATCCTTTTCAACTTATTCATAAATGATCTGGAGAAAGGGGTAAGCCGTGAGGTAGTAAAGTTTGCAGATGATACCAAACTATTTAGGATAGTCAAGACAGAAGCAGACTGTGAGGGACTCCAAGAAGATCTCACCAAACTGAGTGATTGGGCAACAAAATGGCAAATGAAATTTAATGTGGATAAGTGTAAAGTAATGCACATCGGGAAAAATAACCCCAACTATACGTACAGTATGATGGGGGCTAATTTGGCTACAACAAATCAGGAAAGAGATCTTGGAGTTCGTGGACAGTTCTCTGAAAACTTCCACACAGAGTGCAGCGGCGGTCAAA
The DNA here is from genome assembly GCF_052426305.1 of Pelodiscus sinensis. Lineage (NCBI taxonomy): Eukaryota > Metazoa > Chordata > Testudines > Trionychidae > Pelodiscus > Pelodiscus sinensis. The sequence goes on from NC_143052.1 coordinate 193,485,765, forward strand.
AAGGCAAATAGGATGCTAGGAATTATTAGGAAAGGGATAGAAAATAAGACCCAGAATATCTTACTGCCCCTGTATAAAACTATGGTACGCCCACATCTTGAATACAATGTACAGATGTGGTCTCCTCACCTCAAAAAAGATATTTTGGCCTTGGAAAGGGTTCAGAAAAGGGCAACTAAAATGATTAGGGGTTTGGAACGGGTCCCATATGAGGAGAGGTTACAGCGACTGGGACTTTTCAGTTTAGAAAAGAGGAGACTGAGGGGGGATATGTAGAGGTCTATAAAATCATGAGTGGTGTGGAGAGGGCTGATAAAGAAAAGTTATTTATTAGTTCCCATAATAGAAGAACTAGAGGACACCAAATGAAATTAATGGGTAGCAGGTTTAAAACTAATAAAAGAAAGTTCTTCTTCACACAGAGTGTAGTCAACCTGTGGAACTCCTTGCCAGAGGAGGCTGTGAAGGCTAGGACTATAATAGAGTTTAAAGAGAAGCTAGATAATTTCATGGAGGTTAGGTCCATAAAAGGCTATTAGCCAGGGGATAAAATGGTGTCCTTGGCCTCTGTTTGTCAGAGGCTGGAGAGGGATGGCAGGAGACAAATCGCTTGATTGTTGTCTTCGGTCCGCCCTCTCTGGGGCACCTGGTGCTGGCCACTGTCGGTAGACAGGATACTGGGCTAGATGTACCTTTGGTCTGACCCAGTACGGCCGTTCTTATGTTCTTATGTTCTAATTGCAGATTTCAGCCATGGAACAGAAAGACAAAGTGACTTGTCCAAGATCATACAGATAGTCTGCAGCAAAGCAGAGGCTTGAAGGCTGGTCTTCAGATGGTGGTCCAGTGGTTATGGCAGTTTTCTTTTTCTCAGTGGATCAATGGAAAAAACTGAGTGTGGGTGGTTGGTAGACAGCAAATAGGAGATCATTCCAAGCATAGGTGGGGTGGAGCACTGGAGGAGGTGTGAAACGGACAAATATCAGTTGCAGGGGAATCACCATCTCCTGCAGAAAAATCTGTGCAAAGAGGCTTGGCAGTGGAGGAAGAATCCATGCCGAGGTTGTGCTTGCTCAGTTTGCTTTACCGGGTAGGTGGGGTTTCGCCTCTGTCCCACTCACTCCCACTGCTATATAACACGTGGTAGGGTTTGTCTCCCCTGAAGCTGTCAATCTCCACGCTGAATGTGTGGAATCCAAAGAAGGGTCTTTGTCTACACACAGGCTCTGAGAGTGCCTGCTTCATTACCTGGGCCCTGGCTCTCTAGCAGCAAGATCCACTATTTAGGATAACTCCTGCACAACTATCTCTGGAATTCTCCCCACCTTGTAGACGTTCCATAGTAAGGAATGGGCCCCACACAAGAGTTAACTGAGATTCAGGTCTCATTAGCTTTTAACAGCATTACCACTGGTTGTAATGAGTGTCCTCCTAGCCATCTCTCCCTACATAGATCTATGAAAAGTATGTGTTGGAGATAGCTAAAACACCCACACCAGTAATAGAGAGGTAGCCGTGTTAGTCTGATCTAAACAAAAGGAAAAACTACATGGCACTTTAAAGACTAACAAGATGGTTTAATAGGTGATGAGCTTTTGTGGGCCACACTAACACACCCACACCAGTGTAAGCAATGAGAAACCTGCCTGCAGCAAGGATTGTCTTTGACTAGATCTTGAGTAACAACTCCTCCCATAGCTGGTTATTTCTGTGAAACATGTAAGAATGTTAAACATTTTTTTTCATGATCTACTCTTAGCTTAGTTGGGCTGGCTATTCCATCGCTATTTTGCGGGAGGGGGAGGATACAAAAATAAAAGCTAAAATAGAAACTTTACCTGCAACCACACTTACTGCATGCACCACAAGAAAGCAATTTCAATCAGAAATTTCTAAGTCTGTTGAATGTAATACAGTCAAGCCCAGTTTCCTGCGTCATTCACACATTTTTATGTAAATTAATTAACTATTTAAGAGGCATTTTAATAGGTATGTGTTTTTCTCTTAATAATAAAAGGAAAAGTGTGTAAGAGTCTCAGAGCAGTAAAGACTCAGTCTTATAGGCTGCTGAGTACTCTGTTTCTGAGCCAGGAAAGCACTGAAACATGTGTTGGAATTTTTCAATGGATTTTCAAAAGATGAAAATGTTGATTATTAAAATCCCAAACAAAACCAACAATTTCTATTTGAACCAAAATGAAAAAAAAAGTGACAAGTTTACAGTAAAAATGTTTCGATTTTTCACTTCGCTTTTAAGTGAAATTTCATGTGCAAAATTGAACTGTTTAGTGCAAATTTGTAATTTTTTTGCTGGGTTTTGACCAGCTGAAGTATCAGGTTGGTCAGGTTTGTGGCCTACATGGGGAAATGGTTCTCACTCTTTAGTTTTCTATTGGCTGCCAGCTGAACAGGCCTTAGGCTATCTTCATTTTGTCCCTTCTACAGTACTAACCACATTATTAGTGCTTAGGCTCCGATGCAATGAACCATGTAAGTACATGTCCCATTGATTTCAATAGCATGTGCTCAAATACTAGGCTCAGTGTCTTTACATAATAAAATGAGACATGCCACCCATTGCTAAGGATATTATGTAAAAGAGAGAAAGACTAGGACACAAATAGGAGCTTAGAGATCACCAAGCTCATTCATTCAAAATGTGTGGGTTTAATACTTCCTATTTTCTGCAAAATAAACAATATTTTCATGTAAGCAAAAGATGTAATAAAGATCAGTGAGTGGGGAGCTCCTTGGTAAAAAGCAGTCTGTCTTCTTAAGGAAAAGACGGGTGGATAGAAAGCACATTTCTTACAATTGCTTAGGAAGTATAAAGATTTTTCTGGAAAATTGGATAGACCCACCTTATCCTGTCATAGGGAGAAGCTTCACTATTCTCTCCTGACAGGTAACATGCACAATGAAGCCAATGGAAATGATGCTTACATAAAAGGACTAAAGATTTGCCTCCAGTTAGCAAAAGAACATCTTGTTACATTTTCAAAATGCTAATAAAGGGCCTAATTGAAAATCTATAGAAATCAACACAAAGATTCCCATATACTTCAATGGGTTTTGGATCAGGTTCAAAATAAACACAGAGAATTTCAGTGCTGCTTTTGGTCCAACCACCTCACACCTTTGCAACAGTTTGGCCTTTTGCCTCATAAGCAAGAGGATCTATGTCTGAGCAAACCCCAATATATTTTAAAGGCATATCCCTGCTCTCCTTACATAGGCCAAAGTCCATATCAGATAAAAGATTCTAAGGCCAGAAAGGACAGTTGTGACTTCCTGCATAACACAGGCCATAGAACGTCCCTGAATTCATTCCTCTTTCAACTAGAACACCTCTTTCAAAAAAAATACCCAAACAGCAACGTCAGTGAAGGTTTTGCCTGTGTAAAGTATACTGGGTGAAGTGTTGAAATAGTTACTGGACATAAAGAAACCCCAGTACAACAGAAAGCAATGCAAGCAAAGATCACAAATAAAGGCAGAAGACCCTTTTATTTCGCATAGACAAAATGCAAAGAGTGTCTCATTAAATTATTAAAAAAAGAAAAGAAAAACCAAAAGCAAATTGATTCCCTCCCCTTCCACTGATAGCACTCATCCTAATTATCAACAAAACAAAAAGATCGACCGAGGACCCATTTTCTAATTAAAAAAAAGTGTGCAAACATGACAAAAGACTTTTTGATTTCCCAGATCAATGTCCCTGTTAAATTCACAAATAGGGTGATTTGTTTTCCTTCTTTTTAATCTTGTGTGATGGAACTTCCCGTTAAAATGTTTTATTTAGTTCCCATGCACTTTGTAGAAAATCAGTAAAAACACAAAAAGCTTGTGGAGATCAGAAAACTGGACTTCTTTTACCCAAAAATTTAGATGTCCAGTCAGATGAAGCTCACACTCAGACAGAAAAAAAGCAGGAGAGTCTTTGCACTGTCTGTAGCTTGCATTTTTTTCAAATATTTTGGCAATCTTCTTTAATTATAAATATTGGAATTCAATAAAAAAGGTAGCTTTGATTGATTTTTTTTAAATTGTAAGTATTTACAGCCACTGTCCAGCCATGCTCTTTTTGTTATACCAGGGTGTAAGATTTTGCGTAGGGATTGTTTCCTTTCAAGTGGCCCCGGGAGTCCAGCAGGGATTCTTGGGAGCTGCTCATTTTAGCTGCCTGTCCTAACTCAGCTCCTTCTCGCTGAGGTAATGTTGCCATGGCACCAGGTTGCCATGACTGTACTTCTCTCGTGGAGGATGTCTCCATAGGTATCGGCTCCAGAACTGTGGGACGCTTCAAGGTTCGGCTTTTCTGAGGTTCCAAGCAGGCTTGTCCCAAACTCAGGTCTCTGCTAGTGCCTGAAACACCTCGGTTTAACAAAAAGTCCATTCTAAGATACGGTGGCAAATGCATGAGGTCACCTGTGAAGAAAAATAGGAAAAGAAACCTCTTAGTTATGCAATACAGTAAAACTGTCTATTTGGCTAATATGAACTCAAGCAGGTAGGCAACCATTTAATCTGATTTCAAAACTACCAGACTTTCCTAATCTAGTGATAACATTGGTGACATAAAGGCAATGAAGCTGGTCAAAATGTATTTTATTTTCTAAGAAAAATAAATTGAAGGACTTTTTCCCATCATTTACTATTAAAGACCCAAAACAATTTGGCATTTGGTGGCCAAAAGTTGGAAGGCTTTGGCCATTGAACTTTGAAAAATATTGATTTGGTTTTCAGTTCTTCAGTGACTCTTTTCCCCCCTCCTGAATTTTAACTAAAAGCTCCACTGAACACAAACATAATACATTATACAAAAATTGGATGAAATAACAGTGAGGCTACAAATTTAAACAAAGTTAAAATATAAAAAGGTAGGGACATTGTAGTAATATCAACGTGCCCTCTTAAAACAGCTGTAACTGGCAGGGCTGGATTAAGAAAAGGTCTTTAGGGGCTTCAGATGAGAGCTCTGGGCTATGGGAGGCTCCTTTATCCCAGGGCCCTGGGCTGCAGTCCCTAAAAACCCTGTGTTCTGGGCCAGCCCTTTCTGGCGGTGGTGGGAGAGGTGACTCACCTTGGCTGGAATGGCGTCGCCGCGACAAGCATTGCATTGGGAAACTCTGTTCCTGAGCTGCCCTGTCCCCTGCAGCTCCCATTCGCCTTGATTCCTAGCTAATAGGAACTGCAGGGGGCCATGCCTGAAAGTGAGCAGAGGGCTACGTGGAGCCACCTGTTCCCTACCACCACCAAATGGAGCTGCCCCAGGTAAGCACCTGAGTCCCCTACCGCACTTTAACTCCCACCCAGACCCTGCACTCCAACACCCTGCCCCAGCTCTAAGCCCCCTTTTACACTCTCCCTCCTCCCAGAGCCCACACTCCAATTCCCTGCCCCAGCCATCAACCCCTTCCAGACCCCACAGCCCAGCCCCCACCCTTAGCCCCCTCCTGCACCCAAATTGCTGCCCAGACCCTGCACCACCACCCCAACCTCCTGGCCTGAGCCCCTTCCCACACTCCAAATCCCTTGACTGCGGTCTGGAACCCCCTGCACTCCAAACACCTCATCTCCAGCCCCACCCCAGAGTCAGCACCCTCAGCTGGAGCCCTCACCCTCTCCTACTCTGCACCCATTCTCCTGCCTAAAAGAGCAGCCTGATCCCCTAATTTCAGGACCACAAAATCTAGTAGCCCTGAGCCACCAGAAGAGTTAATTGGCCCTGGTCACCAGCTCCGATCACAATGCCATCTGAGTGATAGAGAAGCTCTGTCATCTTTATTTTAGAGATAGGAAACTGAGGCACTGAGGCAAAAATCTATGGTAGAACAAGGTATTGAATCTGGGTCTCCAGGTTACCAAGGTTGATGGCCTACACACTAAAGCATCCTTCTTCCTTTCCTCATGGTTGATGTTTTACAACACATATATTCACTAATTAGTGTACACATTAAAAGAGCAACACAGGAATATGAAATAAATATAACACAAGATATATTAATACTGTCATAAGAACATAAGAATGGCTAGACTGCATCAGACCAAAAGTCCATCTAGCCCCGTATTCGGTCTTCCAACAGTGGCCAATGCCAGATGCCCCAGAAGGAATTAACAGAACAGGTAATCATCATGTCATCCCTCTCCTATCATTCATTTCCAGCCTCTGACAAACTGAGGCTAGGGACACCATGCCTACCCATCCTGGCTAATAAGTATTGATGGACCTAACCTCCATGAATGTATCTAGTTATTTTTTGATCCCTGTTAAAGTCCTGCTTTTCACAGCATCCTCTGGCAAGGAGTTCCACAGGTTGACTGTGCTCTGTATGAAGAAAAACTTATTTTTGTTTGTTTTATACTTGCTACCTGTCAATTTCCTTGGGTGACCCCAAATGTGAACTGTAACTTTTTTGCTCTCCTGACTTCTGAACATTTAAATTTGTAGCCAATAATGCTACATGGATGGGGCTAGAGGTCTTGTTGTATTCATCCTCCCATCATTTCTGTAGGCAAGGGGTTTCATACAGAGTGATGGAGCTCACTCCATTGGTTGAGTTAGAATAGCTTCTTTGGAACTGCTCTGTGGTTACCATGCACCATGTAAGGAAGCAGAAGGTAGACTATCATTGTTCATATGCATGTATCTTCCCATCTGCTAGTCCTGCTATACAAATTCAGTTAATTTAATCTAATATTGTTTCATTCTTTCATAAAATGACTCACAAAAATTCAAGGAGTACAGTGGGAAAAAAAGCAAAATATAAAGCATGCCTTCTTCCAAGAAGATTTGATGTTGAAGATGGATACATGGATGATGGTGATAAATACCTTCAGATCTGGGTTCTTGGTACAACACAGTAATGACAATTCATCTCTTTTGGGCATCCATTCCCATCCACAGCCACATAACTGGGGAGCTCTACACTGCACTTCAGGGTCTCAGAGATTGGGCTTCAGCCTGAAACCTGATGTCTACACCAGAGTTATACAGTTCCTTAGTCCTAGCTCCACGAGCCTGAATCAGCTGGCACGGGCCAGCTGCAGCTATCTAACCGCTGTGTAGACATACCCTAAAAGGGAACGAGATGTCTCGGAAGCTTATAGTTTTCTATTACAATGCAACAACATTTGCTTCTAGCATCCCATTACAACTAGCACTTCTCTGAGTGCTAGAGCCTTCTCCCCCACGAAAGGAACCAAGGGGACCGCAGGGTGAGGACGTCAGCCCACAAGACCTAGATCCATCATCAAAACTGCAGCTCTTTAACCTCTGGCAATGGTTCATTTTATTCTCTTACCCACACTGGTAACCAGCCACAAGTTGATATAAATAAACAACTTCACCCAAGTACAGCATTTAGATACTTCACATGTTCCTACTTAACTCATTGTGGCTTGAAGGGGCTGCAAGGAAGACAAACATCTCACTGGTCCTCTGCCAAATGGCCCCTAGGAGGAAAAATCTTTCATAACACCTTAAACAGGTAATTGGCTAAAACTGCAGCATCTCTTAGGCTGGGTTCCCATTTCTAGTTTGGGCGAGTTGGGTGGGCAGCTGGAGCAGAACTAAATAAGTTGGACTAACGTCTCAGAGGTAGGGAATGCTGGCCAATGAGCACTCCTCTTCCCTACCTGGCCAATGGGTGCTAGAGATGCTCATGGGGGGAGTACCCATTGACTCTTGGGAAGTTGCTCCTCTGCGACTACGACTGTGCTCCTTACATTGCCAGTCCCGCCAATTTCCCCCACCAGTGGGTTAGGGATGGGGGGTGAGTGGCATTATTGACTAATCGGAATGAAAGTAACTCAATACTTTACAATAAAGCAGATTTTTAACGTTGCTTTAAAAATGAAGGCAATGTTATTGTGGCCTAAAAGATAAATAGCTTTGAATCTATTCATGATTTAAAGCCACAGACAGAAAAATTACTGAGGAGTTATTTTTGGAAAGAATCACAGTTTATTCCTGTGGATCTCCTGCAGGCAGTGTCTGGCACCATATGTTTTATTCTAGTTACATTTCCAATACAGCTGTATGGTACACTGTATTTAACCCCCACATAGAAGGATGTAGTGCCTGTCTCAGCATTCAGCTGACATACTGCAACATCATTTGCACAAAACCAGGAAAAACTGTGTGCCCATAATCATATGGTTACCACTTAGAAAATGAAAGGCAAATTGTCAAGGGCCTAATAATTACTAGTTTCCATTTCATGATACCTCATCCCAAAGCTGTTTACATGTACACGAGTCACTTTGACTACTGTAGGACTGCAGCTTCCACAAGGGTGAAGTGCAGCATTTCACAGTGGCTGGGGTAGGAAGTGAACAACAGTGCATGCAATTGAAATGGGAGGGGAGAGAAGAATTATGGTATATAATTACCCATAAAGGTCCATGGGTTCACAAATCAATACTTGTAATTATTTTTGAGGTTATTAGCCATCAAGACCTATGAGACACCAAATAGCACCACGCCCACTGACACCATGTTGAAACATTGGTTCCATAGGATTCAGGGACCAAGCGTCACCCGCTGTATTTATTGAATCACCTACAGCATTTTCAGCCGCAATAGCTTTTCCCCTGGAGATCACTCACATCATAGCAATGATTTCAGCACGCTTAACTCCTGCTATCCTTAATGTGAGATGATACAGCTGTACCACTTCATTAAGAGTAGCAGAGAATGGATTGCGTCTTAAAAATGCCATACCAACTGGTCGTCTATACCTATTGTAGCTTGCACTGTATGTTCCCTAATATACTTTATGTAACAGCAAAAACTCAGAGAAAAATCCAGATCTTGGATTACTGGCAGGCCCTAACTCTCCTATTAAATATGCATTTCAATCACTGAGACTTCCTGAGACTAGTGGATTAAACATGGATTGTAAAAAAGAAATGTGTTTAACTTCAGATGGCTGAAGTTTTACTTTCAAGACACTAGATAGAAAACAAAATGTGTACACTTTGAGATCTTTCCAGACTATCTGAAAGAGAAAACATTTCTCTGAATCCACTTCTGCTAAGACAGTCTTTAATCTTTACAAACAATATTCAGTAATTTTAAAGTAATTTGCATATGAAGGCGCACACAACATGAAGGGGTGCACAATTTTAACAGGATTGTATTAATATATCACAAACGAAGGAGTGTAACTTGTTCTCCAAAATCCACTAACACAGTGTCATCTTATCTTGATTTACCTTGAGCACTAATTATTCTGATGTGCACATTTTCATATTGTAATGAAGCAATAGTTTTTTGTAACTGAAAGAAGCTTCATTCTCTACAACTTCCAAGATAAACAGATGATTAAAAGTGTTGAAAAAGAAAACTTTCAAGATTCTAACTTGCCCTCTACCTCCCTTGCTAGAACTGGAGCCATATCACGGGATGAAAAAAAGTCTTTGATTTGTTAGAACTAATATTTCTGACTAAAAACATTCTTTGAAATAGGACCACAGGGGTCCACTTAGCTTCCTACATTAAGAGTTAGGGTATTTTAAGGAGATTAAAAAGGAGGAAAGAACCTTGGCTACAGAAATAACATGGCAAGACTTCTTTTCTCATATTTCCAGACTCATTGGCATATTTGTTTTCCAGTTTGTTATTTTTCTGCCAAAGGACAATTCAGTTGAATGTTACATTTTTCAGGCAAAGCATTAGGAAGCTTTAAGACGGTTCATTGCCTTTGATGCTCTAATTACCTCTTTTCAATGTGGCGTATGCCTTATTAGCGATGAAAGCAAACCTTTCAACTGCGTAAGCACCACAAATGAGTATGTTTAATAATTTATGCATTTAAACTTAATTAGTACAAAAGCCATTCAGAATCTATAGCCTTCTGATGGGCTTAGAAATAAGAGATATGCTGTCTTTGGAAAAATGGACGATGTACATCAATAAGAACCATCCATTCAAATATGAATCAACCCATATAATTGGGCATCAACTTAATCCTTCATTCTGTGTGGCAAAAGCTCTAAAACAGTTGAAATAGTTACCATAGAACATATTAAGAAGAAATCTTCTCTAGCAAATTAAAATAACCAAAATACTGTAAGTCACTTCCCTACATGCATTTATCATTTACAATATATTTTTCCCAGAAAAGGGATGTTTACTAAGGCTGTGATTGCATTACAGAAAAAGTGCATTTTTGCAGTCTTTGCATTTTTAATAGCTAACAATGTCAAATCCTAGCAGGGAAGGGTAATTGTTATTTTCATGTAGCTAAAAGTGGTCAGATCCAGGCTGAGGGACACCAGGCTCACCTTGACTAGTTACAATGAAGTAAAAACTCTTTGTGCTTTTCCTCCACTAAGATTTTACAGTGAGACAGTTATTTTGATCTAATCAAAACCGAACCACCAATTAACTCAAATCTAAACCAAGCCCACATCTTTTACCTGTGAAGACCTAGCCTAACTATCCTTCAAACTTCAGAAAATTCCTCCACTTTTTATGGGGGTGTTGTGGGCAGTAAAAAGGTACTCTTTCCAGTTTGGTATGCAATATCTGTATGGTTTTTCTAATGCATCATGACTGTGCCAAATCAAAACCAATCTTCACCTTTTTACCCCCAAAGTATTTCTCCTCAGTGGCAGGCATGTTCCTGACAAATCTCAACACATTTTGAGATGTGAAATGGGTTCAAAAAAGGGGGCAAGATTGTGAATATTGGAAAAGGGGTTTTATTCTCAAACACAAAACAATTTTCACTTAAACATTTGAAAAAAAAAAAACCCCAAACCATTCAGCCTGGCTGACTGCAGACCTAGGAAACATCAGTTCAAAAGACAGACATTTTAAAAAGTTACAAGTGGCTGAAATCTGGGATTCGGGAGATTCTTAACTAGGGTTGTTGTCTCAGTCTAGCTGTAATATTTCTTACAATTGTCAGTATTTAAAATAAGATCTAGTGCCCACATTGTCCATTGTATGCTACCTTGAACCAATAGAGTTGTCTATGTTGCATCACAATAATTTCTATAAGAACAGGCTATGGAGTTATAATAATCATAAGAAATAACTGGAAATATAAAAAAGAAAAGGGCTCTATTCAAACACTAATCTCTTAGGGTATGTCTACACTACCCTCCTAGTTTGAACTAGGAGGGTAATGTATGCATACCGCACTTGCTAATGAAGCCCGGGATTTGAATTTCCCGGGCTTCATTAGCATAAGCGGGGAGCCGCCATTTTTAAATCCCCGCTGCTTCGAACCCCGTGCAGCGCGGCTACACGGGGCTCGAACTAGGTAGTTCGGACTAGGGTGCCTATTCCGAACTACCGGTACACCTCGTTTCATGAGGAGTAACGGTAGTTCGGAATAGGAACCTAGTCCGAACTACCTAGTTCGAGCCGCGTGTAGCCGCGCTGCACGGGGTTCGAAGCAGCGGGGATTTAAAAATGGCGGCTCCCCGCTTATGCTAATGAAGCCCGGGAAATTCAAATCCCGGGCTTCATTAGCAAGTGCGGTATGCATACATTACCCTGCTAGTTCGAACTAGCGGGGTAGTGTAGTCATACCCTTAGGGTTAGATAGTGCTCATGTTTTATTCAACTGACTATGACAGTAAGATGAATCTGCCTTGTGCCTCTTTATTTGGCTGACCCAGACCTTGGGTTTGAGTCTGACAGAGAGCAGATATCTTGCTTTGTAGACCCCAGAGAATTAATGGGGCAGAGGGAAATTGCTCCATTCCCTCCCCTTCTTTTTCACTGGCAGAGTAACTGGCCAGCCATACGGGGGGAAAAAAGCTCTATCCTTTCAAGAGCTAAAGTTATTTGTCCACACTGGAGCTGGGAAGTGCAACATCCTGTACAGACATATACAGTATACATGATAGCCTGGCTTGAGCCTTTAAAAAAAGAAGTGGCATAGAAAAAGAAGGCTGCCCAAGTACAAGCCTTCCTGACCCATGGGGTACATAACTGGGGATCTGGCTTGAGACACCGCCATGTGTGTCACTGTTGCCACATTGTTATTCTGAGGGTGTGTCTAGACTACATCTCTCTGCCAACAGAGAGATGTAGATTAGGCACATTGAAATTGCTAATGAAGCAGGGATTTAAATATCCCATGCTTCATTAGCATAAAAATGGCCACAGCTTTTTTTTTCAGCACGGAGCTTTGTAGGAGAAAAGCGGCAGTTTAGAGGCTGATCTTTTGAAAAATAAAGCCTTTTCCGAAAGATGCCTTATCCTTTGTGAAATGAGGTTTACAGGATCTTTCGGAAAAGGCTTTATTTTTTGAAAGATCAGCCTCTAGACTGCCGCTTTTCTCCGACAAAGCTCCGTGCTGAAAAAAGCGTTGGCCACTTTTATGCTAATGAAGCGCGGGATATTTAAATCCCTGCTTCATTAGCAATTTCGATGTGCTTAATCTACATCTCTCTGTCGGCAGAGACGTGTAGTCTAGACACACCCTGAGTGTGCTAGCTGGAGCACAGTGAATGCCAAGCTGTCTACCTGTGTGGGGAATGACACCACCTAGCAGCTGTGTGGATTGACCCACAGGTCCATTTAATCCTTCAAAAATAGTAAAAAGAACAGAAAAATATTAGTCACATATTTTTAAAATGTTCACTTTATAAAAGTTTGCTCCAGTGTGGAAGTCCCTCTAGATGATTTAATTTCATCTGCTTGGAAATGAAGCAAAATGCTGTGTTCAAACAGGGAATGAACCCAGCTGTCTGCTGAAGACACACTGAAAGGGAACTGAAATGTTCCCAAGAAAATTAGTGCCCACTCAGCTGAACAGACTCCTCAACTAGCTCCCAACCAGCTCTCAGGTAGCAATGGGCTATGAAAAGCTCCGCTCTTTGGGGCATATCATAGCACATGAGGTAACTTCTAGGCCCTTTAACAAAACATGCAGGGTGGCTGAAACAATCTTTCAATTTTAATAGGAACCCTTTCCAGGACACATGATTGGTAGCAGCCTCAGAGCTCACTCCGGTTGCTGAATCGCTGGGGTTAGCCTAAGCCAAGAGGAAGTGTAACGTGAATGCTTTATATCATAGCATTTGACTTTGTTTCTCCAGGGAAGGGTAAGAGAAGCAGTGGGGAGGAGACCAATCTTAACTGGATGGTCTGTGCAGACAGCCTCTTAGAAAGCCTATTAGAAAGACCCAGAAACTTCCAGAACAGATTGTGGTAGTTACCTGACATGCTCAGTAACTATTCTGAGACTGTATAGGAAATTTCCATTACCTACCTGGCAAAGTATACCCTACTAGCCCTCAGAGTGGAGCCAATCAGAGAGTGTGTGTGGAGGAAAAGAAGGTTGTAAATAGAGGTATTAAAAACAACCCTGTAGATTCAGGGCCTGATCATCACAGGACCAAAAAATGTAGCTGTTATGAGGGCTGGGTCCCAAGCTCTCTGTATCAGTTTGGAAACAGACTTCTGTTTCACCAGCAACAATGAGCTATTAACCCCAAAGGCTGCAGAGTCACTAGCTGTGAAAATCCAGCTGTTTGCAGACAAGGCACCGAAAGGACTTAGGTGCTGCCAATCTCCTCCAGCTCTGAAGAGTAAAGGTGACACACTCTATATACTATGGTCACACTATTAAGACTGAGAAATCTGAGAAAAGATCAGAAGGAAATGTGTCTTAGTGTGTGTGCTAAAGTAGAAAGTATTATGTTGAAACCTTAGATTTGAATCTTTGTAACAGAAACAAAGGGGCAAAAGTCTGTGTACGGAATGCCAGTAAATTCACTGTGCAATAGCTTTTCCCAATACCATTTACAACGTTCGATACTATTTATAACATGTTTTGTGCCCATTAAATATTTGTGTATGGTATGCTCTGTTTGAAATTGATTGGGGCCTACTTACTAAGGTTTTACCTGCAACAGCCTGAGGTTTAGCTTGGTGTATTGGTTTTGAAAAGTCCTGAAAAGACAAAATACTGGCCTGTGCTTCAGCAAAGAGTTAAGCTCAACTGCATGAAGAAGTAGAGTGTGTAGTTATAAAAACTATTGCCTGAGTATCCCCTGCCTCCTCTATTAGGGTATGTCTACACTTGCCCCCTACTTCAAAGTAGGGAGGCAAATGAAGCATACCGAAGTTGCAAATCAAGCCCGGGATTTAAATATCCCACGCTTGATTTGCATGTTCCCAGCCGGTCGCCATTTTAGAAATTCACTAGCCTGGAGTAACTGCCCGCGTCTACACGCGGCAGTGAAACGGGAGTCCGATTTAAAGCCCTAACTCGAATTAGCTGGTATTCCTCCTGCAATGAGCTAGTATATCATAGACCCACTAATACATTCCCTATATAGGGATCTCATACAATTATTGCCTAGCCTAAGTTGGAAAGTGTTCCACAAAGAAGGAGGGGCTCTATTATTGACTAGTCATGTCGAAGGCCTAAAAAGGGAAGTGAAAGTGTAGCTCATTCTCTCATTGCCTAGAAACCTTTCTGTGAAATAACTCATTATGTCCCAGCTTCCTTTGAATGCCTGCAAATGGAGCTCAAACGCCTGTGAAAACCTCATACTTTTGGCAGATTGAAATGAGTTAAAACATTTGAAGGAGATGCACTACAGGTATTCAGCTTTGGATGTATTTTAGTAGTTTGCTACCTTGCAGCTTGGTACTCTTAAATTTCTCTTTGTCATATGGATAACCACCGTGACATTTGAGCCCAGTCCATTACATATTTAGTGTGTCTCACAGAGATGGAGACAAGTGTTTAAACAATTCAAGGATGGTACTAAAAAACAAAACCAAAATCTGAACCCAAGATGAAAACACGGATCTATGCTCATAATGCACAGGAAGTAAAATCTCCACTTTACATACACTCTGCTGGTGAGAGATTCATTTGGGGATATAGTACGCAGAATTTCTCTGTAATATTTACTATATCCAGACTGCAATATTACAACTACATTAGCCCCCTTCATGGTTCTACTTTGTAGTTTGAAGAGGGACTTTTAAAATTAAATCTCTGTAGGACCTATATACTTAACTGCTTCCTGCAAACTGCCGATGTTTGCATGTTCATAAATATATTTGTCCTCCTAGTATTTTTAATGATTTAGAAGTTAAGTTTCACACAATGAAATGAACCCACCTGCTGTTGATTCCATTCGTCATCATTCAGCTACTTGCTGTTTATAATCCAAATATCTACTGGGAGGATGAGTAATACCTAGAGTTTTGTGGCCAGAATTTCTGTTTGTGTAAACTAGTACAGCTATATTGATTTCACGGGGACTAAACTGATTTACATTCACTGAGAACTTGTTCTTCAGTGATCAAAAATGAAAATTCCATCTAATATGGAACATTTTAAAAGAATGTAATTTACTCAGTTACTTGAGCTTAAGCCTTTTAATTCCTAAAATAGGTTGTTAATCAATGAGCATCTTAAAGTAAAACCACTGCTATTATAACTGAACCGAGACCAAACACCATTTTAAATCAGTGAACCATACTTAAACATTACACTTATTAACTGACTATAAGGAAGCATAGACATGCCTCTCTCTAGTTTGAAGCCTCTAATAAAATAGTAAATGAAATAAATTTCTTACTATTGTGAGAAGCAGGACTGACATACAGAGCTAGACTTTAAAAACTTGTCAGTTGCCCCAGACGTAATCAAATATTTGTATTTAGACAATCTTGGCAATTGTACAAGATTGCCAGTAGTCCTTGTATAATCTTCAGTGTACAAGGTATTTGCTACAGTAGGAAGTACCAGGGAACCCTGCAGAATCTTTGAAGTAATTTTAGTTATATGTCTCAGCAAAACTGACACATCTTTAAGTGCTGCTATAGTACTGCTGGTGCTGGAATGAAGAATGAATAAGAAATTAATGGATGCATGGTATTCTTTGGGCCGCACAGTTGGTGGGTGGGAGTCCAATTTTTGACAAAACCAGCACAGTTGCATATCTGATGCTTTTCTAGTTCAATATTAATGCAACAGAAAGGTTGTAAAAACTTGTTAAAAGGACCTTTCTGGGTAAATCAACATCTTTGGCTCATCAGCTAAGATGCTTCATGTTCTATAAGGGCACTTAGAAACACTGCTTTCCAGAGGTGTTGATTCAAGTCTCATGACTTGAACTCGAGTCCGGCTTAAGTCGCCTAGGTGACTTGACTTGAGACTCGACTCAGGTTCATTGTTAGTGACTTGAGACTCGACTTGAGACTTGCTAATTTTGTTAAATCGACTTGGTGAAGAAATTGTCCGAAAATGCCGATATTGATGGCTTGTACAAAAGTGACTTGACATTTTTAAAATTAAGGCTTGAGACTCGACTTGGGACTTGACTCGAAAGTGACTTTAGGGACTTGAGACTTGAACTGTAGTGACTTGAGACTCGACTTGGACTTGACAATGAAGACTTGAAGACAACACTGCTGCTTTCCTATCCATGACAGCAGGCAGAGAAAACCACACCGAAGTCATTCAGTTACAGGCGGTTAGTAACACCAGTGTTTTACACTGGCTTGCAGCTCACTGGATGCACTGCATGAAAGTTCTTTCAATATGCGCCATCTCACAGAATCTCCACATTCTAGAACCTGGTACATCTCACAATACATTCCTGGGATAGCATAGGATATTAAGCTGGCAAATACAACTTGATTGTAAGTCCAATGAGGTCAATAAGAGTTATTCTATTTATTTCACTATTTATATTCTATTTAGCTCAGGTCCTGCTGTTGAAATCCATAGTTAAAACTAACCTAAACTTTGTCTATACACAAAACATAGGTTGACATAGCCACATTGCTCAAGGGTGTTCAAAATCCACATCACAGAGCAATACAGTTATGCTGCCCTAACCCTGAGTATAGATTCTGCAAGGCTGTTGGAAGAATGTTTTCATTAACCTAACTACTGTTGCTTGGGGAGGTAGCATTCCTATACCAACAGAACAACCAATGACTTCAGTGTAGGCTGCATCTACACTATAGACACATCAACACTACAGATAAGATCAAAGCAGCCACACTCGATCTTCCAGGGTTTGAATTAGTGGGTCTAGTGACAACACACTAATTCAAACTGAGAGGGTGCTGCTGTTGATGCCGGTAGTCCTGCTTCTATGATCAGTAATGGAAGTAGAAGGGAGAGTGAGCTCCCTTCGACTTCCCACAGTGTGAGCGACTCCAAAATTTGAGTTAAGATACTTCGACGTAAGCTACGCAATTAACATAGCTGAAATTACATATCTTAATTAGAACTTATCCCCTAGTGTAGACCAGGAGTATGTGATTTATGTCAGTAAAGATGTGGCCTTAGAAATCCTACGAAGAGAAGCTCAAAGCTAGGCTGAGTTTCAATTCTATTAATAATATTAGGATGATTTAGAAGCAGCAAAAACTTGGAACCAAAGACTGTTACTGATATATAACTCCCTGAAGTGATGCTCAAAGCACAGTCACTGTAATGCCCACCAGTGGAAATAATTTGAGTGGTGCTGACCCGGTGCATTGTTTAATTCTTGCTAATTTATCAACTGGGCCAGAAATCTTAGATTTTCTTACCTAAACTAAGAACTTTCTATCTGCTGACACCAAAGTTTGAACAAAATAAAATATGCACATATTAAATGTAACTATCTAAAGAAGCCTTCACACTGAGAAAAACTGCAATATGACAAGGATATGCTGTTAAATTGATTCCCTGACTGTACAATGACACTTGTTAGTTTGCACATTATGGTCTGATAAGAGCAGAGGTGGGCAATCATTTTGCATGGGGGCCACTTCACCAATTTTGGAAGAGGTCATGAGCCACCCCTGAAGGTGCAGGGCCTCAGGCGGAAGGGGGCTGTTCTCTCTAGGCACGGCCCACCCCTGGCAGGGGAGGAGACCTTGCACACATCTCCAGCCCCCAGGCCAATCAGTGGCTGGGGGCAGGAGAGTGTACAACATCTTTCAACCCCACCCTGTTAGCGGTGCATGGCACCTTGAGGGAACTATCAGCTGTTTTGAATAGCTGGCAGTTCCCTTTGGTGTCGCGCACCCCTGGACCCAGGACTTTGCACACTCCCCCGCCCCGAGAACCTGATTGCCAATGTGCGGGGGAGCATCATGGCGGCTGTGAGCCAGATCCAGCCTGTGGACACTATCTTGTCCACTCCTGGATAAGAGTATGATCGTTTTCTTGAAAGTCACCACAAACTGCCACTTCCATGCCAACAGATAAGATCTGCTGTAAATCTAAAATTGCAATACGGTTCCATGGCATAAGGGAAAGAAAGGGAACCTATGGTGTGGGGTTGCAACACTTGTAACTGACCACAGCCTCTTATGGCACAATTGGATCATTTATTGTTTCTATGGAAACAATTGTTTCTGGTTTCTCTGGGATTGCTGTGACATTGCATATAAAAATCAAGAAGCTCACAAAACAGCAAGATGAAATGTTTCATTCACTGTACATTAAAACAATGCTTTTTAGGTTAATGTAAGACCCAAATTAAGGATTTGGAAAACCAAGGTTTTTTTTAAAAAAAAGAACCAGAGAACTGTTTGCACTAACTGTTATTTTCATTCAAACAAAACCAAAATTTTGTGTTTGGATTTGAACACTCCTTTATATTGTTTGCAATCTAAACATTTCATCAATTGGCTAGGGCATGTGAACATGCAAATGAAATTGACCAAAACCCAACTATAAATTTAAGCCTTGCTTTCAGTGCTAAGCTATGCCTATGGAGTTGAAGAAAGAGTTACTCACCTTGTGCAGTAATGGTAGTTCTTCGAGATGTGTCCCCGTGGGTGCTCCACTCTGGGTGCTGGTGCATCCTCACGCCGGCGACCGGAGACTTTTCTACCAGTTTCTGCCACGCCGTGCAGGTGCAATGGTGCCATCTAGCAGCGCAGGAATTGTTGAGCGCGTGCTTAGAGTATAAGGCTCCAAGCAGGGGAAGGAGGGAGGGTAGTGCAGCACCCACGGGGATAAATCTCAAAGAACTACCGTTACTGAACAAGGTGAGTAACTCTTTCTTCTCCTTCGAGTGGTCCCCGTGGGTGCTCCACTCTGGGTGACTACAAAGTAGTTGTCAGCTCACGGAGGTGGGTTTGGAGCCATGTAGTAGTAATTGTGGACAATACAACCTGTCCCACTGCCATGGAGGATGCTATGGCAAAGGAAAGAGCATAATGTTGTACAAAAGAGTGTTCAGATGACTAGGTGACAGCGTTACAAATGTCTTGCAGTGGAACGTTACGAAGGAAGGCAGTTGTGGCAGCTACCACCCTGGTGGAATGAAGTGTGACAGTTCCAGGTAAGTGCTTGTCATATAGGGCATAACAAGTTCGAATGCAGGAAGTAATCCATTTAGAAATTATCTGAGATGAGACTGCTTGTCCCCTAGATCTTTCAGCATAAGAGATGAAGAGTCAAGGTGAGGCTCGCCACGGTTTCGTGCGATCAACGCAGAAGGCCAGGGCTCATCGGACGTCGAGAGTATGCCATGCAGCCTGGACTGGGTCAATGTGAGGCTTCGGAAAGAAGGCAGGTAAGTGTATGGGTTCATTCACGTAGAAGGGGGAGGCTACTTTAGGGAGGAACTTAGGGTGGGGTCAGAGTATCACCCTATCCTTTGTAAATACAGTGTATGGAGGATCGGCCATCAAGGCCGCAAGCTCGCTCACACCCTCCTGCTGGAGGTAATAGCAATGGGGAAGGTTACTTTCATAGACAAATGAGACCAAGAGCAAGTGGCTATAGGTTCTAATGGCGGTTTTGTAAGGGTCTTTAGAACATGGTTTAAGTCCCAGATGGGGACTGGTGGACAGACAGGAGGAAAGGTATTTTGCAGCCCCTTAAAGAAGTGTTTGGTCAATGGGTTAGCGAGAAAAGAAGCGCCGTCCATGGGATAGTGAAAGACAGCTATGTTGGCGGCGTGGACCTTGATACTGCTAAGTCCCGACTGTTTTAGGGATAGTAAGTAGTCCAGTAGAGTAGGTAAAGGAGCAAGCTGTGGTAGGCTCGCATGCTTTTGAGCAAACCAGCGAGAGAATCGAGTCCATTTATACAGGTAAGTTCTTCTAGTGGAACGTCTTCTACTGTTAATCAGAATGTCCTTCACCTGTTCCGAGCAGGCAGCCTCGGCATCTTGCAGCCATGAAGGAGCCAGGCCTGGAGATGGAGCTTGGTAACGTCTGGATGGAGAGTCCGACCGTGGTTCTGCGACAGAAGGTCGTGGTGAAGAGGAAAGGGGTATGGGTACATCACCGCCATCCTGAGAAGGTAAGGAAACCACGTTTGTCTGGGCCACGCAGGTGCCACTAGAATGACCCGCGCCTGGTCCATCCTGATTTTGTTGAGGACTCTGTGTAGGAGTGGGAAGGGGGGAAACACGTACAGGAGAGGGGCATCCCATGTGATGGAAAAGGCGTCTCCGAGGGAACGTTTCCCGAGGGCTCCTCTGGAGCAGTAAAGATGGCACTTTCTTTTGTTTTTTGTGGCGAAGAGGTCCACGTCTGGTTGGCCCCAGTGAAGGAAGAGTGGAGTGAGGACATGTCTGTCGAGCTCCCATTCATGCTGGTCCAGAAACATACGGCTTAGTGCATCCGCTGTGACGTTCAGTATTCCGGGAAGGTAAACAGCCAAAGGGGTGACCCTGTGTAACAGGCACCAGATCCAGAGCTTGATAGCTTCCGAACACAGGGAAGGAGATCGAGCACCCCCTTGACGGTTGATGTAATACATGCAGGTGGTATTGTCCGTCATGATGGTAATGGACTTGCGAACTATGTAATTTGTAAAATGCTGGCACGCATATCTGACTGCCCGTAACTTGAGAAGGTTGATATGGAAAGTCTGCTCCATAAATGACCATTTTCCCTGGGCTGTGATGTGGCCTAAGTGGGCCCCCCATCCCATGAGTGAGGCATCTGTTATAACTGTGAGAGTGGAAGGTGGATGTTGGAAAGGAACGCCCTGTAACATGTTTTGAGGAATTGTCCACCAGAGTAGGGAGTTGATGATGCGTGGTGGAATGGCAACAGGCTTGGAAAGTTGGTCTCTGGAAGACTTGTAAACTGTCATGAGCCAGGACTGGAGAGGTCTCATGTGAAGTCTGGCCAAGTTCACAACGTAGGTCGTGGAAGCCATGTGCCCGAGAATCTTGAGGCAGTCCTGGACCGTGACGGTCGGCACCTATTGTACTGCCCTGATAAGGTTGCATATGGTTGCGAACCTGTGCTCGGGAAGTGTAGCCCTCGCCGTGACCGTGTTGATGAGGGCGCCTATGAATTCTAGTCTCTGCATTGGGAGTAGTGTGGATTTTGTATAATTTATGTGAAACCCTAGGCTGAGTAGAAGGGCTATTGTGGTATCTGTCATGGCGTTGGTCTCGTCGAAGGGCGTGCCTTTTATGAGGCAATCGTCCAGATACGGGATTATGATGCCATGGCATTGAAGTGAGGCCATAATGACTGCCAGGGTTTTGGAAAACACGCTGGGGGCCGTGAAGAGACCAAACGGGAGCACCCTGTATTGATAGTGGTGGGTGCCTACCGTAAACCGTAAGAAACGTCTGTAAGCAGGATGAACCATAATGGGGAATTAGGCATCCTGGAGGTCAAGAGCCGAAAGCCAATTGCCTTGATCGAGCGTGGGAATGATCGTTGATAGGGTCACCATCTTGAAACGGTGGTATGTGATGTATTTGTTGAGGCACCAGAGGTCTAAGATGGGTCGCCACTCTCCCGGCTTCTTCTGGGTTAGGAAGTAGGTTGAGTAGAAGCCTCGGCCCTGGAATTGTGGTGGTACATGTTCTACTGCGCCTAGTTGAAGAAGATGTGAAACCTCTTGTAAGAGGACGGTTTTGTGAGAGGGGTCCCTGAAGAGGGACAGGGTAGGAGGGTGGGTAGGAGGCAGGGAGGTAAAAGGGATAGTGTAACCAAATTGAATCAGATCCAAGACCCATTTGTCCAAAGTGATGAGGTACCATTGGTGGAAAAAGGCCCGGAGGGGGTGGTGGAACTGAAAGGTATTGGTTGTCAGTGGCAGAGGATTGGCTTCCTGACTCTTGACCTGACGTTCAAACCTGCTGTTCGCTTGATGGTGGATGGGGTGTGACGTGCTGTTGTTGTTGCCGCTGTGGTCTATGGCGCTGAGTTCTTTGTTTCTGGCGGAAATTGTATTTGGGTTGTTGTCTAAATGACTCTCTTGGGCGTTGGTAAGGCCGTTACCTAGTTCTCTTAGATGGAGGAGTGCACATTCCAAGAACTCTGAGAGTCGTACGGGAGTCCTTCATAGAATCTGCAAAAGCGATGAGGAGTCCTGTGGCACCTTATAGACTAACTGAAGTGTAGGAGCATAAGCTTTCGTGGGCAAAGACCCACTTCGTCAGATGCATGTAGTGGAAATTTCCAGAGGCAGGAATAAATATGCAGGCCAGGATCAGGCTGGAGATGACCAGGTGGATCCAATCAAGGAGGATGAGGCCCACTTCTAGCAGCTGATCTGGAGGTGTGAATTCCAAGAGAATAGAAGCTGCTTTTGTAGTTAGCAAGCCATTCACAGTCTTTGTTTAATCCAGAGTTGATTGTGTCAAACTTAAAGATGAACTGTAGCTCAGCAGTTTCTCTTTGAAGTCTGGTCCTGAAGTTTTTTTGCTGCAGGATGGCTACTTTTAGATCTGCAATTGTGTGTCCAGGAAGATTGAAGTGTTCCCCTACAGGTTTTTGTATGTTGCCATTCCTAATATCAGATTTGTGTCCATTGATTCTTTTACGTAGGGACTGTCCTGTTTGGCCGATGTATATAGCAGTGGGGCATTGTTGGCACATGATGGCATATATTACGTTGGTGGATGTGCAGGAGAATGTACCAGTGACAGTATGGCTGATCTGGTTAGGTCCTGTGATGGTGTTGCTGGTGTATATATGTGGGCAGAGTTGGCACCGAGGTTTGTTGCAAGGATTGGTTCCTGAGTTCGAGTTATTATGGTGCGGTGTGTAGTTGCTGGTAAGAATATGCTTCAGGTTGGCGGGTTGTCTGTGGGCAAGGACCGGCCTACCTCCCAAGGCCTGTGAGAGCGAGGGATCATTGTCCAGGATGGGCTGAAGATCACTAATGATGCGTTGGAGAGGTTTTAGCTGGGGACTGTAGGTGATGGCCAGTGGTGTTCTGTTGGTTTCTTTCTTGGGCTTGTCCCGTAGCAGGAGGCTTCTGGGTACACGTCTGGCTCTGTCAATCTGTCTCCTCACTTCCTCGTGTGGGTATCGCAGTTTACAGAATGCTTGTTGAAGGTCTTGTAGGTGTAGGTCTCTGTCTGAGGGGTTGGAGCATATGCGGTTGTACCTCAGTGCTTGGCTGTAAACAATGGATCGTGTGGTGTGTCCGGGATGGAAACTGGAGGCATGCAGGTAAGTATAGCGGTCGGTAGGTTTTCTGTATAGGGTGGTATTGATATGACCGTCACTTATTTGTATCGTGGTGTCCAGGAAATGGACCTCCCGTGTAGATTGGTCCATGCTGAGGTTGATGGTGGGGTGGAAGCTGTTGAAATCATGGTGAAATTCTTCCAGAGTCTCCTTCCCATGGGTCCAGATGATGAAGATGTCATCGATGTAGCGTAGGTAGAGAAGGGGTGTAAGTGGACGAGAGCTGAGGAAGCGTTGTTCCAGGTCAGCCATAAAAATGTTGGCGTATTGTGGGGCCATGCGGGTGCCCATAGCAGTGCCACTGGTCTGGAGGTATATGTTGTCACCAAATCTGAAATAGTTGTGTGTGAGGATAAATTCACAGAGTTCAGCCACCAGTTGTGCTGTGGCATCATCAGGAATACTGTTCCTGACAGCTTGTACTCCATCTGCATGTGGGATGTTTGTGTAGAGAGCCTCTACATCCATGGTGGCTAGGATGGTGTTTTCTGGAAGATCACCTATGCATCGTAGTTTTCTCAGGAAATCCGTAGTGTCACGAAGGTAACTGGGAGTGCTGGTGGCGTAGGGTCTGAGCAGAGAGTCCACATAGCCAGACAGTCCTTCAGTAAGAGTGCCAATGCCCGAGATGATGGGGCGTCCGGGATTTCCAGGTTTGTGGATCTTGGGTAATAGATAGAACAACCCTGGTCGGGGCTCTAAAGGTGTGTCGATTTGTTCCTGTGTTTGTTTGGGGAGTGTCCTGAGCAGATGGTGCAGTTTCTTAGTATATTCCTTAGTGGGATCTGAGGAAAGTGGCCTGTAGAATTTGGTATTGGAGAGTTGTCCGGCAGCCTCCTTTAGGTAGTCAGGCCTGTTCATGATGACAACAGCACCTCCTTTGTCAGCCTCTTTGTTTATAATGTCAGAGTTGTTCCGGAGGCTGTGGATGGCATTGCGTTCTGCATGACTGAGGTTACCAGGCAAGCGATGCTGTTTTTCCACAATTTCTGCCTGTGCACGTCGGCGGAAGCATTCTATGTAGAGGTCCAGACTGCCATTTCGGCCCTCAGGAGGAGTCCATGTGGAGTTCTTCTTCTTGTGCTGTTGGTGGGAAGGTATCTGTGTGTCAGTGCACTGTTCAGTGTCGTGTTGGAAGTATTCCTTGAGACGGAGACGGCGAAAGTAGGCTTCCAGATCACCGCAGAACTGTATCATGTTAGTGGGGGTGGCGGGGCAAAAAGAGAGTCCCCGAGATAGAACAGATTCTTCTGCCGAGCTGAGTGTGTAGTTGGAGAGATTGACGATATTGCTGGGTGAGTTAGGGGTACCATTGTTGTGGCCCCATGTGGCAGGTAGGATTTTAGACAGCTTACAGTCCTTTTTCCTCTGTAGAGAAGTGAAGTTTGTAATGTAGATCTCCTGTCTTGTTTTAGTAAAGTCCACTTGTGCAGAAGGTTGGTGTTTTATGAGAGACTCCAGATTGGAGAGCTCTTTTTTGATGTTTTCCTGTTTGCTGTACAGGATGCTGATCAGGTGGTTCCTCAGTTTTTTGGATAGTATATGGCATAATCTCTCACTGTAGTCTGTGCAGTATGTAGATAGCAATGGATTTTTCACCTTCAGTCCATTTGGTATAATGTCCATCCGTTTGCATTTGGAGAGAAAGATGATATCTGTTTGTACTTGTGCAAGTTTCTTCATGAGGTTGATAGATTTCCACTCCATACGGCTAAATGCAGTGCCTTGCATGGTGTCAAGTATCAGAGGGGTAGCCGTGTTAGTCTGAATCTGCAAAAGCGATGAGGAGTCCTGTGGCACCTTATAGACTAACTGAAGTGTAGGAGCATAAGCTTTCGTGGGCAAAGACCCACTTCGTCAGATGCATGTAGTGGAAATTTCCAGAGGCAGGAATAAATATGCAGGCCAGGATCAGGCTGGAGATGACCAGGTGGATCCAATCAAGGAGGATGAGGCCCACTTCTAGCAGCTGATCTGGAGGTGTGAATTCCAAGAGAATAGAAGCTGCTTTTGTAGTTAGCAAGCCATTCACAGTCTTTGTTTAATCCAGAGTTGATTGTGTCAAACTTAAAGATGAACTGTAGCTCAGCAGTTTCTCTTTGAAGTCTGGTCCTGAAGTTTTTTTGCTGCAGGATGGCTACTTTTAGATCTGCAATTGTGTGTCCAGGAAGATTGAAGTGTTCCCCTACAGGTTTTTGTATGTTGCCATTCCTAATATCAGATTTGTGTCCGTTGATTCTTTTACGTAGGGACTGTCCTGTTTGGCCGATGTATATAGCAGTGGGGCATTGTTGGCACATGACAGTCCCTACGTAAAAGAATCAACGGACACAAAGGTGCTGGAGGAGGTCTTCGAGCTTGGAATAATTAGCGTGGTCGTAGTCCGTGAGCATGGCACTATAGTTCGTAGCCCTGAGGAGTAATGTGGCTGAAGAGTAAACTTTTCGGCCCATAATGTCCACTTTCTTGTGGTCCTTGTCCTGTGGGGTCATTCTAAGGTCAGGCTGTTTACTTTTGTGTCGCACTGAGTCTACCACTAGAGAGTTAGGAGGTGGGTGGGTAAAAAGGAAGTCCATATTCTTTGGAGCGATAAAATATTTACGGTCTGCCCTCTTGTTTGTTGGAGTGATGGAGGCTGGAGTTTGCCAGATATTGTCGGCCAGGTCCATAATAGCCTCATCCTTAGGTATAACAATTCTAGAGACGGTTGGTGGCTGTAGTGTACGAAGAAGACGATATTGCTTGACCTGAACCTCCTGGAGGCCTCTTTCCTGAGCTATTGCGACTCTTTTAAACAAGTCTTGAAATTTTTTTGTGTCATCTCCAGACAATAGGGCTTCGGTAGTGACCGCTTCATCTGGGGAGGAGGAGGAATTGTGTAGAGGAGATCTGGTCTCCCCTTCAGAGAGAGAGAGTTGTGTGCCTCCTAGGGGACTGGAAAGTTCGGTTCAGTGGCAAATGCAGTAGCAGGAGGCGAGGGAGGAGGTGGCCTGGAAATAGTGTAAGAGGGTAGAAGGTGACTCTTCTTTGGACGTGGCTTCCAGGGTTGCCATTGAATGGTATATGGCGGAGGTGGGTAGCCATACTGTTGCGCATATCATGGATGTGGAGAGGGAGGGTATGCATATTGAACTGGAGCCAGCTGCCAGGATGGAGGTCTATGTGCCGGGCTAGAGTGTTGCGATGAAAACCTGTTCCTCGATTCGGTGCCGATGTCACTGACCGAGCGAGAAG
This sequence comes from Pelodiscus sinensis, assembly GCF_052426305.1. Lineage (NCBI taxonomy): Eukaryota > Metazoa > Chordata > Testudines > Trionychidae > Pelodiscus > Pelodiscus sinensis. Next base: position 193,512,400 of record NC_143052.1, read on the forward strand.
CGACCGAGGAGCGGTGAGACCTCACGGAGCGGATAGAGGAACCCGGGGATGGTGGTGCTGAGGAGGTGTGGCTCCACACCGGGGATGGGTACCGCTTGCACCTCTGAGACAGTGCGGGGCAGTGCGGCTTGGGTGGTGGCGGTGACGACAGCGGGGGTGTTGATGGTGCTGAGGCTTGTTCCAGCACCGGAGCAGTCGGAGGTGGTTTGTCGGCACGGGCCTTCTTCAGCACCGGGCTTGGTGCCATTTTGGCATGGCTCGGTGCCGTACGCTCTTTCAATAGAACAGTCGGTGCTGAGGACAGCTTAGGTGCAGTAGCGGTCGGTGCCGCTGACTTTTGTCTTGGCTCTGAATGAGCTCTTTTATGTATGTAACCCCCAAGGAGATTGCTTGGATTCCCGGGGCTTTGTCTGCTGGCAGCTCAGGGAGAGGCACTCTGAGTTTGCCTTGGCTCCCCCTCCCTACCAGGGCCAGAGTCTGCCCGGCAACCCATGGGGAGTGAGATGCCCCTCCCAGGGGGAAGGAGAGACCATTGTTGGGGGAGTCTGGAGCCAGCCAGGGAAAGGGGAGGACTGACTGTGTGGGAGCTAGTAAGCCCCAGGCCTGCTTGCAGGGTTCCCCCTGAGTACTAGCCTCTAGGGACCTGAAGGCAGGATCCCTCAGCTGGGTTTATGTCTCCACTGTTGATTCCCAGTTGTGGAGTTTGCTGGGAGGCTTCCCCAGCCAGGCTGAGTTGGCTCCAGCTCCCTGGGTGAGAGAGTCACTGCATGGTCAGCTGGGCTCTAGCAGCAAGTTCAGGGCTGCTGCCTGCTGTGTGGGTCTGAATGCTGGGCTGGGAGGCTGTAGTTTTGAATTTTGGTGCAGTTGTGTGGTCTGCATCTTGAGCCCTGCACCCCTTCGCGGTGAGGGGAAATTCTGGGACCGAAGCAGCCTGGTTCCTGCTTGAAGAGGACCCCTGTGAGAAGAGAGCAGCCCTTTGCAGAGACTGAGTCATCTCTCAACCTGAGGCTCATTCATGGAGTGTGTGAGTGCACCAATTTTTAGTTAGTCAGGCAGGGAATTTGTTTGGGGATTTTATTACCTGCAGCATATTAAACTGTGGAGGGATTTACTGCCTTCTCCCATTTGTGAGTCCTTTGGGCTGTACTGGACCTAGTCAGCTCCACTGCTAAACCACTGCAGAGAAGGATTGTGTGGTCAACAGTCATCAAGGGCCCCAACAAAGTACGCGTACCAACGGGACACTAACCTCACAGTTGCTGGGCACCGGTGACCCTAAAAATAGTGTTTTACCCTGTTCTGTTATAATTGTCTCTTGTTTAATATAATTGTGTTTATTATAGTGTATGTGTTTGTGTTATTTTCTGGGAGTCTCCAACTATCTGGCAAATACGTGGGGATTATCCTGGGCTAGAATTTTCCTCCCAAGCTGCCCTGGTGACCCTGCTAGGAAGGAGTGAGGGGGGTGGAGGCACCGCCAAGTACATCAATCAGAAAGAATAAAATTGAGTGGGTGGCGGGATCCAGAAGAACCCAGACCTATCCATCCGAACCTGAAAGGAGATTGGCTTTAAAAGAAGGTAACCAGGTGGAGGGGGGGCGCTATATGTAGTGCCAACATCTTAAGCTGTGCCGCACCAGAGGTTCCCGGCCTATCCTCGGTGCTGACTTGTACTACTGACAGTGCCATGGTTAGGGATGGAGTCAGAGAGAGACCGGTTTTGGAGGTCGTGGAGGCAGAGTGGGCTGGCAGTTGACTTTTGTCCATACTCTTACTCAGTTGAGGTGGTCTAGACATCGTAGGAGAGTCCTCTGAGGAAGGACGTAGGGACTTCTTGTATAAGAGAGTCTTTAGTCTGTTGGCTCGGTCTCGGCGCGCCCTTGCTGTCAATTTGGAGCAGTGCAGGCACTTTTGAGTCTGGTGCACCTCCCCAAAGCACTTAATACACTTCGAGTGCCCGTCCAAAGTGGGCATGGCATCTCAACATGACTCGCAATGTTTGAAGCCTGGGGAGCTGGGCATGAGGGGTTGGGGAAAAGCGGCAAGCCGCAATGAGAAAAAAATCTTTTTTTTTTTTTTTAAACTAGACTGGGAAGGAGAATAGGACTAAAAAACTTGGATAATGAGGTAACTAGGGATTAAAATGGAGTATTTAACTATTTTTTCACAGAAGTAAGGAGAACGGTCAGCTCCGTCTGCTGCTGAGGACGGTAGAGAAGGAACTGAGAAGACGCGCCGCGCACGTGCTCAACAATTCTTACACCGCTAGAGGGCACCACTGCGCCTGCGCAGTGCGGCAGAAACTGCTAGAAAAGTCTCCGGTCACCAGCGCGAGGACGTACCAGCATCCAGAGTGGAGCACCCACGGGGACTATTTGAAGGAGAATCTATCATCTCATTGCTATAAAAGATATTTGGGGTACGTCTACACTACAGAGAAGATAAAGCTGTTGCTGTCGATTTTCCAGGATTCAAATGATCAGGTCTTTTTAAGACGTCTAATTCGAACTGAGAGAGCACTCCAGTTGATGCCAGCAGTCTTACTTCCATGAGGAGTAAGGGAAGTTGAAGAGAAAGTGGGATAAAAACAACAGCAAGATTTAAGCATTAAAATCACCTCAGTATATTTTCCAGTTTGATATAAAACCAGAAGAGTTGCTGATCTAATACTTTTCTAGTTCAATGTTAATGCAGCAGCGGGGTTATAAAATCTTGCAAAAATGAACCCCACTCTGTAAATCAATTAAGGAAAGGACACAACCTACTGATTTGAACTCCGTAATGAGTCCCTATTATGTGTAGAATTAAGTGGCTTTCATGTTTGTGTAAGTGGGAAAATGGCCCCGCTATTGTGGGGAACTTTTCTGGCTTCTACACTACTCCAGTGAAATGGACCAGCGAAAGGATCTGAGTACTCACTCCCACTTCTTTTACCCAAAGGCCTCCCTGACCCTGAGGGCTCCCCTTCCACCTCCCTGAGTAGCAGAGTCCTCAAAATCCCAACAAGGCTGGGCCCAGGTTTTCGGGGGCTGAATTTCTGACCTTATAGTCACTTGGGGAAGAGGCTAGGGTGTCCTCACTCCAGGGTGCTCTCTTCACACTGGATGCTTTCCCGACCCATTGATCATTACATACAGTTCAAAGCTAATACAATTTATTAAACAGCAACTGATTACAAAGAAAAGAATAAGGAAAAAACAAGAGAGGTTAAATGAGAACACATAGCTTTGCTTTGTGGCATGGGGATATCACAAACAGCAGTTTGCAGAGTGTAAGGACAGTTCACAGTCTGTTCCTTATGGGTCCCAGGGCTGGCTCTCAGGCCTTGGCTGTGCTGCGGGGGGTGGGGGAGCTGCAGGTGGGACATGCTTGCTCTGGCAGTGACCACATGACTTCAGGCTCTAGGTGGCAGGACCTTTCTAGTTGGAGTTACAATCCCCTCTCCAAGTCTGGCCTGCAGGGCCTCTTGGCTGGTGGTGTCTCCCTTCCCAGAGCCTCTTTCTCCCCCTTTGCTGGTCCCAGCTGCTCGCCACACCCAGCTGCAGACTATGTTGCTTTGCCAGCCTCCAGCTCCTTGCGTTGCTTCTCTGACCCCTTTAGTTCTCTGGTCACTGAAGGTCTGCCTCTCAGCACAGCTTGGACCCCTTGCTACTATTCTTAGCTCTCTCTCTCTCCTTTTCTCTCTGAGAGGCCCAGAAAATCCCAGCTCACACGGAGGACAGAACCTGACCTCCTAATTTCCTCATTGGCCTGTCTGACCTGAGAATCAGGCTGACCTGGAGTGTTGGCCTCTTCCCATTGTCTCTGGGGACTGTCAGTCTCAGGGCCCTGATTTTTCATGGACCCTTCTCCTTTTGATACTGGGAGCTAGCAAACCAAACACCCTCACTGAGTTTTAGTAAAGGGCTAACAATCCCCTTACATTTGCAGAACATTAGCTTGTCAAAGCTCAAAAAAGGCTAAACCCTGATATCCTACAGAAAAGAAAAGCTGAGATGTTGAAATTTAGCTTTTCATCACTGATGTGATGCCCTTATGACAAAACACAGACTTAACAGATCTGAATTTTTCTAGGGTGTTTCCAGCTTACCAACAGCACAATAAAACATAAATTATTATTCTAAGCATAGAGAAACAATACTAAAATGTTAGACAACATTTCTGAAAAGTTGATTACAGGGAGTAACTTCAGAATCAGATATGGGGTTCTGCCACATGGTACAAATTCAGAGGCTTGCTGGTGAAGATTAAAAACTATTATAAAATATATGCAATTCTATTTACAAAATTCCACTTGCTCCATTGTTTTCATTCCTGCTTTGATTCATCTAGTTTTCTCAGCCCTGGTCCCAGATCCACTTAGCTCTTTTATGGAATCAAGATGATGATTTGAATCAGTCTTGGAACTGCTTCCAGCACACATAACCTTGATTGAAAATATTCTCTATTGTGTTTTAAGCCACAGGATGCAAATATTCAGCTGAAAAAGCAACCCCCTCCATCTGGTCACCCCATCTCAAAGTGGATATAGTAGAACTGGAAAAATAACAAAGAAGGGCAATAAAATCTATTTTAGTATGGAACAGGTTCCGTATGAAGAGAGATTAAAAAGATTGGGACTGTTCAGTTTATAAGAGAGAAAACTAAGGAGGATAGGAAAGAAATCTACTAAATCATGAAGGAACAGGACAAAGTAAATAGGGAAGTGTTATTTATCCCTTCACATAAAAATATGAACCAGGGACCACACATTGAAATTAATAGGCAGCAGATTTAAAATAAATATAAGAAAATACTTATGCAACACACAATCAACCTGTGGAACTTGTTGCAAGGGGATATTGTAAAAGCCAAAAGTATATTTGGGTTAAAAAAAATTAGATACATTCCTGGAGGGTAAGTCCATCAACAACAATTAGGCAAGATGCTCAGGGACGCAACACCATGCTCCAGGTATTCCTAAGCTTCTGGCTGCCATAAGCTGGGACTGGATGACAAGGGATGGACAGCTCGGTAATTGCATTGTTATGTTCATTCCCTCTGAAATATCTGGCACTGGCTGCTGTTGGAAGACACGATACTGGGCTAGGCTGTCCATCGGTCTGATGCAATATGGATATGCTTATGTTCTTATATCATTCTTTTTACACTTTTTAGTTAGAATCCTGTGACAGCTGCTAAATGCCATCTTCTAACACATGTGCAGGTTGGGGAGGATAGAACTGGGAAAATCCAAGGATATTTAAATAAGCACTGTAAAGATTAAGGTAATGCACACTAGGATATCCCTAGAAGCTCATCAATGTTGATGTAACTGGAGAAGGAAGTCAGGCCCCTTCACAAAGTAGAAAGTCTGGGCCTGATTCTCCATTGCTTTACATCTCATGCAGTCATTCACATTTCTGCAAATTGGGTGTAAAATGTTGCCATTCAGATCTGGTGGCATTTTACCAATACTTTCCCCTCACATTGCCCAAGAATAACTGTATTGGGTATAAGGCAATTGAGAATTTGGCCCAATTTTTGAAGAAAAATAGAGTGATTACACCAGTGCAAAATAGAGTGATTATACTCAGAATTAAAAAACAAACAAACAAACAAACCAGTGCTCTTCCAACCAATTTCACCAACTGTATAGACCTGTCATTATAATGGGTAATTTCCAATCACACAACTTGCAACTACATGATTTATCAGGCAGCAGGCAGGTTTTGGTTTAGAGACGGGCTTAAACCAACACTCCAGGTTCAAACAGCCTGACTCTTTAAAGAAATTAAGTACAGTTTGAACCTCCTAAATCCAGGACTCTCTGGTTCAGCAATATCTGTGGCTTGGCAGCACCAAGGATTTCACTGGACCAGAGAACCCCCAGCCCCCAGGAGTGCGAGCCCATCGGGAGTCCAGCGGCAGGAAGTCCCACCATCAGGACTGGTGAGCCCCTGTCCCCGAGAGTCCCAGCCAGGCAGGGCAGCCCAGGAGCTCTGCCCCGGGTAGCCCCAGGTGGGCTACCTGGAAGAAGCGAGGCCATGGCGGCTGGGGAGCTCCCATGGCGGCTGGAGCAGCATGCTGGAGCCCAAGCCCTGTAGCAGCAAGGCTGGAGCCTAGTGCCAGTGAGACTGGAGTGAAGCCAGACGGAGGGAGGGGCAGTGTCCTAGGAGACTGGTGGCAGGGGACCTCCCCTAGTCCAGCAAATTCCCTCCTTCAGGACAGGTCAGGTCCCAAAGGTGCCAGCTCAGGGAATTCCAACTGTATTGGCTCTGGAGTCAGACTCTATGGATTGGACTCACCTCTTGTCTCAACCAGTGCATACAAGAGAGAGGTAAAAAGGAGACAAAAAAATGTTCATTTTCTCAGGTCAATGCTATTTTTGAGTCAAGCCTCACAGTCATTAGCAAATTTCCAATGGCTGAATTCATATCAGGTTCAGTTACTGCTGCAGTTTCACGGATGCCAGCCCTTTTCAGCAGAAACTGAGTTTCAGAATAGATTTCCCCTCTATATTGCACTCTAACCTTTGCCAGAAAACTGAACCTCCAGCTTCAACAACCTTGAGTTCCTTGCATACCAGTTCATCTCTCTTTTGCCTGATCAGGGCTATTGTCCGCAAAGAATGAACTCTGAACTTGATTACTGTACACTTCATTTTTTTCCCCTCATTGGTCTGAGTTGCTTATTTTTATCCATACTGTGCGAGTCTGGAAAATAAGATTTGTGCCCAGGCCACTCTTAACTTTCACCTCTTGCTTGGGATCATAAAACAGCACTCTGCATGCAGCAGTTAATCTTCACCATCTACTTGCGGGCCTCTGTGAGCCACTGTTTCATAGAAGTGATTGCATTCTGCATCTCAAGGACTTGTCATCACTTCGAAATGTTGCTGTTTTTATTGTGCTGCTATATTTAAAAGTGGCAAATCCCGCTGGCATAGATACAGTTATACTGGAAAAACTTATTGTGGGTTGGTAAGTGGAATAAGATATACTGGTAAAAGATACTAAGGTAACTGCATCTTCACTGGGGATTTTACTGGCAATGTTACATTTCCAAAAGAATCATATCCCTAACATCATTATGCCACTGGAGACATCAGTCTTCTGGTAGGCACACCTAGCACTGAATTAACTAAACATTAAAGACCACGCAGAAGTTATTATTGATAAAGGGCACATGAGAGACTTTTTGGACAATATAAGCATATTTATATCAGAGGGTCTGGATAATATGCATTCTAAAAGCTAGATCATGCGCAGCTCTTCATGTGGCCACCCAAGGGATGGAGGACAGATAGGATTACGTCTCTTTGGGTGGGGAGTGCTAGGGTTATACACCTGATATAATACTCAAAGGAGCAAGTCACTAAGGAGCGGTGGGGAATATGCCACGCTGTAGCTCTGCCCCATCCTCCACCCATGTGACACTAAATTTATTTCATTCTATTGTGGCTTCTGTTGATGAGGGGAGTGAAGGTATTCACTCACCACAGGGTGCCCCTTCTGTCCGGGATGGTGTCACACTCCTATGTCCCTGCCCTGGGCTTCCTCCTCGAGCCTCCGCTAGTCCTAGAGAGTGACTTCAAATTCTCTCCTCTGGCAGTCTCTTCTGCTCTCAACTTCCTGGCTTTGTAATCACCACCCAGTCCCTCCATAAGTGGCCTTCATTATCAATGATGCCTGGTTTTCTTTCTTACAGGTGCTTCAAGACATTTTAATTGGCATTCAGGAGCTGTGTGGGGTCCATATCACAACACAATGATGCAGATGAGGGGTCATCCTGTCAATCATGGTGATCTAAAAGCACACCATCCTCAGAGGCTCTTCAAAGGGCAAATTTGCCAACTGTGACAGCCCTGCTTAATCAAAGATGACTGCGTTGACTGAGTAGGTTGGCAATGGATGCATAGGCAAGATCTTGCTACATAGGGAGTTGTCAGAGGAACTAAGAACAACAGGATGTCCCAAGCTCTGCTATAAAGACATATGCAAGCAAGATATGAAGGAATTTGTAATTTATCCTGACTAATGGAAAGCCTTGACAAGTTATCGTAACAAGTGGCGCCATCATCTCCATCAGGGTTTCAAAGTCCAGAAGCTAATTCCTACAGCTAGAAAAGAAAAGAGCCCATGGGAAGCAAGCAGCTCCCAACCAAGATACATATATTTGCAATAATTGCCAAAGATCATGCAAATCTTGGGTTGGACTATTCAGTCACATGAGACATTGCAAACCATCTACATTACAGGCTGCAATTCCCACCATCTCGCACAGACAAAAGGATGCCAACAATTATTACTTAGTTCCTTGTTGCATCTCCTGCAGCTGTGATTCCTAAAAAAAAGTATATATGTAGAAAAGTAAAACTACAGGGATATTTAGTAATTCAACCCCTCCAATAGTACCTTAAAAAGATGCTTTATTAGAATATGTCCTATTCATATAAGTGAAAATGATGGAATGCTTGTGATGAGATGGAGAGAGACATATTATAGCAGAACTTGCTAGACAATCTGCACTGTTTAAGCATAAATCACTTGAATATTTTAAAATGAATTTACAGTGATGCTGCATGTCTCTAATTTAGTATAAAATTATTCTTGTTTCCAAATTTGTCAGTTCATTTAATTAGATCCTATCATCATCTTTTTTTTCTTTTAAATAACTCTTATTGAAATTTAATGGACTAATTGTGAAATCCATGATTGTATAGCTTCATGTAGCTGTCTCTCTTAATTGTAGAGACTAAACATTATGAATAACATAGGACCAGAAATCCAGTGAAAGCAGAAGCCAATTCTAAGTTCCTCTTGCAAGTAAGCATGTGCATGAGAACACAGAAGATCAGAAATATAGCTGATTGGGAGAGAAAAAGAGATCACAGTTTCTAATTTCATCACAAAGGAGTGAAAGATTTACAGTCGATTGTAGTAAGCAGAGAGGTCTTCTATGATATATTACTACTTAAACAATTAGAGTTGCAATTGAAGTACAGAGGTTGTGAAAAGGCTGTCCTAATTCCAATCTCTTGTGCTAGAAAAAAATCAAATTTTATGTCCGCCTACGAGTGTGATGAGCCATCCAAATTGAATTCCAATATAAAATGCCAACCTGGAATGGTTATTTGCTGCTGTCATTCATAGAGATAAGTAAATATTCAAATATTTGGATTGAGATGACACTTTCTGAATGAAGCTGAGCTGGTGGGCAATAAGGGATGATTCTATTATACAGATCCCTGAATAGAGACTTCATCAAAACTGAAAATGGGCTACCCTGCCTTTCTCGCTCCCTTTGGGGCCCCAAACTCTCCACTGCTCACCATTAGTGGGTCCTTGGTGGCTTGCTCAAATGCTTTGGAACCTCCTGCTTACTAAAGGGCTCAATCCTGCAAGGTGCTGAGCACTACTGTGAGAAGCTATGTTTCCACAAATTAATTAAATTAATAAGAATAGAGGGTGCTTAGCATTACACAGGATCATCCAGCAGTTTGTAAGATTGAGCCCTAAGATTTCAGAGTTTTGTCTGAATGAATGTGAGCAACAGGCTAAGGAATGGTTAGCTAAGTACCTGAGTACTCTGTCAGCCCCAAATATTCCAAAATCTATGACTCACTGACTTGTTATACAGCAAGTTATGTGATGGGCCTATCTACATCTATTACCTTGTTCTAATGAAAAGGAGCTCTTATCATCAGGCAGTTTAAGCTCAATATTTCCAGTCTCTGAAAATATCCAGTTGTTATAATCTAGTGTGGAATGTCCTGTAAATACATTCTATTTTTAATCCAAAACTCTCCTAGGATTATTTCTGAATAATAGCTATTATTTATGTAGATGCCTACAGCCATAAATTGGCAGCAGGAGGGTTACAGACATTTGATTGAAAGGTAAGATCAGAAATTGGGAAGAAGAAGGCATAGGTTACAGAAAATGACATGATACAAGAGACAGAAGAAAAGAAAAATACCATGGAAACAGATAGGTAGATGTAATCTTGAAAAAGAATGACATTAAGTGAGAAAACCAGCATCAAAGAGCATTTTCAATATGCACCTTCAAATGTTTTCATCTAGCAAACCTAAACATTTTGCCATTTTTATTTCTTCATGCTACCAGATGCACATCAATGTCGTTAATTAATTAGATTTCAATTAATAACTCTCTCAGAATTTCTAAGGATTTAAATGCTTGAAAAAAGCCCCTTGAGTCACACATCAGCAATGTGGACACTGGGAAAAGATTTATCTTCCTCCTGGTATTCAAAAATCAGCTTCTTTATACTTCCATACTTTGTCTAAGGCCTTTCAGTTATAAAGTATCACCAAAAGACCATGTTAAGAAACATTTATTATCCATGGGACTTAATTATGGCTGCGAGTCTTCCATGGAGGTCATGGAAGTCACAGCTTCTGTGAGTATTTCGTACCTCCGAGACTTCTGCAGTGCCTGGGGCATCTGCCACTGCTGGGACAGTCTTGGATGACCACACCCCACCCAGCAGCAGCAATGGTCTCGGGCCACTGTGCCTGCTACATCCTGAAACAGCAGAAGGGGTCCTGGGACCAGGGTGGGTCCTGTGCCATGTGTTGCCACCCACATAGAGCACCCTGTGAGCTCCCCCAAACACCTACAATGACCCCAGGCTAGGGTGACCAGATTTCCCTCTGTTGAATACAGAACACCTGATAAAATTACTCATAGTCGAGTGAGTTCAATGGCAGTCAATCAGAGATCTGTAGTACAAATGTTCAAATTAACAGTAAGTTGACTGAGTCCCTGTTAAAGACTAACACTGCATAGTTGAATTCTTTTTATCTTTATAATTTGCATGGGGACAGGTGACACGCACACACACTCCCGTACCCCTCTCTCATACTGGGGGAAGGACGAACAGACCTGGCGCGGCACTCTCTGCCCTCCATTCCGGGCTAGGCCCCTGGGATGGACTCAGCTCTGCTGTTGCTGTGTTCTCTGGAGGCAACATGTGGTGGTGGTGTGGGGACCAGTGTCATACCCCCCATCCACTCCAATTTCTGCCAGGGCTTACACTAGAATGTAACCTTTTGGCACTTTGCCTTAGGGAATGGATGAGAACTGCTTTCAGCTGTGCAGGGAGGTAGTGGTGGGGAGACCTGGTCCATGTCTTTGTGAAGCTCATCTCCTCCCTCTCTCCCTCAAACACACCTTCCTTTCTACATGGTGTAGAATGGCAGCTAACAGGCTGCTGCTGGCTACTGACATAACCCAGACACCTCTTGTGCCCTGGCTACGGCATAGACAGGAAGGGGTTAATCCCTAAGGATGCACTGTGCACGAGGGCACAGGGAACCTGACTGCAGGTGCTTTAATGAACCCAGACAGAAAGCTTGTTCAGCAGGGGAAAGTGCCTAGGGGATGGAGTGACCTTACACTCCCTGGGGACTGGAACTGGGGGAAGGAAGAGAGTGCTAAGCCCCAATCTGGGGGGCTGCTGTGGAACCTACAGGGTCAGGACACAAACAAGCTGGAAATCACTTCCCTTCTCCCCCACCACCACTCCAGAGCTTAGCTGAGGGGAAAAGAGACTTCCCTGTGCCAGCACTGTACGGGGCTATGGCACATGCAGGGCTTGGCTTCTCCTGGCCAGCATCCCAGACCAGCAGGTTTCCAGCCGTCCTGTGGCACCAGCCCAGCAAGAGGTGGTGGGAGAAGTAAGCAGCCTGTCAGCCAAGCTCTTGTTGAGCTGAGCACTGTGACCAGGGACTGGTTCTCTTCACAGCACTGGGAGGGAGCTGTTCCTACCGGGGGCATATGGAGGATTAGCAAGCCTGTGGGAGGGGGCATGAAGGGGCAGAGCAGGAAGAGGACAGCAAGAGGTGGAGCACATAAAGGGCTGAAGGGGGGGAAGCAGAGGCGATATACAATAAAATGGGTGTGAATTCAAATCAATGTAGCTGATGGACTTAGAGCTGAGTCACTGCAGGGGAACTGCTGAAATCTTAAACTATGGAGCTTTCAGTTTCAAGCCCGGGGACTGATTTTTAGCCCTGGCTGCCCGCAGGGTGCATGTGCATTATTTAGAACACATTAGAACATTTAAAAATATTAAAACAGCATAAATAATGTATTTGGAAAAATGAAAGAAGAGTAAACTATTTGCCTGGGAAACTTATAGAACATGTCTGTTGACTGACTGGAAGGGGCAGACTGTAATTTTCCTTGAACTGTGAAATGTGGATATTTCCTCTCAGCAAAGCAAGAAAAAAATACCTGTTATTCTTGTTTTCTGTAGATTCACATATCCCAAGTGATCACCACTCTTGGGTCTGTGTTTCCAGTGTTTACCCAAGAGCCAATCTGCCATTTTCTCCACTAAAGTATTTCTGCTACCTATCCTCCCTTTAAGCCTTCTGAATTACCTACCCAGACTATTCCAACTTCATTTCTTCTTGTTTTCCTGAGTCCTTCCACATTCTTCTGATACCCTTCTCCCAGAAGCCCCTCCTTGGTTCTCTGACTGCTACTTCCTGCTCCTGGAACATTCTGTCCAGCATTATTTGCTATGCTTGTCCTCTCTTCCTCAAAATCCCCTTTGTTCAATAAGTAGTATTTATTATTTATGTAAAGAAAGCACCTACAATATATGAGTTGTTTTCTACACATATATAGGAAACCCCAACACCAACTCAGCCTAGCGAACAAACTTACTAGAAAATGAAATTGCAGATAGAATAATTTTAAAATGGAACTAATAAAGCACATGCTGTAAATAACCTTTTAACTTTGTGAATATCTCTTCACTTACATCATCATTCCTTGTGTCACGTCATGCATTGTGTAATCTAGACTGTACACTCTTCAGAAAAGGGATTGTGACATAATTTTACCTGCAGAGCACCATGCATACATATGCATTGTATAAGTAAGACAGTAAATAAATAAATAAATAAATAAAATAAAAAGGATATTGCCAAAGATAGGATTTGTTGCCTTTTAGGAACTGGACTAAAATCAATAAGCACCCATTAGACATTATTAATCACTAATAAGTTGGGATGGATTTAAATTAGTGATCTAATGGTGGAAGACCCGATATCCCATTAACAGTCAAAGGTGCTAAAATAATTTTTATACAATCATATAATCATAGAATACTAGAACTGGAAGGGACCACAAGAGGTCATCAAGTCCAGTTCCCTGCACGCAAGCAAGGAACACACACCAGCTAGACCATCCCTGACAGATGCCTATCTAATCTGCTCTTAAATATCTCCAGTGATGGAGATTCCACAACCTCCCTAGGCAATTTATTCCAGTGCTTAATAATGAGGGAGCTAAGTGTCATTGAACCAAATTTTAAATCCTGTATATTTTGGAAACCCCTTCAAACCTGGCCTAGTTCCAGCACTTACGTTGTCAGTCCCCTGAGGTAGCATGCTCTCTTGATATTTTTCATATTTTTGTTCTTTTCCAGTGTCAAACAGTTATAATTCTGTAAGCACAGACATCAAGGGAAGAATACAACACTTCAATGACATCACTGAAAGGGTCTTATGTCTGTCTGAAACCAATTTCAATTATCTTTGCAGCATTATTTTGAAACCAGTGAAAGGCTGTTGTTATGCCATTGTTTTTAATTTGTCTGCATATAGGAGGATAAGATTACACTGAATATAACATTGGCTATGTTAAAAAGTTATTCTGTACTCTGTGCTTAAATATGAATGCTTTCTTCCTTCATTATGATATATTTTGTCCTATCTACCATGCACACAGTGAAAGACTCACTCAAATTACCAAAAGGTTAGCTCTGTGCTCTTACCTGGCCGATGTGCCTTCGGAACTGCCATGTTTGTCACGCGTCCTCCGTCCTGAGGTTTCGGGGGTGAAGCAGTAAATCTGCAGATTCCCGATTCTGATGGTGTGCTTGAGGTCAGACTGTCTGTGTACTCGTTAGTCCCTGCCGTTAGCTGTTCCGATGACGTGTCTGATATAAAGCATTCCGTAATTGTGAACTTGGCATGTCTCAGCTGCTCTTCCATCTTAGCATGTTCATATGCTCTTGCTAGCTCTTCATATGTAGAGGAGGCACTTTCTGTGGAGACCATGCTGCTTCTTGCTCGATCTAAACATCCAGAAAAGATAACAGTGTGGTCATTTCAGTATCTAAATAATTAATATTAAAGAATTTTTACTATGGTGTGTTTTTTCTATGATTTGTATGAATTTACTCTCTTTTGATCTTTCACATTTAAAAGAATTGACTTGTTTGCTTAGAAGCAGAAAAAACCCTTTTTATTCAGTCAGAAAATGTGACTACTGTTTCACTCCTTCCCCTCTCGCCTTTGTTTTTTGACAGGTGAGTTTAGTACCATTGTTTATCCACAAAACAGACACAGCAATGCCAAGAACAGCTTCAATATAGTGTTCTGTTACTGTGCCTCAGACATATTCCAGAGGGCTCACTTTGAGGAGTAAAAGGATAGCTCACATTCTATACACACCCACAACTTAGTCCTTCTGCTGAGAATGCCAACAAATGTACAACAGAATGGCTATGATTCTGAGACAGACATTTGTTTTCTAGGAACCTGACTGAAACCAGCAATTCATCTCACACTGAGCACATGGCTGCATCAGAAGCTAACACTTTTGGTTGTTGCCAATCTGCTTGTATTCTGGTGCCTGATTCATCCCTAATGAAGTCAAGGGTAACTTCACCATTGACTTTAATGGGCACAGAATCAAGTCCTTTGTGATATAGAAGTGTCTCTTTTCCCATTACCGATTATTGGAGACATCAACTTCTCTTGAACAAGCATCATTATTCTTGAAGATTTAATTAGTTGCATGCTGTAAAGCAGAGGTGGGGAACCTTTTCTGGGTCGGGGCCACTGACCCACAGAAAAATCAGTCCAGGGCTGCATACAAGTGAGAAGCAAACGTCAAAAACAACAACCAAACCCTCATTGATGTGGCCCCTGACTGAGAAGGAGAATGACACTCCCCATGTTCGCCTTGCACACCAGAGCCTGGGAAGGCCCAAGCTAGTGGATTCTATGTGCTCCAACACTGCAGTGGGATTGCGAGGGGAGGGGGAAGGGATAGAGTGCCAGCACAGGTTCCCTAATGCTGGGGAGGGGGGAGTCCTGAACCTTAGGGACCACATCCAGGCAAGCCAGGAGTCACATCCAGCCCCTGAGCTTGAAGTTTCTCATCCCTGCTGTAAAGCATATTGTAAGCACAATGCCAGATCCTGAGAAGTGAAGCAGATGAGAGCTTAATTAAATGGAAAAGTTCTGGGAATGCTCTATTTCTCTGCTGTGGAACATCGGGAGAGTACACACATTTCACAAGGTCCACGGGGTGGAACCATGCCCTCATTCAGGTTTTGTATAGTTGTATGCACAATACCACTACTCAATAAATTGATACTACTACTACTAGTAGCTGCAACAACAAGTAGGCCATAAAATGAGTCTACTACTATAACTGGATGCAATAATTTGTTAATTGCAACTCTTTATTGTTTATATCATATACTAGAGTCCTATTATCAGTATTTTTTCTATAAGGAGAGCAATACACCTGTCAAGTATAAAGAGGTAAATGAATTATTTTAATTCATAAGTGTTTTTATGATATGACAATTTCATTTGCACCTTCAAACTCACCTATAGATGTGAATGATTAAAGCACTTTTGGACATGTCCCCACTCGGTTTAAAGCTAGTGACCTATAAATCTGGGACAATTCACAAAATGCTAAGC
This sequence comes from Pelodiscus sinensis, assembly GCF_052426305.1. Lineage (NCBI taxonomy): Eukaryota > Metazoa > Chordata > Testudines > Trionychidae > Pelodiscus > Pelodiscus sinensis. The sequence goes on from NC_143052.1 coordinate 193,528,143, forward strand.
TCTGTCCTCATATGTCCAAGTTGCCTTGCTTTGCAAACCTGAGTCCAGATCTTGAAAGCAGATCAAAACTGGTAGGCCCTTACTACATTTCATTTATTGATTCTTAGTCCAGCCCTAAATTACAAAGTTAAGTTTAGCTAGTTATGTCACTCAGAGGTGTGAAAAACCAACACTACTGTGTACTGGAGTTAAGCTGACCTAGCCCTTGGAGTAGACAGTTATTGGCTGATGGATGAATTCTTCTGTTGACCTAGCTACAGCCTCTCAAGGAGGTGGATTAACTAGAGTAACAGCAGAACTCATCCTGTTGCTGTAGTGAGTGTCTATGTTGAAGTGCTGCAGCTATGCTGCTGTAGCATTTCTAGTCGAGTGGCCATGTTTGGTTATAAACTTCAATATGCAATTGTTTTGTCTTTTAAAATAACAGTAGATTTATCACTCTGACTCCATTCCTTTCCTAAAAATCAAAAGCAAAGGGTATATATTGTTTTATTACCCCTTTGTTTTGTACCCCTTCCAATTTTATATCTCATATAAAACCCTGAGCATCTTAAAGGGTAGGGATAGAGTTGGAAGGTGTCTTATAATAATTAACAACCTCTGTTCAAATATTATAGATTATGAAGCAGGCTTGTAAAATCTTTGTTAAAGTTTACTAGCTCATGCAGTGAATCCACATGCATGTCCTTTTACATGATGATTGGATGAAGGTGAGAAAACCTAGTGATACTTTACTTGTCCATCAAATACAATTACCCTGGGCAAATAGAATCTTGCTTTGTGCTGCATGTGGGATTTTTTGGGTAACATTTTTATGAACCGCCAGTATGATTCTGTACCTAGCACCTCAGTATTGCTACCCAATGAATGAAGGATTAAAATGTTCCATTTTTTCAGGTATAGAGCAGGTATAGGTGTCTGACTCATGCATGGCTGGAGACCAGAATAACAAGCTGAACATGTTTGAACGCAGGTTCTGGAAGGGAAAATGGAAACTCCCATGATCAAAGGTTAACACCTAACCACAAAAGCAGGTGAACATGGGAACACAGTCAGGCTGTGTCCTGAGAACAAAGGCAAGAGGTATCAGATGTCAGTGATAAGAACCGGCAACAAAGCAACATGGGAGCTCTCACGGAAGACTGAAAGTCAAAGAGACAGAGCTGAGATGGATTTTAGAATAGATAGGCTAGATGCAGACCTAGCATTGGCCACTCTAAACTCTCTCTTTACCTATGCTAATTCTCTCTTCTCTATGCTAATCTGAGGACTTCCTCATGCTGTATTTCAGCTAAAAACCCTACTCTGTTTTATAAGGCCACATGGCAGACATTTACTGAATTATCACAAGGGGATAAACATCTCTGAACACGAGTCTGCTTTAGTTTGACTTACTGGGCAGAGCTCACAGTAAGGAACAGGTGTTCTGGAGCCTAGGAGGCTTCAGTGTCAGAGGCACTGAGGCTGTGTGGCCTGCCTTGTGAAAGAATGTGATCTCTTGGGGGGACTGAAGCACTACCAGGATACCTCTGGAGAAGGTCTATACCAGGGCTACTCAACTTTGGTAGCTCTGGGGGCCACAGTGATACTCACAGAACATGCCAAGGGCTGGAACTTAAGTGAGGTTGCATATACATGCAGATATATATGCAAATAGATTATTTCACACTGACGGGCATGCATACAGAGATTAAGGCAAGACTACACAACACGCAAGCCCCATTTAAGTCAGTTCTGCTGATACTAACAAAATGCAATATTTACCCGATTTCTACCCATTTGACAGCACTTTTAATGAGCAGTGACGGTCCAGGAATTTAACTACTAAAATGCATATCAACAGAAGACCATTATATTGACTCCTTTTTTGTTTTGGCTCCTACCCATGAGCTGTGTGTTGAGCCCCAAGTAAACTCAAACTGCACCGCAGGCTGCAAATAAATGGTCCGCGGGCCGCATGCGGCCTGCAGACCACATGTTGAGTAGCGCTGGTCTACAGCATAGGGCGGGCATAACAAAAGCAGGACCACACCCACAACCTAGCATGAGTATAAGTATTCTGAAAGTATAGCTAGTGGAAGTAACCTCACCATCCTTTTAGAAAAGGAGTCTGGATGAAACTCCTTAACTGGATGGAGGTGGAGGCATGTCTGATGGGCAACATAAAGTATTCTCTGGACATACTGCCTTCCTTAGCTGTCCTACTTCCTGACAGCCCCAGAGAGTTACTTGGATTTCCATGCAGCTTGGTGCAGAAATATCATGAGCCATTAGAGCAGCCCATCACTGTGCTTTTCCTAAGATTTAACAGGTACATTATTAGGGCCCTACCTTCTCTTCAAAAAATACAAATCAAGGTCACTGATTAGATATGCATAAGTTTAGTACAGGCAGCCCCCGGGTTACGTACAAGATAGGGACTGTAGGTTTGTTCTTAAGTTGAATCTGTATGTAAGTCGGAACTGGCGTCCAGATTCAGCCGCTGCTGAAACTGACCGCCAGTTCTGACTTACATACAGAATCAACTTAAGAACCCCAAGCGTCCCCAAGTCAGCTGCTGCTGAAACTGATCAGCAGCTGATTCCAGGAAGCCTGGGGCAGAGCAACTCTGCCTCGGGCTTCCTGTAGTCAGCGCTGGTCAGTTTCAGCAGCGGCTAAATCAGGACGCCTGGGGCAGAGCAGCTGGGGTGCTGCTGGATTGCTCCAGTAGCGCCGCTCCTCGGCACTACTGGACCAACCCAGCAGCACCCCATCTGCTCTGCCCCAGGCGTCCTGATTCAGCCGCTGCTGAAACTGACCAGCAGCGGCTGAATCAGGACCAGAGCAGCTGGGGTGCTGCTGGGTTGGACCAGTAGCGCCCAGAGCGGCGCTGCGGGACCAACCGGCAGCACCCCAGCTGCTCTGCCACAGGCGTCCAGAGAAAAGCCTAGTCTGCTGGGGGGGGAGGGCGTACTAGCTGTGCCCCACCCCCACCCCAGCAGACCAGGAAGACACAGGCGGCGGACCGAGATGCACCGCGGTCCCGCCGCCTGGATCCTCCGCGGCTTTGCTCCCCGTCTCCCTGGTCTGCTGGAGACCAGGGAGACGGGGAGCAAAGCCTCTGAGGACGTTGGCAGCGGGACAGCCGCGGGGCGTCTGGGCTGTCCCGCTGCCGGCTTCCCCCGCGGCTTTGCAAAGCCTCGGGGAAGCCGGCAGCGGGACAGCCCAGACGCCCCGCGGCTGTCCCGCTGCCCGAGCCCCCCCGCAGCTTTGCAAAGCTGCGGGGGGGCTCGGGCAGCGAGGCAGCCCAGGCGCGCCTGGACTGCTCCGCTGCCGGCTTCCCCGCGGCTTTGCAAAGCTGCGGGGGGGGGGCGGGTAGGGGGGCTCGGGCAGCCCAGGCGCCCCTGGGCTGCCCGAGCCCCTCCGCGGCTTTGCTCTGCGTCTTTCTGGTCTGCAGACCAGGGAGACGCAGAGAATGCCCCAGAGTACACGGGCGGCAGGACCGCGAGGTCCCGCAGTCCGTGTACTCTGGGGCAGCCCCGTTCGTAACTGCGGATCCGACTTAAGTCAGATCCGCGTAAGTCGGGGACTGCCTGTACTGCAAAAGTAAATGTACCTTGATTCTAAACTGAATAAGTCTTACAAGTCTGTTTCACCTAATTTACTTTAACAATGGACTTTATAATGCAAAAGCATAGCCCATAAGAAGTTCCTGATATTAATGCTGGATACCATTAGGAGAACAGTATTCAACTGTAAGGTATTTAAAAGGAGAGTGTGAGTTCTTAAAAGATAACAGCTTAATCCTACAAATATTGCTAGGCTTGCTGCTTACTGCTCTGAGCAGCCCAGTGAAAATTATTGGGAGATATTTAGTGCTCAGCACTTCTGAAAATCAAGCCATACTTTAAGGTTCTGAAATATGGATTGAAGGGACTGGCTGTCTTTCCCCTAGTCTATACTAGGGGATAAGATTGAATTAAGATACACAACTTCAGCTACGTTAATTGTGAAGCTGAAGTATCTTAACTCGAATTTTGGCGCTGTCCACACTGCGGGAAATCGAAGGGAGCACACTCTCACGTTACTGGACTTTGAAGGGAGCAGCCAGATCACTGCTGCACCCATGGGGGGGTGTTGGCGCCAAAAATGGTATAAAAGGGGGCCATGTGAGGTGTTGAATAGAAGCTTACTGTCTGTTAATCCTATATATGCTGTTCATGTGTTTGTATAATGTCTTTGTGTGCAATTATAAGCATGTACTTGTATGGATACTGAATATTTCCCTGCATGTGGCTGAGCATTGGGCAGGGCCCGGCCTATGGACATGCTAATTGGCGAGGCCCTGTGGGACAATGGCATTCAATGGGCCAAGGACACACCGAAAGAATGAGTGGTGACTCATACCTAAGGGCTACCAGCAGGGAACACAGGAATAAGGTGGACCAGGTGACCTGCTGTAGCCAAGAAGAGACCAGGAAGGAGGGATAAATAGGCCATGTGGTGGACTCCATTTTTGTCTTCAGCTCAGCACTTCATCCCAGAGGCAGCATTATAGGGATTGAAGAGCCCGAAAGACCTGTGGACCCATCCTGATCCTAGGATGCGCAACAAGAACTTTTAAACCAGCAGCTGTAACATCTCTGCTAGAGCCTGCATTGAGAACTGGGAGATTCAATGCATGTAATGTACTATTCTTTAACAAACTTACTCTCATGCTTTTCTTTATTGTAATAATAAACCTTTAGATGTTAGATGCTAAAGGATTGGCCCAGCGTGATTTGTGGGTAAGGTCCAAAGGGTAAATTGACCAGGGATCTGTGGCTGGTTTCTTGGAACCGGACAGAACTTGTTCAGGGTAGGTGGGATTGGGTGCTAGGACCCCCCACCTGTGTATGAGGCCCGGGCCATCTGGGGCACGGATATTGCTGGGGTGTCAGAGGGGTTTTGCGCATGAGGCTTCAGGCAGGCAGCTGAAGCGCTCTGTGGGACTCGTTTGTGGCCGGTTTGGAGAGGTCACCAGTCTGGGGGCTGTAAGGAGCCCTGAAGTTGAGCAATTCGCCCTGAGCGGACGCCCTCAGCTGTGCCCAGACATGGCCCGGTCCGTCACACTCCTCATAAAAGTAAGACGACTGGCATTGGCCGGAGTACCCCTCTCAGTTCGAATTAGTGTGTCTTCACTAGATCTACTAATTCAACCCCCAGAAGATCAACTGCAACTGTTTGTATCTTATCTATAGTGTAGACATGGGCCTTTAGGAATATATATTTTTGGACCAAATATTTTTAGTTCAGGGCAAGGTAGACATCTGCTTTTTCTTACTCAGAGAATAATTGCATTTAACACCCCTCCCCTCCCCTCCCTTCCCCTCTCAAAAAGCTATTTGCGTATACTGCTCTGGTTAACTTTCTCTTCTGGGGACTGGCTGTTTGGAGACTTTCCTGTGTAGCTCTTCTAAATCCCAAGGGAATATAAGCAGTTCCCTTTGGGCAACCTTGAGCTAGGCAGAAAGTCACCTCCTCTTCTTAGGGACATACCTCAAAACAAACATTTTTGCTTTTTTTTTTTAAATCTAGCTTTGGAACTGCTTCGTGTTTCCCTGCTAACATGATGTAACTCATTTCCAGCTGTACATTTCTTCATCTTTTGTTCAGTACAGAGGAAAAAGAAAATCATATTCACTATTCAATCCCACAACTGCATTTTAACTGGATACAAAAAATTTAAAGATTGAGTGAGGAACTGCATCTTCAATTTCCCCCTTCTCAGCAGATATAGATATAGTTGTTCCCAAAGAAAACAAGGGCCTGGTTCAATATCCCTGATGATATTGAGTACTTGATTGAGCCCAAAGCTGGGTCTTTCCCCCTTGAGCAAATTACACCACTGGAAACAACTTACCTTATAGTAGCTCAAACCTTAGAACCATTCCAGGTTTGACTCCATTTTCCCAGTTGCTAATACTGCCACTTCCTGGCTGGTGCCATTTCATGAAGCAAATTCTCATACCTTTCCCTTAGAACTCAGGAAGTACATAGTTTCAGTGACCAGAAAAATTACCAACAAAACCATCAAAAAGATTTCGGAGTGCATTTTTGGTATAGGGAGTCATATACATAATTCTTGTTATCGTAAATGGTAGGCACTTGCATAACTCAGTAACAGCTGAAGTTAGTAGGTGAATTTTTAAAATGCTTCAAAAAGAAAATAAGGCTCTTTATCTGAGCAGCAAATATAGTAAATCCCATGCAGTGATTTCTACTCCAGTTAGGTCAATCCTATCTTTAGTGGGGAATTCTGAAAACAACATTATACCTGTATCCTGTGAGGGGCTCACACTGTAGCTGTCACTTTCCTTGTCTACTGATCCTGCAGCTCTGGGTGTTGGCAGCCTCCAATCTGTAGTGAGAGTGTGGGCTGATATAGTAGGATGGGGTCTGTTGAGAGTCCATTGACTAGCATACCTATTGCGAGCTGTGGGCCCAGTTTTGGCATTTCTTCTTGTCGTAGGATCTGTGATTGACAAACAGAGCATCTTTGCCATTAGTTTCTTAATTACTCACTGAAAAATCACTAGCGGAATAATTGAAATGAAGTGGTAACTGACATACTGTTACAAACAAAACGTTACAAAAAAGAGTTAAGGATGAAAATGTGATTCAGTGAAGTGCAGTGAGAACCCTCCGTAATGAGAACATTTTTTTCACAAAAATTCTACCGTCACAAAAGTCTCGGAATGAACAAATAAAGGTCTCCAACCAGTTCCCAACTCGGATGTAATTTTATTTCACTCATTATCTCTTCAAGTGAATCATAATAACTAACCCCACCCCAATTTATAAAATATAAATGAAAAGATGACAAGTGTCTAGGAAATTATATTATCACATTTCTTATTTTAGGGATCGTACTTAACATTAACATGCATCAGTATTACTCACTATCAAAACCCTATGCATTTATTATTTATTTGTTTGCATTTGGGCTTGTATGGTATTGATCATGCATATTAAAGAGCTGCTACAGGGTAGCTGAAACATGGCCAACTTTAAACTCCTTCAAGTCCTGATGGTAATCCATACAAATTCTTAGAGTGTCTGAAAAAAAAAATCACCCCAATTCTTCCTTAGAAATAAAAGGAAATCAACTATTTATATAGATCCTAAAATATTTTATGCTTTGCTGACCCAGAGACAATCCATTCCAAGGAAGTACAAGCAAACTAAGGCTACAGCTACACTGCAACACTATTTTGAAATAACTAGCACTATTCCGAAATAACTTAGTCCGTGTCTACATAATAGGCAGTTATTTTGAAACAGTGTCAAAATACTGTCAAGCTGGAGGACTTCTTACTCCAACTCCTGCAATCCTCATTGTATGAGGAATAAGGAAAGTTGGAGGAAGAGTGCTTTATTCTGAAATTAGTGCTGTGTAGACTCTCCATATTTTGAAATAAGCTATTTTGAAATAAAATATGCAATTGACGTAGCTCAATTTGTGTAGCTTATTTGGAGTTAAATCCTGCAGTGTAGACACACCCTACCTGCCAAAAGCAAATGCCTGGGCTTTGCTGACATCATCAGTTGTGCTGGTACAAAAACAAGGTTTGTTTTCCACCATAAACAGAGCCCTACTAAATTCACAGTCCATTTTTGTACATTTTACTGGCACAGCTTTTTTAAAAATCCTGAATTTCATGGTGTCCAGCTCTGAAGGCAGCACTGATACTATCAGAAGAAATCAGGAGGTACTGTTGTTTACTTTTAACCTGCAGTATAGAGTAAAATTCCCCAAAGACCAGATTTCATGGTTCATGATATGATTTTCACGGGCATGAATTTGTTAGGGCCTTGCTCATAAGCCAAAGGGAAAAGAAAAGTTTTTAATTGGCAAATGGAAAGTGACTAAACCATCAGGGAAAGATTTTTATTTTGAAGCTTTGATTAGTAAAAATGGTGAGTAAAGGAATAAAGAGTGCTCTTTGATCTTCACATGGTAAGTCTGTTCTATTACTTTGGAGCAGGTGATTTTAACAGAAATGGGCTTAAGGATAAACTATCAGTAGATACTGACTTTGAGCATTGTTTCTGAATCCACATTCCCTGTGAAGCCTTTACAGCTTGTTACTTCAAAGGTGCAAGTTATTTATAAATACAAAATGACCATGCGTTTTTGACCTTCTATTTCAGATCCTCCTCCACAGCAAAGCAAAAATATAAACTCAATGCCATTGATAAACACTATATCATACTTGTCTTTTAGAACAAGGACAATAGTTGCAAAGTTAGTATCTAGTTATAAAAAAATTAATGTAGGAAATTATTAAGAGGCTAGATTGTCAATGTTCATTCTGCCCTGAGCAAGACATGGCGCATAGCTGCACCACTTCAGAAGCAGACCGAAGGAGGTGGTAGAGGGGGTGTTTAGAACTGTGAAATTACCACATCACTGGCAGATTTCTTCCTCTTCTATGACAGTCGAGTTCTGTTGGATGGAGGGGCAGAGGCTTGCCATTAATCATTCCCCATTCCTGTTTGCTCACTATTGTTTTTCTCCCCTAATACTATGAATTGTGATATCAGTATTTGGACGGTCAGGCTTGAGGAGCAAGTGAGGAGGAATTGTGCCTTCTTATTCTCCTATGTGGCTTTGTAAGGCTAACTCATATCCACTGTAGATGTGAAACCCAAGAAGCAGTGGATGTGCGTAGAAGATGCCCTCTTTAGATTCCCTTTGTCTAACAGCTGCATGCTGCAGTTAGACACTTGAGGCTCAAGCTTGAGGGGCATGGGCTAAGGGGCTGTTTCACTGCTGTGTAGATATTCATGCTTGGGCTGCAGCACAGTTCTTTGCCTTTAGCAGAGTTCCAGGAGCTGGGAAGTGAGCAGCTATTCCTTGACTTTGTAGCTATACAGTTGATAAGATCTCAGCTAGCCAAGAATATCACTAATAAATACACATTGTATATGTTTTCAGAACCATTCATCCTGAAGGTTCCCAAAACCCTCTGCAACCTACTGTGAAATATATACACTGTGCACCACTGAAATACAATTACCTCTAGCAGAAGAGGACCACTTGATCAGAGGACAAATTTTGACCCAGGATATTTGGAAATGTTCTTGCAAATACAAAAAAGGTGAATGGACCTTTAAAATTCAGGCACATTATGTAGGGCCTCAGTTTTTTGAGGTATCAGAGGCATCTCAAAGAAATAACCTAAACCACCCACATTTTATTTGAGTCCATTTCTCAGGTCCAATTTTGTCTTCTGAATAAAACTTTAGATTTTGAACAACAATTATTTTACAAGTTAAAAAGGAGACTATTTCACAGACTTTTTGCAATCACATATATGGATTCTGATGCATGGATGGTCTCTGCAATGGAGGGGATCAGCAATCTGAGCTCCCAGCTTGTTTGGAGAATTGTTATTTTAACATATCTGCTTTAATGCTAGTAGCTATTCTTAGTCATCAACACAAGCAGCAGGGCTGTTCTTATGCAGGGCTGTTCTTATGCAGCAGAGAAAACTGAAAATTGCATCGCCTTGTGCCCCTCAAATTCATTTAAGTGCGTTAAGTTCGGGAAATGCTATTCAAAATTCTAAGATTGGACCTGGGCACAGCAGGGAAGTTGGGATAATTTTTATAGTGAAGTGCTGAGAGACATTGAACCAAACAAACTTTATATGTGAGGGAAACCACTTCATGCCAGAGGTTTCTGGGTAGGACTCCCAGAACCCCTACTTCCAGCACTTATGGTGCATATGTAATGCTGATAGATGGAACTGAAACTGGGACCTCTAAAGCTTAGTGCATGAGCCTTTACCACTTGAGCTAAAAGCCAGCTGGCTCTCAACTAAGGCTATAGAGCAAACTCAGGCCACGTCTTGCTGGACCAGAGATCAGTCTTCTTGTATTCAATTTAGCGGTTCTAGTTAAGACCCGCTAAATCGAATACTGAGGGTGGCTCCTGTCAGTGCTGGTACTCCTCACAATTGCGAGGAGTAAGGAAAACTGACAGAACCTCCCATTTGCTCCCATTGGCTTCCTTCTGTGAAAACAGCACCAAGCTTGGCCTAAGGTAAGCTGACTCTAGCTATGTATTTTAAGTATCTGGAATTGCTTACCTTAAATCAACCTTTCAGGTCTATTGTAGACCTGGCCTCATTCTCTCTCTCTGTAAGTGGCCTAACTGCTACTACCTGAAACAGTATACTACACCCAGTAAATGTGTGGGTTACACTTAGTGTTATTTTCAAATATTCAAGGAATGCTAAAACAGACAATAAATATATTTAACATGTTTCCCACCACATTTTCTGGGATACATGTGGACCAGGCTTGATTAAAAGCCTATTTTAACTAAGTAACAGCATTTCCATTGTCTTCAATGGGTTTTTATCTGGAGGAGATAAGGGAAGGAAAATGTAAGTATTCTGGTGTGTTATCTAATATCTAATCATCCCTAGAAAAAACAACTTTGGAGGGCAGGATCTTGCATAATTAAAAATAATAGATTTTAAACCATTGCAGGTTTCTATTCTATTGTTCATTCTTGTAATCTTAATTTTTCAATATAATAAAAATCAATAACTATACTTGATCTTTGTATTCTATATATCCTAAGAATAGATTATATATACTTTCAGTATGCCATATTACTATCTAATACATACTCTTTAGATTAAATTCAATTTTTCCAGTTATACAGATATGGAACACCTTTATAACAGAGTTTAGGAAGAATGCATTGTAGTAGTGTATTTGTCCATTTTGGTGTTTAAATCATTGTAAGACGATCTCAGCTTGGACATAATTGGGAAAATGAATTCCATACGGTAAGTCGAAATGTAATTTTTTCAAAAATGCAGTAATGAGAAAGTGTATTTCTCAAATCCTAGACTGTTAGAAACAATCACAGTTTATTGCTACACTGATTTCTGAAAAATAAATATCTATTATATATTAAAATCCATTAGAAACATTTACTCAATACATTCTAGATGTTAAAATCCAGCATAAATTTTCTTTGAGGAAAATTCACATCTGAATTGCTTAAATTATATCTCCATTTTAACACGCAAAGGAAGCTTGTACTGTATTAATCTTAATATGTAACACTTTCACAGTGGTTCCAATTGGAAGACTATTTCCTGTGAACAAAATAATTCCCCCACTGCATTTTAAATACAGAAAGTACCATGATAATGTAAATACAGTGGTAATGATATCCACTATAGGTAATATAGTCTCTTTTATACTCACTTGTTCCTGGCCGGGCATCAGAAACATCAACCAATGGTCCAGTAGCTTGTGAGACAGACTGGTAATGTACTGTATGAGTAACTGTCAATGATTTCTGTTTGGATGTCTCTCCAAAATCAGCATCAGTTAACAACACTGTTGATCTGTCATCTGTAAGCAACAGAAAATAGGCATTAAAATAAGGAATACTTTTTTTTGTTGATCCTTCAAAATAGTTTAAATCATCAGGCTTATATAAAATCAAATAAATGAGTATTAAGTATGGGCCTTTGTTTCCGATCTGATGACCTTAAGGGATGCAGATAAGCTTTTTGTGTATTTTTTTTTAGAAACTCTAATGCCTGTAACAACCTTTTGCCTTAAATACTTTGACTTTTTCTATTCTGTAAACACTTGTCCACATTCTCACAGTCTCTTTATGTTTCATAGAGCACAGATTAACATGACCATGGATTATTTAATTACTTTTTTTCCATGCATAAACAATTGCCTCTGTGATGTTGAAAGGAGTTTGTTAACTATCTTGTGCTTTCTCTTCTGGTTAGCTTTGCCTCTGCAGCACCAGAACAAAAATACTGCAGTGCTAGGGTCTCAATCACGTACAGTGCTTATAAACCTGCTTAAGTACTTGAGCACTCTCATAGAAATCAGTGGGATAAATCTTGTGCTTACTGTTAAGGATGTACATAAATGCTTTTGGGGACTAGAGCCTATGAGTCAAATCTCAGCTCTTTCTTATGCTGCAAAGGGGACTTCCTGCAGCAGAACTTCACTAGCATGGGTCAGCATTACAACTATGGATGTTAAGGACTAGTTGACTATCTGATAATCAAATGCTGACAGGATAGTCAACTAGTTGCTTCCTCCCCTTGCTGCCTCTATCAGACAGAGGCAGTAACGGGGGCGAGAAGATGGGGATACTTCAAAGTGGCAGCACCACACAGAACCTGGAGTCCTCGGCTCCATGCAGCTCTGCCGCTTTGAAACACCATGGTGGCGTTTCAAAGGGGCTCCTCCACGCATCTGATCTTGGGCTCTATGCAGGCTGCCCCTTTGAAATGCTGCTGCTGCATTTCAAAGAGGCAGCGCCAGACAGAGCCTGGGATCAGCTATGTGACACTGCCCCTTTGAAATGCCGCGGTGGTATTTCAAAGTGGCAGTGTCGCGTGAAGTCTGGGGTCAGCTGGGGAGTCCCCAGCTAATCCGAGGCTCCCTGTGGAACTGTCTCTTTGAAACACCATGGCGGTGTTTGAAAGGGGAAGCGCTGCCCTATCGACTAATTGAATAGTCGATGCAAAAATGCGTTGTCTATTTGATTAGTGAATTACTTGATACTTAACATCCTTGGTCACAACAGGAAGAGGACTTGGGGAACATGGTGCAAAAGTGGTATTGATCCTCTGTGTGCTGTTGAGTACAGATAAATGGGGGTTTCTTCCTACTCCTGAACTGCAGCATTTGTGGAGTGGGGTAAGAGAGGGAGTTAGACCCCAGGCTGAGTAGGGGAGAAAGAAACACTTGTGAATCCACAACTACATGGATTTTCTGCCAAGAGACAGTACAATCCATTGAGGATTCCTTTTTACTATCCACAAAGAATCTCCTCCTACCCCTGCACCAAAGCAGGCTATGTGGGGGAGCTGCAGCTAGTAGTTTTTTTTATTCCAATTGTGGTCACAGTGCTATTTTTTACAAAGAAGCTATACAGAATGCAGAATATGTTGCCCATTCTATCACACATGATTTAATAAGAAGTTCCTTACAGGCCTACTATAATCATTGGTATATCATCCATTGACTTCACGTTTGCAGAACAACTACATTTGTATGCTTAGTGATATCCAGGTTGAGTCTCCAGAATTTCTTTTACATTATTACAGTCTTTCTAATCTATTCTGAGTAGCAATAAAAGCCCTGGAAAATTCTAGCTATCACACAATATATAGCTTTTTAATGCACTTCTAAATGGACTGCCTGCAATGGTGCATCTGTGAATTTACCCATCAGCTGAGGCTGATCCACTGTTTCTATAAATTGTTTTTTTTTTTTTTTTCAACTGACGAGAGAACATTAACATGAGCAATGCTGCACAGAAACATAACTAGCATTTTTTGCCCAAAAAAGGCCCTAAACAGGATGAACGTTATGAAACCAAACTACATGGTCCTTGACAAAAGAGGAGCTCTTACACAGGTCATGAATAAAACCTGCCAAAGTCGATGTAAATCCTGTCAAAGTGCCAGCTTACTATTACTGCGTTGTGCAACACAATATTACTGTGGCATCGATCACATTGCTCTAGTTAAGGAGCTAATAGCATTTCCATTATAATCCCCTATTGCCCAGCTACTATAACTCAAGAGTGAACTCTCCCTACATGATAAAACTTGTAAAAAAACCAAAACAAAACAAAAAAAACCCTGCAGCACAGAAATGAACTTTGGAAATATAAAACTGAAAACAAAAATGTCCATGTTGCAGGTACACATGGGTCTCATTTTCACAGCAACCTTATAAATCATGGAGCACAGAAAGGGCTGAATCCTCCAGTACTGCCAGATCAAGCTAGCTTGGCACAGGATGTGATGAGACAAAATCAGATCATTCTTCCCCAATCATGGCACTGACAGGAAGCCACAGAGCTGAGCTATGTTATATTGGCTAGCTCCACTGCTTTCCTGCCCTCTGACCCCATCCAAAATGTGACCACTACACATGTTTTATATCACTGGAGGTTCCTTTATTAAAGTGCCATCCTTTGACGACTCCTTAAACCAGATTCAAGTCTGCTTTAGACTGCTTTTTGTCCAAAATAGCAGAAAACTGTCTCTTTCTGTGAGCTTTCAGCCATTTTGGGCTGAATACTTAGAAAAAATGATGTTTTCATGAGATTTCAAATGTATCAGGCACAACATGATTTATTTATTTGTGGCTTTTAACTTGAAAACAGAATGACAGCAGTAAGTCTGGTTCCAGGAGATTTGGTATCCAACCTTTGGGCCTAGTTTTAATGTATCTAATTTTTTATTGTTTTTTTATTCAATGTATGAGATGACAGAATAGCTTTGTCTATAGCTATGAAGATATATACATAGGGGCTGTGTCTACACTGAACCCCTTTTCCGGAAAAGGGATGCAGATTAGACACTTTGGAATAGCAAAATCCGCGGGGGATTTAAATATCCCCCGCGGTATTTGCATTAACATGGCTGCCGCTTTTTTCCGGCTTGGGGATAAGCCGGAGAAAAGCGGCAGTCTAGACGTGATTCTCCGGAAAATAAACCCTTTTCCAGAGGATCTTTTATTCCTACTTTCAAGGGAAAAGGGTTTATTTTCCGGAGAATCACGTCTAGACTGCCGCTTGTCTCCGGCTTATCCCCAAGCCGGAAAAAAGCGGCAGCCATGTTAATGCAAATACCGTGGGGGATATTTAAATCCCCCGTGGATTTTGCTATTCCAAAGTGTCTAATCTGCATCCCTTTTCCGGAAAAGGGGTGCAGTGTAGACACAGCCAGGGAGTTTTAGGCAGATTGGGTTGGAAAACAATTTTCTCAACCTACACAAGTTTTTGAAATGTTTAATATTTTTTCTTGTCCCAAATTGGGGCAAAAAATTGAAATCTAAAACAGAAGAATATAAGAATGGCCATACCAGGTTAGACCAAAGGTCCATTAAGCCCAGTAACCTGTTTTCAACAGTGGTCAATGCCAGATGCCTCAGAGGAAATGATCAGAACCTGCCATCATCAAGAGAACCTTCCCCTTTCACCTATTCCCAGCTTCTGACAAACAGAAGCTAAGGACACTGTCCCTTCCTATCCCCCAGGAATTTATCTACGTCTTTTCATTTCACAAGCGAGAGTCTGAAAAAAAAATCACATTGGGTCACTCAACATATTTTATTTCAGTAATTTTGAAATGTTTGTGCTTGTATTTCAGCCTTTTAAAAATAACCTTTTTTTTATTATAAAGAAAGTAAAACAAAACAGCAATTTGAAATGGAAAAATCAAAGTTTTCACGTAGAAAATGTCAGAATGGAAAACTTCGTTTTTTGCTGCCCTACTATACTTTAAATTTGCTCAGATTCCTTAAAGCTCAAAATGATTCAAATACAGAAATGGTCTCAATTCATTTCTCAACCATGACAAATTGTCTTACAAATAGGAGACCTTTTTATGTATAGAGAATGCAGTGCAAAGTCCACAGAAAATGTTATTATACAAAGCAACGTAAGTGCATTGACATTTTACCAATAGTCTCCATTGTGTCTCTCTCTTCAATCAGAAGCTGAGCTCTGGGAATATCTATGTGCATCCTTAGCGTCTGCTGCTGCTTGTTAAGAGTATCTGAGGTCCTGGTGTTCTTACTAAGCACAAAAGAGAGACAAACATTAAAATGCCCCTAAATGAACAGATACTTGAATATTTCTTTCCTAAAAATCAGATCAGCTTAAGCTAATAATAAAATGACCACAGTCACCAACATTCTCATCTATTTTCTTTTCTTTCTTTATACCTTGATACAAATAGGTGGTATTAATTCAAACTATGTGGTAGGAGTTTAGAAAAATAGATGGGTTGAGGAACTGAATCTGCCATTATTCTGTGGCTATCAAAAGCCTTTATTGAATCTTTTTCATGCAAATGTTCAGTGAAGCTGAGGAAAACATTTTTTTGTATTTCTCAGATTTGTCTAATGAAACCTTCAGATGACCAAATAGGTCCAATGGAAAGATGGTGTCTTCTGTACATTTCTCATATTAATTGTTTTTCAGCAATGATTTAAATCCTGAACATCGTAAGAATTGTTTAAAAACATCAATCAAACATTAATTAGTGATTCCATTAATAGTAATGAATTGCATAAGTAAATGTGAAGACGTTAGTCCTGTTGACATTGCAGTAGTAAGACATTACAAACCTTGTTAGCATTCGTGGGTTAACTCCTTTAATTGAATCTGGTATTTTAGAGTAGGACTATAAAACAATTATTGTATCATCACACAAGCTGTAACAACTTTAAAGTCTGTGTACCAGAAAATTACTCTGAGAATGAGTCACTTACTAAAAAGTAAATGAAAATGGGTAGTAAAACTCAGTAGCATAATCATGTGCAGTGCAAAATTTGCAGTACAAGCCTCCATTTTGCACTGAGATCCAAGGACTGGTTCACTCCTTTTCATGGAAATAGCAAAGAAAGGAACTCTCCATACACATCTGCTTCTTTTCCCTGAATCATTTTATAAGGGGAATTCCCTCCCCTCACCAAAAGGGCAGCAGTTCTGCTCCTAAACCCAACAGATCCAATCTAGAGCAGATCTTTTAGAAAAAACACCCAACCCCGATTTTAAAATTGTCAGTGATGGAGAGTCTACCATGACCTTTGAAAAATTGTTTCAATGATTGATTATTCCCATCATTAAAAATCTGCACCTTTTTTAGGTGAGTGCTACTATCTCCATTACACAGAGGGAACTAGATCCAGAGAGACTAAGAGTCACCCTGTCAAAGGCATTCAGCTGCTTAAAGACAGAGAGGCACCTAATGGGATTTTCAAAAGTCCCTGAACAGGTTACATTCTTAACTCCCATTGTTTCTCATGAGAGGAGAACCTGCTTGGATGCTTTTGAAATTCTCATTAAGCAGCGATGTCTATCTTTAGGCACTCAAACACCTATGGAAATCTAGTCTTTAGGAACATTCCCCAGTATACATAGGAAACCTGTGACCAAGCAAGGAATTGAACTTGGGTATCCCATGGCTCACACTAGTGCCCTAATCATTGGATCATTTTGTCTCTCTGAGCACCTCTGCACCTGTATATCCCTTTTGGTGCTTAGGCAAGTGAGACGGCAATGTCTGATTCTCTTCGGCACCCACTGCATAATGAAGGTGAGGTTAGCAAGGAAGTTCATCTCTATGAACAACTGCAGAATCACCAGCTCCCAAGACAGCCTTAGTTAGCTATTCAAATGAATACAGAAATCTATTTCATGTTTGACAACAGGTTTTAACAGATTTTTGTGTATAATTAAGATAAAAAGACATCTGAACAAGAAAATACTGATTTCCCTTCAATAACACAATTAGTGAATTATAGGGCTGTTTGGAAAACAAGAATTCCATTTCATGAAAAATTTCAAAGTTTTAAAATGTGTTTTCATTCTGCATCAGGATGAAAATGAAATCTATAGAAGACAGAAAACATATACAAGAGAGACCTGTCCCCAAAGAGCCAATAACACAGTGATTAGGACACTCATGGGACGTAGGAATCCCAGTTTCAAGTTCCTTTTCTGCTCAATTCTCTTATCTCCCACCGCCCCAGAAACCTTTTTCATCAAAGTCTTTCTCTCTCTTCATCTCAATTACATTCTGGAGATGAGAAAGCCTCTTTTTAAAACTGATTTGTCTCCAGGAATAAGTGTTTTTTCAAATAATTGGCACATTCCAACAAAAAATAATGTTGAAAAATTCCCAACCCATGGTAGAGTGGGTTTTAACATTAGGAAATCCCAGCTATTAGAATCAGGAGAATATAATCTCACAGATAAGGATTTCAGAGACTACTTCCCTAACAGAAAAATATAATTGACCTATGTTTTAGTTACTCTGGGATAATAAAAAGAGACTGTAGTGATCATAAGCCTTAAATTTGTCTCAAGGTTGCTAAGCAGATCCTCAGACATTATGATGATGTATACATAATATATCTTATTTAATGCCTCTGGATAAATGTTTGGAGTTTTTTTTAGCAAGTGAAATGAATGATATGCTAAATGTCTGTACATAACTTATTAAAAAGATTAATATAATTTTGAATAATCTGTTTAGACATTAACCTCTCCCCCTTCAACTGAATGAAAAATCTGTACATTCAAAACAGGGCTGAATCTTGTACACCCATGTGTATCCCCAAGGGATTACATATGGTACTAGTGTAAAACTAAAGTAATTTTGTATGCTTGGCCAACAGTCATGCATCTTCATTAATTTTTGGACCTGAGGTCAGTAAGTAGGTTAATGCAAAAGAGGTATGAAAAACCATTCCTTTGCAAATGTGAAGGCTGGGTTAGAGATTTAAGGAGCAATTGATTTAAGGAGCTGTGTTCAACATTAGAAACACAAGGTAGTTAGTTCCTTGTGCCAATCAATGATGAATAGTAATGGGGAAGCTATCTGGAACTGTGCTGCCAAAAGTAACATCACCAAGCTGAGTTTAAATACCAGTAACTATTATTAACTTAAGGCATGACGGTCAAATCAGATAACTTTCACTGAACTGTTAACAATGGAGGCTTGAGTAGCTTCCCCGAGGATCTGACTGAAATACTCCAAACAAAGGCTTTCAGCACAAAGACTAAAGATCTATCCTTAACCTCTTTCTTCTTAAATCCACTCACAAGGGCACAAATATTCCCAAAGGAGATTTCTAGACCATCTAGTTTTGTACATGATACTAGGTTCTGATATAATATAAAGAAATCTTATTCATAATGTATTAAGAAATTTACCATATGTAACTCTGTGGGTTATTGGGATGTTGCCTTCTTTGTCTAAAAAAGGCCTAATTTTTCAAAAGTTAACTAGTCATTTTGGGAACCTCAGTTTTTGGTTACCCGAGCTGAGATAACTCTTAAAGGGTACGTCTAGACTACAGGCTTTTTTCAACAGAGGCTTTGTCGACAGCTCTATCAACAAAGCAAGCTGCTTTTTTGACAGAGAGTCGAGACGCTCTCTTTTGAAAAAGCACAGTGTGGATGCAATAGTGCCTTTTTTCGACATAACTCTGTCGAAAAAAGGCATTATTCCTCGTAGAATGAGGTTTACTGCCATTGACAAAACTGCCACATTCTGTTGACAGAACTCGACAAAACCCTGTAGTTTAGACACACCCAAAGGGGCCTAGTTTTTCAGCATGCATTGTGCATGTACTCTCTGGAAAACATGCTCTGTGAAAGCGGCACACGATGGGCACCAAAAATTACAAGTCACTTTTGAAATTGTAGTCCTAAATCACACATTTATTCAAAAAGCCCATTTTGGTAATTTTTTGAATAAAATCAAGTGAATTGTTTCTTAATGGGGTGGAGGAAGGAATGACTGTCCAAGGAAATTTGTCCAGGGAAATAAAAGCAGTGTAGCTAAAGAATTAGTCCAGGGAAATACAGGCAAAAGACAGGCAAAAGTGATTGCAGATAGGTAACATATTAGCTGCATTACTCAATTTTAGCAGTGCAAGTAAATTTTGAGTCTTTTTTGAGCAGAGGCTTGCCAAATGATATGCTTGTCTTTGAGAGATGCAACTTGTCATTTACAGTTAGCTAGGGCTCTAATTCGGCAAACATGTACATAGATAATTGTGTACGCACAAGTAGTGCTATTCAAGTCAACGGGGTTATACAGGTGTGTAAGCATTTGCAGGATGGGGGGGGCTAGATTTCAACCTATACCAACTGATTAACTCTATCTATCACAATCATATCAGAAAGATACAGTATGATAACTAAGGTATGCAGTACATTCCTAAGAAATGTAAAACCTCAGAGAATTTGAATTTTGGAAAATGGTCCAATCTGGCAAATCAGCAGATATCGTGGAAGGTTTTTTTCTAAACATTAAAAAAATATTATTTTCAGCTAATAGAAACCAAAATTGTCCTATTTTCAAAAACCCACAATGCTTTTGAAGTCTGACATTTTTTTCTAGACAAACCAATAAACACTGAAGATATGTAGGTTATTGTTGCAAGAACAGTAATTTTGTTGTCATTTCACAAAATAGCTACAGTGAAAGCTTTGTTATCTGGTACTCATAGGGAATGGGGCTTGCTGGTTAATTGAATGTGCAGGATTACAAAGCTTTTTGCCTTGCTCCTGCCTCCTACTGGCAGATCCGGCTCCTGGTAGCTCAAGACAGGCTGAAGAAGTAGGTGGTACCTGCTGATGACATCAGCCAGCAGTGTCAGCTGTCAGAAGCCTGCAATAGCCTGCTGGACAGGCAAGAATCAGGTGTGTGTGCTTGAAGATGCAGTGAGTAGTATAGTGGCTGGGAGCAATGCTGATTAACAAAGTTTTCCGGGTAACAGAATGCCAGGTAACAGAGCTTTCACTGTATATTTCTGGTTAGTAAAATAACTCAGAATAAAACAATAAAATAATAAAATGTCCCACTTTCACAAAGCTCTACTTAGAACCAGCAAGCAATGATGTGCTAGTGTTTTGTTGTATTGCATTGTGTTTTCAAATAAATGTTCCCAGGCATTTATTGCCTTCAATAGGATGATCTCTGCAGAGCAATTCCCTTGATGTATAGTATAAATAAAAGTCAGTGAGCAGGCAAAATGTTCAAAGGGATCTGAACATGTCCACTAATTGATTCTACTAATAGAAGGGGTCTCACATCTTAATAGAGGTATCATCTCATTGATCACCTCTTTTTGCCATTATGACTGCACTAATCACCTCTCTTTACTGACTGAATAAAATCCCTGCAGCAATTTCAGCAACTGCTTAAGTGCAAAACCAATATTAGGAAAGCATACAAATACATCCTCAAGCTCTTTTAATATGATGTAATAGGTGGAACCAAGAAGTAACATGTGACCAACCAGATTTCTGTGGAACTCTGGTGGTCCCTACACCAGTCACTGCTCTTAATTGTAAAGGTGTGTCTACACTGCACCATTATTTCGAGATAACTAGTGTTATTTCAAAATAACAATGTGAGCATCTGTACAGCCATTCCATTATTTCAAAATAATTTTGAAATAATGGACAGCTTAATCTGTAAACATCATTTTATGAGGAATAACACCTATTCTGAAATAGCTATTTTGAAATAAGGCACGCATGGACGCTCCACTGTTGCTATTTCGAAATGACCCCTCACCAGGGCCATTCAAAGTTATTTCTCCCCAGTGCCTCCTGGGGCTCTAAATCGAGATAGCATGTCCACATTAGCGGAGCCTGCCTCAGACTAATTTTAAGGCTTCCTTGAAGTATAGACGTGCTATTTCGAAATAAACTATTTCAGAATAACCATTAAAATGGTATGTTTAGCACATAGACAGAATTCAGGAATGGAGGTTTAATAATTACATTGTTCTGAGGAATGATTTTGAATATGATCCTTTGAACCAAAGATTATTAAATTTAGAATGACTAAACATTATTCTTACCTCATAAGCATTTCAGCCAAACTCTTTGCATCTAGAAGAAAACAGGGCATATATTAGTATCTGATAAGTAGCTAGTTAACACTTTAATTTTTGTGCCACAATGAAAGTTTATTTGGCAGATGGATTATTAAGGAGAAGATTCAGAGTAGCCATTTATTAAAGAGTATTATCTTTCCTCAGATCAGTCACGAAGACATAATAGTCACTAAAACTCCTTATTTTTGTTAAAACAGCATTTGACTATCATATATCTTTCTGACACTCACAGCGTGTATAATTCTCCAGTGGCAGTGAAAATGCTCAAAAACATATTAAAGGCTTTATTGGAAACCATTCCTCTTGGCTTTGAAGAAAACTAATTTTAGAACAGAATAGAATTTAACTTGAAAAAGCTAAAGAAATTCAGTAAAAAAAGAGAGAGACAATATAAAAACTAGAACAGCCCCAATAAAAGCCTTAATACTGTCCTTTCTGCAACACGATTAGCTTTAAAAAAAACCAGGATGAGTTGAAGTAGTTCACAAAGTTTCAGGTGGCTCTCAATAGGAGCAAATCACTAGATGAATGGTCAGTCTCCTATCTAGGAGTCACCAAATCAAATCTTTGATTGGAGAATTGGTCAAGGAAGATTACAAAAGAGTAGGATTGCTTGGTCACCATCAGGTGTCAACAACATTCCATTAGCTATTATACAGAACTACCTCTTTGCCTTCAGAAGGAGCTCTACATATAAATTAGTAGGTAACAGGTTATTCCCATAAGAGTCTGTCCTTCAAAACTATCTCAATGGATGGACATTTCCTCCCTCACCGAGTCCCACTGACTTCAATAGGGTTGCAAGCAGGAGTAAAGTTCTATGAGAGTGTATGGTTTGGGTATCAAGCTGTGATGTTATCCTATTAAAATGGGGCTGCAATCACTGTCACATAGTGGCAACAAAATTTGTGCCAAGAAGGACACATGGCCAGAAAGGGTTAAACAATCCCAGGCTAAATGACCCAGAGTCAACATTTTGGGGCACTTGAGAAAAGCATATGAATGGTAATTAAGGCCATTCAATGCTAATTAGGCTAGAATTCTGAAATGCAAACGTGTAGTGTTAGAAATTAGAGGTAATACTAATTATATGTGTTTATTTATCTTATAGATTTTAACCAGGTAAGCAGACATTTCCTGACAATCACTATAACTGCTGATTCACAGATCAAAAGGTAATGTTAACATTTAGATGAATCATGGGTGAGATAATATCATTGTCTGTGATAAATAGCTTAATGGATAAAAAGAAGTTTCTGCAACCACAAGATGACCATCTCAGTTATGTAACTGAACTTCAAGAACTGAACTCATGTCTATGTTTACTGATCTTTTAACCAATTTTCTTTTTTAATACATTTTATTAAAAATGTATTTAAGTTGATGAGATTTGTCTATAAGTGTGTATTTGGGATAAGGTCAGAAATATGTATTGACCTGAAAGGTAATGTGTCCGGTCCCTTGAGATTTGCAGAACTTTATTTGGCTGGGGAATCTGAGTCTGAGGCTGGGTACTTTAAGGGAACTGTGTGGTTTGGATCTGTGATCGACCAATAAGGTAATACAGAAGCTCTATAGTCACCAAGCCAGCACAACAAATATTGGAATAAATACTAGCTTTGGGGATTGGCCATCCCATTTCCTGCAATGCACCCTAATTAAGCTCCCCTGAAACCCTGAGTATCACACAAGCCACTAGTTTTTCTTTTTTTAAAACTTTCCACTTCAATCCCCTAAGAACTAAGTCCCACACTGAGACACTACAACCTTAAAGTTTCTTTTGTCATAATGATGCTGCTGTATCCTCAGCCTGACCTTCTGGAGGGACTAAATCCTTCAGATAGCAGCTGGGACCTGGGAGCAAGGACAAAGCAGGTCCCATGGGAGACCAGGCCAATGGAGAGAGGCTGTTCTGACAGATAGGAAGATGGGGTAGGTTGGATCCTGCTCCTCCCAGGTGTTGCAATTCAATCTGACATCCAGTACTCAGAAACTGTCCAGTATTCACAGAAGTCCATGGTGATTATTTGAAATTAGCTAGATCCCCCCCTTAGTATACATTTCAGAGAGAGGAAGCTTTGTATGTTATTTATTATGAATATTTATTTACTGTTTTTCCAATTTCTGAGATTATATATTTTTCCTCCTGGAGATCCAAACTACATTTGCCTCTGTATCTTCCCTCCCTTCCTCCTGCCCCTTTTATCTGGGTATTCATTTACCACATATTATCCAATTTTTAAATTGTAAACTGTTTGGAGCAGAGACTGACATTGTTATTTGTAAATGTCTCCCACAATGGAGCACTGATCTTCACTTGGCCCCACATAGCAACAGAGAAATACCTTTTGCTGTTTATGTACCAGTGTTCTTATTGAGGAGGGCAAACTATAGGCATGAGTCCCATGGGTGGCCCCATTATAAAGCCAGCTGTTATTTCAGGGACATTTGTAACGCCCACCACTTCTGAGTATATCACAGACCTGATCACCTCACAAACCTTTGCCATGACAACCCCCACAGCTGGTATACTAACTCCAAACTGCAACAGTCCTGTAGCAAAAACAACAAGGAACCCTATGGCATCTCAGGGTATGTCTACACTACAGAGTTAGTTCGAACTAACGGACGTTAGTTCGAACTAACTTTGATAGGCGCTACACTAGCGCTCCGCTAGTTCGAACTTAGTTCAACTCAGACTTCACAACATTGTTGCGATACATAAAAGCTCCTCTCTACCCTGCAGAACAGGTCCATCCTTGCTCCTATGCAGAATACACTGCTGCGTAGGAAACCTGAAAATTTTTGGCACCACGGGGTACCCCTCCCCCTTTTCCTATCTCTTTTCTGTGGTTGCTGCAGCCTGGTGAGAGCTCTGGAAAGGATTCAGTTAACTTAGAAGAAGCCTGCCAGATGTATTAGCAGAACACTGAATCTGTGAAAGAGTCATTCAGTCATTTACCAGGGATTTGGAACCCCCGGGTATATACTGTCATTTCTGAATTTATTGTGTTAGTCTACAGGACCTGAGTTTAAAAATTGCTTTACAATATTTCAGGGATTAGTGTGTTGCTGAAGATTATAAAATCACATCTCTAGAAAAATCATCATCCTACCTCAGGTTGCCATCAGATATAGAGCCACCAGTATAACCATTCTACGTAGGGCCCCATAAACCCTAAGGACGGACCTGCTGCAGGAAGCTTTAAATCAGCAACCCATAGTGAGACCACAGACAGTAGAATGCTGGTTGTAACCAAGTAAAAGTTTTTCTATGGAATTTTCTCTCACTGTAGCTTTTCCATTTGGCTCTAGAAAGGAAATACATTCTGAAACACCCAGGGCCATTTATATGGAATAAATGCAATGCAGCATCAATATGCTCCCTCATTTGTCCTTTCCCCCTGATTTCAAGCAACCTTCTTCCACGTAGTCTCAGCTCCTGCTCAGCTGTATTCTGATCCTCGCTGTATCTGGAAAACCTGAGTGTATTTATGTTCTCACCACCACAAATGTGTGGCAGGGTATTCATATATTTATTTAGCTGGTCTGAGAACATTTGTGTAAGGGAGCATCTCCTCATAATTTCACCACACTGCCAGAAAGAAACCTGCAGCTCTATCAATGGTGCATACAACCGCTGAATGAGAAAATACTGCAGTTTAACTGCAGCATCGATATTAAGCACAGCAACTAGCCAAGTTGGTCCATTTCCTCAGAAAATAGTACCAACATAATACGCAATGGTTTTACGTGCCTTCCGTGCTGTATACACAGGTTACACATGCATGGCAGTGACTTGCTGAATGAAAACTAATGTACTAAGACTACATGAAAGGTGACTCATAGAGTCTGTGAATACTTTACACATTTAGTTTTTTTTAAAAAAAAAACCCCACCTATGCCATCTGCAATAAGACAATAATATATCTGAAGCATTAACTGAAGCAGAAATGCAGACTCATTGGCAAGCTAACTTCACATGCTAGAGATCTTCTGGTACATGACTATATCAGGATGTGATAAATGGGAAATCCAGCCTCTGCACTGACTTTCGCTCCCTGGGATCTCATCAGTTTTATTTCTTAACCCTTTAGGGTTAACCTTGAGGAAATCAGCGGCCATAGTGCAGTTTTAAATTGGATGTTGCCACTTATCAGGTATCATTATGAGCTGATATCTCCTTCTTGGATTAAAGTGAACTGATATTCAAAGCAAAGGAGATACTGTTTCAGTAACAGTGAGAGCAAGGTTAATAGCAGAAAAAGAGTGAAAGTCAGCAGATTCCTTGGTTCTGATACTTAGTTACTGAATCACTATACGACCTCAGGGAGTCACTTGTCTTCCTTGTGCCTCAGGGTATGTCTACACTACCCTCCTACTTTGAACTAGGAGGGTAATGTAGGCATACCGCACTTGCAAATGAAGCCCGGGATTTGAATTTCCCGGGCTTCATTTGCATAAGCGGGGAGCCGCCATTTTTAAAACCCCGCTGGTTCGAACCCCGTGCAGCGCGGCTACACGGGGCACGAACTAGGTAGTTGGAACTAGGCTTCCTAGTTCGAACTACCGTTACTCCTCATTTCACGAGGTTTTAAAAATTTCACAAGGTTTTAAAAAGCGGGGTTTTAAAAATGGCGGCTCCCCGCTTATGCAAATGAAGCCCGGGAAATTCAAATCCCGGGCTTCATTTGCAAGTGCGGTATGCCTACATTACCCCGCTAGTTCGAACTAGTGGGGTAGTGTAGACATACCCTCAGTCAATACGAATGAAAAAATTTGGATAAACAACTGATCAAAAACCATGTAGTGTCTCTGTACTGAAAGTCCTTTAATAAATAAATCATACAACATGTCAGATAGGAGGAGGACAATTTTTAGTGGTCTCTTCATTTAAAAACAATTATTAAAATGCTTTAGAAGGGAGAGAATACTGGCTAGGTTGCATAATTTGCCTGGGAAGAACTGAAGCCATAGCTCCATTCTACATCACAACCATAACCCAAATATAGATCACAGAGATGATGCTTTTGTGAAAAATGCACTACAAGTGACATCAATCTCTGAAAAAGATTTGGAAGTTATAGTAGATAATCAGTTAAGCATGAACTCCCATTGTGGCACTATGGCCAGAAGAACTAATGTGATCCTGTGATGCACATATTGGGGAATCACAAATAGGAGTAGAGAGGTTATTTTCCCCCTGTATTTGTCTCTGGTGCTATTGCTGTGTCCAGTCCTGGTATGCACAATTCCAGGATGGTGTTGCTACTTTGGAGAGAGTTCAGGGAAGAGTAATCAGAATGATTAAGGGGTTAGAAAGCATGCCATATAGTGCTAGATTCAAAGAGCTCAATCTACCTCGTTTAACAAAGAGAAAGTGAAGGGATGGCTCGACTATAATCTATTTGTATCTACATGGAGAACAAATATTATAAATGGGTTCTTCAATCTATCAGAGAAATGTACATCATTATCCAGTGGCTAGAAATGGAAGCTAGACTGGAAATAAGGCAGAAATATTTGACAGTGCATATAATTAACCATTAGAACAATTTTCTAAGACTTGTCGTAGATTCTCCATCTCTGACAATTTTAAAATCAGGTTTGGATGTTTTTCTAAAAGATCTGCTCCAGGAACCATGTTGGGGAACTTCTATGGCCTGTGTTACACAGGAGGTCAGAAACTAAATGCTCACAGTGGTCCCTTCTGGAAGATATACAGGTGAGGGGGGGAAATAAAATACCATGCAATAATATTAATACTTCGTAAAATGATCTTGACAAACTTTTATATGGAAAAATAATTTTAGAATTATTTTAAATGTAAATAATGTCATATGATATGATATGATTTAAAAATTGCCAGAGATGGAGAATCCATCACTAGTCTTAGTAAATTAGGATCATATCATAGCTCATGATGAAATACTTTCCATTATGACAGGAAATCAGAAAGGTGTTAAACAGCATCTACTAAAGTTAGGAATTTTAAAATCAGCTGTTCTAGACAATTTGCATCCAAGAGTTCTAAGAGACTTGGCCAAGACATTTTCTGGCCCATTAATGTGGACTTCTGATAAACCTTAAAACACTAGGAAGAGCTCAAAGGACAGAGAAAAGATACTTTCATGTCAAATATAAAAATATTACCTGGGGCCAACCAAACAATTATATGTAGCAATGCAAGTTGGGTGGCATAGTCCAGTATGTCATACCAGAAAGATATTTGTAGCTGGTCTAGTGTGCCAGAAAGACATAGCAGGAGCAGAAGGTGATGCTGCCCAGCAGCTCCTCTGATGTGCTTGTACAGTCCCCAACACTTTCATGTAGGGTCTCCTCTATCTGTACATTTGCCCCACTGGAGGATAGGGCTGGAGCAGTAGAGCCTCAGTAGAGGAGCTGTTGGTGTGGGGCCTCCCTGGTACCTCCATTGCCACATTCTACTCCTTTCCCCACTGCAGTTCCTAGGAGAGCCCTATGATTCACGGATCTCCTGGGAACCACAGCAGGGAAGGGAGCAGAGCTCTGGCAACTTCTCTGTTGTGGTTCTACTGCTCCCACCCTGTTCTCCAGAAAGGCTGCTATACAGATCCTGGACAGATATACTTGTGTGGAAGGGCTGGGGTGGCAGAGCCATGCCAGAGGAACTGCCAGTGTGGGGTTGTCTAATGGCCCCACACTCTGCTCTTTTTGTTACTACAGTTCCAAAGTCTCTGACATAGAGGGAGAACAGAAACTCCCATCTCCAGGTAAAGGAGGTTGATCACAGGGTGGGTTGGAAGAGGATGGGGAAAGCATGGGAGCCTTGGGCTGGGGTGCAGAGTAGGGAGGAGTCATGTGGAGGAGGGTCATGTGATTATAGGCCAGTCATCCATGCAAGGCAAATAAAATGACTGCTACTGGACGAAGAATTAAAGAAGGGCAATATAATTAATGGCAATCAACATGGGTTTATGGAAAACAGAACCTCTCAAACTAACTTGATATCTTCCTTTGATGAGATTACAATTTGGGATGACCATGGCAATATTGTTGCTGTAAGGTACTTAGACTTCTTTGTGATATCTGACTTGGTAGCACACAATATTTTGAATAAGAAACAAGAATGAGAGAAAAGATAAAATACATTAAATTGATTTAAAATTAGCAGGTAGGACTCAAAAATGTAACTGTAAGAAACATTTTTACGTTTGTTTTGATCCTGAAATTGGATTAAAAGTCATAATATTCTTTTCTGACCAGGACTGAAAAGTTTTGAATCAGAAACTTCAAAACAGATATGTGTCTAAATGGGGTCCCACAGGGATTGGCTCTTGGCCCTAAACTATTTAACATTTTTTTATCAGTGACATGGAAGAAAGCATAAAGCCTTTCCTGAGAAAGCCTGCAGAGAATACAAAGATTCAGTGTAAATAATGGAGTGGTAAATAATGAAAAGGACAGGCAACTGATATAGTGTGATATGTAAGCTGGAGGCAAGTAAACAATATGAGTTTCAATATAATGAAGTGTAACATCATACATCTCAGCAGAAAGAATGTAAGCTATATTTACAGGTTGGGGGTGTCCTATCCTGGGAAGCAGTGACTGTGAAGATTATTTGGGGGTCATGCTCGATAATCAGCTGAACATGAGCTGCTAGAATGATGTGGTGGCCAAAAAGACTGATGCAATATTTATATGTGGCTATGTCTACACTGCAGCGCTATTTCGGGATAGCAGAGGATTGCTATTCCAATGTTCCTGTAAACCTCATTCCACAAGGAGGAAGGTTCATTTTAGAATAGTGATTTATTTAAAAATAAGTGCTGTGTAGTCAGAGACAAATTTCAAAAAAAGCTGTTTTTAAATTGACTCAAAATAAGCTATGCAATTTACTTAGCTCAAATAGTGTAGCTTATTCCAAACTATGGGTACAGTGTAGACGCACCCTGCATGAACACAGAAATATTTAGTAAGAGTAGATAAGCTATATTTCTATTTTCAGCACTGTGTCCTGTTCTGATTTGCACGATTGAAAAAGGATGCTGTAAAACTGGAAAATGTTGGGAGAAGAGGCATGAATAATTTATCTCTGAACTGAATTAACTCTGGTGGATTAATTTAATACATCAGAAGAACTTTAGAGAGAGTTTCCCTGTAGGTGCCAACTCCATGGGTGCTCCAGGGCTGAAGCACCCATAGAAAAAAAACCTGTGGGTGCTTAGCAACCACAGCAATCCATTGATCAACTGCAGGGAAACAGGGGCTAGGGAAGCAGAAGGAGCAAGGGTGGAAGAGGAGAAAGGGCAGAGTGCACTAAGGGGAGGGGGCAGAGGAGGAAGGGGTGAGGTGGAAGGAGAAGCATCCACCCACAGAGAAGAAACTCAGCACCTGTGAGTTTCAACCTCTATACAGTCTGACAATGGGATTTTGAATATCTTAATAATGAAATCTTTACACCCACTGAAGTACATGTGAAAAGTCCCCCCATAATGTTCCACAGGAGGTTTTCATTAGATTAGGTTGGCAGAATGCTGAGGATAGTTTTGCATTCTCTGTGTATAAAAATTATGCCCCGTATCAAAAGACTCAACAAGCTCTATTTAGTTTATGAGAGAGAAAGTTAAGCGGTGTTTAGGGGTGAGTTGCTCAGAGTCTACCTATATGGGGAATGGAAATTTGACACTAGAAGGCTCTTCTGTGTAGTAGACAAAGATACTATAAGATCCAGTGGCATGAGGTTGGTACTAGCCAAATTCAGACTAGGAACAAAGTGCAGATCTTTAATGAGGATAATTAATTACTGGAACAATTAACGAAGGGCTGTGGTAGATTCTCCATTACTGTCAATCTTAAAATCAAGGTTAGATGTCTTTCTAAAATATATGCTCTAGTTATGCCCTAACAGGAATTAATTCGGGGAAGTTCTGTGGACCATATTATACAGCAGGTTAGACTAGGTAACCACAGTTAATCCTTCCAGTCTTACACTCTATGAAAAATCAAAGTAATTATGAGTAAAAATACTCTGGATGTGTACAGTAACAATGCTTTTTATCCAATGATTGCAAATCATTTTATAGCCATTAAGGGCTGAGCCTCACAATGTCTCTGAGAAGTAAGTAAATATCAGTATCCCATTTTAATGATGAGGAAAACTGAGGCACAGAGAGGCAAATGAGTGTGATATGACTACTGTCACACAGGAAACCTACTGAAGATCTAGACACTGAATCCAGTGCTCCTGATTCACTGTGCTGTGCTTTAATACAGAGTCATTCCCTCTTTGTGATGGCTACATTGGCACAGTTTTACACAAGGGCCTACCGGAAGGCAGGAGGAAGAAGAGGAGAGTGGATACAAAAATTGGGATGAAGATCATGGAAACTTAGGGCTGGCCCCAGTTTCAATTCTCAAGATCACATGTTGCGTGACATATATAGGACTCATTTTCTTTCATGCACTTGGAAATAAACTCATTTTAAGGATTAAAAATATTTGTCTTTATGTAGTGCAGGTGTCAAAAGACTTTTAGCAAAATAATTTTATTAAGCCTTGTATAGGCTTTGTGCAGGTTTATGAATTGTTGTGCAGGCTTCACAAATATTACCAAGTCATGAGGCACACAGGGCAGGGTGCAGACATGGTATTCAGCCCCCATCGCCAATAGTTATGATGGACTGATCAGTGCATTCATCACAAGAAACAATGAAATTGCATTAATTCACAGTATTAATATGTATGTGAAGTGCAGACACTTATGTATGAATAGGGAAATGATTAGAGAAAAAGACAGCTCAACAACAAAGGAAATGAGAAATAATAGGACAGCAGAGTTAAATAGACAATTTATAATTTTCTATTTGAAGTGAACCGTGAAGTATGCTATTATTACATTTCTACTATAATATAGTATATTATACAATATAATTAATGTCCATTCCAATAAGAAATGTGATCACATCTTTTGCAAAAGATATATGAGTAAGTCAGGGTATGTCTACAGCGTTATTTCGAATTATCTTATTTCAAAATAGTTAATTTGAAATAAGTTATTTCGAAATAACGCGTCTACATGCAAAATGCATTTCGAAATAGTGTTGTGCTATTTCAAAATAGCGTGTCTACACTGATTGAACGCTGAATCGCATTTAAGGGCAGCTGAATCCGGTTCCAGCAGGGCATCAGGTCAGTAGTTGCTTTGTGTGGCTGCTGCCTGAGGCTATCTGAGGCTTGTGCTTAAAGGGACCCCCTGGACATCCGGTTCTTAGCTTTCCCTGCTTGCTTGCCTACCTTGCTGAGGGACATCAAAGCTTTTTTCTCTCTGTCTGCCTTGGTTGCCCTGGCTCAGGACACCACAGCACTCGGCACCTTGGAGCCAGAGTCGCCTCTGGGCACTCTGGTGCCCATTTTGGACGCGTTGCTGCAAGCCTGGCTCCAATTGCTGGAGACTGCCTGGCAGCATCTGCTGCAGCCCAACCCCTAGGCCCTCTTCCCAACCCCCTTGGGGGCCAGAGAGGAGCAGCAGTAACGCCCGGACGCCAGCGTGCCCTGCTGCATCTGGCGTCTGGACACCAGCAGCGACTGGTGGGACCACATCGTCCTGGAGCTCTGGGGAGACCAACAATGGACCGAGAACTTCAGGATGAAGAAGGACACCTTCCTCAAGCTCTGTGAGTGGCTTGCCCCTGCTCTGTGGCGACGGGACATACACGAGGCCCGCCATTCCCCTCCACAAGCATGTGGCCATCGCCCTATGGAAGCTCTCCACACCGGATAACTACCAATCCGTGGTGAAACAGTTCAGCGTGGGGAGATCCACCATTGGAGCAGTGCTCATGCAGGTATGGCAATCTCCGGGCACTGTGAGAGAAGAGGGGGTGCAAAGAGGGGATGGGCTGCTCTAGAGAAAAGGGGGGGAGGTGGTGAAAGTCCCCATCACAGGAGGGTTTGGTCTGTCCCAGCCACACTACGGACTGCCCACGGTGGCCAGTATTGCAGGGGGGATTGCTCCTGGGAGTGGGGGTGCAGGGCAGTGGCAGGGAAGGAGCACCCTTAGCCACCCTGGCACCTCACTGACTCTCGGTTTTGTGTGTCCTTTTGCAGGTGGTCAAGGCCATCAACAGAGTGCTGCTCCACAGAATCGTCCGCCTCACCGATTTGGACGCTGTGATTGAGGGGTTTGGCACCCTGGGCTTCCCCAACTGCTGGGGGGCAATCGACAGGATGCACATCCCCATCCGTGCCCCAGACAACCAGGCCTCCCTCTACATCAGCCGGAAGGGATACTTCTCGGTCATCCTACAGGCCGTGTCTGACCGCTGGGACCAGTTCGTGGACATCAACATGGGCTGGTCCAGCAAAGCCTACAACGCGTGGGTGTACCGCAATGCCTCCATGTGCCAGAGGCTGCACACCAGGAATTTCTTCCCCGACCGCCATATCAGGGTTGGGGACATGCCTGTGTGCCTGGGGTGGATGTGGCTTACCCGCTACAACCCTGGCTCATGAAGCCCTACACGGGACACCTCAACCCCTCCCGACAACCCTTTAATGCCAAGTTCAGCAGGGCCCACATTGTGGTAGAGGGTGCCTTCAGCCAGGTGAAGGGCCGCTTTAGATGCCTCCTCACCCGCCTGGACCTCTTTGAGCAGAATATTCCGCACGTGGTGGCAGCGTGCTGTGTGCTGCACAATTTGTGTGAGCAGAAGGGGGAGGCTTTCCTGCCAGCCTGGATGGCAGAGGCCAACCACTTGGCTGGCCTCTATGAGCAGCCCTGCATGGCTGCCAGCTGGGAGGCCCATTGGGGGGCTGTCCATATCCGAGAGGCCCTGCGGGAGAGCTTCCACCCGGAGGAGGACTAAAGTCTCCCTGGTGTGCCCCACTGGGGGCTTGTGCTTCATTTCACCCTGACATCCTTTCACAGACCCCTCCCTAATCCCCCTTCTTGATATAAAATAAAGACACATGTGTTGACAAAAACAAACTCTGTTTATTGAACAAAACTAGGGTGAGGGGGGAATGAGGGTGGGAGAGGGGAGGGGTAAACCTGGGCGGAGGGAGCTAGTAGGGGGAGGTAAGGGGAGGAAGGGGGAGGAGAAACTCAGAGTTGGGGGTCTTGCTGGTCCACCTATCTCCCAGCACTAGGGTGCGGGGGCCTCCGCGTCCCCGGGGGGGGAGCAGGTGGAGAGGATGGGGTGGGTGGGGAGGGGGGGGGAGGAAGAAGCAGGAGGGGGAGCAGGAGTGGGAGGAGGAGCGATAGCTGCGGCAGCTGTAGAGGCTGGAGTGGCAGCAGGCAGCAATCTCTGCACCAGGGTCTGCAGGTGGTCGCAGATGGCATGGCCCTGGGCAAGCAGCTCCCGCAAGCTCTCCCGCCACAGCTGCAGGTCTTCCTGCACCTAGTGCTCCTGGCAGTGGACCTGCCTTCGCAGGAGCTCCAGGTGCTGCTGCTGGTACTCCTCCTGATTCTGGGCCAGTCTGCTTAGGGCCTGGGTGCGGAAGGATGTCCTGGGGAGGGTGGTACACCCTGCACTCACAGCTGCTGCGGCTGTGGAAAAACACGAGAGGTGGTCAGTTCTCCCTGGGGACACAGTGGGTGAAGCCCAGCCCCCCACTGCAAGGTTAGGACGGCAGGTGTCTGCACCATCATGTCCTGTTATCCCCAGAGTGAGCTGGTCCCTGTGCTGTATATAGTGTGGGTGTGGGGGGGGGGAGGGGAGATGTGCCCTGCCTCTGTGTAGAGGGGGCTTGTGGAGGGCTGGCTGCCACACAGGGGCCCTGGCCTCTTACCCACACACATGTATGTATGAAGGCACATGATATGCTTCTGACCCCAGGGAAGGACACTGCACGATGTGCCTTCATACATACATGTGTGTGTGTTAACAGGTCAGGGCCCCTGTGTGGCAGCCAGCCGGGGCCACATGCTCAGGGTGGCGTGGCACATGCACAGGTTGCTGCGTGCTCTGTGGTCAGCAAGGCCCACAGGCACGGTCCCTGGTCTCTCTCTCCCGCCCCCCCTCCACCCCGCATAAGGGGACAGTGATGGCACTCACATGGCAAGGCCCCTCTGGCCTCGGATGACACCGGTGACAGGCTTGCTGGGATGGCTCAGAGGTCCTGGGTGCGGGGCGTGCTCTCTTCAGGCTCCTGCGGCTCCTGACCATCCTCCTCCTCCTCTTCCTCCTCGGTGTCATGGGCAGGACCCTCTGGGGTCGATGACCACTTGGGGGGCACGGACCATCTGACCCCCCAGGATGCGGTTCAGGGCATCGTAATAGGGGCAGGGGTCCGGGTCAGCCCCTGGTTGGCAGCTGCCCCCTGAGGCCCTGGCATAGGCCTGCCGCAGCTCTTTCATTTTCATGTCCACCTACTCCTGGGTGCGCACGTGGCCTTTGGTGGCCAGCCTGTCAGCCATCCGCCTGTAGACAGCCATGTTCCTGTGTCTAGTGCAGAGATCGTGGACATTGGAGGCCTCCCCCCAAACCTCAATGAGATCCACGATCTCCGCACTAGACCAGGAAGGCACCCACCTTTTGTGGCCCCTGGCAAGCTCCTGGGAGCTGCCAGCTTGCTCCGGGGGAGCGGTGGAGGGCTGGGTGCCACTGGGTTGCTGGCTCATGCCGGGCCAGGTGCACGGACTGCTGGCTCTGTGCTGGCAGGCTTTAAGCTGGCACAGGCACTGTGGCCAGAGTCTACCCCTTTAAGGGCTCTGGGGCTAGGGTGGGGAGCAGAAGAGTTTTCCTGGTTGTGCCCAGAGTGGCCACCAAGGCACCCTGGGAAAGGCTGGAGGCTCCCTATTTTGAAATAAGCATCTACACTGCTTATTTAGATTTAGCTATTTTGAATTTGGCATTATTCCTCGTGGAATGAGGTTTACCAAATTCAAAATAAGCACTCTGCTATTTCGATTTAATTTTGAAATAGCGGTTTGGCTGTGTAGACACTAGGAAAGTTAATTCGAAACAACGGCTGTTATTTCAAATTAATTTTGATGTGTAGACATAACCTCAGGAAATTTAACGGTGTGTTTTTCTAGCTCATTTATATCTGGATAGTGCATCAGATTATCCTAGGTGTCTGGCTTATATTTTTTTGAAAAGTGGATTTCTTCCCACTTCCATCAAGAACATGTTCTTTCTAAGAAATTGTAAGTAGAGATGCTAAAATTCTTTAAAAAAATAACCTCATGGAACATGTTTTCCCCAGATAAAATAATCACTTTCCATATGGACACGAGACATTCATTTTTCAGAAAGTTATTTCTTCACAATGCCCCCAAAGAGTCATTTCTGTAAAAAAAAGTAAAAAACAAACAAAGAAAAACCCAGTCCCACCTGTACTACTATATTTACTAATCATATCACAGGAAATGAAACTTTATAGTAAAATATATAGAAAAATATTTTTCATATGCTACACAAACTGTCTCAAGATTTTCTGTAAACAGGCCCATTTATGCATTCATGCTAGGTGTCCATAAGTATGTGAGAATAAATGCCAAATATCTTCTCTTACCTCTGAGTCGCTTCAGTCTCTGCTCCCTCCTCCTCCTTCGCACAATCAGCAGAAGCACAAAAAGCAGCAAGACCCCCACCAAGATACAGGAAATGGTCACCAACATCTTTAGCCCTTCGTTGGTCGCCAGACCATCTTCACTTTGGACAACTGATTTAATGAGTGGAGGGATTGTACCTGGAAACAGTGTCATGACATTAGATGCCTATTAATGAAGAGAAAAGGTTGCGTTTTCAGAAACTACAGCGTATTGAACCTGTACTATATCTTCCAAGGGCATACAAGATAGTACCTTCACACATGACATATTTAATCATTACAAAGAAATTGCATATCTAAAGTCTAACGTATTTGTTTCATTATTTACTACAGGAAATTAGTATTTGTGTAACGGCTTTATATGACCATGTAGTCCTCTAAAAAAGAATGCACATTCACTGCTATGTACATCAAATGGGCCCTTTAAACAAAAACATTCTTGTATCAAGTGTCTAAGGCTACATCTACATTACAGAGGACAATTGAAGCTGCCACTGTCAATCCTCTAGGGTTTGAATTAGCGGATCTAGTTTAGACAGCTAATTTGAACTGTCTAAGGGGTGCTCCGGTCAATTCTGGTAGTCCTGGTTCCACGAGGAGCAAGAGAACTCTAAGGGAGAGTATTGTAGACAGCACCAAAAGCTGTATCCTGCATTGTGGACATCACCAAAAGCCCAGCTAAGGTACTTCAACTTCAGCTACGCAATTAATTTGACTTTGTCTCGTAGTATAGACATAACCTAAGGGAGCAGCACTATGTTGATCTTGAATTCAGATAACTTACCTGCTGCTAATTCTGTGGCTGATAAAGGCTATCTGAGTTTAACTCATGAAAGAAATAGGACAACAAGGATATGAGGAAACAATGAGACTTTTAAAAGTAGAGGAGGGAAAGAATTTATAAAGAACAGCCATTCTAAGAAGCAGGCAGGTGCTCTTTTCATTTTGGGATGCATTTGCATTTTTAGCACCATTCCCTGACTTATGGAATGTAATAATTCACTCTTTATTTTCCTTTTCAGGGATATGAGCAGCATGCAGCACTTTCTAAAGAAAGCTGTAGAAATATGTAAGTATTGTGGATTCTGATGGCTGCAGATGGAAACCATTTAATTTTAACCAGCTACTGAAGCATAAAACTGCTTCCTGAAAGGATAGGGTAGGGTTTAGAAAAAGATACATTCTCTTTTACATTTTAACTGCAGTATTGTGTCATAGGATCATATCTCTTTGTTTAGTATATAGAATCATACAAGTATGATGATGTGATGAAATATAAGCACCATAAATATAGATCAAATGTAAAGATCTACACCCTTTTTGCAGAACAGCTATTTTTTTTATATAATAAGCATAGTGATACCCTTAAGGACTTTAGGTAAGCATAAGCGGTGGCAACGTCCAAGGTTATTTCAGATACATAAGTACATTAATTTCACACACTAGCATTATTCATACATACATTGTAGATTCCCCCCACCCTTTTCTGAGCTGCCAGGTTCACATTAAAACAAATTATTATTTTGTGTACAGAAAATCTAGAATAATAGCAGCTTTAGAGAGCAAAACATGAAAACATATTTACACAGAACAGAAATGCTTAGCTACGGCAATGACAGAGAAAATGATTAGATAAAGACATAGAAAGCACTGCAACTAATGAAGGACAAACTAATCTCTGTAATATATCATCACAAATTCTTCTGAATACTAAGGATTAAATTATGTCCTCAGTAATAGATACACAAACCTTTTGGCTAGGAAGAGAGTTGGGCTCAGTAATACCTAAAACTAGATCTTTCCAGATGTTATATTTTGATGTAAGTGATAATAAAATAATGTCCTTATTTTTAATTAAACCTATAGTTTTTTGGTAAATACATTAAATGTTTTATATTTATTCTAAATAAAGTGCAAACTTGGAACATTATACATGAATATTGTTAGTTTAATAAAATATGTACAACATGTTTAATAGAATTACATGTTTCACAATGTTACCAACTTTTTAATTACACAAAATGGAACTGCCCCCCTCTTCTCTGAGCCCCACCTTCACTCTCTCCATCTCCCCTCTCTCTGTCTTTCGCTCTTCCCCACCTCACTCACATTCACCAGCTTGGTGCAGGGGGTTGGGATGCAGAAGGGGATGAGAGCTGCAGCTGGTGGTGTGGGCACTTGGTCTGGGTCAGGGATGAGTAGTTTGGGACATAAAAGGGTGTTCTAAGCTCAGGCAGGGAGTTGAGGTGCGGGGGAGATTGAGAGCTCCAGCTGGGGTTATGGGCTCTGCAGGGGGCCAAGGATGAGGGGTCTGGAGTGCTGGAGGGGGCTCAGGGCTGGGACATGGTGTTGGAGTCTTGGGGGAGTTGGCAGGAAGGAGTTTGGATGCATGAGACTACTCTGGGCTTTACAAGCAGTTGAGGGTGTCAGCAGCATTTACCATGGCTTCCAGGAAACAGCCACCAGGTCCCTGAGGCCCTTAGGCACAGGCAGGCTGTGTCCATATGCTGTCCTCATTCTCACAGGCACCATCCCTACAGCTCTCATGGGTCGTGGCTCCCAGACAATGGGAACTGTGGAGCTGGCACTCCTTGTGCTTCCCCCACCTCTGAGTGATGGCTCCACAAATCCCATTGGATATGACCCATGACCAATGGGAGCTGCAGGGGCAGCACTTGTGGATGAGAGAGCAGCACCCAGAGAGAATCTCCCTGTACTTAAACAAAAGACAGAACCACAAAAGTTCATCACCTATTAAACCATCTTGTTAGTCTTTAAAGTGCTACATAGTCCTGTCTTTTGTTTCAGCTGCACCAGACTAACACGGTTACATTTCTATCACTATTCCCTGTACTTAGGAGTTGTGGGGACTTAGCATCTGCTAATGGGAGCCACATAGACTAAGGCAGGTAGGGATCCTGTCATAGCCCAAGGCGCCTGCTGCACTGGGGACTGGAGCTACCAGGGTTACTTTTTGACTGGGAGTTCCAGTAGAAAACTAGATGTCTGGCAATCCTAGCTTCACACAATCAGGCTACGTCTACATTACGAGCTTTTGAGGCTAATGAGGAACTCATTAGTATAAGTCACAATCTCATTTGCATATTTTCTGCAAATGAGAAAAGATTTTTTGCTAGGGGTTTTTGCGCAAAAACAAGCAGTGTGGACATTTCCTTTTTGTGCAAAACCCAAACACTCTCTCAATGACTTGACCACCTGCATTCTGCTACAAAGACCTTTTACATCTGCACTTGAAAGGGAATCCTCTGAACTGTCATTCATGTTAAAATTCGACACTTGCCAACAAGGACTTAACAAACATTTGAACTATCTCACCCATTACCAAGACAGTTTCTCCAATTATCACCTCTAATACCATTAACTCACAAACATCCCACTCTCCCTACCTCTAATATCATCAATTCACAGACACTTACCTTCCTTCCTTCCCCCCTCCCCCGCATCCCCCTCCTGTTCTGCAATGTGATTTGTCCTTTTCATATTTGTTCATTTTTTTAATTGTATCCTTTGGTATATATGGTTGTGACTACTTTCTTCCACTATTTGATCTGAGGAAGTGGGTCTGGCCCACGAAAGCTCATCATCTAATAAACCATCTTGTTAGTCTTTAAAGTGCTACATTGTCCTGCATTTTGCTAGGATTAAAATAGAGCCAGCCTTAGAATTAGGAATCCAAAAGTAACTCCTGTGTGATTCCTCATACCATTTAACCTAATAATTTGTTATAAACTCTACAAATACCTATCATCTATTCCAACCAAAGAGTGAAAAATATCAACAACTCAGAACTTTCTGAAGTCTTTACCCAAATTCTGTTCTTGCCAACAAGCACTCATCTTTAGCTTCAATTTTCCTCTGTGGTGCAGACGTACCCTTAGACACCTCATACATTCATAAGTATTATAATCCCCTTTCAACTGGTGGGGAAACTGAAATAAAGACCAGTTAAGAGACTTTCTTAAGCTCAGACAATGAGTCAAAAAGGTCAGGGATTGTATTTATGAGTAGAACTGGTTGGAAATTTTACTTCTGAATGATTTCTAATGGAAAATTCACCTTGAGTTTCCATTGAACAATTGTCTCCAGCTCTGTGGCTCACCCTTATCTTGGCAGCCCATCAGAGAGCAGCTGGGAGATATATTTCATTTTGGGAACACTGACACATCTCTGCAGGACTATTTTGGTATTTCTACAGCAAATTATTTCAGAATTTCATGTAAATGAAATTCCCAACCTGCTCTACACACTCTTCTGGTTCCTAGTCATGTGTTCATTTTTCCAGATCATACTTCTCTCTAAGTTTGACTATAGTCACTTTGGCTGTGGATCTTCACTACCAAAGCATTGTTATCAAAGAGGATAATCAGCATTATAAATGTCTGCTGCCCTTTGTGAGATTTTCCAGCTGACTGGAAGCAGTGCCCCATTGAAATAGAGGAGTTCCTGGCAATTACAGACCAGTAAGTCTAATGTCAGTACCAGGGAAACTAGTTAAAACTATAGTAAAAAATAAAATTGTCAGACACATAGGTGAACATAATTTGTTGGGGAAAAATCAGCACAGTTTCTGTAAAGTCAACATGCCTTCCTAATCTACTAAAGTATTTGAGGGGGTTAATAGACACGTGGACAAGGGGTATCCAGTAGATATAGCATATATAGATTTCCAAAAAGCCTTTGACAAGGTCCCTCACCAAAGGCTCTCAAGTAAATTAGGTTGTCGTGGGATAACAGGGAAGGTCCTCTCAGGGACTGATAACTAGTTAAAAGACAGAAAACAAAGGGTAGGAATAAATGGTAAGTTTTCAGAATGGAGAGAGGTAACTAGTGATGTTCCCCAAAAGTCTGTACTGGGACCAATCCTATTCAATCTATTTATAAATGATCTGGAGAAAGGGGTAAACAGTACGGTGGCAAAATTTGTAGATGATACTAAACTGCTAAAGAGAGTTAAGACCAAAGCAGACTGTGAAGAGCTTCAAAAAGATCTCACCAAACTATGTGATTGGGCAACAAAATGGCAAATGAAATGTAATGTTGATAAATATAAAGTAATGCACAGTGGAAAAAATAATCCCAGTTAAACATACAAAACGATGGGGACTAATTTAGCTACAGCTACTCAAGAGAGAAATCTTGAAGTCACTGTGGATAGTTCTCTGAAAACATCCACTCAATGTGCAGCAGCAGTCAAACAAGCAAACAGAATGTTAGGAATCATTCAAAAAGGGATAGAGAATAAGACAGAGAATAACTTATTGCCTCTATATAAAACTATGGTACACCCACATCTTGAATACTGTGTGCAGATATGGTCACTTTATCTCAAAAAAGACATACTGGCAGTGGAAAAGGTTCAGAAAAGGGCAACAAAAATGATTAGTGGTTTTGAATGGGTCCCATTTGAAGAGAGATTAAAAAGACTTGGACTTTTCATCTTAGAAAAGAGGAGACTAAGGAGGGTTATGATAGAGGTATATAAAATCATGACTGGTGTGGAAAAAGCGAATAAGGAAAAGTTATTTACTTGTTCCCAAAGCATAAGTATAATGTAGTGGGGGCTCCGTCCATTCTTGTTCACTCTGTTTTTACACCGTGTGTGTGCGTGTGTGTGTGTGTGTTGGGTGCCCATCGGAGGATGGGATCTCTAGCGGAGCACTCCTGCGGGGAGGCACATAGGGAATGGCCTAGGCCTGCCTGTCACCTGAGCTAGGTGGAGGATTCAGTCAGGTGACACTTTGCCTGGGAATCTGAACAAAAGAGGGGGCATGGCTACCTGGAGGCTAGATGACCAGTTGCTACGTCTGAAGTAGTTTTTAGCTGTCTGGGGGAGAAAAGAGCCTAGCTGGCCTGGGGGGGAGAGGGGGGAGGCGGGGGACCTGAGCTGGGGCTCTGGCCCCCCTCCCATTCCCCAAGATAGATTCTACTGAATGTTCCTGGTTCCTGTAACAAGAAGTCTGGGCTACGGTGTGTCCCTATGAACCAATCAACCTTCCGTTCTACTTTCTAGCTGAGAGTCATGTCTAGCTGCGGATAAGAGTGCAGGGCCCAGGGACTCCCCCACACTCCATGACAATAAGAACTAGGGGTCACCAAGTGAAATTAATAGGTAACAGGTTTAAAACAAACAAAAGGAAGTTTTTCTTCACACAGTGCATAGTCAAACTGTGGAACTCCTTGTCAAAGGATCTTGTGAAGACAAGGACTTTAACAGGGTTGAAAAGAGAACTATATACATTCAGGGAGGTTAGGTCTATCAATAGCTATTAGCCAGGATGGGTAGAAATGGTGTCCCTAGCATCTATTTTTCAGAGGCTGGAAATGGGTGACAGGGGAGGGATTAGTTGATGATTTCTTCTTCTGTTCATTCCCTCTGGGGCATCTAGCATTGACCACTGTCACAAGACAAGATCCTGGGCTAGATGGACCTTTGATCTGACCCAGTATGACCATTCTTATATTCTTATGAAATATAATTGTCTTTACCATTTTATTGTCTTCTTATTGAAGATTCCATATCGCAGTACATAAAGCTAAATGGCACTTAGGTAACATTACATGACATTTAATTATTTACTATCTATTGACCAAAAAGCATGTGATCTGCCTTTCTAAATCAGTCTGTCCTATGAATATAGTGGCTACATGCTCTAGTTCTTTTATTACACATTCTGGTATGTGCCTTTCATGACATCCCAACTTAATATGCAGTTTAAAAGAGCATATCTAGTCATGCAGTAATTATTGTGCTTGATTTTTTTTCTAATTTCAGGAAAGGGCAGAAAAATTGTGTAAAAAGATAGAGAAGAAGGGACAGAAGGGGCTAAGTAAAACACTAGGGGTATGTCTACGCTGCCACCCTAGTTCGAACTAGGGTGGCTAATGTAGACATTCAAACTTGCAAATGAAGCCCGGAATTTAAATATCCCAAGCTTCATTTGTATGTTCCCGGGTGGGTTCCATTTTTAAATGCCCGTAGTTCGGACTACCTGCCCGCAGCTACAGCGGCACAGACTAGGTAGTTTGAATTAGAGCTCCTAATTCGAACTACCATTAAACCTCGTAGTTCGAACTATGGGTATTTAAAAATGGCGCCCACCAGGGAACATGCAAATGAAGCCCGGGATATTTAAATTCTGGGCTTCATTTGCAAGTTCGAATGCCTACATTAGCTACTCTAGTTTGAACTAGGGTGGCAGTGTAGACATACCCTAAGGGTGCATCTACCCTGCACCCGTAGGTAGGTCTAAATAAGATATGCAATTTGAGCTACACAAATTGCATATTTTATTTCAATCTAATTTTGAAATGGCTTATTTTGAAATTTGGTGCTGTCTATACAGTGCCAAATTTCAAAATAAACCACTATTCTGAAACGTCCCTTCACCCTTGTAGAACAAGGGTTACAGGGACGTTGAAATAACAAGCATGTTTCTTCAAAATCTATTTCAAAATATCGGATTCAAAAGACACAGAATAGCTACTTTGGGATACCTCTGGAATCCCAAAATAGTGCCACAGTCTAGACATACCTTAAGAAGTCAGCTCATGGTATGTGAATTATAGCTAGTACTGAGTGCATAACATAATAAGGAAACCTTCTGAATCACATAACTTTCTGGATTAAAAAAACCTTGGTTTTAACTATTAATCCAGCATTCTGAGCTGCTGGGTGTTAAAGTTCTATCACAAAGAAACTCTGTGAAATGGCATTGTAGCCAATCACATTTTTTTTTAATTTTTCTGGTCATGGTTGCAGTTACCAGTCACAAAAAGAAATCAAAATGACAGTTGGATAGAAGAGAAAGATATTATACAAAAAGTACATGTAATGCAAACAATTCAAATGGATGCACTTACTGCCATCATAGTTGAGTGTGGCAAATTTGGCCTGTTTCTCTGCACAGCCTGCACTGTTGCACACTCTCATTTGAAGTTCATACCAAGTTGCTTCCTGGAGGTCATATAGTATGTAGGACTTAGAAAGTGATGTCCTCTGAGCCGTTGTCCAAACTGTGGTCCGAAATGGCCTATACTCCAGAGTAAAGGAGGTGATTGGACAACCACCATCATTCCAGCCAATAAGGTTCAATCTCACTCGAGTGGTGTTAATACTGGCAAAGAGTTCTTGTTCTTTGGAAAATTGTGGCTCTAAGAGAAAGTAAACTTTAATTGAAATACTTAAATAAGGAATAATTGATGAGGGTCCTATTTTTATCCTAAATCATTCTTAAAGTGTCCATTAATCAGCAAAGATTTCTCCCCTAGTTTTAAAGGTTTTTTTTTCTGAGACCCAAATTTTGAAACCTAGGAATAGTGTGCATGTACTTCTATGTGGTCCTGATATGCACAAGTCAGTTTGAAAGTCTAGAACAAAC
Source organism: Pelodiscus sinensis (assembly GCF_052426305.1). NCBI lineage: Eukaryota > Metazoa > Chordata > Testudines > Trionychidae > Pelodiscus > Pelodiscus sinensis. Next base: position 193,572,551 of record NC_143052.1, read on the forward strand.
ATGTCAGAATGGAGAATACAGTTATTCACTGCTGCATAAAAAAACTCCCCAAATTTGTAGGAAACTAAGTGAAAGTGTCAGAGAAAGACAGGTAAACTTGGAGAAAAATTCTAAATTAATGAATTGCCCACTAGTGCTATATTTGAGATAGAACTGATCAAAATTTTTCAGCCACAAATTGTTCCTGATAGCATGCAAGGTTTCCTGAAAATCAAAATACTGCTTGGGAAATTGTTAATGTTGACACAATTTTCTCTCAAAACAAAACACAAACAAAAGCATTAACATGTTGACATTTTGAAATGAAACATTTTGTTTAAAAATGTCTATTTTATTTTTTCATATTTCTGAATCTAAATTTTGCATTCCCGAAAAGAAGTTGATATTTTGGCTTTTCATCCCATTTCAGGATCAAAACAAATGTTGAAATACTGTAAGATTCCATGGTATGGAAATTCCATTTTCTGACTGGCTCTACTTAGAAGCATATGGGTAAGTCCATTTAATGGTAGAGGGAACAGACAGTACACCTTTAAGTTTACAAAAAAGGACAGCTATGCTAAAAGCTCCAAATTCAGAAGTAAAATTTTCCAAAACATTTTGGCACATTATTCCAGTTAAATCAAGACAGAAAAGCAGCTAAGGTACATATAAGGGCTTCAGAGCTAACTTCTTTTATCAAGATAGACACAGCTGGAACTGTTTTCAAACAGACAAGGGTAAGTGAGGTTAATGACCATTTCTTCCTAACAGTCTCTCCCAACTTCAAACACTCTTGTTTCCTCCCACAACCTGAATTGGAATCTGTGTAACTTGAAGGCTTATTCCTTCCATTAATAAAAATTGCTCCAATAGAAGATATTAACTCACCCATTTTGTCTCTCTCATGCCCAGGAACCAACATGGTTAAAATAAAAATGCAAACAAATGTTTTCAAAAGCAATAACAAAATACTCAACACAACTACAATTGGAATATCTGTGGTTCTCTTTCTAACCATAACAGAATTACATCTAGAGCATGATGAGAGTTCACACACTCATTAGCTGTTGGAGTAAAGAGGACACCAATTCAGTACCTTTTCCAAGTGTTTTGGCCTCTATGATCTCACTGATGCGTCCTGGTCCCACTCCATTCTGAGCAGTCAGTGTGAACTTATACCAGGTGCCACATTTCAAGGTCTCTAAACGATAGGATCGTTCACTAGGGCTAATAGGAAAACTACCCCACTGCTCACTATTATCTTCAGAGTACTGAAGTATGTAACCTGAAAGAAAAGCAAAGACAATGATAAACCCGCTACCTAACTTCTTTAGAAGATATGCATTCACCAATTTTGCTGAATATGTCAAGATGTTATAAAAGCGTTTTATATTAGGGAACCCTTTTGCACAGCAAGATATTGAACTCTCTTCTTACTGGCTAGTTCCAATAAAGTGTGAGTAATATACCTATTACTTGTGCACCAGTTCCTGCAACCATTTCAAATGATACTGTTTCAGTATTTTGGCTTCAAGTGGAGAAGGAGAGAGGCATGTTTTAAAACACTTTTTGCCAAGCAGCACAGACCAACGGATGGACCTAGATTAGGGATGTTAAATATCAGTTAATTGAATAGTCGATTAACCTCATGAATTCTTGTCAGTTACTCAACTATTCTATAGTCCCCAGAGTGGGGCTGGCAGCTAGCGTGCTCTGGCCTCACTCCCGAGGAGCCCCCTGCCACGCAGCACTGCTGCCTCTCTATTAGTGATAGCAGCATGGGGTGCCAGGCGAGAACTGGTCCACAAAGGGAGCTAGTTTAAAAAAACAGCCCCCCTTGCAGACCAGCTATCTGTCGCCCCACGCTGCTGCCTCTCATACAGAGGAAGCAGCATGGGATGGTAGCAGTCCCTGACCGGGGAGACTGAGCTCCTGGGTCCAGAGAGAGCTGGAACTGAGCCGGGTTGCCTGCCCACCTGGCTCTTAATACACTTTAAATGCAGAGCTGCAGTGGAGATAGGTCCTGGACCCGGTGCAAACCATGACTGAACTGGGCTGCAGGCCATCCTGCTAAAAAATTTACTAGCAAGGAGGCAGGAGGGGGAAATGTGTGTTGTCTATAGCATTAACCTATAAACTTTTGCTTATCGATGAATCAACTATACTGTTACATCCCTAATCTAGATCCCAAAATGGATTTCCAAAGGCTGCATGTACAAGCAGTAAAAGTCACTGGAGAACAATTGGGGAAGGCTGAAATATAGAGTAAAATGATAATCAAAAGAAACTGCATTTTGCTGTAAGATGTTATCATTGTCTACTGCAGATTTGGATCCTGATAATATGTGGAGTTTTTTTCTATTGCAGTTGTTCATTATTACATAAAGAGACCATAATTTAGTTGCAGTTAACCTTAATTCTGTTACCTCGGATAGAACTACCACCATTGTCTCCAGGTATCCAAGAAAGAGTGATAGAAGAAGATGTGGTTTTGGACACAGTAAGTCTTGGCTGGTCTGGTGGCACTGGATGGGAAAGAGTTAAAAACAGAAAATAGATTCAGATGATTATGCATAACTTTAAACCATTATAACAGACATTTATCAAATAACTGTTTTGTATGGCAAAAAATGCAAATTATTTCTGTCAAAATGTCTGTATAATTGACATCCTCAGACAAGCTCTCATTTTTATATTTAAATTTCTATACAATTTTCTCTTTCATTTTTCTCACTTTCCCCCACTTTTTCCTCTGAACATCTGTATTTCTCAGCACTACTGTCCTGCAGGATCTTCTCCCCAATGACAAAGAACACATTCGCCCTCACAAGATTACTTTCTAAGAATTTTCATGCCTGCTTTAAGTGCAATGCCCGAATTTTCAGCTGATAAAATAAATGGCACATGCAGAGATGTGTTTGAACCAAATAGTGGTAATTGCACAGGCAAGAACAGGTACATACACATTTTTAGTTCAGCTTCATGTGCTGAAAATTTAGTCATGTGCTGTAAAAGGCAAAGGAGAGGAGTATCTCTGCCTAGAAAAAACCCAGTTTCCTATGCCCCAAAACATCTTAATTACTTAACAGTACGAATGCTTCAGAAAAAGTAAACTCTATATATTGAAAGGAAGATTGTTTACCCCAGAAGTGCTGTGCCATTGTTCCCTTATTCATTTTGGTTTGGTACATTTTACTGAGAGTTAATGAACATATTACACACTAAAAGATAGAACATACAATTTTTCATCATAGTTCTCACCTTCTCGATCTAAGATCCCACATACGCATGGATGACAAGCAATATGGGCCCCGTGGTGCCCTGGCACAAGGAATATTTCTGGCCTAGGGTTGGGCTCCAGCAAAACTTGTCACCTGTTGCCCCCTGCACTCCCTGTTTCCCATATACCCTGCCCCCCTACTGCCCTGCACGCTTCTTCCATACATCCCCCAGCCAGGGGCGGCCCTAGACTAGCTGCCAGAGCCCTAGGCGAACCATGCAATCGGCGCCCCCACCTCCAAACCCTTCAATGATATTGCGCCACCATTTGGCTCCCCATTTAACTTGGCACCCTAGGCGACAGCCTAGTTCGCCTATATGGACAGGCCACCCCTGCTCCCAGCTCTACCAGCTGCTTAAAATACCCAGGGCCCTTGCCACTGCAGATGGCCTAGAGCAGCATCCTGCTGCATGCTCCTCACGACTGCTAGCATGTGACTCACTGACGCCCGAGAGAGGAATATTCTCTGTGCTACGTGCAGCTAGCCAGGCTGTGCTGTCGATGGTGGTGGCAGTGAGGCTCCTGGGGCACTTTAAGTTGCCTGGGTCAGGCGTGGCACCTCATCCCCTTCCCCCACCTGTCCTTGTGTGCACCCCACTCCCTTCAGAGTCTTCATCCTCTCCCCCCACCCACCTGTCCTGCCCTCAAACTTGCTTTCTCCGTCAAGTCCCCAAACTCCCTCCCAGAGCCTGCATCCTAGATCTCCATATGCACCCAAACTCCCTCTCAGAGCCAGCCGTTTTCTGAATCCCAGTACTTGCTATAGCACAGGGTCTACTCCCAAGCTCCTTCCCAAAGCCTTCACCCCCACCCAAACTTCCTCTCAGAGTCTTGGGAGGTGAGCGGGAGAGAGAGGGTGAGTGGGGGAAGGGTGTGGGCTCTGGGCATTCTGGACACCACCAAAATTTCTGCCAACCTGTCACCCCTGCACACATTAAATACCAACCTTCCTTTATTCAAAGGAATTAATAGTGATTTGTTTTTAGTTACTGCAGTTTAATAACTCTGGGAGTATACAATTATGAGAGCCCGTACTAGAATATAAGAAACGAGACTTCCGGTTACTGTTATTTCTGTCTCATATTACCCTATTGTGATCATGTTTCAGACATTACAAACAAGCACTTTTGCTGGATTTTAGGTGAGTTCATGTATTCACTGATGCTTGTTTCCCAGTTTAAATGATAGGGATACTTAGAAATGCTTACACTGCCATAGAGACCACTTCTCTCTTTGTGTTCTAAATTGCTGGGCAGTTTGAGCTGACAATTTTGAGGATAGTATATCTGGGGACAGGGAAGAGAGTGTTTTCCAAAGTGTGATCCATGTGCTCAATCCAGCAGTAATTTTCCCCAAACCTGATTAGTTTTTGATAATTAAAGCCCATTGCAAGGGTCTATTTTGTTGAGGGATCTTGTGAATGCATGTGCATATTGCTGGCTTTTGTTAACATGAGCGTTATACACATTTTCACATTGTTTGTGCACCCAACAATACCATGTTGGGTAACTGTATACATTTTAAAATATTATAGCAGGTACCTGGTAATACCTGTTAAATAAGACTATAGTAGGGGAAAATATGAATATCCCCTCCAATAGTCACCATAGCTTTCCGTACATTTCTCCTTTCATCATGAAATGTTTCATGCTAGGTCTCAGTCAAGCAAAATTTGATTTTGGATGTGTAAATAAAACTCCTTCAGCTATTGTTAAATTTTTTAAACCTTAAAATTATATATTAAATGGTGAAAACATAAGATGCTATTTTCCTTGTAGAGCTCTCAAAACCAACTGAAAGTGAACATTTTGGGCTTGATTCTGCACATGCTTATGCATATGCTTAACTTTAAGTGCATGAACAGTCATATTGAGGCCAATGACTATCATATTAATTTTTAGCTTGCAAAATGCGTACCATAAAATATACAGGATGATACATTGAAAAGCAGCCTAGTTTACCATTACTAGCCAAACCCTTCTTTGGATTAGCAATGTCTTGTTTTTGAATATTTAAATTTTCAAAAATATTAATGTTTGTACAAAGACATGCAGACATACAACTTAAATATATATTACATGCGTCTTACATATTAACCAGTAGCCATGATAAGACTGTAAAATACAATTACATAAGAGGTCCAATTGGCTTACCTTGTACCTGCAAATTCAAAATAATTTCATCTGATCCCCAGTTGTTACTAGCCACACAGCTGTAATATCCAGAATCCTCTGCTTTCACAGTACGGATAACAAAGCTGCCATTGCTAAAGATGCTTCTTCGCCCATCAATCGTCACTAGACTGGGTGTCCCGTTACTACCTCACAGGAAACAAAATGCATACATTAAAGAAGTTACAATCGGATTAAATCAAACATAAGAAGAAGCCAGGACCCTCTTTAGTTCAAGCAGCACTGGAAGCATGTTGCTGGAGAATGCCAATGGTCAGTATTTGGATAGGGAATCCCCAGGCTATGGTTTGGAATATAAAGGGTTACAAAATAGCTCCTTCCTTAATTATCTGCCACTTTAAAAAGTGCAGTCAACTTGAGGCATAATGTAAATTAAAGTAGCAAAACGCATCAAAGTCACTGGTATGTGACATAGATTTCTCCCTCATAACTCCTAAATATCACTGCTGATCCAATATTTGGATCAAATTATTGCCCTTACTGTCACAAGCATGGATCTCCAATGCATGACCAATATGTTTATAAAAGAGCAAACACGCGTGATTATTTCTTTTTAGAAGATTACTGTTATTGGCATTTACCATGGATTTTAATTCACATTAGCAACACAATGATTACTGACATGACAGTTATATTCCCCGAACCTTGATATCTAAATAACAATCAAAACTATATTTAAAGTTTTTAATATTTACTTTTCCCCTCATTTTCAGTACCTTCTAACCCTTATAGTCAACAAATTTTAGTCCATTGGACATTCTAAACTTCACTTCTGCAGCTGTGCCCATTCTCTACATTGTGAAGCAAGGGTAGATTCCTCCTGACACATTCATATAGTGTCATGCACACGCTCGCTGCATGATTTTCAGCTGAAGTGTCTTATTCAAGCTGCACATATAGTTGCTGGTTACCTATCCTTCATCCATTTGACTGTAGGAGATGGGTCCCCAACGGCCTTGCAAGGAAGGACGATATCCTTCATCCATGGGGTTGTTACTGTGCCACTGAATGTCAGAATTCTGGCTGGAGCTGAACAATAAGAAGAGGAAGACTGAAACAGAGAAGCTCTTTTCCATACATTCGTTGGAGTAAGAACACACAAATGCAAACATAAATATTAAAAGGAAAAGCCCACTTGCTCCAAGCTATGTATCTATGAAATTAATTATTTTCAACCCACATTTTCAGCTATTTATTTAAACACATATTTTAATATCTGGAGGAAAGAAGATTGGGGGTGGAAGAGCCTTGAAGAAGAATAAATACCCAAAGCTTTTAATCACTGAGCCCTCTTTATTTTCCTATGAAAACTTAATCTTTTGTTTATCCATAGTTAGGAGCCAAAATGGAACATTATCTCAAAGAGATTCCTCCCTTCAAATTACCTGTATTTTCTGGTTGTCATGTCTACCACACGTAAGAATCTTAAAGGCACCAGTTACGGAAGAATATTTTATCAGCATCCTATGATATTGCCTAATTTCAGCTAGCAAAGAGAAAATCTTATTTACCTCAGTGAAGTGAAAGTGGAAAACACTCTGAATTTATCAAGAGAGTTGTTTCCAAATCTCTGTTATGAGTAATGCGTGTCTTCAATGACCGACATTCATTCCTCCAAAATTCAATATTGTTTTATTCCCTGTTCTTGCTATGAATGAGACTCATTTTTTACAAGTGTCAAGCCACCTTAAGCTTTGCCTGTATGGTCATATAGCCTCATTGCATATACTTTCATCTAAGGCCTCGTGTACACCAACCACACCATCAATCTACTTCTGCTATGCAAATCGTGCGTGCATAAGGTGGGTGGGGGCTGCTCTCTCATCAACACCAGTGTGGAAGTGCTTGAAGACTGAGTTACACATGATAAATCAATGGGCAATAGGTCAATTGCTGCAGGATCATTCCACTGCCTTGTATAGATAAGACCTAGGTAATCTTGTGATCAGAGCTTGTCCCAATATCTACTGTACCTTTGTAAAAATTTTCTTCCTTCTCATTTTCTAGCAGTTTGGGAATACAATAGGCTCTTTGGAAGCAGTCTTAGTTATTATCTATGTTTGCACCCAAAGCAATGTTAATGTAAAAAAGAAAATTATTACACCAGATAAAACACTGTCATCCTGAAGTCCAGCTAGATACCTACGTACCAACATAAGATTGTAAGTGGCACTGCTAGGATTCATATCCTGATGTGTGATTGTCAGTTAGGTATATATTTTCTGGCTCCACAAGGGAAAAAAGTGCCAATGATTAAATATGGTAGTGATGGACACTATACAAGTGCCTAAAATAGACAGACAGATTTTGACAATTAGGTTAATCTCCCCTAATGATACAGTGTTACATTAAAATGTATCCACAGTTGTGAAAATCAGTCAAGAGTTCATATCAGTAAAATGGATATTTGAGAGTAAAGATGCAATTTAGTGGAACTGCTCGTTAGTGACATACAGAGCCAGATCTTAAGCTGCACTAGTTTTGCATGCAACTCATCTGGAGGGAAAATGTGGTTTTATGTCACCTTTGTGCCCCCCCGCTCCCCGATCCCAAAGCCAGTCCCTGGTGCGAATTAGAATAGTCCTTTTTCTGATCTAAGTTGCTTCCTGTTGCAATGATACCCAAGGGGGCATTCTGGCAACTGGAGATCACTAGGAAAGAACAGAGTTCTGGTCATGGAAAATGTGATCACATACTTGCTAAAGTCAGCAAGGTATTCCATCTGAAAACATTCAGGTGGATGTGCAAGTTGTGTTCTCAAAAGCATGGACCTCAGACGATTTTAGAAATACAAGGCAAAATTTTAAAGGCACCTTCTATATTTGTTCTTGCAGCAGTCTGTGTCTACAGAATTGGCATTTGTGCAGTCAAAATGGGTAGTCTGCGTTGAAAATAAAGACTTGATATTGTATAGGAGGAATATATGTGGCACAGTAAATTTTAAAAATAGGAAGAGAGCAGTTGCCAGGACCAGGAAACTATTTGATAAGTTGGCTCATAGAAGAAACATTACTTTGCTGCACTTTAGCACGTGCTTGCTTTAACCATCAGTTTTAAAGGTTTCAGGCTGCAGCAGCAGCAGAATGTTCAACACAAGCCAATACATTGTTCTTTTCAGCATGCTCTGAGGAAGACTCGACTAAAACATTATAGTTAAAGAAGAGGAATTTTCTTTTGAATTGGAAAAGCTCAGTTTGACATTTTGAGTTGTGGGACCTTGAAAAACAGATTTGTCATTTTTAATAGATTCCTTTTGTGCTGCATAACACAAAGCTATTTATTATTCATTTCCCCCCCTTAAATCTGTACCAAAAAGCAACATGCTGAATTTGGATACAACTTCACTTCCTAGTGCTTTTGGAATACTGACCCTCTTCAATAGTGTATGTTTATCAGAACTGACAGTTAGTGATCCATTTTGTGCCAATTAGACAAACATGAATATGAGAGGCAGCATTGACTGTAACTGGGGTGTTTCATCTCAGTGGGTTCTTATCCTCTGCAAATAATATTTAAAGTAAAATCACACATAACAGAACAGATCTTGAAGAGTGAAGGGAAATTACTTCTGTGGGTTGCAGTGGGACTGCTGGGATTCATGAAGAGAAAATGAAGCCTTTTATTATATAATCATTTTGAATTGTGATGCCTAGATTCTCTTAATGTGCTATAGGAACCTAAGCTTATTAGTCCAAGTGGTCTCTTCAACAAACACACAAAATATCAGTTCTAATGATCAAGAGGAATGGATGTAAAATGACACTTAGACAGTAGGACTGCAGTATATTGCTGACAGAAAAGGCAACAGAGGCTACATCTAGACAGTAAGCTTCTTTCGGAAGAAGCTTTTCTGGAAGAGATCTTCTGGAAAAACTTTTTTCCAAAGAAAGTGTCCACACAGCAAAAGCACAATGAAAAAGCAATGATTGGATGCTATCTCACATTTAAGTTGTGATTACTGTGGATGGAGTGGCCACTAGGGCACTTGTGCTCTTCCCTGGGGGCCTCTTCTTTCAAAAAAACACTCGCTTCCGCATCCACACATGCCTTTTTCCAAAAAAGCTTTTTTGGCAAAAGGCTTCTTCCTTGTAGAAAGAGGTTTACCGCTGTCAGGAAAACCTCTCCATTCTTTTGACTTTCTGTCGAAAGACCACAATAGCAGCATGGACATAAATATAGTTTTTCCAGAAAAACTGCCCTGACATACCCAGACTGAAAATGCCCATTACAAGCAAACAGCAGTCAACAAATACCTGCTTATTCTACATCTGCAGGTAGTTCATTACCCTTGATGGGATGTTGGTTTCAGAGGTACTGCAAATTATATCACAGAAATGGCATGAAGAAATTAGTCAGTCCCAACAGTCTTACCACAGACTGAGCACCTGGAGTGAAATCCTGGGCTCACTGAAATCAATGCCAAACTCTCACTCTGACTTCAGTGGAGTCAAAAATTCACCCCCTCCCCCGGAGGATGTTTTTAAGCTACTCATTCTGTCTAAGAAAAAAAGCAGTCAATGAAGTCACTTATAATTTATCTACAAAATAGACCCCCTAAAGGCATCTAAAGTTTCAACAGCAACTGCAGTCCACTTTTGAGGAGAAATGGCAGGAAACTAGAATTCCTGTTCCATAGGAAATTCCAAAATTGCAAGAATAAGAAACAATTGTTCCAAAAAAGACCAGAAAGTAAAATAAAATTGCAAAATTTCTGAGAGCTCCTAAGCTCCTCTGTGCTGACTTACAATTTCTGTTGTTTTTTACTGCTATTTTGGACGAATGAAAGATCCATCTCTTGAAGAAAAAAATTGTTCATATAGCAGAAATCAAGTAAAAGGCCTCACCAGGGGATATCTATGATCTTAGCAACCTGCTTGTGCAGTTTACCTACTTTCTGAAGGCAGCTTCAAAAGTTAATTGCTCCCTAGGTTACAGATCAAATGTAAGGTCCCTGTGGATATTTCATTTGTGGTTATGATAGGATTTTTTTTGACCATTTTGTGCGATCTACATCATTAGGGTGCATAGCAGAAACACGTAACTTCACAGAAACACAAACCACTTGCAAACTGACAGAACGCAGCTCACAGGACATGCTTACAGTGTAAAAAAAGCAATACTACTTTTCTTTTAATTCACAAATTTTAACTTATAAAAGGACATGCTAAATCTGTACCACAAAGTAGAACCCTATGTGGATACAAAATTTCTATTTGCATCTGATCAATCAGCAATCCTCACATGATGTGCAGATATCCACAGATTTGCAGGGATTTTACCACAAAATGTGTATCTGCAGCCAATTCACAATTTGCAAAAATAGTCTGTGGACATTCACAGATTTGTAGGGTTCTACCATGAAATGCTTCACAAGAGCCGGTCAAACAGAAGCCTCCACACTAAATTTATACCATCTGATTGGATTGGTCACCCTACCAAACACAGCAGAGATTTGGCCAATGACAGTAGCTAATGAAATCAGATCGCTGCCCATTACCATTGCAGATTGCTGAGGAAGAAACAACATAATTCATGGAAAGACAAAATGCGAGAGAAGAGAGCTCACAGAGTAGGACATGTTAACAAATATCATAAAAGAAATAAGGGTCATATGGTTGGAACACACATAAAAGGAAGATGGGAGACCTGCTAAGCAATGACTGAACTGAGTATCAGAAGGAGGAAATAAAAAGTGAGGAAGGCCAAGCTAAAACTGGCCGAACACAGAGACAAAGGATACTGAATATGTTGGTATCACCTGGGAAGTATCATAATGCTGTAATCAATGGAGAAACTAGGCTGCCCAATTTGTCAGTGGCAGAGGAGGAACTAAGTTCTAAGGTAAGGGCCACTACTTTCCATACACTAGATACTCTTTTCATATTATTTATTTGCAAAGTAGATAGTAAAGCAGCTTGGAAATCCTTAATGCAAACATTTCCGTATAACTTAACTTCTAATAATCTTCTGAGTTGTCTAAAAAATACAAACTAACCTAGAAACAAACAAAATCCCAGTCAAATTCCTTAGAAAGCAATGGCTAGCTTTGAAATTATAGCAGGCATTTTGGAGTATAAAATACTTTGATCCTCACGAGTGAACTAAGAGAGCTATCAGCAGCTTACTGGCAAGTCTCAAATTAATTTACTGTGTTATCAGAACACCCGGCATGTGTGCAAAATGCCTACCATCCTTCTATTAGAGGACATGACATCATAATAGTGTAACTTTTGCTTTCATATGTTGCAATTTCGCAAGTCCTGACCTGGCATAAAACAGCTTTGTGTTCCTCTTTTCTCCCCCCAAAGGAGCTTCTCTCATATTCAGCTATGAACACTCTGTCCCTTGTCATTGCACCTGGGAGGAACAGAACTGCAGGCATGGAAGATAAGTCATGCCTCCTGAATTAATCACAGTTAAACTCAGGGACTATAGCCTGACACCTGATCTTGTACAGGGAGATGTGTAATTCCACCCCAAGAGAGAGGTAATCTTCTGAGGTCTGAGACCTGATGGGGATGGACTCCCTCCCTCCACAATATGTCCAATGTGGGGCACTAAACCCCCTCCTCCCCACACATACAGTTCTGTTATACTTGTTTTCAGCTGGGCTAGCTCAATGAAAGCTAAGGCAGGTATACCTCTGATTGGCATATAGACAGACCCTACAGTAAACTTAGAACTGAAACTTAGGCCATGTCTCCACTTACTGTGGCAAGGATCAATCTCCCAGTGGGTTGATTTAGTGGGTCTAATAAAAATCCTATCAATTGACCACTGATTGCACTCTCGTCCACTCTGGTATTCCACTGGAAGAAGAGTAATGGGAGTCAATAGGAATATTTCTCCCATTGACCCTGCACAGTGGGGATGCTGCAATAAGTTGAACTAGGGTACCTTGACTCCAGCTATGCTATTCAGGTAGCAAGAGTTGCATAGTTTAGTTTGACATCGCCCCCTAGGGCAGACCTGGCCTTAAAAATAAACAAACCAAAACACCAATTGCAACTGACTTATATTAGTTACTGGTTTTCTTAAAATACTGTTTTACGAAGGGCAGCATGTAGCTTGCATACCTTTTGCCAATGGTTCCACAGTGATAATTTCGCTGCTGTTGCCTCTTCCGGCAGCAGTCACAGCCACCACCCAGACACTGTACTGTCGATTCCGACTCAAGTTGGGGATTCTGTAGGAAAATGAGTCAGGAGAGGCTTCAAACTCGCTGATTACCTGTGATAGGAGAGACAAATGTTTCCAAACTAAAATAAACAGTATCTAGAGAAAGATGGTTGAATGGGGTAGCTCAAGGCTTTTACCTCCGGGCATTAGGTATGAATGATGGTAATCACTTCAAATAGACTGCACATGGTACTTAATAGGATAGAACTACATTTCACAATCATTTATTCAGTGAATTTAGACCTATTTTCTCTTTGCAAACTGTCTGTGCATAGATCTCAACTGTTATGACTTTGTTTCTTTTAACTGAGTTGACGAATAGTTTTAATTAACATATCTGACAATTGTGTTCTATGAATAGTTCTTATGAACACATTGCACAGTGGGTTGTAGTCAGATCACCCTGAGTGAATATTCATTCATTGGTCTGATTGGATAGTTGGCATTCACTTTACGTGTTTTGTCACGGGTCACCCAAGTCGTACAACACTGTTCCTATCTGTAAGGCAGAAATAGATATTTAAATGAGAAGTGTAAAATTATAAATGCAAATATAAGATCTTGATGTAGATTCACCCTGTAAACATCTGTATAAGTGCTAAAGGATGGAGGTTATCCTTGTATACATATGTCAATGTCGATTCGATTATTGAAATGTTTGTAAACTTAAAAATATGCAAGTTTGGCAATGTCTCAAAATGGAGTCTGAAACTCCATTTTGAATTTAGAACTCTTTCTGATAGCATCCATTTGAGTTATGCATTCTATCACGTTCACAGGTAGCTGTTAGAGTTTGAAAATAGCAACTCACCTACCTGTTGGAATTTACATAATCTATGAATATTCATAAGCATCCTGTTCTACCAATCAGTTTAAAACACGCCATAAAAGCATCCTTTAGTGTCCAATCATTTTAAACCTTAGGGTTCATGAATATGTATGAGCCAAAACTATAAAAGCTTCTGTCACACAGCAGTTACCTGTTGCGTCGGGGCGTCGGACTTAGGGATAGGTTAGGTTCTAGAGAGAGAGAGAGATCCTTCAAGTCTTGTCCTAGGTCTGATAGAATGAGAAAGGTCGTGTAAAGCTATTTCTTTAGCGAACCTGACGGAAGGTCAGTTCTCTCATTTAGGTTAGGTTAAGGTAGTTTAGCTTTTAGATAGTATAGCTCCTGTCATCGTGTTTGTACGGCAGGTTACGTCGGCTAACGCATGTCGGCCGTCTTCGTGACTGTCCATCGGGCGCGTCGGGATTAGTTTAAGGTTTTATTTTTAGGTTAGGTTTAGGATAGATAGGATCCAGAGTCGTCCATCGCCTGATCCAGTCGCACCGAAGTGCGAGAAGAGGCGTCGAGGACCAGAAATTCTGCGGAAGGCGAATCAACCGTCTTCGATCTCAACTCCTGCTTCGAGGGATCACCTTGGCTGTTCCTCTCCTGTGACTAGCAAATAGCCAAAGGATCGTAGGTCGCCAGCGTCCATCAATCATCTTCGTCGAAGACTCTGTAGTAGGTATAGGGACCTTGTGGACTTCCCCTCCTGGTCCACTTAGTGTAAGAGGGGACTGCCCCCTTCAGTTAATTTGAGGTATTGTTTTGTTAAATTTATTTTTGCAACAATATAGTCTGGTGGTTTTCAGTTTAAAACCAAGTCTTAAGTTTTTATTTAATGCGCCACCTTAATCTAATATCTCACACTCTCCGGTGATCAGATACGGCGAGAGGGTCGCTACCTTAAATACCATCCCTTGCGGATTGGTCGGGTTATTAAATTAACTCTTGGGAGAAGTGTCCTTAAAGACCTTCTTCAATTCTGTCGACATACAGCTAACATATCCTTTGATTTTATGATTTAAACTTTCCTTACTCTGATTGGATGGTCTAGCTATTTAAACTACCTCTACTCCATGCAAATATTATTTAGTCACAAAATGAGTTTTGTCTTCCTTCTTGATTCAAAAATTCCCCACAATGGGTGTTCTCAGCTTCTGTGCTAGATGAGGACAGTAAGAGATGCAGTGCAGGGAGTGGAAGGTCAGTCTTTTCCTCATTGCCACACCAATATGCTTCAGTGCTGTGCTGGAGGAATGCTAACAAGGTGCCAGATTGTGCTAGTTGTGGTGAGACAGTTTATAGTAGAACCTAAATAAAACCTATGTAATTTAAGAAGCGTGGGTAGTTATGGATGGACAATGATTTCGGTATATAAGTACACATTGTTCAGAGAGGCTTTATTCTTCTGAGTTTCATCTTCTCAGACAGAAATTTTGCCTCAAGCTCAAACAGCAAATGAAAGTATAATAAATACAATAGACAGTGAAGAATATCAGGAGCTAGCTGTGATATTGCTGCCTGATACCTTTACTGTTACCAACTTACTTTCTCCTGCAGGTTCAGCTGGAAGAGAATTGAGCTCAAATATTGAATCCCCCAGTATTTAGCAACTATACACAGCCAGATCATCTAGTTTTATTTTATTCTAACACAGGATCTGTGAATCTTGAATATACAAACAGCTAGCCAGGATAACCAATCAATTCAAAGGAATAAAAGAGAATTTTTATTTGTAACATACACTTGGTATTCCTTAGCTAGTGGCAGGCTAGTGGAGTATTAATGATGCAATATAAAATTGTTTTGAGATTTTTTTTCTTACAAATAAATATTGATACAAACTAAGGTTCATTAAAACAGACAGGTTGGATACACGGATGCCTTTCAAAATACAGATATCTCAAGGTGGTAAAGGCCAATTCCAAGTAATTGGTATTTCAAAGGAGAATTTGACCTGAAAGTGTTCACATAAGGGTCCCTCAGGAGGCAATAAATGGGCTGTTTCTCAGGCATCAATTAATACCTCTGCAGTTTGACCTGACAGAAAGTCTCAGCAAACTGGTGTGGCAAAGTAAACCCCTTGAACCGACATCTTCTACACTGGGAAAAAATGCAGCATGTTAGAATATTTTAAAACTAACATCATATTAAACTCCATTTTGCCTCCAGGGCAGAAAAGGAATACTGTTTACAAATGATCACTGCTAACCCCTTCAAAGTTGACGTGTTAAACTTAACTTGGCCCAGCTAAGCAGGTTCTAAATTATGTTTAACATTATATTGGTCAACTTAACATGCTCTAAAATTATCTGTTTTCCCAGTGTAACCGTGGCCAAAATCCATAACTCTTTACTCCATTCTGCTGTAGGGCTGATTCCTTGCTGTGATGGGGCCAATCCTTTGTATGAGCTCCTTTGAACTGGTCTGCTTCATCTGACAAAGTCCAGTAATTCCTCATTTAACACTACAGATGCGTTTCTGAAAATGTTCGTGCTAAGCGAAAACGTGCTATGCGGGTCAATTTTCCCATTAAAGATAATGGAAAAGGTGGGGGGTGCGTTTCAGGTGGTGGTGGCAAAGTCAATATTTTGTTGGTGCTGGGTCATCAACATCAGCATTAGATATCTGGCTTGCACAAGATAACTTGCAGCACAAGTCGCTGTGGTTTGTTAAATCACAAAGATAAACATAAAAATAAAATCATGCTATTGTGAAAACGTGTTAAGTGGGCACGCGTTAAATGAGTAATTACTGTATCTCTTATCTAGCTCCAGTCCAACCCTGTTTGCTCCCACTGGTGTACTGGCACACCTGTTGATTTCCCTATTTCCACTCTGGGGAGGCCAGATCTAATTTGGGATTTGCTTGATCATACTCCTATCAAAGTCTGATGGGCTTTTCCTAGCCATTGTGATTCCTTCTGTAGGAGGTGGTGTCACTTTGCTGGACTTATCATATGTTTAACATGGCTTCCACTACTACTAGGAAGCAGTCAACTTAAGTAGAGAGTGAAACCATTGGGGCACCTTCATTTAATGTCTAGGATATTCCATGGGCAACTTTTTAGTAAGATTTTTTAGCAAAATGTTTTAGTTTCTAACTGGTTAACAGAATTCTCATATTTCAACATCTAACATTAACTTCCAAACATTTCCAGTGACAAGGAATTGATTTTACTTCTAGCTTTTTTTCTTTCATTTCAGCTAGACTAATATGCCAGAGACTTACACTGCATGGGGGAAAGGAGGAGGGGAGCTTTATGAGCAAGACGATTAAATAACTAAAAAAAGAAAAGTTGTAATAAAACACTTTAAAGGAAATGTCTTCTTGTCATACATTAGGCTTTACATGTCCCATTATGAATGTTCTATGATGAAAGAAATGCTTCACTTTCTCTCAAGTGTTTTTCCCCTACTGACTGCACCTTCACTATACATTAAAAATTCTGCTCACAATATTTTAGAATTCTGCAAATTTTAATTGTCAAAATAACATACCATAAACACACCAGTTTCAATTATTTTGGTAATGTATTTCATACTTGTCAGCAAATATGTCTGTAACAATGCAGACAACAAAAAGGATTCAGGAATTATTTTTTTTGATGAATACAGTCCTTACAAGGCATATTAATACGGAGTTCAGAGCAATATTTAATTTAAACCACATTACAGAAGTATATTTCCCACCCCTCTTCAAAGCAGTGCAAAGGCTTTGTGGGAGTCAGGGGTAACAGAGGAGTGGAGGGAGAGAGAAGTTATTGCTTGGAAGACACCTGGGAGTGAATCTGGTGTGTTATGTACGGGTGAGGAAAGTATGGAATAGGGCTTTTTTGGGGGGAAGAGAGGGAGTGTTAGAGAGTTGGGGCGCCTCCCTCATGAAGACCTTGTCTGACCCCAACCTCTCCCATTCAGTCAAGAACATCTGCCCCTGCCCCTGTGTGCCTGTACCCCCCCTAAACCAGCCCTGCACCCATTCCCATGTGGCCCTTCACCCCCCCTCACCTACCCTCATGAGTCCCTGCATCTCTGCTCATCCACCCCTCCTGCCCCTGCATATCACTACACCCCCATCAGCCATCCTTGGGTCTCCCTGCCCTCATCCTCATGTGGCTCAGAACCCCCATTCTCATTCAGCCCCTGCCCCCAGTATATCTTCCCCACTAGCTCTTCTGAACCCCAGTCTATGTCATCCTCCAGCAACCCCATGTGCCCCACTCTATCTATCTCTCACAATCCTGTTCCTCCTAGCTTGGCCCTGTGGGCAGGCTGCTGTGAGGAACACAGCCCGCTGCTACTGTGAATGAGCCAGCTGCTCCATTCTGGTACCACAGCAGCCCTTTGTGGGCAAAAGGTGTAAATACAGCATCTCGCCAGCAAAATATATTTTCTGGGGAGAAACTGGAGGGACATGAATTCTGCATGTACACTTGTGACACAGAATTCCTCCAGGAGTAACTGACTAAGCTGGTGCAGCTCCCTGTCTGAAGCCCAGCCTAGAGCATAACCATGGAAAAAGAGCTGGGACTGCACAGCATAAAATGGAAGCTATATGATGCATTCTTCCCTCTGTACATCCTCTCTGCTAATTATCCATGTAGACTGTCTACCCGGTGGAAGCCAGGCAACAGAAAGACAATCAGAGGAACAGTCTCTGTCAGCAGCACACTTTCCCTCCCACATACCCTCAGCATATTACTAAAATAGAATAGTTAACGCTGTTAGAGACAACATTAACCATCCCTTCCAAGCTCTGCGCCTTCATCTGAGGGACTGCAAGGTACAGGCAGTCCCCGAGTTACGTGGATCCGACTTATGTCAGATCTGCACTTATGAACGGGGCCCTCTCCCTGGTCTCTAGCAGACCAGGGAGAGGAAGCAAAGCGGCGGAACAAGCGGGCAGCGGGCAGCCCAGACGCGTCTGGGCTGCCCGCTGCCTGCGTGCTCCGGGGCTTTGCTCTGCTTTGCTCCCCGTCCCCCTGGTCTGCAGACCAGGAGGACGGGGAGCAAAGCAGCGGAACATGCGGGCAGCGGGCAGCCTAGACACGTCTGGGCTGTCCGCTGCCCGCTTGTTCCGCCGCTTTGCTTCCTCTCCCTGGTCTGCTGGAGACCAGGGAGAGGGCCCCGTTCGTAAGTGCGGATCCGACGTAAGTCTGCAGACCAGGGGGACGGGGAGCAAAGCAGAGCAAAGCTGCGGAGCCCGAGGGCAGCAGGACAGCCACGGCGCGTCTGGGCTGTCCTGCTGCTCCCGTGCTCCGCGGCTTTTCTCCGGGCGGCTGTGATACAGCAGCTGGGGCGCTGCCGGTTGGTCCCGTAGCGCCGCTCTGGGCGCTACGGGACCAACCCGGCAGCACCCCAACTGCTCTGCCCCAGGCGTCCTGATTCAGCCACTGCTGGTCAGTTTCAGCAGTGGCTGAATCAGGACGCCTGGGGCAGAGCAGCTTGGGTGCTGCTGGGTTGGTCCAGCGGCGGCACTACTGGATCAACCCAGCAGCACCCCAGCTGCTCTGCCCCTGGTGTCCCCAAGTCAGCCGTTGCTGAAACTGACCAGTGGCTGACTACAGGAAGCCCCTGCCCGGGGCTTCCTGGAATCAGCCGCTGATCAGTTTCAGCAGCAGCTGACTTGGGGATGCCTGGGGTTCTTAAGTTGAATCTGTATGTAAGTCGGAACTGGCGTCCAGATTCAGCCACTGTTGAAACTGATCAGTTTTAGCAGCGGCTGAATCTGGACGCCAGTTCCGACTTACATACAGATTCAACTTAAGAACAAACCTACAGTCCCTATCTTGTACGTAACCCGGGGACTGCCTGTATAGGTAACTTGGTGGTGTCATCTGGGCCACCTGTTTTGCCATTGAGGGGGCAAACCTATGGAAACAGCAGAGGAAAAGTGTCTCAATGCAGCACTCAAGATATCCACAGGGTTAGTACTGAGGCCAGGATTTCCTGTGGACATACAGCCAATTGGGGAAAACAGCAAGCTGCTTCCCTTGTCTGCACTGCATCCCTGTCAATCCTGCATTGAAGACGATGCATTGGAAACGTCTCTCAGCTCTGGCCCTGCTAAGATTCCAAGGTATCACAAGTGTTCCTTTCTTTGCACATTTTTCGAGGGGATCAGAGAGATCCAGGTTAGGACCACGATGAATTAAAAGAACTATCTGAGGAGTAGACTGGAAACTGGGATTCACTTAAGAGTTGTGCTTTGGCTTGTGAAGAAACAGCAAAGTCAGCGCAGCTAACACCCCCAGCATGAGCATAAAAAGCATCAAATTAAAATGAAAGAGAAATGACAGCATTACTAGAAAGTGTGATTCTATTCTGAAATGTGACTATATAAATGTTACCTTCTTATTCAATAGACCTGTTCCCTCGGGGTGTTCAGAATCACGGCTTCTTAAATTAGTGACTAAAATAAACTGTTACTCCTTTTTACTCCCATTAACACGTTAATGTCAATGCAACTAATAATAAACTGGATTCTATGCCTTCATGTAAATCACCATCAACAGAATTATTTTCTACATTCTAGCTTAGGCCTTAGGCACTTTTTGCAAACCTACTGAAGACTTTTTGCAAAGGTAGGTGGGGCTGAAGAAATAAATTATTCAGAAGAACCTTTATTGTTAGCAATGACAAGTAGGACAAAATCCACTTTGAGTCTCTCATCCTGTAGTGTATTCTATTCCTCAGTCATCCATTTCATGATTATTCCAAGTGGGCTGGCATTTAGGCAGGCCCTGAATGGGGCAGCACAAGCTATGTACCTCAATTGGCAAAGCAGAGAGCCAGGGAGTTACAGAGCATACATGTGCCCAATACCCTCAATAAAGAATCACCTAGCTGTTTACTACAGCCAAGCCCTGTCTCTCATTGCTACACATAATTAATAGAGTTTATAAAGCTTCCAGTTAGAAATAAACTTGGTTTTACTAGTAAACTGAAGATATTTGAGCTTGAAGAATAAAAGAAAAAAAAATAATCACAGAACCCTAATAATGCTATTTGTAATGAGTTACACTTTAAAGAAAAATTACTCTTAAAATTTGATTTTAAAAAAACCCTCTATTTGACCCCAATCAAATCAATGTGAATTTTGCATTGCTTGTAAAAGGATCAGGATTTCCCTCTGGGCTTTTGGAATTAAAAGTTGTGAGTTCTATTGCTGATATAAGTTGAAGAGAGTGATACAAATTCATACATGTTGAAATTGTTAGATACTGAGTAGTTGCTATTATAGTCCATCAACTGCTTTATCTGAAGCTGGGTAATGAGACAAGTACATTGTTTTATGAAAAGGCAGGTTCCGTTTTTTTAGTAGGGCTTTAAAAGCATATCTTTTAAAAATGATATTATACAGTATATGAGTGCCATTTGTGCATATCAGTTAATCTGTTATTTCCAAACTCTTTTAGGGATATGCACTATGGCAAAAATGTTAAATAAAAATTTAAAGCTGACAGAGTTTAAAACAATGAAGCTACCATTATTTGTGCTGATAATAAAGCTGTCAAATAGTTATAAAACAAGACTATGGTGTATGAAAAGAAGTGTTTTTTTAAAACAGATTAAAAATATAAATAAGTCTATGTATGATTTATAAAAGTAAGTATTAAAAACAAATATTTTTGTGGTGTATAAAAGTGCCATGTAATCAAATTGACAAATGCTTCCTGTAATGAATGAACCTAAGTGTGGATTAGAAACAAAAAGCTTAGTACCCCTCCAGCAACCTTGATTTTACCAGGTCTCCCTTGTATATTTTACTACCTTTGACTCTGCCTTTTCAATGTTCACCAATTTTCTCCTTTTCCTCTTTGAAAAAACTGAATTTACTCTTAATCTACCAGGCCTGTAGAGCTGTAATGACCATACCCCACTTTGTTTATAACTGTTTTTGTATCACGAAGTTCTGCAGTTTTTGCTCATTTCTTTAAAACTAGAGAGGGATAGAGATGGATACAAAGACATCTTCATCAGGGCCAGGATGCAGGCAACCTCTGTACAAGCACCAATTGTGTGCCTGTATCTGCAGTTGGACAGCTAGAACAGGGATGTATTTGTGTATCACAGGTCATCTGCTGTACAGTGCCATGTATTCTTTTGATATTTGTGTAAATAACAGAATAAATTACAATAACTGTAATAACTAGCCTTCCTGCATTTTCTGGGAGCAGTCAGCACTGAGTGCATATGTTCTGCATAACAAAATAATCTGTCAAAGTGAGTAATGATGGGCATATCTGAAAAGTCATTTCACTAACAGCAAGACGAGGAAGTATGAATGTAATCTTTTCCTCCCACTTACTTCTGTGGCTCTCCAGTGAATGGTATGTGGGTATCTGTCTCTTCTACTGACTGTACAATCACAGGAGCCAGCAGACAGAGCATGAGCAGTAAGGTGTGCAAAAGTCACAGCATGAAGGGATCATAGGACTAGCAGTATGTTGCTTCTGACACTAGGCCAAACAGTATAATGTACAACAGTGTAATACACCTTTCCTATTAGTTGGTTTGTGTACAAATCAAACTTGAAACAGATATGGATTACCGAACAAAGTAAGCTCATGATGTAGTTTCTACCATAGCAGTACATACATTTAGTTAGGCAAACCATAAACTGAATAATCTTTAACTTTTTTTTTAATTCCCCAAATTTCAGAATACTTTAGGGTCTGACTGGTTTGGTTCCTTAGCCCAGCATACTTCCTCTTACCCCACAACCTCTTTAGATCCCTCTATCTCCCGCTCTTACTTTTATAAATGTATTGACAGACCTCGCGGAATCTGTGCTAGATCTATCACACTTCTACTTTGAATTTTTGGGGGTATTAATTTATAAGAGCCATTTTTCCAAATATCTGTGGAACTAAGCAATTATCAGAGTTTCAATGTGACCAGTAAACACTACGAAAACTAGTTTCAGTAAGATGAAGAGTATGAAGCACTTAGTCAAAGGCAATGCATTTAAGGATCACAATTCTTCCATTAGCTGCTGAAGTATTATGATTTCATATGGCATTGCGTATGGTATATCAAATCACACAGTCACTAGGGAACGCAGTAATAGCAGTACACAACGCAGATAGCTTTTCAAAGGAAAACGATGATAAGAGTTTAAATAACTACATTTTTTCTAACATAAAAAAATCCTCAGTAGTGTATTTTTCTATTACACACACACACACACACACACAGACACACACACACACACACACATACTTTTACAAAAATAAGCCAAATGAAGTTGAAAAGTAATTTAGAAGTCACTCTAGTCAACTGTTCAACCATTATGATTTGTCATGTAATTAAATCTTTACTAATTACAAAAAAGTGCATATTACTTCTTTGTCTACCATGGAAACATTTATGCAGTAACTAAACAAAAATCCGTAATTTTATATCTGAGATGATACCTTCTGAGAAAACTGAAATGGATAATGGCAACAAAGACACCTCCTTAATTAGTCGAAGGAAAAGGCACCACCAAAATCTTTCGGACATTTGAAGTCATCAGCAGAGGTTGCACACCTTCCATTTAAATCCTCATGAGGCACAACAGTCCAAACTAATGCTGCTTTTAGAGTTCCCTTATCAGGGAATCAGAGTGTGATAGTGAAGTCAGCTTACTTCAAATCTTAATATGGGTAGAACAGAAGACAAGAGCTAACTCTCTTCTATTTAGTATCCTTTTATACTGCTGTTTTACTTAAATCTCTGCTTCTTCCCCATCTGTAACCATCCCATAGACATAACAGTCGATTTATTTTCAGTTAAATGACCCACTTCATGGAAGAAGCAGAATAACCCACTTTAATGGTATTTCTTTCTAACGATAAATGTGTTGCTTGATTAATATGCTACCTCTTGTGATAAAATCAGAGCTTTTGAAACTGGCACTATAATCTAGGTTTTAATATAGGATAGTATATGTCTGATAGGTTGTCTTCATACACTGTTGAATTATATAAGCCCACATGTTGCATGAGGTCACAAGTCCTTCCTTAAGTCTTTTGTTCTGCTTGAACATTTGAAGTTCTGTTTCTCTTTCCCTTTGTCTTTCCACCAATGAAATCCTGCTTCTTATGCCTTATCCCACTTTGAGCATGAGATGTCTATTTCTTTCAGACTGCTTTTTCCTATCCTGCTGCTGCTATTTTCCCCAAGCAGGGAGGCTCCTGTCACTTACTATTGTGATGCTGTTTTCCAGGCTCTTTCTGCTTCCCAGTTCTTATTTAATCTAAATTGGTTCATTTGTCTCTTAGGCTATGTCTAGACTACAAGCCTCTTTCAAAAAAGAGTGTCTAGACTGCGACCAGTACTCTCGAAAAAGCAAGCCGCTTTTTCGAAAGAGAGCACCTAGCCAGTCTGGATGTTCTCTTTTGAAAAAGCACAGTTTGAATTACATAGCGCCTTTTTTTGAAAGAGCACTTTCAAAAAAAGGTGTTATTCCTCGTAAAACAAGGTTTTCTGTGGTTGAAAAAACTGCCGCGTTCTTTTGATTTACTTTTGAAAGAACACAGCAGCCATCTAGATACAGGGAAAGTTTTTTCGAAAAAAGGCCACTTTTTAAAAAAAAAACCCTGTAGTCTAGACACACCCTTAGATAAATGAAAATCTGTTTCTGCAAGCAATGAAGGCTAGCAATCAGCTTTATTAAATGGGATGGGTCAGTATCTTCATTTTTTTATTTTGTAGCTCACAATGTTGTGCGACGTAAGGGTCCTCCCCAGGAAGATTGAACAGAAATTTGGAATTCAATGATAGCTGCTTTTCTATTTTCATGGGTGAATCAAATTCTTCTGTATTAAATATTCTAGGCAGATGCCGCCCTTTGAAGTCAAAGTGTTTCAAGCTGAAAATTTCAGCATTCCTTTTGACTAAAATCAGCAGAACTTCTATCAGAGTCTGCCCTTGCAAACTGAATCTTGCTGTTAGAAATGTTGGCAAATCTGCCCTTCAGAAACCCACCCAGTTATTTAAGGGATGAACCATGAAGAAGTGTGCACAATATGGCCAGCAGTAATTGTTTGGTTTTTGTTAATTCAAACTGTTTAGTCTGGCTTTTAAACTTCCAGTGGAATCCCCAGCACTGTTTTATTTTTTATATTTAGATGTGGTAGAATTTCATTTATATTTTTTAATAATTTTGACAGATAAAAATAATACTTATTGTGAAGCATTTTTTCAGCTTTTGTCCATTTAAATTTGCACTGTTGCAGGAAATTATGGGGCAATTTAATGATAGTACACGTTGAGATCCAAAAAATTAAAGCTTTACAACCATGAACACACAAATTGTCAACATCACATGTCAACAAATGCAAATCAAACTCTAAGAAGTTCCCAAGCAGCCCATTTTTCTTATTTAGCCAATTTGTAAACTTCGACATTTATCAATGGAAATTACTGGTTTGGGTGGGAATTATGTAATCTACCTTTCACTGACATTTTTAAAAAATCTAATCCTTCCACGCCTAACTATGTTGCTATCTCAGAGCAACTTAAAGTGTGTTGAATAATAGCATTCTCAGTGCACAAAATGGTCTTCCTAGGTGACATGTGAGTCTCTCATTTGGGGAGGCTACTCTGCAGTTTTGCCTTGTATTTACTAAACCAAATGATATACAGCAGGGGTAGGAAAACGCCGGCCCATGGGCCAGATGTGATTCATCAGGGTTAGCTGCTGGTGGGTCACCAGACAGTTTGTTTACCTATGTGTCCACAGGCATGGCCACTTGCAGCTCCTAGTGGCTAACATTCACCATTCCTGGACAACAAGAAATGCGAGGGGCCATACCAGTGGACGAAGCCTATGGCGACCTGCCAGCAGCTAACCCTGACAAACTGTGTCTGGCCAACATGATGGAGATTCACCCCGATCTACAGGAAGATTAATGCACAAAAGGAGTAGGCCATCACCAACCTACTTTCCAAAGCTCATTTGAAATCTGGAGTAAATAAGATTACTGGTCTGTAATGACACAGAAACATTCCTTGTACCCAATCACCCTATCCTCCTATCCACACACCCATTCAATTTTCAGTCAAAACAAGTTTTGGGGTGCTGCTACTCAGCCCCAGAATTCCCAGGTGTCAGAGAGCCACTCCTGACTGCATTGCTACTCAAAAGTTCATTGACTCCCCAGAACTGATAGACCTGTGCACAGACTGGGAGGCCATGCTGAGAAAAGATAGACAACCACCTAAAAATCATCACAATTCCCCTCTGATCCTTGTGTCATGGTTCTAGTCTCAGCTCCCCCCTTGATGCACAGAAGTAGAACTTCAGTTCAATCTGGTTTGCTAACATTTAAAAGTCTTGCTCCTCCTGGGGAGATTTGTGAACGTACCCTGCTTGCAAGAGCAGGTTAAATGAAACAGGGAACGAATGTCTTGCTTTCTGGCTTCTCTTCCCACCAAGAATAGCCAGAATCCCAGCAGTAGGAAAAGGCAAGTCCCAGCTTTGCCTTTCAGTGATCAAAGGAGGAAAGTTTAGCCACCAGGGCTATGTCTAGACTGCAGGCTTCTTTCGAAAGAGGCTCTTTCGAAAGAGCCTCTTTCGAAAGATCGCGTCTAGACTGCAGGCGGATCTTTCGAAAGAGAAATCCGCTTTTTCGAAAGAGAGCACCCAGCGAGTCTGGATGCTCTCTTTCGAAGACGGCCTCTTTACATTGAAGAACGCCTTCTTTCGAAAGAGGAACTTTCGAAAGAAGGCGTTCTTCCTCGTGAAATGAGGTTTACCGCCATCGAAAGAAAAGCCGCGTTCTTTCGAAATAATTTCGAAAGAACGCGGCTTGAGTCTGGACGCAGGGGAAGTTTTTTCGGGAAAAGGCTACTTTTCCCGAAAAAACCCCTGAGTCTGGACACGGCCCAGGAGAAAACTGCGGGGTCTGGCATGAAAACCAAGTTTGCAGAAGTTCCCCAAATGGGATCACACAAGATGGCAATAACATGTTTACATGTTCACTTTCAGGAACTGAGCCCAGACCCAGGGACAGGCAGCTTTGTCTCTACAGAAGGGCTCAACAAAGCATTAGAGAGGAGAGTCCCACTTTAGCAGAGAAAAGGTCTCATATCCTGGGGAAAGTCACACATTGGGCATAACTATAGAGAAATGGGAACCATGAATTGGGGTCTGTTATAGGGTATGAGAAGTATAGGAAAAGTATGCCGCCTTTTAGGCACTTGGCTGTCTCATCTCAGCATGGCCTCCCAGTCTGTGTGCAGGTCTAATGATCCTGGGAAGTGGACGACCTCTTGGGCAGCAATGCAATGGGGGAGTGGTCCCTGACTATTGGAATCATGGGAATGGGCATCAGCACCCCTGAAGATGTCTCATCTGAAAATCACGTGGATGTGGGGGTAGCAGGATAGGTCCTGATTTCCTCCAGATTTCACATGCAATGGCAGTGGCAGCAGCTGGGATGGGTGGTGTGACGGCGCGTTGGGGGTCCCCCGTCTCCTGCACCCCGAAATGGCACAAGAAGACTGCACCAGCTGGTGGAATAGAGGAAGTTTATTGCCTCTCCAGGATACAGCACAGCACAGATGTAATCTGGTCACAGAGCTGGGCTAGGATGCCTCAGGCCCCCTTGAGATGGGGGGAGACTGGGCCCCTAAACTCCAGCCCCTTTCCCTAGGCTGTCTCCTCCATGCTCCCAGACAGCAACTAACTCACCCTCTTTCAGCCCTGCCCCCCCCCCAGCCAGGGCAGCATTCCACCTTCCTTTGTTTCTCCCCATGGGGGGTAGGCTGGTTCAACCGGTATGGTACCTTTGCATAATAAGGTTTTCCCTGCTGGGTCTTGCTCCAGACAGCAGAGGTCACCACAGCCCAGCAAGTACCCCCACTACATCACAGGTGGCCACACAGCAGCACTAAAGCCTCACTCTGGAGCAAGAAGGCAGCCCAAGCCCATGAATCATAGAATCATAGAATCATAGAATAATAGGACTGGAAGGGACCTCGAGAGGTCATCGAGTCTAGCCCCCCGCCCTCAAGGCAGGATCAAGCTCCGTCTACACCATCCCTGACAGATGTCTATCTAACCTGTTCTTAAATATCTCCAGAGAGGGAGATTCCACCACCTCCCTTGGCAATTTATTCCAATATTTGACCACCCTGACAGTTAGGAATTTTTTCCTAATGTCCAATCTAAACCTCCCCTGCTGCACTTTAAGCCCATTACTCCTTGTCCTGTCCTCAGAAACCAAGAGGAACAAATTTTCGCCTTCCTCCTTGTGACACCCTTTTAGATATTTGAAAACCGCTATCATGTCCCCCCTTAATCTTCTTTTTTCCAAACTAAACAAGCCCAGTTCATGAAGCCTGGCTTCATAGGTCATGTTCTCTAAACCTTTAATCATTCTTGTCGCTCTTCTCTGTACCCTTTCCAATTTCTCCACATCTTTCTTGAAATGTGGCGCCCAGAACTGGACACAGTACTCCAGCTGAGGCCTAACTAGTGCAGAATAGAGCGGCAGAATGACTTCACGAGTTTTGCTTACAACACACCTGTTGATACAACCTAGAATCATATTTGCTTTTTTTGCAACAGCATCACACTGTTGACTCATATTCAACTTGTGGTCCACTATGACCCCTAGATCCCTTTCCGCCATGCTCCTTCCTAGACTGTCGCTTCCCATCTTGTATGTATGGAACTGATTGTTCCTTCCTAAGTGGAGCACTCTGCATTTCTCCTTATTAAACCTCATCCTGTTTACCTCTGACCATTTCTCTAACTTGCTAAGGTCATTTTGAATTATGTCCCTATCCTCCAAAGAAGTTGCAACCCCACCCAGTTTGGTATCATCTGCAAACTTAATAAGAGTACTCTCTATCCCAATATCTACATCATTGATGAAGATATTGAATAGTACGGGTCCCAAAACAGACCCTTGAGGAACTCCACTTGTTATCCCTTTCCAGCAGGATTTAGAACCGTTAACAACAACTCTCTGACTACGGTTATCCAGCCAATTATGCACCCACCTTATCGTGGCCCTATCTAAGTTATATTTGCCTAGTTTATCAATAAGAATATCATGCGAGACCGTATCAAATGCCTTACTAAAGTCTAGGTATATGACATCCACCGCTTCTCCCTTATCCACAAGGCTCGTTATCTTTTCAAAGAAAGCTATCAGATTAGTTTGGCATGACTTGTTCTTCACAAACCCATGCTGGCTATTCCCTATCACTTTATTACTTTCCAAGTGTTTGCATACGATTTCCTTAATTACCTGCTCCATTATCTTCCCTGGGACAGACGTTAAACTGACCGGTCTATAATTTCCTGGGTTGTTCTTATTCCCCTTTTTATAGATGGGCACAATATTTGCCCTTTTCCAGTCTTCTGGAATCTCCCCTGTCTGCCATGATTTTTCAAAGATCATAGCTAAAGGCTCAGATACCTCCTCTATCAGCTCCTTGAGTATCCTGGGATGCATTTCATCAGGACCTGGTGACTTGCTGACATCTAACTTTCCTAAGTGATTTTTAACTTGTTCTTTGTGTATCCTATCTTCTAAACTTACCCTCTCTCTGCTTGTATTCACTACGTTAGGCACACCTCCAGACTTCTCGGTGAAGACCGAAACAAAGAAGTCATTGAGCATCTCCGCCATTTCCAAGTTCCCTGTTACTGCTTCTCCCTCCTCGCTAAGCAGTGGGCCTACCCTGTCCTTGGTCTTCCTCTTGCTTTTAATGTATTTATAAAAGGTCTTCTTGTTTCCCTTTATGCCTGTAGCTAGTTTGATCTCATTTTGTGCCTTTGCCTTTCTAATCTTGCCCCTGCATTCCCGTGTTGCTTGCCTATATTCATCCTTTGTTAGTTGTCCTAGTTTCCATTTTTTATATGACTCCTTTTTTATTTTGAGATCATGCAAGATCTCCTTGTTAAGCCAAGCTGGTCTTTTGCCATATTTTCTATCTTTCCTACACAGCGGAATTGTTTGCTTTTGGGCCCTTAACAACGTCCCTTTGAAATACTTTGAATGAGATGGGGGAGGGGGATTCTATGAAGCCTAGGACAGAGAACAAGCCAGGGAGGAGCTCTGCCACCCTCTTGACAAAGGCAGGAAAGGGAAGAGAGGCAATCCTCACATCTGAACATCACAGAGAGTCTCCAAAAACAGAAAAACAAGCAAATGATGAGCCTCCAGAAAGAGGTGACCTACACCTGGCATTTGGTCCCTGCATGACCAGCCTTTTCTCCCCCTGTGGATATAGGCAAATTAAAGCCTCTTATACATGCTACTCATGATGGTCTTTATAAAAATATTAGAGAGATGTAGTCGAAGTTGGTTATTTTCATCTGTGGCCTATTCACTTGTATCTTTTTGCAAAGTCTCTGGTACTCTG
This sequence comes from Pelodiscus sinensis, assembly GCF_052426305.1. NCBI lineage: Eukaryota > Metazoa > Chordata > Testudines > Trionychidae > Pelodiscus > Pelodiscus sinensis. Next base: position 193,602,383 of record NC_143052.1, read on the forward strand.
CCAATGTAGTGGATTCTGTGCAACCTTACAGGCAGCCGTTCAAGTAGGGGGATGAAATGCAGAGCACTGACCCTTTCCCTTTACTGAAAGCAAAAAGAAGGTTTTCCCCTTCACTCTCTTTTCAGGGCTTAGAGGAGCTCGGCTGTGCTAGCACTCTACCTTGTCCTACCACCTCTTCATTGACTGATGAAAAAAGGAAGCATGAAGAAGAATATTCAGTGGCAGGAGTAGTAGGAGATATAGCTGGATGGGGATTTTATGGGACTTTAGGTCCTCCTGATAGTAAGTGGATCAGCACCAGCATCTGACAAGAGTAGAAGAACTGACGAAGCTGGAGGTCACCTATTTTTCTTCCTTCTTCTCCTGTGAGAGCTTTTCCCCTGCTGATCCCTCTGCCTGCCAAGTGGGGAAAAGGGAAGTAGACAGAGCCTGGTGCCTCCAGCTCATCCTTCATGAGTAAAGGGATTTTCTCACCGAAACTTCCCCAGCCCAGCCAAAATGGAGGGTGTTAGGTTAATCTTTCTACATAGTTGCATTCTCTATGGCCGTGTCCAGACTCAGGGGTTTTTTCGGGAAAAGTAGCCTTTTGTCCTAAATTGTTGTTTTTACAGATATAGAATCATAGAATACTAGGACTGGAAGGGACCTTGAGAGGTCATCGAGTCCAGTCCCCTGCCCTCATGGCAGGACCAAATACTGTCTAGACCATCCCTGATAGACATTTATCTAACCTACTCTTACATATCTCCAGAGATGGGGATTCCACAACCTCCCTGGGCAATTTATTCCAGTGTTTGACCACCTTGACAGTTAGGAACTTTTTCCTAATGTCCAACCTAAACCTCCCTTGCGGCAGTTTAAGCCCATTGCTTCTTGTTCTATCCTCAGAGGTCAAGATGAACAAGTTTTCTCCCTCCTCCTTATGACACCCTTTTAGATACCTGAAAACAGCTATCATGTCCCCCCTTAGTCTTCTCTTTTCTAAACTAAACAAACCTAATTCTTTCAGCCTTCCTTCAAAGGTCATGTTCTCTAGACCTTTAGTCATTCTTGTTGCTCTTCTTTGGACCCTCTCCAATTTCTCCACATCTTTCTTGAAATGCGGTGCCCAGAACTGGACACAATACTCCAACTGAGGCCTATCCAGCGCAGAGTAGAGCGGAAGAATGACTTCTCTTGTCTTGCTCACAACATGCCTGTTAATGCATCCCAGAATCACGTTTGCTTTTTTTGCTACAGCATCACACTGCTGATTCATATTCAGCTTGTGGTCCACTATAACCCCTACATCCCTTTCTATAGGGATATATTAGGGATATAGTCCAATAATATCTCTAGATATTGGCAATTTAGTGTGATTGGTCATCTCTACTCAAGATAGAATTCAATTATAATAAATAGGAGATGCTGCTGGATAAGTCTTAGTTATATGAATCAACAGAGATTTATGGAGGTGTTTTACAAAGTCTGACCATATGGTATTTTTATTAATAATATATGCAAACAGCAAAAAGGGTACCTAGCCATAGGCTGTAAGAGCCATGACATTACATAACAAAACTGTTGCTGCACATTTCAACATAGTCCAACACTAGCAGTGGCTCTGGTCAGTCCTAGCAGTCCCCTTTTTTGCAGAACACTAATATTTCCTCCTGCAAAATGTCTCTGTATTATAAGCCACAAGAAAAGCTAATATTTCAGCCTAATATTGACGTATTAGCAAAACATGGATATTAGCATAGATTTTCTAGAGAAAGAATATAATCAGCAAGAATCTCCAAAAAAAATTTCAGGTACTGAATGAACAGTACAGTGCTTGATCTCCTTGTAATATAAACCCAAGTACTGCAATATTTCTGGTAAAGAAGCTGAAGGAGGAAATGTGAGAGAAGAAAACAAAAAGAAGCATCAGCACCACCTGCTGTTTTTTCTAAACCATAGACACAGTTACTTATTAATTAACCTTTTTGAAACACCACAATCATAGACTTGGAAGAGATCTCAGGAGGTGATTGAATCCAACCCCTGCTAAAAGCAGGAACAATCCCAACTAAATCATCCCAGCCAAGGCTTTCTCAAGCCAGGAATTAAAAACCTCTAAGGATAGAGATTCCACATCTCCTTAGACAACCCATTCCAGTGCTTCACCACCCTCTTAGGGTACGGCTACACCGTGGAGGGTTTTCGGAAGAGGTATGCAAATAGTGCCAGTTACACGGGGCCAAATGACGGAAAAAGACCCTCTTTCGAAAGCCCCCTTTTTCCTCATAAAATGAGGTGTACAGGGGCTTTTGAAAGAGGGCTTTTTTTCTGACACTTGGGCCCATATAGACGAGGCCAAATGGCCAAAAAGCCTCTTCTGGGGAAAAAAAATGGAAAAAGGTATGCAAATGCAAACGCTGAAAAGAAAACACAGTGTAGCTGTACCCTTAGTAAAATAGTTTTTCCTAATATCCAACCCAGACCTCCCCCACTACAACTTGAGATCATTGCTCTTCATTCTGTCATCTGTCATCATTGAGAATAGCCTCTCTCCATCCTCTTTGGAACCCTCCAATGCGTCCACATCCTTTCTGTAATGGGGGCGAGGCCATAATTGTATGCAATACTCCAGATGTGGCCTCACCAGTGCCAAATAAAGGGGAATAATCACTTCTCTAGGTCTGCTGGCAATGCTCCTACTAATGCACCCCAATATACCTTTAGCCTTCTTGGCTACAAAGTACAGTACACTGTTGATGTCATGTCAAGCTTTAGTTCAGTAAAATCCAAACAACCCTCTTTGAACAACATTAACTCCCTTAGTAGTCTGTACTATAAAAGCAATAGCTAGCTTAACACTACTACCACCATAAGTCAAGATATTTTGGGTTTTAACACAGGATCCTGAGCTTTTTTGCTAATTTTACCTCTAATTACATTATTTAAAAAATCACTAAGTCTCATTTTAAAAGGGCCATTATTCTAAAAAAGGGATTTAGGTGAACATACAGACAGGCTAGTGGGTGTTCCAAAGCATTTAGGGTATGTCTACACTACCCCGCTAGTTCGAACTAGCGGGGTAATGTAGGCATCCCGCAATTGCAAATGAAGCCCGGGATTTGAATTTCCCGGGCTTCATTTGCATAAGCGGGGCGCCGCCATTTTTAAATCCCCGCTCGTTCGAACCCCGTGCCGCGCGGCTACATGGGGCACGAACTAGGTAGTTCGAACTAGGCTTCCTAGTTTGAACTACCGTTATTCCTCATTCCACGAGGAGTAATGGTAGTTCGAACTAGGAAGCCTAGTTCGAACTACCTAGTTCGTGCCCCGTGTAGCCGCGCGGCACGGGGTTCGAACGAGCGAGGATTTAAAAATGGCGGCGCCCCGCTTATGCAAATGAAGCCCGGGAAATTCAAATCCCGGGCTTCATTTGCAATTGCGGTATGCCTACATTACCCTGCTAGTTCGAACTAGCGGGGTAGTGTAGACATACCCTTAGGAAGCTTAGGAGCCTATTTTCCATTGATTTCAATAAGAGATAGGTACATAACCTGGTAAGTGCTTTCAAAAATTGAAAAAGTACTCTACCTGCATTTTTAGGTGCCTAGAAAAACCTTTGAAAATCAGTTCCTAATTCACTTTTGAAAATGGTACTTGAGTGCTTTTGAAGATATTCCCCTAGGCCTCATTTTAATTTGGGAACAACATTTTATTGCATCATAAACTAAGGATATGTTCAGTTAAAAAAATCATAGTTGATGTGTATTCTCATTTAACAGCTCACACTTTTCTTCCACAGAGAGATAAATATGAAATACAGTAAATAAATGGTATTGATATATATGTTATCAAAGAGACAAACATTGACGTTTATACATAATAGATGACCCCCAGTTTTTAAGAAAGTTGGATTTCTTCCTGACTGAAGGAGAGAGAAAAGCATGAGATGACCAGCCTATGTTCAATTCAGTTTTACCTTATCACATTTTCAGCAAGTTATAAATTTTATATATATGAAGGGCAAACGCTTTTGGCACAAATACACATATTTACAAGCAAATATGCTCGTTCACACTACATTACATTCATTCACATGTGAATGCCCAAGCCAGAAGGGTAGGAATACAGAGCCAATTGTAAGTTGTTCATAAACAAATGTTTCCACAATTTACCCCCTGTAAGTGTGTCAGAGAGAGCTGTCAATTGGTCTGGTGAGACCCAACTAAAAAGCTCCAGAAGAAACTGTTCCTTTAAAATCATTCAACCTGGGAATCCTATGATTTGCAATGATTTGTAAATTAGTGTGCTGTATTAATCTTTAAGTACTGTCAAAAAGGACATAACAGCAACGCTCCTTAAAAATGTACCAAGAGAAGGAGGGAGGGGGGGAATCTAAGAAAAGCATTAGACACTAAACATCTGTAAATGTATATGGATAGATTAATACTGAACATCTAAAGTAGCTTTTATAGAACTTACTGTGGGATAGGGGTGTGAGCAGAACACGGTGTACTTTCGGATTACACCATTTAACTTAAAGGGGGGGAGCCAGGACACAAACACAGTGGATGGTGAAGCTGCAGCTGCTTTAACTCCAGCAGGAGGACCTGGAACTGAAAGAGCAATATGTATAATTATCGAAGTGAACCAAAGCAATAGAAACACACTGATCTATACAGTACAATACATCTAAGAAGAAAACAGCTCAAAGGTTTTACTGTACTCAAGAAATAGAAAAAAAAAGGGAAAGAAATCCTAAGAAAAAATTGTGTTCAGTGAAGTGTTTGTTATAATTAACATTTTACATGTCAACCTCCCACCCATAAATCCTAATGAATCTTTGTAGAGATTGCATGTGTGAAATTACATTTTCTACATATGTATAATATAAATGTGCATATGTTTATACACATATATATGCACACATTTAATTATTTATTTCATTAAATAATGTAATATTTGTACCGCAAACTGTGAAAAACAACTAATTAAGGCTGCACAGTTAAAAATTCAAGTCAGGCAATGCCAAATTTAATTTTCTGTGTACAACATTAACCCTGCCTCCCTTTTATTTGCATTATGAGAAAGGATGTAATGATATGCACTCATATTTCTTAAGCATTATTATATAATATAATTGTCTACAACTTCAGATATATAGAGCTAGCCTTTTTTTATTGTGTACAATTTGTGTATGTCAGAATGCCCATAAATATGAAACTTATATGACAAGTATGCAATAAACTTTATTTCTTACAACATACTACAAAGACTATTTAGTATGAGAGCTGGTTGATTTTTTTTTTTTTGACAGAATGCTTTTCCACTGGAAAATGCAAGTCCATAAAAATCTAAATGTTTTGTGTAAATGAGATCATTTCAACAAAATTTTCTATGGGAAAAATTCAGAATATTTCATTTTCGTAATGTCAAAATGTTTTGTTTAGATAGAGTTGAAAATTTTCATTCCAACATTATCATTTCAACTTACATTACATTAAATATTGTCATTATAGATACACATGTAATATAAAAATCAAAACAGTTCAACACTATCATAAACAAATGTTTTGAAAGTATGGAAACAAACCTTTTTTTGGTCCCAAATAAAAGAAAAATCTGAATTTTTGCTTTGTGGGAAATGTTAGCATTTTGCTCTGATTCTGCTTTTTAAAAAAATAATATTGTAGTCTCCCATGGAGTGGAGATTTTGGTTGCTGCGCTGGTCTTTTCAGTATCATAGAACATGGGTTCCCAAACTTTTTGACACGGGGATCAGTAAATCCATTCATGAGCTTTTGGAGGACCGGTAACATTCATTTGCATATTTGCGTATTCAATAAGCAAATGATGAATATTCAAATAAGTTGTTTCTGGTCCTCCCAAAGCCCCCAGTGCCAGTGTTAGCAAAGCTTTTGATACAGTCACCCACAATATTCTTGCCAGCAAGTTAAAGGAATATGAATTGGATAAATGGACTGTAAGATGGATAGAAAGCTAGCTAGATCAGGGTTTAGTTGGAACCCGTTTTTTTTCCGTACTGTCTTTTGCAGCCCAAAAATATAAATGCATATAAAAAAAAGAATGAAAAATTAATAAATTTTCAGAGTTTCACTCAGCTGCATCCTCCACCCAGCCTGGGTCAGGGCTTGGGGGACCAGGTGCCACATGAGCACTTCAGAAGGCGGGAGCAGGAGCAGATTGGGGGTAGGGTATCTGGCTGAGAGGGAGAGTGCAAGGAAGGGTAGGGTTGCCAGGTGTCCAGTTTTGTACTGGACAGTTCGGTATTTGAAGGTTTTGTCTGGGAAAGAAATTGAGAAATTACCAGACATATAAAATGCCTGGTATTTTCTAATTCGGTACGTTTTATTATAATTAGGTGTATTAGTCCTTAGCTGCCTGCCTGGTAGATGTGCTCACACTGTCTGAGTGTGTCTACCTGCCAGGCAGTTCACAATTACTCCAGGGAGGGTATGTGGGGGGGGAGGGGGCAAAATGGAATTCCCGGCCAGACTCACTCATCTGCCAGGGTCTGCATGTGCCCAGGTCAGTCTCGCTTCCCCCCTTTCTCTTCCCGATTTCCCCAGTCCAGCCCTGCTGCCCCCGACCAGCCCTGCTTCCAGCGGCCGGTTCCCCCCTGCCACCCACCAATCTCCCCCGGTCAGCCCCGCTCCGCCGACGACCCCCCCCCACGCCAGCCCCACTGCCCCCGTCCAGCCCTGCTTCTAGCAGCTGATTCTCCCATCCTCCTCCTCCTGATCTCCTCCGGCCAGCTCCCCCTACTCTCCCCACCCCGTGCAGCCCTGGTTCTGCCGCCTGCCCTCTCTGATCTCCACCACCGGACAGCCCCGCTACCCCCAACCCTGCTTCCGCTGCCCACCTGCCCGCCCCCTCATCTCTGCGGGACAGCTTCCCCTCCTCCTCCCAGCTCACCCCGCTCTGTTCCCCTCCCGGCAGCCATGCTGAGGCCCGGTATTTTTTTCGTGAGGCCCAGTACCGGGCCGCGGCCCATAGTTTGGGAAATGCTGTCATAGAAAATTTGCTACTAAATACATGCCATCTTAGGCCCTGGTTCTACAAGCTGATCTGCATAGACAGAACTTTAAACATGTCCAGATCCTCACTGAAATTAAAAGGACCCACATAGATAGTAAGGTCTGCTTGCAAGAGAAAGCTAGTGCAATTGGGGTCTATGTTTGCAGCTATATTTTGTTTCATAGCTATATGCCTTAGCCTTTGAAATGCATTTAAGGAAAACTTCAGTTTCTACATGTGCACAGATAAATCAACTTTGTCACACACTGCCAGTCAACTACATCTAATATTTTCTCAAAACAGTGTAAGAAAGATGATTGGTAAATACCTCTAAGTATAATTTTGCCTAAGATGAATCCATTCAAAATATTACAAAATATTCCTGAAATCCTGCATTTTCTATTTATACTGTATTGAGAATGTTACTAAGGGTCCAAATGATGAGCTCATAATTCTCATCCCAATTGCTCCTCCTCACATCCTTTCTCTGAAAGGCTAATTCATTTAGTAAATCCAAAGCAATTATTGATGTTTGACTGCATTCAGCTCAATATTTATAATCAGTTCATTAGAAATGCTATTCATGACTACTGCTGAAGAGTGAAACCTGGCTCTTCTTGGTAATTACTTAGCCCAGTGGGAGATTCTTTATGGTTAGTAATGTCTCTTGAAAATCACTGCCACTAGATATGAGAGTTTAAAATAATGTATTGCCAAATTAGTATCTGATCCATTGGGAGAGGTTCTGACGGGAGTGGCTCTTAGCTGTCAGCTGCTAAAGGATTAATTCAAAATTGATGTAGAGTTTTACAGATACATGAAAAGCTTTACTTTTCACTGGATTTCTATATTTTCTTCTATAAGATGTAGATACTAACAAACTTTAATTGCTAATCATTTTTCATTTTACATGTTTACTCAAAAAACCCAGAAGGGAATATTGCTGGGACATGTAAATCCAAGTTTGTTTTTACTAAACTATGAAATCCAGTAATCTCAGTTTCTTTCTAGATATATGCAAACATACATATACACACAAACAGCTTCTGTATTCAAGAAACGTACTCAAAGCCGTCAATGTCTCTGGTTTTGGTTTTCTATCATGGAGCATAGAATGGGCTTATACAATAAAATAGCTGGGATGTTTATTAAATATGGTTCTTGAATATTCTGCAGACCCTACATTTGGTAGTACTGTGTGCTGTTGATCATGTTACTGACAGACATGCTCACCTACTCATAGTCATACACTGGTAGCCACTGTCACCCATTGTCTCTCTTTTCTATGGAACTGACAGTATAGCTAGGCAGGAAATTGACTTCCCAATGTGCTCGAGGTTTTCAGATTTTTAATGTTTTTCTATCCCACAACAGAATGAAAAATAGAAATCTCAACAAATGTTGAGAGCTGATAATCTAGAAAAAAAGTATCAAAAGTTTCAAACCAATTCATTTTGAAAATGTCCAGACAGGACTTTGATAATTTTATTTCCTTTAAAAAAATGTTTACACTGAGAAATTGATTGAAACCAACCTGTTCTTATTAAAAGTTTAGATTTTGACTAACATATTTTCCCATGAAAAAGTATTCTTTGGAAAATTCCTGTCTGACTGTGCCTAATAACTTCTGGTGATGATAAGACCAATGATCCCACATGCTCTCTCAAAATGGGCTAATGGCTATTGAGTTATTAACAGGGCTGAATTCATAGGTGATCTTTTGGTGACAGCCTGAGATTTCCATCATTCTCACAAGCTCTTTGAGTCCTCTAATTTCTAAGAGGGACAAGCTCAACATGGCATGTACTATGGACTGCTCTTCAGTGACTGTCAGGGTGAGACAGAATAAAGGTGTATTAAGAGGACTCCATACTGAAAAGCGAAACATCACTTAAAGCTGCCCAGCTGTCCTTGCGATCAGATATTGGACACCAAGCTCATTCTCTGGACCAACAGGATCTTAAAAATGGCCTAGATAGCACATTTTCATCCTATGCAGGAAAGGAAGCATGCTGTATTGTCCCTGTGGCTGGGTGGAAATGTATTGAAAGACTGTAGGTGAGAGAGGAGGGGCAAAACTAACATGGGGAGGACAAGGACACTGAGAGGACTAGGATGAGGAACAGAATTTATTGACGGAGAAGAGTGGGGATCCAGAGCAGCTCCCAAGAGCTCTCTCACAGCAAGTGTACAAGCAGCCTATTTTTCTTCACAGTACCAGACAGCAGGGAGGCAAAGGTGCCATGAATGGTATGTCTGAGGCCTCTATATATCACCTCTGGGACAGCAAAGCTTTGCCCTGTACACAGGATTCTGACTCTGCAGCATACAAAACACTCCACATTTTTGGCATGCATGCGCGTGCGCGTGCGCTCACACACACACACACACACACACACACACACACACACACACAACCTGCTGCCTATACTGTTATTCCTTCTAGACAATAGGAACAAAATGTCTTAAAATAGAAAAGTGATTTTGAAAAGAAATAAAGGCACATGTATATTACGGGATTAGCCAAGTCCCAAAAGCTACATGTGGCAGCTATGCAGTAATACAGAAGTCAAGCACAGCAGATTAAGGCCATACTGAGCGGTGCGTACCCAAGTTTAAGCATCTTTTTTGAACACAGCCTTGAGTGAGTTAATAAACCCAGATTCTCAGCTCGGCAAACTGATATAGTTCCATTGAAATCAATGGGACTATGCTAATTTACACTAGCTGAGGATCTGGTTCAATGGGCCTATCTAATGAAGAATACAGATTCATTGTTTCAATTATGGTTTTATAATGTATCATTTCCAATAAAGAAATATGAAGGAAATAATTCAATCCCCATGCTATCAAATACAATAGTTTGTGAAAATGCAATTTAAATCCAATGAAGGAGACAATTAGAAAATCTATTTTAATTTTTAATGATCAGTAAAATAAATCCATGGGTGAAGAAGACACTTGGCTTATGAATAGCTCTGCTGAGAGTGAAAAGGGCACAGCAAATGCAATGAATTCTTAAAATAGGAAGTTCTTACTCCATTTCTCATTGTGCTATGAGGATCTCTGAGAGGAACAATGACTTTTTGGAAGGCTCATGGAGAGAAAAGTTATGCAAAAACATAAATGATGTCACTTTAATAGGAAGCCTCACTTCATATGCCCAGCTGGATCCTGGTTCATTTCCTAAGTTCAACCGCATCTATAGCTAATCGCTGGTGTCTAAAATCAGCATAGACTATTACAAAAAGACTATTACAAAAATTCAAATACAAACTCATTTTCTCTAGCCTGATTTCCTTGCCACTGGGATTATTGTTTAAATTTGCTAGTTGGGAAGAAAATATTTGGGCCATTTCAGGGATAGTAGAGATATTCTGGATTCATGGTTGCATATATCAGAGGTAAGGATGCATATTTAAGTGATGAATGGCCATAATGAGCCCCTATCAATATTAAAGGGACATATCATTCATTGATTTCAGGAAAACTTCACAATGATGTAAAAACTAAACAAACCTCCTCCAAATGATATAGAAGTAGAAGGCTTGATGATATCCTGAATGAGTTTATTACTGAAGATCAGATTAGTCTGTCCTCATTTTAAGTAGAGATGACCATAAGTGGAAGATATGAGCTTGCCAGATCAGAACTCTCCCAAAATATTAAAGTTGTTCAGTTGTTGCATTTTAAAAAAATACTAACACTCTTAAAATTAATTTTCCTGCTTAGATCCTTTCCTGAAATGGGATCTTAATCTTTAACATGGATATAAGGAATGAATAAATAGAAATGTCCAGGTTTTTTTTTAAACTATGCACACAGCATGGAGCTTGTGCTCACAACTCAAGAGCTATGCATTCAAATCCCAATTTGTGAATACACCCTGGATGCTGTGGTCACTTTCTTTGAAAATCTGGGCCAAGTCAAACAGTGTCATAACTTGTCAGGCTGACTATGGAGACGTTCTTAGTTCTTACCATCCTCTTTAGTGCGGGTGAAAATTTGTTCGCTCCTGACTCCATCTCCAGCTCGTGTGAATGCCAAAACCTGGATGCTGTAATTGGTGTATTTTTCCAGGCCATCAAGCTCTAGTGAGGGCTGTGTAGTAGTGACATTTTTAATCTCTCCCAGCTCTAGGGAACAAAGAGTAAACCAAATTACTGGCAATGGTATTCTTCTTTTCACTATACATATCTATGTTGGTGTGAAAATAAAAGGGGAATTTTCTGATTGAAGAATATGCACTCATAAAAGAGAAATAATATTTTTTGATTATAAATAAATAAATGCTCACACTGATCAATATTATAAAGTAGAGCTGATAAAAATGACATTTGACATTTTTATGTCAGTTCCATTTCACGAGGTTAACGGCAAATTTCTTTTTCATGTTAATGTTTACTTTGCATTTCTTAATTTGATATTTTAGCAAAAATATCAAAACCCCTGTCAAAATAGTTATTGAAATTTCACATTTACTGAGAACCACCTTTTTGATGAATGAACTATTTCCACAATGATATTGACAATACATACAATTTTAAATGGATAAGAAAATGGTGCAAAATGTTTCCCTCCATATAAAAACATTAGAAAAAGTCAGTACTTTTCACAATAGTTTTCATTTCTGTAATAAAGCCATTTTTATAAAGTTAAACAAGCAATACTTCTTGTTTGAAAAAAACCTGGCCAGTTCTACTGTAAAGTATGCTATGGTCAGAAGCGTTAGTTAACAAAAGATTTGAATGTGATAAAACCAAGTTCATTTGCACAGAGAGATGTGACTCGTCACATAAACCTTAATGTAGTAAGATGGGAAACATAATTCAAATGCAGAAATGCTTTAAAAGAACCAAAAATATAACTTATAACATAAGAACATTCAAAGTTAAAATTTCAGATCCAATAGCTCCTTTTTCAGGGTAGACTGTACTGTAATATAAATTTTCAGCAGTGTAGGGCCTAAGGATTAGGCCCTAATCCAAAGCCTACTGATGTCAATGAAAAAAAAATTACCTTGTCTTGTCTTGAATTATCTTCTCTTGAATCAGGACTGTAATGTTTAACTTTGAGTCTCATTATAATTATCCTTGATACATTTTTCTGTCTGTGTAAATTTTCTCCTCTTTCTTTTTAATTTACCAATGAGTAGTACCTCAACAGATTTCTGACTTGAGCATTACCCCGGTAATAGTGAGCTTCAGGGTCTTACTCTGCCCTCATTAAACCCTTGCAACTTCACATTTGAACAGGTGTAACTAGCAGAAGACAGAATTTGGCAGGACAATTGGAACTGAATTAACTATTCTATTGATGGATACACACCCCAGAATACAATCCAGCTCACTATGCCAAAACTGAGGCAGCGCTGCACTGCTAACACAAGTTAAAAAAAAAAAGAGTTAAAATGTATTGTTCAGTGAAGTCCACAAGAAGGAAACAAATATTGAGGTGACATGATAAATTGCAGACTGTGATAAAAGCATGCACATTTGACCACCTCATTTGTTCTAGTGGTGTCCCCCAAGGGTCAGTCCTGGGACCAATCCTTTTCAACTTATTCATAAATGATCTGGAGAAAGGGGTAAGCAGTGAGGTGGTAAAGTTTGCGGATGATACCAAACTGTTTAGGATAGTCAAGACAGAAGCAGACTGTGAGGGACTCCAAAAAGATCTCACCAAACTGAGCGATTGGGCAACAAAATGGCAAATGAAATTTAATGTGGATAAGTGTAAAGTAATGCACATTGGGAAAAATAACCCCAACTATACGTACAGTATGATGGGGGCTAATTTGGCTACGACAAATCAGGAAAGAGATCTTGGAGTTATCGTGGATAGTTCTCTGAAAACTTCCACACAGTGTGCAGTGGTGGTCAAAAAGGCAAATAGGATGCTAGGAATTATTAAGAAAGGGATAGAAAATAAGACCCAGAATATCTTACTGCCCCTGTATAAAACTATGGTTTGCCCACATCTTGAATACTGTGTACAGATGTGGTCTCCTCACCTCAAAAAAGATATTTTGGCCTTAGGAAGGGTTCAGAAAAGGGCAACTAAAATGATTAGGGGTTTGGAACGGGTCCCATATGAAGAGAGGTTAAAGCGACTGGGACTTTTCAGTTTAGAGAAGAGGAGACTAAGGGGGGATATGATAGAGGTCTATAAAATCATGAGTGGTGTGGAGAGGGAGGATAAAGAAAAGTTATTTATTAGAAGAACTAAATAGAAGAACTAGAGGACACCAAATGAAATTAATGGGTAGCAGGTTTAAAAATAATAAAAGAAAGTTCTTCACACAGTGTGTAGTCAACCTGTGGAACTCCTTGCCAGAGGAGGCTGTGAAGGCTAGGACTATAACAGAGTTTAAAGAGAAGCTAGATAATTTCATGGAGGTTAGGTCCATAAAAGGCTATTAGCCAGGGGATAGAAATGGTGTCCCTGGCCTCTGTTTGTCAGAGGCTGGAGAAGGATGGCAGGAAACAAATCACTTGATCATTGTCTTCAGTCCACCCTCTCTGGGGCACCTGGTGTTGGCCACTGTCGGCAGACAGGCTACTGCGCTAGACGGACCTTTGGTCTGACCCAGTACAGCCGTTCTTATGTTCTCTCCTTGCTAATCCACCTCCCTTCTGATCTATATTAACATTCCAAACATCTGAGTACTTCAAATACATGATGAAAAAAAAGAGCAACCCCAACCATTTTCTTTCCTTCACCCCAATACAAAATGGTTTGAGAGGTAATTCTATTGACTTTAAGAAAAAGATGTGCCTGGTAAGTTTTTTTTCTCTCTCTAAAAGCAAGAAACCTTTTAGTATTTAAATGTATATATATTTTAAAAAATGGTTGTGACATTTAAACAAGAATTTCCTTGTGTAATTTTCTTCCTTAAATAAGCAGGTAACAGGTATTTTGATGTCTGGATATAATGCTGCTAAAACTAGCAAAGTACTCTTTAAAGGAAAGGCGTTATCTTCATCTTTGAGGAGATAAAGAGGATCTGATGATGCTCCCACACTTGCCAAAACTCTTTTGAAAACGTGTGTGTTTGTAAATAGTTTTGTAATAAGCTGTCAACTGCTCTAAGATCTATAAAGAATGATTCACACACAGATTTATGATGATCTATATAAGTGACTATGAAGGAAAAATTTTAAAGTTTTCTGACATACAAGAGGGCAAAGTGACATTAATTGCCATAAATTTCCTATTGTTCTCTCATTGCTATTGGAGCACACCTGATTGGTTGGCAAAAGCTGCTTACCTCCATCCAAGAGATTAGCCCAGTAAATAACCCTGAATCCCTGTAGAATCCCATTCAGGGCTTCTTTGGCAAGTGTAGACCAGGAAATTGAGATAGTTTCTGGTGATGTAGCGGTGGCTTGAACGTTCCCTGGAGGGCAACTGGGTACTAGAATGAAATATTTGTGAATTTTAGTTCCATATAACTTGTGTGGACAAGTGAAACTGACAGGAGATCACATCAACGTGAAAATAAATACTTAAAATGTACACACATATTTTCTTTATAATTCATTGGCGACACAAATTAAATAACAATCATTTCCACTTCTTGGAAGAGACCCTTTCTATTACATTTTCAATTTTAATCACTTAAGCAAAATCTATTATTTTAACTTTGCCACTGATGGAACTGCTTGGTTACTGATACTTTTGTTCTTAAAAGTACATTTCACTCTCCCAAAATGTCCTTGGATCCACTCCCTTCTCCCTCACTGACTTGCCCTTCAGTAGGTTTTATCCTCCCTACTATAAGAAAAATATATTCCAGAGCTGATAGAATAAACAAAATAATTATTTTTTGAATATTTTTGAGATTTTTTGTAAGGAAAAATTGACAGTTTTGGGAAGAATTTCAACCTCTTTAAAAAGAGGTTGTAAAAAACAGAGTTTAATGAAAAAATAGAAAATATTTCACAAAAATCATAAAAAATCAGAACTTTTCAAATAGCTTTTCTACATTTATAGTTAGCAATTTTATTTTCAAATGCCATACTTCATAGAATCATAGGGCTGGAAGAGACCTCAGGAAGTCATCAAGTCCAATCTCCTACTAGTTAACCTGTGGATATGCCTTGGTTTATCTTATCTCCATTTCTCATAATGTCCTCATAGTGATGTTACGTAAATGTTGCCAATAAAGTGCCCATATGTGCCAGATATAGCAAAAACACTTTATGCCAGTTGCAGTAGTAAAAACATGCATGTTTATGTGAAATGTGTTTCATCTGTCTAGTATTATCAGGATATGCAATGTTCTATGAAGCATATGCCTCTAACATAGCAACACTCAAAAATGTAAAATAAATGTGTTAGAATTTAAAATAAAAAAGGTCAGATTTTCAGTTGGTGTAAGCTGACATTAATATTAATGGATTTCTGGCAATTTAAATTGCTGGAAATCTGGCTTTGAATATCATTCTTGATTGTTTATGTTAGAATTTACTTTATACTATTCTAAAGCATCAGTTCTCTCTACAGCATATGGAATGATTCTTTTTTTTTCCCCACTAGAGGACTCTCTATCATTAGTTGAGAAGTGCTCTTCTATGTGGTTTAGAAAAATATTTTGGAATTGGTTTTCTGAATGGCCATTCTGAAATATAGAGTAAGTACCCATGAGTTTTTTAAAATTAGTTTGACATTTCTGGAAAAACTCCTGCTTAATTTTAGGCTGGTATGTTATGTTGGTACAGAAGCACAGTGATGGATTTCACAATAGATTTATCTGAAAAAAATAATTACTTCAGTTTGGGTATTTTTACATTATGAGATATTAAACCACGCTGTAATCCTCTCATGAGAGCATGAAACTGGCAACTGATTCAATATCAAAACAAGGATGTTTCTGAGAAAGTCTATGTTCTCAATCAAGTTGTTTCTCAACTGCAGATGTTATGAAATCAGAACAGCCAGACTTCTTAAACTGAACTATAATGCATAGCTAGCAAGTTGACACTTGTATACCCAACATGCAGGCTATAATATAACGATTGTTTTCCAATGTAATCATTCTATTATCAACTATATAATGAACACTTATCAAGCTGTAGCTACAATTAAGTCACCATATGCATCAATGGGACTAAAAGGCCTGATAAAAAATAAAATACATGCAATGCTTTACATGTTAGTTGCTTGCTTAGGACCTACCATCTTCTAGGGTAGTGGTGATGATTTCCTGAGAAGAAGGTCCTATTCCAGCTCTGTTACATGCTTGTACTACCATGCCATACTGGGTGAACTTTTTCAGGTTATCCAGGGTATAAACTTCACTGTCTCCGGTGGTGTCAATACTGATGATATTGAACTGGAAATTGCCCCCTGCGCTGTATTCCCGGTAGCCTATCTGGTATCCACGAATAATTCCATTTTGTAAGTGCTTCTTTGGAGCCTAAACAGGATATGACATATGTTAAGAATATATGCAGAAACTCAAATGCATTCTTTCCCTTAAACAGTTTGAATTGCACAGAAAGTCAACACTGTCTTTAAATGAACACCACTTTATTTTTAGGTAATAAACTGAAGGAGTCACTGTTCATAAGACAACAACTCTTTAATACGCTAAACAAATTTCAAGCCAAGTTATTTTTTTACCTAGAATATAATGATAAAGGAATTTAAAAGAATTCTAGACTGTTATTTTACAAAATGCGTAATAGTGAGATATTCTGAGACCTAATTCAGATATGGAAGTTTATCCTGAATAAATCAAGAAGTTGAGACAGCCATCTATGTTTTGGGCATGTAGATGATCCCTGAAGGCAGTAGTGCATCAGAATGTAGGGATTTCCATGCTGAATATCTATTAAAACACGTAAAGTTTTAAGTTGACAAGTTTTAAGTTTTTCCTGTTACAGACTAACTTGGCTACCCCTCTGAAGCTATTAAAACAAATGTTTGGTGTCCAATCTTCAAAGGAGTTCCCGGTAAATGTATTGTATACTATAGTTCTGAGTCAACATACAAGACTCCTGCTCTCTGATTGGTAGAAAGATTTCCATTTCAGTAGACTATAGCATAAAATATAGTATAAAATAAAATAAGCATTGTTAACTTGATGAGAAGATCTACTAGTGATAGAAATGTTGGTTACATAGTTGCTAAAATGAGTTGAACAATTCTTTATTTCATTTTGTAAAAATGTTCCCATTGAATGCTCTTGGTGCATATACAATTATTATAAAAATTACAACTATCACTTAGGGTCCATGTACAAACACAAAGGCTGTGTCTACACTTGAACTTGCTCGTCAAAACGTTGGTCGTTCACGGGTGCTTAACACCTCCTCCCAGAATGACAAGAAAGGTTTTCTCCTGGCAAGTACAAGTGTGAATACTGCTTTGTCAGCAGGAGCAAGCTGCTGCTAACAAAGTCAAACCCACTGGGTGGTGGGTGGAAGTGTCTTGTCAGCAAAAATGCTGACAAAAAGCATTCACAAGCACCTATTTTTAGTGGCAGGGCTTTGTCAACACAGCCTTTTTGCTAAAAGATGTGTAGTGTGGACATAGCCTCTCTCTTACACACACACATTCCATCAGACTACCCAGCTAAACTCTCCCTCTACCATCGGCACACTATATTGAAGCCTATAACTAGAGAAATAGGATTTCCTTTTCAGATGCCTTGCTTATTTTCCACTGCATTTGGTTTCCAAAAAGGAAACAAAGCTTCGTGCAGGAATATTTTCTTAGGACAAGAGTATACATCAATTCCCCAGCAACAATATTTTCTAAGAGAGCGAGTGGTATCCTCCTCTTTTATTATTTTAGTGTGGATCTTCAGCTAAAAAGAAGTAGTAAAGACAAATATACATAGCCTAATCACTAAACCCTCACACAGCAAATCCCCACTGATTTCAGCAGAGGTATGCAAAACAGATGCAGAATCAGGGTCTAACTTCATGCATGAGACCTGAGGTGGGACTGGAACCACATTTTTGGTATATAATAGACCAGTTACTTTTCTTTCTTTTCTGAATAACTCAGTCTTGCAGGGTGATTGAAGACGTTTCTTTAAAAAGCCACATCTTATCAAAAATGCATTAGCTGCCAGTATGGCATTATAGCCTCAATACTTCTAGGCTGTGTCTAGACTGGCAAGTTTTTCCGCAAAAGCAGGTGCTTTTGCGGAAAAACTTGCCAGCTGTCTACACTGGCTGCTTTGAATTTGCGCAAGAACACTGACGATCTAATGTAAGATTGACAGTGTTCTTCCTCAAATACAATGACTCTTCCATTCGGGAAAAAGCCCTCTTGCGCAAATGCTTTTGTGCAGAAGGGCCAGTGTAGACAGCTGAGAACCGTTTTGCGCAAAAAAGCCCCGATGGCGAAAATGGTGATTGGGGCTTTCTTGCGCAAAACCGCATCTAGATTGGCACGGATGCTTTTCTGCAAAAAAGTGCTTTTGCGCAAAAGCATCCGTGCCAATCTAGACGCTCTTTTCCACAAACGCTTTTAATGGAAAAACTTTTTCGTTAAAAGCATTTGCGGAAAATCATGCCAGTCTAGACGTAGCCCTATAGTTTCTTGCTCGTTACATGATTGTAAAACTTCATATTTTACCAGTGGGGGGGAAACCAGGATGGAATTTAAAAACCTGGATATCTTCATGGGAATGAGGAACATAATCTCCACACTAGAGAGAGGAATGCATCTGTCTACAGGCGGATGGCTGACAGCCTGGCCACCAGAGGCCACATGCGCACCCAGGAGCAGGTGCGCATGAAAATTAAGGAGCTGCAGCAGGCCTATGCCAGGTTCACAGGGGGCAGCTCCCAACCAGGGGCAGACACCTGTCCCTATTTTGACGCCCTGGACCGCATCCTGGGGGGTGGGACGGTCCGTGCCCCCCCGAGAGTCATTGATCCTGGAGCAGAGGGCCCTGACCAAGGCATGGAGGAGGAGCATCAGGAACTGCAGGAGCCCAGAGGGAGCGTGCCACACAGCCAGGACCCCCGAGCCGTCCCAGCAGACTTGTCTCCAGTGTCATCTGGGGAGGCAACAACATGTGAGTGCCATCACTGTCCCCTTATTAGGGGGCGGGGAGAGAGACCAGACACTGCACTCATGGGCCTTGCTTACCACGGATCACACAGCAACCTGTGCATGTGCAAGCATGTGTCATGCCACCCCTGGGCACGTGGCCCCAGCTGGCTGCCACACAAGGGCCTTGGCCTGTTAGCCACACGCGTGTGTGAAGAGACATGACATGGGTGGGACACAGCAGGACACCTTCCCTCCACAAGGCCATTCTACACAGAGGCAGGGGACATCTCCCCCCCCCCCCCCACACACACACTATACACAGCACAGGGGCATGGGTATGGTCTCGGGGCAACTCCCACTCCCGGGGATAGCAGTACATTCCGAACATGGCCTGTATGCAAGCACATCGGTTCTGATGGTGCAGGGAACAGTCATCCTTGCCTTGTAGAGGGGGGCTGGGCTTCACCCACTGTGTCCCCACTGGAAAACTGACCACTTCTCTTATTTCTCCATAGCTGCACCAGCTGCGTGTGCAGGGTGCACCACCCCGCACGGGACATGCTTCAACACCCGAGGGCTCCGCAGGACCACCTGTGCAGTGGAGAGGTACCGACAGCAGCACCTGGGGGCACTGCAAGCCCTGCACCACACCCTCAAGAACTGGGTGCAAAAAGACCTGGAGCTCTGGCGGGAGCAGTTTGCCCAGGGACGTGCCATCTGCCAGCACCTGCAGACCCTGGTGCAGAGTGTACTGCCTCCTGCCGCTCCAGCGCCTGCTGCCTCCCCAGCTATCACTCCTCCTCCCACTCCTTCTCCCCCTCCCTCCACACCCTCCATTCCCTCCCCATCCCCGCAGGGACACCAAGGCCCCCACATCCGTGGTGCTGGGAGACAGTTGGCCCAGCGAGATTCCCACTCCTGAGCCCTGAGCTTCCCCTCCCCCTTCTTTCCCTTGCTTCCCCCTTCCAGCTCCCTCCTCCCAGGTTTCCTCCTCCCCTCTCCCACCCTCTCTCCTCCCTTCTCCCGCCTCCTTTCCCCAGTCTCACCAGAGTTTCATAACCGCCTCCCCAGTTTTGTTAAATAAAGACAGTTCATGTTTATGAAAAAAAGTGTATTTTATTTTACAAAAGGAAGGAGGGTGGGGGGCGGGGGGAGGTAAGTGGAAGGACGTGAGGGAGGAATGAGGCACAAGCCCCAAGTGGGGTAGACCAGGGAGGCTCTTAGTGCTCCTCAGGGTGGAAGCTCTCCCGTAGGGCCTCCTGGATACTGACAGGCCCCCGATGGACCTCCCAGATGGCAGCCTGAAGAAAGTGCAGCCAGTCTCACAGCAATGTGTCCAAGAGAAGCACCAGAGTGCCCAGGGGCAGCTCTAGCTCCATGTTGCAGAGTGCTGTGGTGTTCCGAGTGAGGGCAACCAGAGCACGCAGAAACAAAATGCTTTGCTGTCCCTCATCAAGGTAGGCAAGCAAGTAAGGAAACCTGAGAACCAGCTGCTGGGGGTGGGGGAATGGTCCGTTTAAACACAAGCCTCAGATAGCCTCAGGCAGCAGCCCCACAAAGACACTCCTGACCTGATGCCCTGCTGGACCTGTTTCTGCCGGCCTTAAACGTGATTCAGCGTCCACTCAGTGTGGACGCGTTGATTCGAAATAACTTATTTAGAATTAACTATTTAGAAATAAGATATTTCGAAATAACGCTGTAGTGTAGACATATCCTAGGTGAATATCATGCCTTTTATGAAAAACAACAAATAGTCTAGTAGCACTTTAAAGACTAACAAAACATGTAGATAGTATCATGAACTTTTGTGGACACAACTCACTTCTTCAGATGAGTGGAGTGTTGGAAGTCCAGATCTGAGGGTATGTCTACACTACAGCACTAATTCGAACTAACTTAGGGTGTGTCTAGACTACCTAGTTTTGTCGACAAAACTGGACTTTTGTCAACAAAACTATACCAGCGTCTACACTACCGCTGAGTTCTGTCGACATAACGTCGACAGAACTCAGCAGTTTTGTCGACGCTGGTATACCTCATTTTACGAGGCATAACACCTTCTGTCGACAGAAGTCTGTCGACAGAAGGTGTTATTGCCTGTAACACTGCGTCCAGACTACGGAGTTCTGTCGACAAAGCAGCTTGCTTTGTCGACAGAACTCAATGTGTCTGGACGCTCTTTGTCGATGGAAGTTTTGTCGACAGTATCTGTCGACAAAACTTCCATCGACAAAACGCGGTAGTCTAGACGTACCCTTAGTTCGAATTAGTTAATTCGAACTAAGCTAATTCGAATTAGCGTATCTAGACTTAAAAAGTAGTTCGAATTACTGTTTTGCTAATTCGAACTAGCATGTCCACACTCAGTGGACCCTGAACCAAGGTTAAGGATGGCCGGAAGCAGTGCCGGCAGGGCATCAGATTAGGACTTTGAGCGTGGAGCTGCTGTCTCAGGCTAGCTGAGGGCTGTGCTTAAAGGGACCCACCCCCACCCCAGACAGACAGTTCTCAGGGGTTCCCCACTTGCAAAGCAGTCCTGGCTTGGAGTGCCCTGAGTGCCCACACTCGGCACATCACAGCACTCGGCTATCAGCCTGGCTGCATTTGCCGCAGGCTGCCATCCGGAGGGGGGGTCAATCAAGGGGCTTCAGGAGAGCTTCCACCCCGAGGAGCCCACAGAGCCACCCCAGTCCTCCCCATCGGGGGCTCGTACCCCATTCCTCCCTCACCTCCTTCCACTTACCCCTCCCTAGCCCCCCTTCCTGATATACAAAATAAAAGACACGTGTGTTCAAAAATAGAAACTCTCTTTATTTAACAAAACTCAGGGAGACTGGGAAAAGGAGGTGGGAGAGGGGAAGAGAGAGGGTGGGAGCAGAGAGGGCAACTAAAATGAGCAGGGGTTTGGAAGAGAGGCTAAAGAGACTGGGACTTTTCAGCTTAAAAAAGAGGAGACTGAGGGGGGATATGATAGAGGTCTATAAAAGCATGAGTGGTGTGGAGAGGGTACATAAAGAAAAGTTCTTCATTAGTTCCTATAATATAAGGACTAAAGGACACCAAATGAAATGAATGGGTAGCAGGCTTCAAACTAACAACAGAAAGTTCTTCTTCACAAAGCAAATAGTCAACCTGTGGAACTCCTTGCTGCAGGAGGCTGTGAAGGCTAGAACTAGAACAGAGTTTAAAGGGAACTTAGAGGAAGTCATGGAGGTTGGGTCTATGGAGCGCTATTAGCCAGGGGCTAGAAATGGTGTCCCTGGCCTCTCTTTGTGGAAGGCTGGAGATGGATGGCACGAGACAAATGACTCAGTCATTGTTTCAATCCATCCCCTCCAGGGTCCCTAGTGTTGGCCACTGTCGGCAGACAGGCTACTGGGCCTTTGGTCTGACCCAGCACAGACATTCTAAGCTCAGGGCTCAGGGTCGGGGGTCTCAGTGGACCACCTTGATTTTCATGCAAACCTGCTCCCGGGTGGCCAGGCTGGCAGCTATCCTGCCCTAGATGGCCACTTTCCTGTGACTAGTGCGGAGGTCGTGGATGAGGTCCACGATCTTCGCACTAGACCAGGCGGGCGCCCACCTCTTGCGCACCCGGGCAGGTTCCTGTGAACCTCCAGCCTGGTCCCGGGAAGAGGCGGAGGGCTGGGTGGCAGCGGGTGGCTGGCTCGAGCCGTGCCAGGTGCAGGGTCTGCTGGCCGGGTGCTGGCAGGCTTGCACCTGGCACGGGCACTGTAGCCAGCCCGTGCCCCTTTAAGGGCTCTGGGGCCAGGAGGGGGGCATACGAGTTTCCCTGGTGTTGCCCAGAGTGGCCACCAGGGAAAGCTGGGGAGGGCTAGCCTCCCACTAGTTCAAATTAAGTGGCTAGACAGCCCTTAATTCGAACTAGCTAATTCGAACTAGTCCTCGTAAAATGAGGTTTACCTACTTCAAATTAAGCGCTTTGCTAGTTCGCATTAAGTTCGAACTAGCGGAGCGCTAGTGTAGCGCCTATCAAAGTTAATTCGAACTAACGTCTGTTAGTTCGAATTAACTTTTTTAGTGTAGACATACCCTAAGATATTTTGTTAGTCTTTAAAGTGCTTCTAGATTATTCATTGTTTTTTAAGTTTTACCTGGAAGGATATGTCTACACTGCCACCCTAGTTCGAACTAGGGTGGCTAATGTAGGCATTCGAAGTTGCAAACGAAGCCCGGGATTTAAATATTCTGGGCTTCATTTGCATCTTACTGGGCGCCGCCATTTTTAAATCCACCTTAGTGTGGATTCCGTGCCCGCGGCTACATGCGGCACGGAGTAGGTAGTTCGAATTAGGCTCTCTAATTCGAACTACCGGTACATCTCATTCCACGAGGAGTAACGGTAGTTCAAATTAGAGAGCCTAATTCGAACTACCTACTCCGTGCCACGTGTAGCCGCAGGCACGGAGTCCGCACTAAGGGGGATTTAAAAATGGCGGTGCCCGACAAGATGCAAATGAAGCCCGGGATATTTAAATCCCGGGCTTCGTTTGCAACTTCGAATGCCTACATTAGCCACCCTAGTTCGAACTAGGGTGGCAGTGTAGACATACCCATACAGATTAACTCGGCTACCCCTCTGATGCCTTTTATGGTGCCTCTCTAGAGCATTAGAGTGAAGGTTGCAGTTCATGGTCTATAGTGCATGATAGTTGCAGCAGAGTTAAGAATGTGTTTATGGATAGAAGAATAGATGTTCCGTATTGATAAATGACTTAAACTTGCATTTCTTTGCTTTTGTTGTTTATGTCAGTTACATAGAGTATGTAACAAATTTAACTGTTGCACTAAAATACTATTATCATTTTTGTATATGAGTTACAATGAATTATCTTACTGCTACATTATAGTGTATGTCATTTGTGTTTTTCAGTATAATGTGCTCTTGCATATTCTTTTATTACAAAGTGTACAATGTCACCAGTTGAAAACCGCTGTAGTGCCACAGAGCAAATCAGCCATGGCCATGATTCTGAATGCCCTTTGTGGAAGAAAGGGACCAAGAAAAACACAACTCCAGTTTCACTTATTTAAATGCATTTATTTTCCTGACAACACACACAGCCTAGCTAGTCAAATGTCTAAATGGGAACAATTGTAGGCACAGATTATTGTGCCCACGTTTAACTGCACTTATGATGATGGAGGCAATTTTTGAAAATTTGAGCTGGGAAGTTTCATTTCAGCTATAAATATCGGAGTAGATGTGGGTCCATAATGCGTAAGAGGAGATTTTTAAAAGACAATGAAATTCATAGCGCCCACAGAAAGTCAATGGGGCCTAACACAGGGGAACGGCAGAGCGTGGACACACTGTCTGGAGGCCAGTTGCGGTGCTTCCCCATCTTTCTCACGCCCAGACCCTTTTAAGCTTTCTCTATTGCAGCTGTGGCCAACCCGCAGCTTGCGAGCCTCATGTGACTCTTGCCCTCCAAAAGTGTGGCTGGCAAAGCCGCGCCTGCATGCTCCCCCCAACGACCCCTGTCCCCCGCCAGCTATTCCCCCCCCCCCCACACACTGACCCTCGACTTCCCTGTGCTTACAGGATCAGAGCTGCGGGGTTTTAAAAAGGGCACCCAAGATGGCAGCCATCTTAAAGGGGCAGCCTCTTTTTTTTTTAAATTACATTTATTGTTGTTTTTGCTCGACAATTCTGTTCTGGGGCTTTTTTTTTTTCTTTGCTTGACAATTCTGGTGTGGCTCTGCATTATTTCTGCTGCTGTTTTGGCTCCCTTTGTTAAATGGGTTGGCCACCCCTAGTCTACTGGTATGTTATGGAACTTCATTGTCCCTGCTATATGGTGCAAACTATTGCTACCTGTGGAAACCACAACATCAAAAAACATAATTATATGATATGAAGGTGATGCAAACATTAGTGCTGTATATCTGACCCCTAAAAGATGAATAGCAAATAATTTCTTCCTGATTGAACAAGACAGGGCACAATCACTTGTCTTCATGGGTCACAGGAATTTTAAATAGGATGCAGTTTGTTGCATTTTATAATTGTATATCTCCCTTCCCAGTTGGAATCATTGTATTTTGCTCTTAGATTTATATACTAAATGCCAAGCTTTGCTGATGACACATGCACTACTAAGAGCCACACATATAGTAGTAACGAAGGGGAACCATCCCCAGAACCTTAGAGCAGAGGCAATATTGTAATTTGGTGAAGTTTGTAAGATCTGTTGGCAAAATGATCTGCAAACTGTATTCAAAATAACATAATTCTGATCCACAGTTATTATATTTACCCTAACAACAGGTCCTTGAATATGCAGAAATACTCTTAGAGTCTATGTTTCCTGTGATGTTTACTTACTTTCCAGGTGACCCGAATGCTTTGTGAAGATACAGGCTCAAGTTGGACTTCCTGAGGTGGGCCATCAGGAGCTGGTAAGAGAGAGACACAAACATTATAAGGCAGCTACTTACAATGCAGAATATATAAACACAAAATACAATGTCAACGTCAACACTATGGCATAGAATAGAGAGGCTTTGGGTTGGTATGAAACCATTTATCAGCCTATACAGTGAAGTTATCTCTTTACTCAAACAAAACCAAAAGGCTAAGGAGTCTCCACTAGCTGGTATCTGTAACAATGAAATACAGTATACTTCAAGATTCAGCAAGTTTGCAAATAAAACAGGAGACAGTCACAGGGTGAATTTCCTTCAAAAGCCTTGTTTCGTGACATGCTCAAGATGCTTTTCTTTCCCTTTGAAGTCTTCTTTACTGATATAATGAATATGCTTTAAGCTGTTGTGAATGTGCTAGCACTGAACAGGCAGTAGCAACTATTCAGAATTAGGGAACACAGTAACTCTTCAACCAGCTTTGATCATTTCAATATGTAATGTCTGATTAAATTCCATTTGTTAACTAAAGACTGAGCATGTTCGGTACCAAATAATTATTTTATGAAGTACAAACTGCACAAATGATTCTTCTGTGTCTAAATATATCAGTGTGGAAACCAGAAAAAGAATAGCCTGTCTGATGGAATGAGCAGTTTCTGCTGGGTGGGTCAGAAGGAGTCTCTCTTATTGTTTATATTCTAGCAAAGATATGTGTGGAGCATCACAAACAAGTGGGAAGCCAAGGTTCTGCTCCTGAGAAATTTACATCTAAGATAGGCAATTGTTAGAGCCACAACATAATGATTGGAAGCAGTTAGTGTTGCAGTTGAGATTTAAAAAAAAAAAAAAAAAAAAAAAAAGCTAACCCAAACAAGCCATTTTAATGGAAGAAAGAGAGGGTATGTCTACACTACAGCGCTAATTCGAACTAACTTAGTTCGAATTAGTTAATTCGAACTAAGCTAATTCGAATTAGCACAGCTAGACTTAAAAACTAGTTCGAATTAGCGTTTTGCTAATTCGAACTAGCATGTCCACACAGAGGTTAAGGATACCCTGAACAGAAGTGAAGGATGGCCGGAAGCAGTGCTGGCAGGGCATCAGATGAGGACGTAGAGCGTGGAGCTGCTGTCTCAGGCTAGCTGAGGGCTGTGCTTAATGGGTCCCAACCCCCACCCCGGACAGACAGTTCTCAGGGGTGCCCCGCTTGCAAAGCAGTCCTGGCTTGGAGTGCCCGGAGTACCCACACTTGGCACATCACAGCACTCAGCCATCAGCCTGGCTTCACTTGCCGCAGGCTGCCATCTGGGGAGAGGGGGCAATTGGGGGGCTGCAGGAGAGCTTCCATCCCCAGAAGCCTGCAGAGCCAGCCCAGTCCTCCCCACTGGGGACTCGTACCCCATTCCTCCCTCACCTCCTTCCACTTACCCTTCCCTAGCCCCCCTTCCTGATGTACAAAATAAAGAAAACGTGTGGTCAAAAATAGAATCTCTCTTTATTGAACAAAACTCGTGGAGACTGGGAAAAGGAGGTGGGAGAGGGGAAGAGAGATGATGGGAGAGGGGAGGGCAACTACAATGATCAGAGGTTTGGAACAGGTCCCATATGAAGAGAGGCTAAAGAGACTGGGACTTTTCAGCTTAGAAAAGAGGAGACTGAGGGGGGATATGATAGAGGTCTCTAAAAGTATGAGTGATGTGGAGAGGGTGCATACAGAAAAGTTCTTCATTAGTTCCCATAATAAAAGGACTAGAGGACACCAAAGGAAAGGAATGGGTAGCAGGTTTCAAACTAATAACAGAAAGTTGTTCTTCACAAAGCAAATAGTCAACCTGTGGAACTCCTTGCTGCAGGAGGCTGTGAAGGCTACAACTAGAACAGAGTTTAAAGGGAACTTAGAGGAAGTCATGGAGGTTGGGTCCATGGAGTGCTATTAGCCAGGGGATAGGAATGGTGTCCCTGGCCAAAGTTTGTGGAAGGCTGGAGAGGGATGGCACGAGACAAATGGCTTGGTCACTGTCTTTGATCCATCCCCTCCAGGGTCTCTAGTGTTGGCCACTGTCGGTAGACAGGCTACTGGGCTAGCTGGACCTTTGTCTGACCCAGTACGGCCATTGTAAGCTCAGGGTCGGGGGTCTCAGTGGACCCCCTTGATTTTCATGCAAACCTACTCCTGGGTGGCCAGGCTGGCAGCTCTCCTGCCCTAGACGGCCACTTTCCTGTGCCTAGTGCAGAGGTCGTGGACGAGGTCCACGATGTCTGCACTGGACCAGGCGGGTGCCCGCCTCTTGTGGACCAGGGCAGGCTCCCGGGAGCCACCAGCCTGGTCCCGGGAAGAGGGGGAGGGCTGGGGGGCATCGGGTGGCTGGCTCGAGCTGTGCCAGGTGGAGAGTCTGCTGGCTGGGTGCTGGCAGGCTTGCACCTGGCACGGGCACCGTAGCCAGCCCGTGCCCCTTTAAGGGGTCCTGGGCCGGGAGGAGGGCATATGAGTTTCCCTGGTGTTGCCCAGAGTGGCCACCAGGGAAAGCTGGGGAGGGCCAGCCTCCCACTAGTTCGAACGAAGGGGCTACACACCCCTTAATTCGAACTAGTAAGTTCGAACTAGGCTTAGTCCTCATGGAATGAGGTTTACCTAGTTCGAACTAAGCGCTCCGCTTAGTGTAGATATACCCAAAGGTAAGTATCTCAGAGCTGTGGCAGAGGATTCCTACATATATGAGGTGGTGTGAATAAAAAGTATGAAATCACAAATATAATAATATGACAAAGGGAGCAAAGTAATAAAGGGGGTTAGACTAAGTTGTGAGAGGGAAAGCATGAGAAAATGGAAGTTGCAATGAAAGCAGCCCTGGGAAAGGGGAAAAGGGGGCAAGAAGTCAATTTGGCTTACATGGGGTGAAATATTACCACTGTACAGAGATCCAGTGCAAGGCTTATGCTCCACTGAAGTCATGTACAAGTCCCCTTTTGTGGATCCTGTGTTCATGGGTGAATTGCACACATAGTGAAGAGGAACCATTTCATACAGCTCATGTAGATCCTTACTTTAAGGCATGTTTGACACTGCAATTAGACACTCATCCATTGGTCCATGCCAGCTAATTCCAACTTGGGCTTAGGTACTGTTTAACTGCGATGTAGACATTCGGGCTTGGGCTAGAACTGTGGTCACCAACCCATCGATCGCGATCAACTGGTTGATCCTGGGGGACCGACCAGTCGATCGCGAGGCTTTCCAAGGCCCCTCCTCACTGCCCCCCACCCTCAAGATGAATGCTGCACTGATGCTACCTCCAGTGACAATGGAGGTAGCACAGGCTTCTGGCGAGATGTTCGGGAGTTGTGCAGCTGCATGCCAGGTCCCGGAAGCGTGCAGGCTGATCTTTCTCTTCCTTCTCAACTGCTGGTGCAGTACCTAAAATGCTGGAGCATCATGCCCAGAGGAATTAGTTCCCCTGCTGCCTTCCTGCATGCGGGGAAGGGGGTGGGAGTCTGGGACCGCATCGGCTCCAGCTGCTTGGGCGGCGTGCGCAGTCCTGGGGAGTGAAGGAGCAAGGCGCATGCTGCCCAAGTGGTAGGGGCTAATGCGGTCCGGGACTCCCTCTCCCGCCCGCGCAGGAAGGCAGCAGGGGAATAAAGTCCCCAGCACGCCAGCTCCAGCTGGCACAATCTGGGACTCCCCCTCCCCCATTCCTACCCCACGCAGAAAGACATCAGGAACGTGACGGACCAGTGTTTCAGGTACTGCGCCACTGTTTGGAGGACAGGGGAGCAGCCTGCGCATTTCCTGGGCCTTGGCGCACAGCTGCAGGATCCCCAGATACCAGTCCCTATCCCCTCTCCCTGCCCAGACCCCCAAGTACCCTCCCCCGGCACCCACTGGCAACCTTGCCCAGCACCCATTGGCATCCTGTCCCAGAACCCTGTCCCCCGGCCCCAGGCCTCTGCCCTGGAATCCACTGGAACCCTGTCCCCTGCCTCATCATCCATTGGCACCCTGCCCCAGCACCCTGTACCCTGCACACACCAGCACAGCTGGGGCCACATTAGTGAGGCTTGAGGGGTTTGGAGGGGTTGTGTTTTTGTATCTCATTTGTGTGGCCCTGACTGACTTTTCTGTGGGTCAGTGACCCCTGACTCAAAACAGGTTTCCTGCCCCTCTCATAAATAAAGACAATGCTAAAATCTTTTGTGTTTGACATAATATTTTATTTAAAAATGAAGCCTGGACAACAAGCCCCCAATTGGGGCCAAGCCCTCATCTCACCACAGCATCATAACTTTCCTGTACCCCCACCCTGACCCCAAATCTAGCCTATCATATACTGGAACCCCCTGTCCCGAGCCTCTCACATCCCCAAACTCCTGCACCCCCACATCCTCAGTCTTCTGCCACAACGCACTTGCACCATCCACACACTGCAAATCTGTGTCCTGAGCCCATCATACTCCCAACCTCCCTGCCCTGAGCCTCTCACAAAGCCCAACCCAAACTCCTGCACGCTCACGTTCACAAGCCTATGGCTTGCTCAGCACCCCAACCTTCCACCTGAGCCCAACCCTCCCCAGCCTGGAGCCCCCTCCCTGAGCCAGCATCCCTTTCACCACATCCTGCTGCATCCAAATTCCCTTCTAGAGCTTGCACCTCTCACCCTTTCCCACACCTAAATCCCTCATTCCCATCCCTGAGCCTGCACCTCCTGTCTCAACACAGTGAAGCTAGACTACAGGGGCTCGTCTACACTGGCCCCTTTTCCGGAAGGGGCATGTAAATTTCACCAGTCGTCGTAGGGAAATCCGCGGGGGATTTAAATATCCCCCGCGGCATTTAAATAAAAATGTCCGCCGCTTTTTTCCGGCTTTTAAAAAAGCCGGAAAAGAGCGTCTACACTGGCCCCGATCCTCCGGAAAAAGCGCCCTTTTCCGGAGGCTCTTATTCCTACTTTGAAGTAGGAATAAGACCCTCCGGAAAAGGGCACTTTTTCCGGAGGATCGGGGCCAGTGTAGACGCTCTTTTCCGGCTTTTTTAAAAGCCGGAAAAAAGCGGCGGACATTTTTATTTAAATGCCGCGGGGGATATTTAAATCCCCCGCGGATTTCCCTACGACGACTGGTGAAATTTACATGCCCCTTCCGGAAAAGGGGCCAGTGTAGACGTAGCCCCAGGAGTTTTTCTAGCAAGCACGCTCTTTTGGTAGCCCCTCTATTCCTCATTCCACAAGGAATGAGGGGGCTTCCAAAAGAAGGGGGTTTTCCGACACTTGGCCCAGTCTAGATGGAATCAAATAAAAGCAGCAGTGTAGCTGTACCCTGAGAGTGTATAAGGGCCGGGGATAGCAAGTGATAGAGAGAAGGGGAACAGAAAGGGCAGGGCCTCAAGGAAAGGGTGGGGTCTTGGGGAAGGGATGGGGTAAATCTTGGCTTGTCCTGACATTTAAAAAGTGATCTTGGGTGTAAAAAGGTTGGAGACCATTGGGCTAGAGGTTCAGCTCTAGGAACCTCTCACCATGCACAGTCCTAGAACCCAGACTACATTCTGAGCCCAACACAACAATGACACGCCCTCGCAGCCTGAGTCCCATAAGCCTGAGTCAGCTGGCATCGACCTGACGTGAGGTTTTAGTTGCAGTGCAGACATACCCTAATTGTCCTATATAGTCATGAAAACAGAGAGAGTGCAACAGCAAGAATGGAGTTTCTGCTTGATCTTTAAATCAGTTTTAGACGCTGTTTACAGATAGTAATGCCATCACTCTAGATATATTATTCTATAGTAGATATGTGCAACCCATTTGATCCATACAATGAGCTGATAAATCTTGTTTTTTCATTGGTGTCACAATATGGCACCCATAAATTCCTTTTATGGCAGCAATTTCTTTCTTTCCTCCACATGCAGAAGCATATTCTCTGTCTCTGCCATGGAGGTTATTACTGCAATATATTTATATTAGCTAGATATTTGGTCTTCTGGTCTGAAGAACTGAGACTCAGCACAGGAAGCTTGTGCAGGTAGGAATGCAATCAGAGAGACACACTGCTGCAAACATTAGCTATTTTGCCTTGTTTGCTTTGCTATGCTTGGGATAACACATCCTTGAGCCCAGCTCTGATCTCACATTGGTTTCACATTAGTATTTCTGATTTATATCAATGTAAGTGAGAGCAGACTCAGGACCTAGTTTCAGGGACTTTGAAGGAGACAACTGCATTGGAATGGGTTGTGGCAAAGAATGCAGTGATTCAGTGACAGAGTGAATGTTTGAGTACTGGATTCATGGGGAGCTGGAGGTGGGGTGAGATAGGTGTAAAGGCAAGTAGAAGGAGAAAGGTCTTGCATCTGGCGGGGGATTAGACTAAATGACCCTTGTGGTCAATTCTCAGAGTTTCACTCTATGGTTCTATGACTCGAAGAATCATGATCTTATGGACTATGGGTATAGAAGATGGTGTAATGAAGTTGGACTTGAGGGGGATGATGGGTCCTTGTCTACACTATAGGGAGTTATTTAAAAATAACCCCCCTTATTTTGAAATAACAAGTCCATACTACCAAGCCCGTTATTTCAAAATAATGGCCTGGTTGTTTCAAAATCTGTGCTCCTACTTTCCTTGGCTTATAATGCTTATTTTGAAATAGTTATTTCGAAACAGCATTAGTGTGGCGCTCTGAGGCTGCTATTATGAAATAACTACTCTCCAGAGTCATTCAAAGTAATTACTCCCCAGTGCTTCCTGGGACTTTAAGTTGAGGTAGCATGTCCACATTAAGGGAGCCTGCCTCAGACTAATTTTGAGGCTTCCCTGTAGTGGGGACATGCTATTTCAATTTTGTTATTTTGGGAGTTATTCTTTCAAATGTAGTTATTTTGAAATAATTTCCTAGTGTGGATATGCCCTGGCAGAGATTGGAGAGGCAAGTGAATGGTGGAGGCACACTGTGGTTGAGTTTGTGATGGCGAAAGGAGAAGCCATGATAGAAGATGTGGTGGAAGGGAGCAAGCTGTGACAGAGGGCATAGTGGTATATGCGTGTGAGGGCATTGGGCTAGGGAAGAGGATGGTGATGGAGGGCATAGAGAGGGGAGAGTGCTGTGATAAAATGTATGGTAAGAGGCTTGTGACAGAGGGGGTAGTGGTGTGAAATCGGTGCTTGCCAATTTCTCTGTACACATTCACCGCAACTCACAAGATTATTAAGAGTTGCCAGGTATCTAACTACCACCCTGAAGGCAATGAACTGAATGTCCAGTATTGTTTCCAGGACATAATTTGGGACCCATAGGTGATTTTTCATAAAAACACCATCCAAAATATGCAAAGTTATGTTAATTTCTCAGTATATCTGCAGTGCCACTAGAAATCCATGGTTGGGCCAGCTGGCTTGAGCTCACAGGGCTCAGGTGGTGGGGCTACTTCACTGCACTGTAGATATCTGGATTTAGGTTGAAGCCTGCTCTCTAGGACCTTGTGAGGGTCCCAGGGATTGGGCTGCAGCCCAAGTCTGGAATGTCTGCGCCACAATTCAGCTGCCCAATAGCCTGGGCCCCAGTGAGCTGGCACAAGCCACTTGTGGGTTTTTAATTGAAGTGCAGGCACATCCTTGGGATATGTTTGCACTGCAGCTGTGAGTGAGCCTCCCAGCCCTGAGAGACAGACTCATGCCAGTACGACTCAAACTAGCATGATTAAAATGGACACTGCTGCGCAGGTGGCTGTTCAGGCTCTCAAGCCCCCACCTAACACCTCTGGTTCCGCACTTGACTAGCTAGCCCCAGTCCCTGCCAGAACCACCGTGTCCACGCTGCTATTTTTAGCATGCTCACTTGAGCCTCACTAGCGCAAGCCTGTCTACCTGGGTCATTCTCAACATCAGTGTAATCATGCCCTTATACAGATGGACTAAATCTATTGAGCCATTGATAACGATTTGCATATGGGAGCTAACTTTTCTGCAGCTTTGCTTGCCATAGGTAATAAATAAACAAACAAACATTTCTCTAGGCCTTCCATTGAGCATCTTAAAATGATTTACAGATATGATTTATTTAAGGCTCAGAACATCCCCTTGAAACAGGTAAATGTTGTTATCCCCATTGTATAGATGAGGAGATTGAGGCACAAAGAAGATAAATGAGCATCTTAAGGTAAAGTCAGAAAGAGAATCCTATTACCTCATCTTGCATTGCTAATTCTAACAATACAGAGAAACAAAGAAAAATAACCCCTCTGCTTGCCTGCCAAACCCTGACAGTAATGAGCTCTCCCAGTCTATTTTTCAAAGGAGTAGCTTTTAAAGTTATGGGGAGGTGAGCTCCAATAACCTTGAAATCAGCTCCAGATTAGTGAAAGGACAGAGGATATTGCTTGACTCTCCTCCTGCTGAAGGCAACCTTTTCAGTTTACTTTGTAATAAATAATACCAGTAGCCTGGAGTCACACTAGTGGAGGAGATGTGATCTGCACCTTTGCCAGGAAGGGATTTGGATTTTTAAATTTTTAATGTTGTTGTTTTTCTCAAGCCTTCATTTTGATCTCTCCCCTTAGGCTTCTACTTCCTGCTTAGCACCCTGAGCTAATTTAACCCATCTGAAATAAGAGCAGCAAATGACAGTGAACAACGACAAGTGACTGCACTTCTGTACATCGCATGACTGATCAAACCAAAACCAAGACAACAGTTATTATGCACCTGACCTTCCCTCTTCTGATTGTTCCCTGAATGAATCAGTGACTTTTGACTGCGGTTCCACAGAACTGACCTTTCACTCTAACTGGACAGCTCCCTAATGAGAGCAGTGAAAGACCCACTCATCCTGAAACTAGGTCAGGAGGCATTAAATAAAATGTGACATCCAGGTTTCAGCCTGCTAAAAGGGAAGCTAGTCTTTAATAGAAGGTCAATTGCTGATGCTGACATGTTAATTACCAGACAAAAGAAAGTCAGAAAGTGAGACACATTCCATGTTCATTAACAGAAAATACTAATAACTTGTGGGAATATATAAGAAACACAATTTCTTTAGGGGATTTCAGAGAGAAGGAAGTGGAGGTACTGTGGGCTCTGAGGAAGGGTAACCTGTTTCCCTAAAGATTTCACTTTCACCTCGAAAACAGGGAAAAAAAATCAGTCTACTCATCCTTTTCTTGATATATTGTAAAGAAACCTGCTGCCTGCCACTGAAGAATCATATCAAATTAAAACCCATAACGCAGAATTCTCTTCATTCTATCTTCTTTTTCTAACACAACCATTACTTGAGGGCAGAAAGATATGCTGGAAAAGGGCATCGGGATGGTGGTGGGAAATGAATGCAGCTCAGGTTGTCTCCTGTTTGCTTCCGTTTCCACAGTAAGCTCTTCTACTCTTATTCTTTGTCACAAATCCTTCAGAAGTTAGACTGATCACACAGCAAGGGGCACATTTTTACTGCAGTGGTTTAGTTTTCTATTAATATTAGTAACACTCCAAGACAAATTCTCATACATGGGCTAATTGAAGTGCCACAGAGTGTCTAGAGCCTGCCCTAGATCATCATGTAAGCTTTAGAGTGTGGTTGTGCTTTATCTGCCACAATCCAGCTCCCCACTACTTACATTATTATTTTACCTCTTAACTGTAAATAGTTTCATAGTTTCCAAGGCCAAAAAGGACCATGGGGACCATCTAGTCTGACCTCCTGTAAAACACAAGGCCATAGGGCTTCCCCAAAACAACTACTAGCACATATCTTATTTAAAAAAAACAGCAGGGAGGCATTAGCATGTTAGCATAGAATAAAATATACACGGCACAGGTATGCTTTTCAAACAAGAAATGGCAGATTCTTTCAGTATGTTGAACTTTCTTAGGCTCCTCTGTAAATCCCAGCTGTGATCTCTGTTCTTTTAACTGCAGTAACTGGGAAGGGAGGCATTTGCAGACATTGAACATTATATTAAATATAATTCCAGGAACAGAAAGATCTGACATTGGCTTCAGAAAGAGAGAGGTGGCAGAGCAAAGAAAAGCAATAAAGGATAACTTTTTTTTTCCATTGCAGCAACTGAGACACATGGAGACTTGAATGCAAAAAAGTCACTACACACAGCAATTGCTGGCTCAAAAAAGGCTAACCAAGGCATTAAGGGGAAAGTGTTGTCAGAATCCTCTTGCCAAAAAAGAGAGAGAGAGAGAGAGAGAGATTGAGACAGTGGCCATGTTCTGACTGAACAGTCAGTCACTTGCTCTCCTGGCTGAAGAGGAAGTGCTGCAATGGCCAATGCTATCTGCAGTGCAGGACTGCATGAAAATTAAATTCAAGGAAACAATATTAACTAGTTCAAACTAACTGCAATGATTTAGTTTCTTCCTTCAGCCAAGATGGGCAGAGAATAGCTCAATAATGACATTATTCATGTAGATACACATTTTTAATCTTGAGAATTTTAAATTAGGCATACAAAATGATATTTAGGCATCTAAAAATAAACAGATCCGATTTTTATAAATGCTGAGTCATCACTAAAATGTAGCTCTTATTTACGGACGTGCTTCCACAGGACTTTAAATGCACAGTTTCTAGCCCCTAAGGCTGAAAATTTGAGGCACAATATTTTTTTGACCACTAGATGCCAATTAACAGCTTTAATGACAAGCCTGCTTAATGAGGTTTCTAAGTCATGCTTTCTTGGAATATTTTGGGATCCGCTGTAAGATAGCTGCAGTAATGTAGCTGGCATTACAAACAGAGATTACTAGCAAGGAAGAAAACTTGTGCTCAGGTGAGAGTTAGCTAACATCAGAACATACCTGCTTCATCTGTAGTGATAGTGAGCTCATTGCTTGCTTCACTCTTGCCAATGCGGTTTTTGGCGTACATGCGGATGTTGTAGGTGGAGGAAGGGTGGAGGTCAATGATAGTGGCCTGGTTCAGCTGAGGGGAGACATCTTTGGTTCGCTGAACGGAATCCCAGGAGTCTGTTTGATAAAATGGGGGGAGAGAAAAAAACTAAAAACAATTTCCCATTCATTTTGTTATTTCCAATATTTAACTAACTCACTCTTATGAGAAAATGGCATATAGAATTTCTCTTCAGTACTCCTTCTCTTTGATCAAAGTGCTCACAGAAAGTGGTCTCAACCTGGGGTGCATGAACAGGTCCAAAGGGCTTGTTACAATCCTCCCTTTTTTATAATTAAATAGGAGTGATAGGAGTCCCCCAATTTTATTTTGTGACTGGGAAAAGGATGAGACCTGCTGTCATTCAGTGTTCCTCAGAAGGTTGGTAACTGTGACAAATAGGCTTGAAAGGAAGTTGTTTGACAGGAACAAGAAGGGGGACAGGGAGGATGCTTAAAGATGCAAAGGATCATTTAGAAAGGTAAAAATGTTTTATATTTTAAATTCTTAAGGGCTCACTCCTGCAAACTTATCCAATGAGCTATGCAGATAAGTGTGAGTTTAAGTGAGATGTGGGCCAATATACTTGGCACTTTTCAGTATTGAGTGCTAAGCCTCTGAAGCATGTTCTCCAGTTAATGATGCAGATCCAAATTCAATGAGATTTAACACTGGTGGCGTCATGATGTGCTTGTAAAAAGAGGAAATTTATCCAGATTAAATCAATATTTAAGGAAATCTGGGGTTATTCGCATTTAGCATAAATTATTCACTAAACTTGCTTGACACATAGTATTAGAAAGGACAGAATTTGGTTACATGTAGTAACTACACTGCCTCAATGTAACATTAAATCAGTCCAAATAAAACAGCAGCACTGATCTGTTTTAAATCATCTTGACATCTCTTATGTGTTGTCATCTGTCATTTCTTTTTCACTGTATTGCATATTTCTCCTTTAACCTCTGCAGCATCCTATGGGATTTAGCTGGGAGCTAGACGTGGTGTTGTATATAGCGAGGGTCACTGCAGGCAGCATCATAAAAAGCTCACCAGACAGAAAAGTCTAGGTTAAAAATACGAAAGCATAGCAGGAAACAATATACTGTGTCCAGTTTTTGAGGCACTATGCACTTCTTTCTCTCTTTCTGTAGCATCTCTTAGGGTACATCTACACTGTACTGTAAAATCGAA
Source organism: Pelodiscus sinensis (assembly GCF_052426305.1). Taxonomy (NCBI): domain Eukaryota; kingdom Metazoa; phylum Chordata; order Testudines; family Trionychidae; genus Pelodiscus; species Pelodiscus sinensis. The sequence goes on from NC_143052.1 coordinate 193,639,887, forward strand.
ATAAAATACACAATTTGCCATCACTCTAGATATATTAGTCTTTAGTAGATGAGTATCTTATTTCGATTTTATTTTGAAAATAGGCTATTTCGAAATTTGGCGCCTCTACATGGTGCCAAATTTCAAAATAAAGCACTATTTTGAGACATCCCTTATTCTTCATGGAACGAGGTTTACAGGGATGCCGAAATAGCACATCTGTTATTTAGAAAATTATTTTGAAATATCAGATGCATTCCTTGGACGTGGGGTAGCTATTTCGGGATACCTCCAGTATCTTGAAATAGCCTTGCAGTCTAGATGTACCCTTAAAAGATGCACAGGTTGTTTATGTGCTAAACAATTTTGTTGGTTGCAGAACAATACTATTCTTTGTTTGTCTGCACTTAAAAATGAACAAACATTTAGCTATCAACTGATGCTCATTTAAAAACTTCTAAATGTTTAGGCATCAGTGGATGCAGCGCTAATCCACTGCACCGTTCATTATGGAATCATCACTGCTACCTTTGCAGTACTGCTCCCAGGATGTCTAAGCCTAAAGGCCTTCTCTAAACATAGCCTCTGTAAAATTTGCTTTGAATACACCGTACACTTTATGGACATTTTCAGTTGGTGCTCTTGTTCACAGATTGAAACCACCATGCTGTGTCTTAAAAGACAAACATTTGAATTAATGCAAAAGCAACCAGGAGTCCTGTGGCACCTTATAGATTAACAGATGTATTGGAGCATAAGCTTTCATGGGCAAAGACGATGCATGTCAGATGTGACATGCATCTGACAAAGTGGGTCTTTGCCCACGAAAGCTTATGCTCCAATACATCTGTTAGGCTGTGTCTACACTGGCACCCTTTTCCGTAAAAGGGATGCTAATGAGACACTTCAGAATTGCAAATTTCGCGGGGGATTTAAATATTCCCCGCGGCATTTGCATGAACATGGCTGCCGCTTTTTTCCGGCTTGGGGTTTTGCCGGAGAAAAGCACCAGTCTAGACGGGATCTTGCGGAAAATAAGCCCTTTTCCAGAAGATCCCTTATTTCTACTTTCAAGTAGGAATAAGGGATCTTGCGGAAAAGGGCTTATTTTCCGCAAGATCCCGTCTAGACTGGCGCCTTTCTCCGGCAAAACCCCGAGACGGAAAAAAGCGGCAGCCATGTTCATGCAAATTCCGCGGGGGATATTTAAATCCCCCGCGGAATTTGCAATTCCGAAGTGTCTCATTAGCATCCCTTTTACGGAAAACGGTGCCAGTGTAGACACAGCCTTGGTGTATAAGGTGCCACAGAGCTCACTGTCGCTTTTGCAGATCCAGACAAACATGGCTACCCCTCTGAATTTGAATTAATGACAGTAGCCATCACCCCCCCTAAACACTGCAATTCGGGGATAGCCATAAACCAATATTTCAGTTAGTCCTGTATTCTGTATATACCAAATATATCAGCAGAAAGAATTAAACAACCATAAAATATGAAATGGGGAATCATTCAGTGACGGACAAGCCGCAAGAATGTCTATGGTTCATAAAAGCATCCAGATATGGGAAACTCTCTACTAGATGTACCGCTGGCAAAACATACTTCTATGCCACCCTTCCTGCTGCCATTGCCATTGGAGGGCAAGAAGGAAGCATAGCTGGAATGCACGGCTTTCTGGTTCTTTTTTTGCTGTCAGATGGACCTTTGGGGACTATTGCCAGCTGATACATTTAAGAGCAGCCATTAGGCTATACTAATCTGCTCTGGGGCTGATCTTAGAATCAGGAAGTTGCAACTGGCTCCATGATGATCCCGCAATTGAGATGAACTCAGCAGAATCTCAGGGCAGCGGATAATCTGGCCTGTAATAGTTACCTATGGTTGTGGTTAGAATTGTACATAAGGACCTCAGCCAAGATAGGAGCTCCACTGTGCTTAGCCCTGAACAAACATAGAGAAAAACAATCTCTATCTCAGGCTGCTATGTCAACAGTTCTGGAGTAAAAAGATCCAGTTTATATGGAATTATTAAACTTTCCTTATAGGAGATAATAATTTTGATTTGAGTATTTTACAAAATTGATTAAGATGTTTAAAAAGATTTCCTTCAATGTCAGATTTTTAAAAAAAAATAAATTACTCAAATAAGACAATCTAGTCTGAAAAAATCCCCTAAATTCTTGGCAGATTAAATAGTGGTATACTAAGATAAGGAAGGAGATGGAAAGCCAGAAACGCTAAGATTTCTAATTATATTTTATTCCAGATTGACACAGTGTAGATAATACACAGATTTTAGAATATTTTATGATCCAAATTTCTGGGGCGATGGGGGAAATAGGAAAAGCTTGAGACACACACAAGAACAAAACTGTTTAATTTCTCTCTAGTGTTGTTAGCAGCTGACACACTCACACAAAAGCTGACTTAAATCCTGCTGCTAGATGTTAGAAATAAAATGGTTGTTCTGATGTTGGAAGTAAAAATTCATCCAGTCAGTTACAGTGATTGATTTATAACTCTTTTGGTTTCCTATTATCATATTAAAGCATTTTAAAATCAACGTATTTAATGGGGTTTTAACTTAGAAATAATATATACAGAATGGATAAGAATCATACATCAAAAAGCAAAGAGAAAGCATAAAATTTCAGTTCCTTTTTTCCCTCAAAAAGAGATTTTTTTAAAAAAATCAGGCAATTCTAAGTGCTATATAAAATGCACACTGAGTGAAAGTGTTTATGAAAATCAGTACCTCTGTGTTGTACTTTTCGCTAATTCTAAAGGTAATGATTGACCCACAAAGGTCCATTTATAGAATCTAGTCAGGCTGAATATGTTTTATATTGTACTTTACTACTGATTTGGAGGGATAATTGTATAGGTAATAATTTTTGCTAATACTGAATTTCTATTTTGTGTGTGAGATGCCATCTAGTGAAACTATTTAAAACTACACACATTTGTCATATGCTTTGCTAAAACCGGTATGATTTCTTGAAGCTACCCTTTTCAAGCTGCAGATAAAGACCGTGATTCTGGAAATCCATGCACAGAATGGATAAAAGAATGTGCTTAAATGCAAGTGTGAGCTGAGTCTATGTACAGGTATGAGGAAAGCTAAGCACTAAGTATAATCCTTCCTTTGCACCTTTCTCCCTGAGGCTATGTTTACACTGCTGTGCTATTTCGGGATACCATAGCTATTCAACGTCAATTGAGTGCGCACATTATTTTGAAATATAATGGGCTTGCTATTCTGACTCCCTGTCAACCTCACTCCACAAGGAGTAAGGGACATTTCGGAATAGTGATTTATTTTGAAATAAGTGCTGTGTAGACAGCGCCATATTTTGAAATTGATTCAAAATAAGCTGCACAATTTGCTTAACTTATTGTGTAGATCACCCTAACTTTCAAGGATGCAGCATCAAAAATAGGCAAGGTATGGAGTAGACATAAATAAGCTCCAGCATGATGAGACACCTGGTTACATGCTTTCTCCTACCCCTTGTCCCTTCTGCTAGCAGGCTGGAGTAATGCGATGAACAGACTGCAGTAATTTAATTGGGCCATGGATGGATGGATGAAGGCAGAGCTGGCCTATCAGCCCAAGCCTAGAATCCTGAAACCATGTGATTATACAAAAGTCTCAACTTTTATTTTAAAAAAAAAGAGTTTATGGCCCACTTTGTTGTAAAGAAAAGCTTGAAAATGTGACAAATGAAGGATGCTAAAATGTATGCCTTAGTCTGAAAGGAAAGGACAACAGCTCAGAAAGGGGTCAATTACCCCATTCATCTCAATCCTGTGTTAATTCCCTGACCAACTCCTCTGGAAAGCCCTGTAACCCCTTCCCACCCTTTGTCCTGGAGGACTGTGTGTGTGGAAGGAGGATTAGAGTCCCACCAATCCAACAGTGACACCTCAGTTGTTGAAATAAGTATGGGAAGCTGCCATTCCTTAAGGGTATGTCTACACTAGCCCCCTAGTTCGAACTAGGGAGGCTAATGTAGGCATTCGAAGTTGCAAATGAAGCCCGGGATTTAAATATCCCGGACTTCATTTGCATCTTCCCGGGCGCCACCATTTTTAAATGTCCCTTAGTCTGAACTCCATGCCCGCGGATACACGCGACTACACGCTGCACGGAATAGGTAGTTCGAATTAGGATCTCTAATTCGAACTACCGGTACACCTCGTTCCACGTGGCGAGTCAGGAGCTTTCTGATACCTATAAAATCATGAATGCTATAGAGAAAGTGAATAGGGAAGTGTTATTCACCCCTTCACATAACACAAGAACCATTGGGGATCATTCAGTTAAATTAATTTGCAGCAGGTTTAGCACAATTATAAGGACGCATTTCTTCACACAAAATATGGTCAACCTGTGGACCTCCTTGCCAGGGGATGTTGCAAAGGCCAAAAGTATATCTGGGGTTAAAAAAATTACATTAATTCATGGGGGATAGATCCATCAGTGCCTACTACCCAAGATGGTCAGGGATGCAACCCTGTGCTCTCAGTATCTCTAACCCTTGGACTGCCAGAAGCTGGGACTGGATGACAGGGGTGGATCACTCAATATTTGTTCAGTTCTATTCATTTCCTCAAAAGCATCAGGCACCTGCCACTCTCAGAAACCAATATACTGGGCTAGATGAACCATTGGTCTAAGCCAGCATAGCCATTCTTATGTTGCTCTGGCTCTCAATGACTGAAGAGGGGGCTCATTGCTATTTCAAATGGGGAAAGGGCCATGGTTGATGGCTGGGGCCATGAGAGGCTTCATGTCATTATGTGCCTAACCCAGACATTGTTATGGTGCTAGGTTGCTCTTTGAGTCCAGGACTTGCTCATAATTCTTTACCTTATAACACAACATTCAGTACCGGCTTTGTACAACATCAAGCCTATAATAGAAACATCAGGGTAGAGTGAAAAGGGCTAATGACAATGTAATGCAGTGTGATTTGGCAATATTTTCAAAATAGATTGCTAAACACTGTATGCCATTTTAATCTGCAGGATGCTTCTTGCCTACTCTGCTCCTTAATGGGCCCTTCATATCCTCACCTGCCTTTGCTACAGTTCTTTAATTCATGTAAATGACTTTTGAGTCACATTCTCATGGAAGTCATGGAAATGGAATTTTGTTCTCTTCTGTATTCCCCAATATCTAACTACTTCTTGGCACTCTTCTAAAATCGCAGGAGATTCAGAGCTACTAATGCTTCTTGAAAGGGGCAGTTGGTAGGTTTGGGTGATGGATGATGAGCTCATGGTGCTTGTCAGAGATATGTGGTCTTTTCTGTCATTCTGGAAGGGCAATAAATCTGGTTGCTTTCTGACAATAATTACAAGTGGATTTATTCAAGATTTGGAATGCAACTTTCAGTGGAGGGTGTTATGATGGGTTTGGGATCAGAGAAACAGAAAAGGAGATAGCATTCGGTCACAGTTTAGGAACAGTTGTGAGGGACTTGATGGTTGGATTGGGAGGCTGCTAGAAATACTGTACTTAAGATGTTAGCGTCCCCACTCCCCGGTGACTTGTCTGTGAAATTTTAAAATATTAATCTATGGCTTACTGTAGGTAGAGATTTATTGATTAAGGCTATGTCTATGCTAAGTGTTTGTCGGAAGAGGCAATGCAAATGAAGTGCTGATTAGCATTTTCTCGTGTTTCATTTCCATAATTCATTCCAATCCATTTATGCGCAAGAGGTTTTTGCATAAAAACATGAGGTGTGGATGTGTCCATTTTGCACAAAAACACCTTTTTGTGAAAGATCCTTATGCCTCTCTCAGAGAGGATCTTTTTGCACAAAATGGACACGTCCACACTGCATGTTTTTGCGCAAAAACGTCTTGGGCAGAAACGGAACAGAATAGATTATGCAAATGAAGCTCAAGAAAATGCTAATCAGCGCTTCATTTTCATTGCCTCTTCCGACAAAACACGTAGTGTAGACATAGCTTAACCGATATTTCTAGGCTGACACACATTTTCAGACTTGCAAATAAGATACTCAAGTATAATATAATATTAGAAAACAACTATACTCATGTTCATGTTAGGTATAATGTATATGCCACAGAGCCATAGCTGGGAAAGTAGTGTCCTGAGACCTTCCCATGAATTGTCACTTGAAGCAGAAATTGTAGAATGGGGGAGAGGGGGAGAATCACTTCTTCTGGGTTCTTGTCTCCATTCTGACTGCTCTACAATCGTCAGGACCCAGGTACCTAAGTAGTCAGCTGGCATAGAATCACAGAATCATAGAACTGGAAAAGACCTCATAAGGTCATCAAGTCCAGCCCCCTGCTCTAGGCAGGATCAATTCCAAGTAAATCAACCCGGCCAGGGATTTGTCAAGCCGAGACTTAAACACCTCTAGGGATGGATACTCCACTACTTCCCTAGGTAACGCATTCTAGTGCTTCACTACCCTTCTAGTGAAATAGTTTTTCCTAAAATCCAACCTGGACCTCTCCCACCACAACTTGAGACCATTGCTCCTTGTTCTGCCATCTGTCACTACTGAGAACAGCCTTTCTCCATCCTCTTTGGAACCTCCCTTCAGGAAGTTGAAGGCTGCTATCAAATCCCCCCTCACTCTTCGCTTCTGCAGACTAAACAGACCCAAGTCCCTCAGCCTCTCCTCATAAGTCATATGCTCCAGCCCCCTAATCATTTTGGTTGCCCTCCGCTGGACCCTCTCCAATGCGTCCACATCCTTTTTGTAGTGGGGGGCTATTCTCGGAAGGGCATTATAGATTCTTATAATCTGCTGTGTGAATGTTTTGCTTAAATTATCTTCTAGCCTGTTATTTCCTTCTTTTGTCTATGTACACTAAGCAGTGGGTTTAATATTAGTTCAGGGATCTTATCTTTCTAAGCTCACTGTTTTTCCAAAATCTGAAAAAAATCAGCAACAACCCCTTTTGACTCTCTTTTTCTTCAGCACCGGCTTCCCCAGCAACTCAGCTTAAATTAACTTTCCCAATGCCTTTTTTCTGCCTTTCTATCTTCTTGATGATTTATCTACATAGTGATGACCAAAAACTGGGCACAGTAGTTGCATGCAAATGATCACCTGCCCATTGCCTACACTGTGAGGGTACTCAGCATCTTGCAGGATTGGGCCCACATTGTTTATTTAGCTATACAGTTTTAATGTATTATCTCATGCACCACTTCCTCCACCCATTCCTTTTGCTTTCCAGATTCAAACTTTTGCCATTATAATATGCTCTAGTCACATAACCATTTTTAATCTACGTTAGCCTTGCTTCAGGGGGATCATGTGGTATTGTTCGGATGCAGTTTTGACACCCAAGTACATCATGTTCACTGCTTCACCCTTGCATGCACTCTGTATCATCACCTGAAAAGTATCCACCAGATTTACAGAAAATAGAGACCCTGATTCTGATGAGGGTGTGTCAGGGAGGGATGGTATTCTAAACTCCTCTTCTTCTGGGTTAGTGGAGTGGATTATGTGTGAATAGGAAAAGCCAGACCCAAAAAACGTGGACGTGTGCATGTAACATAGTTATATTCCCTTGCTAACCTGCATACCTTCCATGCATGCTATACTGAGAATCCAGCCAATATTTCATAGGGAATAATTTCACTGATATAATTTACATTTTTACATAATATCTTTCCCTAAAAACCAACCAAACAAGAAACCGTGCTTATGAGTGTTTTATACAAACAAGTGTGACATTTGCTTCTATTTTGCAGTACAGCATCCTCCTAACTCCCAAAATAGGAATATGAATATGCTATTCTTGCACACCAAAGAGCATGTGCAGGTAGGATTGCTACTTCTCTGCTACACAAACTAGTATGTCCAAGGTGATCCTGCAAAATATTAAAGATATGTAGTGGAATATAATTTTTACAAATAGTTATCAGTTTCAAAGAGTTAAAAATAGAACATTACACAAATACTCTCTCATTATTAACTTCATCAGCAATATGTTTGCACTGATAACTATATATATTCAAAATGCATCACTTATTAGACTATGTCTGCAGGTAATCTCCATAGACAGAGTATCACGAACACCAGGATGGAAAGCATTACAAAACAAATGAACAAATTAAATGTCCTTTTTTAATATTAAAGCTTGCTTATCAACAAAGCAAACCTTACACATCTATAGTTCTCTGCTTCCAACCCAGTGCTTTCTTGGGTTATGAAAGCATATGAAAGCCTGGGCTTAAATTTTAAACATGACTTTGATTTGCATGGACATCAATGGAATGTAAATATGTGCTTAAAGACAATCCTATGCTATGTTTAAATTCTTTCCTGAATAGAGATGATTTCCTGACTCAGGAGTTATGGTTATTTTCTTCCAGTTTATCAGGTTCTCACCATTCTCCAATAACTCTTTCAGGTTTTTGCCACAATGCTTTATTTGTTTTGCATTCCTATGCAGAATATTTCCCTTCCCCTCCCCACACAACATGGTGAAAGACTGTATTGGTGAGTGTGTAATGTCTTACAATGTCGCATATACAACATGCATGAAACAAACAGACACACGCCTTTCATCTACATATTTGGAACATTAAATGAATCAGAGTAGCATGGCTCACAGCAACAACATGTTAGGTGTGAGAAAGCATAAATGGAAGTGATGTTATGACCTTACCGATAATTCTTTCTGCTACCTGTCCAAATAGAGTTGAAACTCAAGCCAACATGCACCTTTTATGTTACAGAGCAACCCAGAGGCAGAACTTTGATATTTATTCCAAAAGTTCAAATACTGAAAAATGTAAAATGTCACTATATTTCCCAAAATGGTATTTTCCCTTTAAGAATATGAATTAGCACTCCTGTAGTGATACTGACAGATGAGTTAGCTTTACTTATGAGCAGCATGTAGCTATGGCTGAATGCTGAGCTAGCAAAAATATATTTGCTTAGGTTGTTCTGCAGATATGTGCCACTAGCCTGTCCCTTGCAGCACATTAGAGATTACTGCAAACTCAGCTTGGTAGTTCAGCAAGCTACTGTACAGATTTCTTTGTCTATCCTAGTGCATTCCCAAGTCTGCAGTTTGGCTCCTAATCCTGCTGTTCTGGTGAAACCTCACACAACTCTATGTACAACAGAAGAGAATTTCCAAACTGCAGCAATCCAGATAAAAGGTCCCTGTTTAAAAAAATTACTCTGCTGGGGAAAATGGGCAGTAGAAAAACAAATAGAAGGAGGTAAAGATAATAATAGTTGCCTATTACTATTCAGCATCCATTGTTACCAGCTGGAATGGCTAAGGCTGCATTAGGATATCTGACGCAGTTATCTGTGCATATCCCAATAAAAAAAGGAAGCACAACAATCCAAATATAAGCAAAATGGTCATAACACAAGAAATCAAAACAAGTGAAATGACAGAAGACAAATCCCAATGTAGAACAACAAAAAGACTGTCAAAGAAGAATTTACCTCACAGTGTTTTGATTATGATTCACTAGTTACAGAACAAACAAAATAATGAAGGAATAAAAACAAGTAATGAGAAATGGATCACTTGCAAATGAAGACTATCCCTTACCAGATTTGTTCTTGCATTCAATATCGTAGCCTGTGATTGGACTATTTCCATCAAATCCCATTGTCCATCGGAGGGCAATGCTGCGTGCTCTCACCTCTCGGATTTCTATTTCAGGAGGGTCTGGTGGCTCTGAGTTAATAGACAGACTCTGCTTTAGTCAAAAGAATGCTGGTATTAAGCATAAGATATAATAATGAGCATGGCTCTATCGCGGGCTGTTAACAGGAAGATCTTATGATGTTTTCTCTGCTCCTTCATTAATATCTATATACTCATTTAACCACCCATTGAAGAGCATTCTGCGGACTTTAAGAAAGGAAAGACCATTTATCAAAATAAGAGAGAATGAATTTGTCTTGGATTACTAATTAGTGGTAGACCTAAATAGATGCACCATATTGCAGTATTGCTTAAATTCCAATCCCTTTTGCAATACAGGCTAACCTCACTATAAGTCCAAGATACCTTCCAAAAGACTTGGACTTACAGCAGAACAACTTAAAGTGGGGAATTTTTTTCCTTAGCTGACTTTCATTTGCACAAATTGGTTTTTTTTTTTGCACGACTTAAGAGCAGGGAATGGGAGGATTTATAACGCATCACTTCCTACAAGCATCAATGACTTTAGTGTGGAATGGAGGTACATCAGGGTGACTCATAGCGGGGACACCCTGTATTCATGCCAGGGGAGTATTCTGGCTATAACTGTCACACTGCTTTGGTACTGCTACATTTTGAATGTATGCGAAAGTATATACATACAATCTATTGGGGGTTGGGAGAAATAAGAATCCTAATCCTTTGAATGTAAATTCATAAAAGAAGGGTTCAAAACCAAGGGCCTGATTCATATTTACACATTATGCATTGTATAAGAACCATTTGCATTGCCAAAGCAGCATAAAGGAACTTTAGGGCAAATGAGAATCAAGCTCCCAATTTCCACCTAAATTTTTGACAGGGTTGGTTCAGACGTGTTGTGGAACCTGTCGTAACATGGAGCCAAGGGTTGGGAGAAAGAGATTTTCAAATACTAGAAATTTATATGCAAGCTCCAAGGCATAAGAGCACATGAGCAAGCATCAAATGGCAAACCAGCAGTGGCCAATGGCTGAGTTTTGTCTCTGCTCGGCATCTAAAATACCATCACCTTAAACCACACCACATCCCGTTGCTGTCTGCCTGACTAAGCCCACACAGGAAGGAGATCCCAACCCTAGGCGATAAAGGCTACTGCAGCCCGAGTTGCACAAATATATTACAATTTATTTTGATGGATTAAACTTGAAATATTGTGTTTCTAAACAAACAATAGGTTTAACATTTCTTCTGAAAAAAATTACATCAAATCACTTTTGTCTTTCACCTGAATTTAGAGGATTGTTTTGATTTAAAAAATAAATAAGGCAACCCTCAAGTATATTGTCCTTGCAGTATAAGTGCTGGCGGATATTTAAGTCTGACAAGTAGATTGTTAATTTGTGCATATAAGAAATACTCCTTTTACTCATCTGCACATTTCTACAAAGACTCAGAAGTTTAAGTTTTATTGTGACTGAATCTGTGGTGCTAAAAAATATGAGTTCAGAAAAAGATTCTGATGCACCTTATAATTTCTCAGATAATTAGAAATATGTTTAATTAGGGACTTACACCTCCCCCCCAAAAACAGATTTCTGAGCATGGCATACACTTACTGTACTACAATAGTTGTGTTTTTTTCCTTATGTTGTCCTCTTCCTACCTTGCACAGTGAGCTGAATTATTCCACGGTCCTCCCCGTAAGAATTGATAGCATGGCAGGAAAAGAAGCCAGAATCTTCACGCACAGTTGGCAAAATCTAGAGGAGGATTGAAAAGAAACCGTTGATTCAACTGTATGTACAGAAAACAAATAAATGTAAGCATCTTTCAGATATGGGGTGGGGAGAGAAATTATATAGGCTGTTTCTCTCGCAGTAGTACACAGATACTGTATGTGTTTTGTATATGGAATATGCAAACTTATATGTAACTATGCAGAATAAATATTAATGGCATGAATGTAAGGTCCAAAATACTGGCATCTATCAAGACTAGGTGCAAGAGCTAAATATACTAGAAAGCTGGGCATCTCCCCTTTCTAGTGGTAGAACAGATTTGGCTCTGTTGCATTACATGAGGTCAGATCTTGAATTTCTCACTGATCTATAGGACTAAATACTTGGAATTCTGCACCTAAGATAGTTTTAATATGTACTTTGGAAAGAAACTTTTTGTTAAAGGAAAATGGCAGAGGCTTGAAACAGCTTATGTTTGGAAGTAATCAAGTGAAGATAGATTTGTAGTCAGAGTACAGGTGAGATGGACAAAATGCATAATAAATCCAATTTAATGTATGGTGTCAGAAATTATTGCATGAAACTCTGGGGCTTTGTCTACACTACCGGCTTTCCCGGCAGTGCCTATGCAAATGAAGTGTGGATTAGCATATTGCCATGCTTCATTTGCATAATTCATTCAAGCTGTTTTTGCGCAAGCAGTGTGGATTTTTTTGCGCAAAACTTTTTTGCGCACGCAATATGCTAATCTGCACTTCATTTTCATAGGCACTGCTAGCAAAGCTGGCAGTGTACAAGTAGCCTGGATGCAAATCCCATAATAATGATATTTACACATTACTAAGGGACTGTGCCCCTGCTCGCTGTGCTTGCCAACCTCCTTGGCTCTGGGGGTAGGCAGGTCCAGCTCTCCCCACAGACACTAGGGAAGAGAGGACCAATGGCCTCTTGCTCTGCCCCCCAGCTACCAGGGAGGGGAAAGCCAGGGCCGCAGCCAGCCCCAGCCTCTTGCCCCCTAGCTCCCAGCCACAGCCAGCCCTCGGCTCTCAGTCCTCCCCCAGCAGCAGACAGTCTGGGCCTCTCACGTCCCACTAATTTGCCGCCAGCCCACTTCTCCCCTGCTGCAGGCCGTGGTTTTCGGCCCCTCTCTGCCCACTGTAGGAGGGCTGAGTTGGCACAGGCTGTGCAGGCTGCGGTCTCTCAACCGCCAGAGTAAGGACAGGGCCCCAGGGAATGGAAATGGAGGGGTGGCCAGCCTGGGGCCACAGTGCCCAGGCTGGGAGTGGGTGGATCTTGCTCCTGTGGATGCAGAGTGATGTGATGACATCACTCTGTTGTCCAGCAAGATAAGATTTTCTTATATATATATTGAGAGTGAGTGAGAGAGAGAGAGACTTACTCATGTTATAGGTGGAGGAGTTAGAGCCAGCCATTATTAAGCTTGCCTAACATTTCCCATTATAAAAGCCTGTTGATTCTATAAAAGCCCATTGTCAGATTCTAATCTGGGCTGAGATTTTTTTATCCCAGGTGTCTGCCTCAGGCTATTTTTAAAATCAGTCTCCAGGGTTCAAACTGTTCCTTTAGCAACCTCTTGCTTTGGAACAGGGACCTGAAATTTGTCAGGGGGTCACTTTGTGTAATGAATGTGCCCTTTTTCCATCCCCTTAAAATCCATCCAAATGCAGCCAAGTTATAAGACTCTAAAAGTTTCAGTCTGTAAATGCACAGAGGAGAGATCTGATTTTAGCAGCTACAGTTTCCACAGACTTGCTCCTAACCGTGCTTGTTCAAACCTTCTTTCAGATTAAAGTGCTGACTAGACTGCTTGTGCATCTGCTGTCACAGACACTAGATGTGACAGGACTGCACATGGGCCATCCACACAAATGTACTGAGCGTGCTGTATCCTTTCACTTCTCCCAGACCTGACCAGAGTGTGCATGAACCATACCCACAGAGTGGCTGAGGGTGTTCTCTGCAAGCCAGTGTTACATGGTAGAAACTGGAGTTTCCCTGTAATGGCTCCCCTGATCTACACTGGGGAGTTATTTTGAAATAACCCCCCCTTAAATCAAAATAGCAAGCAGAGTCTCCACACTACCCAGCCCATTATTTCAAAATAACGGGCCAGTTATTTTGAAATAATAACTCCTGCTTTCCACGAGGAATAATGCTTATTTTGAAACAGTTATTTTGAAATAGCGTTAGTGTCTGCTGTCACAGAGTTCTTACGTGATACTCAGAGAGAGCAAATCACTTATACCAGGCTTTTCATAGAGGGTCACTAATTGTGTGTTTCCCATTTTCTGGATGCCTGACTTGACACCCTTGAATCTGATTTGCAGAAGTATTGAACACTAGTAGCTGGAACTTAAATCAATGGGAGCTGTGCTTTTAACATATCAAATGCCATATAATGCTGCACAGTCTGAGATGTCTTAACTTCTGAGAGAGTTTGACTTTGTAACCTGAATAATATTCTTGTAAATCTTTTTGTGTGTATGTGTGTGTATCTATATGTATATATACACACACACACACACACACACACACACACACACACACACTTAGGCCGTGTCCAGACTCAGGGGGTTTTTCGGGAAAAGTAGCCTTTTCCCGAAAAAACTTCCCCTGCGTCCAGACTCAAGCCGCGTTCTTTCGAAATTATTTAGAAAGAACGCGGCTTTTCTTTCGATGGCGGTAAACCTCAATTTACGAGGAAGAACGCCTTCTTTCGAAAGTTCCTCTTTCGAAAGAAGGCGTTCTTCAATGTAAAGAGGCCGTCTTCGAAAGAGAGCATCCAGACTCGCTGGGTGCTCTCTTTCGAAAAAGCGGATTTCTCTTTCGAAAGATCCGCCTGCAGTCTAGACGCGATCTTTTGAAAGAGGCTCTTTCGAAAGATGCTTTCGAAAGAGCCTCTTTCGAAAGAAGCCTGCAGTCTAGACATAGCCTAAGAGTATGTCTACACTACCCCGCTAGTTCGAACTAGCGGGGGTAATGTAGTCATCCACAGTTGCAAATGAAGCCCGGGATTTGAATTTCCCGGGCTTCATTTGCATGAAGCCGGCCGGCGCCATTTTTAAATGCCGGCTAGTTCGAACCCCGTGCCGCGCGGCTACACGCGGCACGGAGTAGCTAGTTCGGACTAGGCTTCCTAATCCGAACTAGCTGTACACCTCATTCCACGAGGAGTACAGCTAGTTCGGATTAGGAAGCCTAGTCCGAACTAGCTACTCCATGCCGTGTGTAGCCGCGCGGCACGGGGTTCAAACTAGCTGGCATTTAAAAATGGCGCCGGCCGGCTTCATGCAAATGAAGCCCGGGAAATTCAAATCCCGGGCTTCATTTGCAACTGTGGATGACTACATTACCCCCGCTAGTTCGAACTAGCAGGGTAGTTTAGACATACCCTTAGATCTCTCTCTCTCTCTATATATATATATATCTTCCAAGTGCCTTGTGAGCTGTGCAGTCACACAGCTGCCTATACCGTGCCATGCAAGCTCTCAAGGAACCCGCCCAGGAATGTGCCACAGCTAGGGAAGGCTGAGCCACCCCCAACCCTAATCTAGCCCAGCCTCCAAAATGCCTTGACTGGGGGAGGGAGGCTGAAGCCAATGCCAGCCAAAACCTGCTATGGCTGGAATGCCTCTCTCAGGGCCTGAACCCAGCCAATGTGGCCCAGCCCTGAACCTGCTGTGGCTGGGTGAACCAGGGCCAGACCTGCTGTTGTGGCCCAAATCCAGACCTGCTGTGGCCAGAGTGGCCTGGCCACAAACCCAGCCGTGGCTGGGACAACCCTCCTCCAAGTCCAGCCCAGCCCTGGCTCCTCCAAGTCTAACCCTGATGTGGTTGGGGAAAGGGCACCTATCCTCAGAGCTGCCATGGCAAGGAGACGTGCCTTTCCCTCTGAGACCAGGAGCTGCTGTAAGATGAGAGAGTTGGGGGGAGGCAGCATTATTTGGCTGCAGGCTGCCATAATGGAAAAAGGGGCAAATTAGCACCATCAGAAACTATACTGCACCCAGAATGCATGTCCAGGCAGAATGAGGGCAGGGGCAGGGCAGCAGCCCAATAGTATAGCTTCAGTTCTTTACCAAGGGCTATCTGTACTCTTGCTCCCACTAAGTACATATGTAACACTTTGCCTCACAAATCTGCAATGCCGTTAAGGTGGTGCACGTCCTCCCCATAGCCTTTCCATCTCAGCCTCTTAAGGCTTTACTGAGCCCTGTTCACAGCTGTGATATCACCAGAGAGCTGCATTTCACAGAAGTAACAGCAAAGCCGTGAAATATGACTTCTTGCCAGCTGGTTGGACGATTTTTGCTATGGTATTCAGTATCTGCTGAATACTAACAGACACCATGCAGGGCCGACACAAGTCCCTGGGGTACCTTTTCTTTTAACCTCACTTGGCTTAGGAGATTTTAATTGACATTTTATCTGATTATTACTCTGACTTTTTTTACACCATCTGTTTGCCACACAGATGGCCAAATGGGAACAGGGAACAAAGGCACTTGAAAAATACTAGGCCTGATTCCCTTCCTTCCCACACCAGTTTTCTACCAATATGATTCCACTGCAGGCCCACCAACAGGGAGGGGCAAAGCGGGCAACTGTCCTAAGGCCTAATGTTTCAAAGGGGCCCAGAGCTCGTAGCCACTGCTACTGTAGCAGTTGCTATGGCCAGAATCCCATGCTCCTTTGAATTGCCGTGGGAGTGACATAGCGTTGCTCCACCCAGCTTTGAGCACTGCTCCAGGGTGTTGACTACCTAGGGCCCCGCCCCTACCACCCAAGGCCCCACCTCTTCCCAGGGTTACCAGGTGTCTGGTATTGACCCGGACATTCCGGTATTTTTAATTTTTTTTCCCAGCCAGGAGGTGAAAATACCGGACATCTGGCAACCCCACGACACACTCGGCAACTGGGCCCGGCCCCTCTGCTTACCTGCTTCCGCAGGGAAACTGCGTTCTGGCTCCGTGAAGAAAACAAAATGACCGCCGGCAAAAAGCCTAAAGTACTGAAGCCTTCTCTGGGTCTTAGTGCTCAACTTCTCCCCTCTTGCTATCCCTATTCTGACTCTACAGGCACTTAAAGCTGTTTTAATTCTGTTTTATTTTTTTTAAAAAAAATTCTTAATAACTTCTTATATTTTTCCTCAACAACTTTCGTCTCCCCCTTTTTTTCCCCATCACAGAATTTTTTCCCTGGTGTTTTTGTGTGTGTGTGTGTGTGGGGGGGGGGTATTTGGTATTTTTGGGGAAACCCTCTAGCAACCCTACCTCTTTCAGGGGTATGAGCTGTGTCCTCCCCACTCCTTGCCCCTGGATTTGCAGTGGTTGTTGGACCTGCAGCTCCACTGACTTTTGTGGAGTTACTCCTTACTCAAACCAACGTAAACAAAAGGCACATCAGACTCCAAGTCATTATTTTTAAATTGGCAGTTGTGCCTGATGTCCTCAGCTACAAAAAGTAGAAGCAAACAACACTCTAGACTGTATAAACAAACCATTGGTCACTTTGTTTTGATACCTGCAAGGTAGAGATGACTTCATCGCCCACTTCCTTGGTGGAAACATGATAGCGGGACATTTCGGGGTTAATGATTCGATCCTCTTTCTCCCAGCGGACTATGATGGGTTTCTCTCCATGTGCT
This sequence comes from Pelodiscus sinensis, assembly GCF_052426305.1. Lineage (NCBI taxonomy): Eukaryota > Metazoa > Chordata > Testudines > Trionychidae > Pelodiscus > Pelodiscus sinensis. Next base: position 193,656,942 of record NC_143052.1, read on the forward strand.
GTGCAGCTCATCTCCTTTTTTTGACCCTGTGTTGCTAAAGTGGTGTTTGGATAGGAAGTGATCATCGCAGGAACTAAAAATAAAAAACAAGGCAACTTATCAGTGAGACAGCTACTCTAGCTGAGGTCTGGCCTTAGAGTCACAGGTTCAGCTATACTCTTCATATGTCACTAATTAGCATCAATACTTGGACAATGGTTTTATTATCATTTTTAGGTGATATAAGAAATAATATTTTAATTGAAGAAGGTTCCATGCCACATTTGAGATCCAAACAATTCTGACATATTTGGGTGTAGGAATCTAGATTTGAAACTTGAGTCCATCCCTGCATCTTTAATACATTAAAATATGCATACAAACAGAAAATTACTATGAGACATAAGTTGTCAGGTATGTGTCCTGGAAAGATGTGATGGAAGAGCTTTATACACAAGGCCACATTGCTATGTTGACATGTAACAGAAATGACCGAGGAAGACCATAAAAAATAACAAATAGTCTAGCAGCACTTTAAAGACTAACAAAACATGTAGCTTTTGTGGGTACAACCCACTTCTTCAGATGAAGACCAGTGGAACACACATTTACATTTCTGTTTTATAAAGATATGTTGCATTATTGTCAACAGTGCTGTGAGATCAGGGCCCTATTAAGCTAGAAGCTGTATAACAACACAAGAGACAAGTGGCTGCACAGAGGAGCTTACAGTCTATGTACAGAGTGTAAAATTATCATATGTATGGCACATGTCTATATATAAAGCTGATGCTAAACTTATCCTGATTTTCTCCTACAGATTGAACCTCTCTGATCCAGCACTCTGGTCTGGCAACATCCATGGTCTGGCATGATTTTAGTTAGTTGGATGTCCGCTTATTATGGGTGTGGCCATATTTCCCATGGTCCTATAAATTTAGGCTTAGGTTTATATTGGGTATATCAGTACAGTCATACATTATTAAGCAGCATTGAAAGAGCTGTTCCATTTATTTGCTTTGGTGAAATAAAAATAAAGAGACTCACTTAGTACAATACTGACCTCCAGGGGTTTGGCAAATTCTCTGGTTCAGGCCAGGTTCCGAGGGTGTCAGACTAGAGAGATTCAATCTGTAGTATATTGTGTGGTCAGTTTGGACATGATTTTAGCCCATTCATAATCCAGGTTGAATCTCTCTGGTCCAGGACTCTCTCGTTTGTCAGCATCTGTGGTCCAGCAATGTGAGACCAGAGAGGCCCAGTGGCAGAGGTTTTTGGTGGCTGGGAGAGGAGCTGGTCAGGCAGTAGAGCCAGTGGAGCCGGCAGGGCCACCAGAGCCCACAGAATAAAAAAAAAAAACTATACAATTTTACTTTTGGCACAATCTATATAAAGAAAATGCAATTTTCAAGTTTCATTTCAATAACTATCTTACGGCCTGGATGTAATGACCGTGGTGCTTAGAAGTATTGTACTGAATGTCCTCTCCCTCCCACATGGTTCCTTAAAAAAAACAGGCTGAGGACTGACAGATCTGAAATCAAACCTCCTCTCAAAATATCATTTCAACAAAATCAAACCCTGAAATCTCAACCGTCCATTGACTCTGGGTGATGTAATAAAGCAAACTACAGCTGAGTGACTCACAGGGAGCTGGGTTAGTTTGTGAGTGCTGCATTGCAGGGCCTCTCCACTCTGCTTGTTCTGTTATCGTGAGCAGGAAGGCACTGACATGTAGAGGACTTCTAGATTCTGACAGTAGCTGCCCTGATCACAAGGAAGGAGCAGCAGAGCAGTGCAGAGGGATTGTGTGGCATCAGCTTTGTGTCTAATTGCATTGGTAAGTTTTTGAACAACATGTTCTAAAGCAGGCCAAGATGGGCCATGGAGAAATCAGGCATGTAGACGATGGAGTGCAATTTGTAATGAACTCAGGGCCACCACTGTTGGCCAAAAAGTGAGCACTGTTACACATATTCTGATCTGCTGATAAACACCATGTTACATTTGCTCTTGACCATCCCTGGCTTTTCTATACAGCATATTGGAGCAAGTCCTCCCGTTCACTCTCCAGCCTGCGTCTAATGCTTTGGGCTAGCTGGGCTTGTGGCTGTGCAGATGGGGAGTAAACTTCAGCTTGAGGCCACATTTGGATCCTTCAATTCACCCCCCATGCTCCCACTGGGGAGCAGGGTCGGAACTGCCTTGTGGGGAGAAGCCAGCCCAACTCTGGTGAGCAGGTTCACATAGCCCCTGGCTCCTCCCCACTGCTCCCACCCACCACCTCTCCTGTAGCATCAGCTTCCCAGCACCTGGATAGCATGGTCACTATGCTGCCAGCCCCAATACTTCGGGCAGCATGTTCAGGGGCAGGGAGCAAGGAAGGTTGGATAGACTGTAGGGAGTCCTGGGGGGCAGACAGGGGGCAGGGAACAAGGGGGGAAGGATGGGATCAGGGGTCTAGGGTGATCGGGGGTGGGGAGCAAGAGGGGTAGATAGGCCAGAGGTCCCTGGGAGTCAGTCAGAGGGCAGAGAGCAGGGGGGTTGGATAAGAGGCAGGGGCCCCAGAGGGTGTTAGGTGCTGGGGACAGAGCATTTGGATAGGGGGTAGGAGCTGGGGCTGGCCTGGCTGTTTGGGGAGGCACAGCCTCCCCCAGTCTTCCCTACCTGGAACTACATACAATTTCCAAACCCGATGTGGCCCTCAGACCAAAAAGTTTGCAGAGTGAGAAAACAACCTTAATCCTAAGAAAAGGACTGAAATAAATCTATTCAAGACAGCAACATGCATCTTTTGCACAGACAGGAATCCCATAGATTGGATTGTGGGTACAGTTTTGAAGGTGTGTCCTCTGACTGTAGATTTCCCAACAGATTACCAGAAGCACAAGGTTTAGAAAATAGTGCCATTTTGTGCTTCACGCTGCTACCCAGTGTTTAGAATGACAGTAGATGTGAGTGCCTATGGATAAAGATAAAGGCAGGCAGACATGAGGAGTGTTGGTGGATAGAGGTGATGGAGAATTAACCCTTCTGAAGGCTCAGACCTCTCCAAGCCTTGGAAAGGAACGCAAAACTTAAGACTTTCTGAGTGGTAGGGCGAGAGGAAACATAGGAGAAATACAATAATTTATTCTGATAATACGTTTCTATGATGAACGCAAAGAAAGCATGTGGCCTGTGTGACTGGTCTCCAACTCCCCTTGGAACTGTTACTTGATGTTTTGAGAAACCACTGAGCTTGCTCACCCTGTAATAGCATGGCCACCCTGCTATGGTTTAAGTGGGCATAAGAGATAGCACAGAGAACAAAGTAGATTACTAACCACAATAAAAACAGAACACACAAACTAAGCTTAGTACACTAATGAAACTGGCAACAAGTAAATTATCACCTAAAAAGTGGTTCTAATCATCTCTGCACAGACTAGACACCTTTCCAGTCTGGATCCAGTCTTTCCTCCTTGTCAGCCTTAGATTTTTTCAGCAGTCATCTTGGTTGGAGTTCCAGGGGAGAACTGATGACTCCCCACCTGTACGTAGGATTTGCCTAAGGCAGGACTCCTTTGTCTTCCAAACCTTTCCTCCTCCTTCCCTTCTTGTGGAAAAGTACAGAATCCAAGATGGATTCCGGAATCAGGTGACATGATCACAGGTTATTTAGGAGTCAATATCCATTTCTTACAGGTTGATCCTCACACTTACAGGAAGCCTTGTTCTCACACAGTTCATTGTCTCTTGCTAATGGGACATTAGCTCTATACCTGGCTTTATCATTGTTGTACCATATGGGTTGGTAATTGGGTTTTCTCAACACGAACACACTGGTAATAAATAAGTCAATATTTCTAACTTCAGATACAGAAATGATGCAAGCATACCAATAGGCTTAACTTATTCAATAAATTATAATCTTTCATATGATATCTCACGTAAAGTGTGAGATGCTGTGGTGTTTTAGATGCTGCTTGTAATTATTAGAACTGGGAGCACTGGCTGTCGGGAATCTGGAAACACAGAAACAGGAAGGAGGGAGGGAGGAGATGAGCCAGGGCTGAATGAGAGCTATAGAGGGGTGCAGCAGCTTTGTAAAGAGGTTTCACTTTTGGTAAATAAAGTCCTGTTGAAGTTTGTTACTACCTTGCTTGCATGAGACAACACTTGCATAAAGCATATTCCAGTTATGATGTCATATTCATAAGCATATTCCCATAAATAATAGGAAATTCCCCATCACAACCCAACTGGCATTTTAAATAAATTATTTCAGATCTCCACCATCAACCATGCAGGCAGTTAAAACCTGAACTAGTACTTTCCATGCAAACAATTATTGTAAGGTTGTTATGCAGTTATGGGGGGTGGGGGGGAGGAGCGGGGGAGGAAAGGGATCCTGGGCAACTACCAATAGAAAGGTTGTCTGTTGTTCAGTTAAGGTATAGCCCACACTGAAAGGCTACGTCTACACTGGCATCCCTTCCGGAAAAGGGATGCTAATGTAGCACGTTGGAATAGGCAAATCCGCGGGGGATTTAAATATCCCCCGCGGCATTTGCATTAACATGGCTGCCGCTTTTTTCCGGCTTGGGGAAAAGCCGGAGAAAAGCGCCAGTCTAGACGTTATTCTCCGGAAAATAAAGCCTTTTCCGGAGGATTTCTTATTCCTACTTGAAAGTAGGAATAAGAAATCCTCCGGAAAAGGCTTTATTTTCCGGAGAATAACGTCTAGATTGGCGCTTTTCTCCGGCTTTTCCCCAAGCCGGAAAAAAGCGGCAGCCATGTTAATGCAAATGCCGCGGGGGATATTTAAATCCCCCGCGGATTTGCCTATTCCAAAGTCTACATTAGCATCCCTTTTCCAGAAAGGGGTGCCAATGTAGACACAGCCAAAAAGTTTGAAAGCTCAGTGTGCTGAATGGAACCACCTTCCTCTGAACTGAATTAGATCCTCTGAGGCAAGGACGCCATTTCGAGAGGGTATGGGGAACAACAGCCATAAACTTCGGGATGCAGCTAGCTTTTCATTCCGTTCCCCAGCTGCTAAGGGAGTGAGGGGAAAGTGCTTGCATTCCCTGCATTCCTCTCACACCTGGCTGGTGAGCTCCCTTCACCATGTGAGAGGCATGCACAGAATGCAAGCACTTTCCCCTCACTTCCTTAGCAACCTGGGAATGGAATGAATAGCTAACCATGTCCCGGAGTGCACAGCTGCTGCTCCCCCACCCTTTCGAAAAGGCACCCTTGCCTGAGATGGAAGTGGAATGGGTAGTGTCCTTGTCAAGTTCTCACACTCCAAAGCTTTTTGCACAGTATCATTCTTTCCACTTCTATGCCAGGTGAATTTGCCTCATTCTATCAGGCAAACAGTCAATTTGCTTAATTTACATTTTTGTGGGTCTCGATTTCAGCAAGAAAATAGCACCAGTCAATTTGGTGCAGGGCCTTTCCAGTCTTTTCTTCCAGACAGAGCCATTGCTAATGGACAGATGAAGAAACCTTTTTTAAAATGAATTAGTATAATTGCTGTTTTGAAATGCTAATGTTTGGTGGCATGACCTTTTCACATGTCAGCGTTATCGATGCTTGGATATGACACTATGTCAGGAGGCAGCCCTTTCCATTGGAAGGGTTTTTGAACCATAACAAATCAATCTGATAATTAACAGGGCTGTGGAGCTGTGGGTTAGAATTGAAAATTGGATCTAATTACAGCAGGGATTCTTAGAAAGATTTTTTCTGACTTATGATGCACTTATCAAGCATCATTAAGCAGTCTGATCACCTATGTCTTGTAAAACTGTTTGTATGTTAAATCCTGATAAACTTTCTTATGAAGAAGTGTTCCACATTAAAGATTACTTGGAAGAGGAAACTGAGTTGAAAGGAATTCCCACTTTTGTAAAAAGAAGTAGTGGCCCAAATTTGTCCAGGAGTCTCATGAAATATAATTCTGTATTGCCAGATCATTTATTTCACAAAGTATGACTTTCCAGCTATCATATATCCAGAGTATTAGCTTTTGGGGCATGCACACATTTACATTTAAATGTACAAATCAGTAGACTAGGCTTATACAGTTATCCAATTTATGGACACGAGTGTGGGTTTTGTATGTATATGTGGGTGCACTTACACTTTTGGTCCTGGTGCTGCAATTTTGGACAGACAGCTGCACCTATGCATTACATATTGTAGGGAAAGAAATGGAGGCTTTTTGAAAATGTGTTGTACAACTTCTAGCATCAAGTGTCTGAGCTTGCACTGTTGAATTTCAGCAGAGCAGGCATAGGGATTAGAAGTTCACAGGCATTTTCTATTTGCTATAAACTGATGATGTTCAGACGGTATTTTTGCTCTAGTGTCTGAACACAGCATTCACAAATGTGGTTAATCATGAAATGGAAAGAATGATTAAATTATCTAGTTGACTGAGTCCCTTATCAGTACAGGATACAGTCCCCAAATAGATGTTTTAGAATGTAGAGTTTATCAAAAAGGGGAACAAAGAGGCCCTGGGGAATATAGACCAGTCAGCCTACCACTGATATCTGGATAATGGAACAAGGGTACGTCTACACTGCATCTCTAGTTCGGACTAGGGATGCAAATGGAGATGACTGAAGTAGTTAATGAAGTGGGGATTTAAATACCCCATGCTTCATTAACATGATCTCGCTGGCGCGCACTTCCTGGTTCAAATCAGGTGTGATTTGAACTAGCGCGCCAGCGAGATCATGTTAATGAAGCGCAGGATATTTAAATCCCCGCTTCATTAACTACTTTGGTCGACTCCATTTGCATCCCTAATTCGAACTAGGGATGCAGTGTAGACATACCCCAATTTATTAAAAACCAGTTTATAAGCACCTAGGGACAATAGGCTAATAAGTAATAGCCAGCATGGATCTGCCAACCTAATTTCCTTTTTCTGCCAGGGTTACTGGATAGGAAGGAAAGCAGTAGATGTGATATAGATTAATTTTGGGAGGGCTTTTGACAGAATCCCACATTTTCAGAAGCAAATTAGGGAGATATGCTTTAGCTGAAATTATGATATGGTGGGCACACAACTGGTTGAAACTCATACTCAGAGAGTAGTTATCATGGTATGCAGTAGATTGGGAGGATGTATCTAGTGAAGTCCTGCAATGATCTATCCTGTGTCCAGTACTATTATGTATTTTCATTAATGACATGGATAATCATAGAACACTAGAACTGGAAGGGACCTCAAGAGGTCATCTAGTCCACTCCCTTGCCCCCGTTAGCAGGACCAAGCATTGTCTAGACCATCCCTGATAGATGTCTATCTAACCTGCTCTTAAATATCTCCAGAGATGGAGATTCCACAACTTCCCTAGGCAATTTATTCCAGTGTTTGATCACCCTGACAGTTAGGAAGTTTTTCCTAATGTGAAACCTAAACCTCACTTGCTGCTATTTAAGCCCATTGCTTCTTGTCCTATCATCAGAGGCCAAGGAGAACGATTTTTCTCCCTCCTCCTTGTAACACTCTTTAAGGTACTTGAAAACCGCTATCATGACCCCTCTCAGTCTTCTCTTTTCTAAACTAAACAAGCCCAATTTTTTCAGTCTTCCTCGTAGCTCATGTTTTCTACACCTTTAATCATTTTTGTTGCTCTTCTCTGGAACTTCTCCAATTTCTCCAGAACTGGACACAATACTCCATCTGAGGCCTAATAAGCGCAGAGTAGAGTGGAGTGGAAGAATGACTTCTCGTGTCTTGCTCACAACACTCTTGTTAATGCATCACAGAATCATGTTTGCTTTTTTTGCAACAGCAAAAAATATGTTGGCTCATATTTAGCTTGTGGTCCACTTTGACCCCTAGATACCTTTCTGCGGTGCTCCTTCCTAGACAGGCGCTTCCCATTCTGTATGTGTGAAACAGATTGTTCCTTCCTAAGTGGAGCACTTTGCATTTGTCCTTATTAAACTTCATCCTATTTACCTCAGAGTATTTCTCCAGTTTGTCCATAATAGAGTGGAGATTATGTTTATAAAATTTGGAACTGACACCAAGGTGGGAAGGGTTGCAAGCACTTTGGAGGACAGGATTAGAATGAAAAATTACCTTTAAAAATTAGAGAACTGGTCTGAAATCAACAAGATGAAATTCAATAAAGAAAAGTACAGAGCAGGAGTGGTTGTAGCATGAATTCAACTGCACCCACATTGAAACCAAGCAGGGCAAAACTGAGTGGCACCAAAATCTGTGTTCCAGGTCACAATGGCTGGAGTGGGAAGGGCGCGTGGCTCCCGGCCCCTTCTGTGGGGGGGAAGCCTCGTCGGTGTCGCCCCCCCAGGGAGGAGGGAAGGTGTTTGGCTCACAAACCCTCCTCGAAGGGGGGAGGCCTCGTGGCTTCCGGCCTCCCAGGAAGGGAGGAGGGGAGAAGGCGTGTAGCTCCTGGGCCTCGTGGCTCTGGTCCCTCAGGGACGGGGAAGGGTGCACGGCTCCCTCCTCCCCCAATGGGGGAGGGCACATGGCTTCCCAGCCCCTCTGCAAGTGGGGAGGGTGCATGGCTCCTTACTCGCGGCTCTGGGGAGGAAGGGAGGAGGCAGGGCAGCTGAGGGCAGAGGAGGAGGTGGGACACAGCATGACATGATGATCTCACTCTATCATCCCACAGGAAAATATTTTTATATATTTAGAGAGATTTTTAAAATTTGAAACATTTTGTTTTGTTTCTGGGGTTTTTTACGGTCTTGAAATAAACAGAGCTACATTTCAAAATGAAATGCTGCCAAATGAAAATTTAAAACATTTAATTTCAAAATGGTCTAAATGAACCCTTTTTCTTGTTTGAAAAAAAACCATTTTTCCAGCTAAATCTAGTCACCATATTTGATTTGAATTCATTATTTTTTTCTCTAGTAGCATAAAACTCATATCAAGTATCTCTGCTTCTGTTATAGATTTGTAGTTCAAAAATGCCCTGAACACAAGTCTGAGAATAATTTAATTTAAATACTTGCTGAATGAATTTAATTACTCACACATTAAATCTCATATGGTCTCGAAAATGAAAGGGGGGGGGAGTAATTTAAAACTCAAAAGGTCAGCTTCATAAAAAAAGCTTTTGATATATTCAAAATTTGAGTACAGTGTTCTATAATACCAATACTTTTGTGAGAACTCAAAGTCCAAAACTAATATTTTACATTAGTGGTATACATAAGAATCTGAATATACCTTACAAAACACAGATATTTCATCTACCTATTTGAATGTCTGAATCACAGTCTGCTTTCATAGCATCTATCTACTGCCCCATCCATTAACCTAGTGGCAACGGCCTAATTTAGCTCCATATTACTGCAAAAATAAATAAGCAAATAAATAAATTGAAGTTTAGCTCTGAATCTGCTTTCCCCAAGTTCCAGGGAAATTTGGTTCTGGGGCTCTTTTCTTGAGCTTTAACTGTTCCGGCAAACAGCTTACCAACTGATGTTTCAATTTCAAACCAAACTCCATTCCTATCCTTTTCCTTTTATAAATTGTGAAGATTTAGGGGAAGTCTATCTACATGCAGCTTAGGAATTCTGGTTATTATCAGGGACCTTCAGTGTATCTGTGTCACACTGAAAACTTTATTTTGAATGTAGATTATTTGCCTTCTCTGTTGCCTTTTGCCTTCATATGAAGATAAAACTCCCAAGTCATAACAGAAAAAAATTATTGCACCTGGCACTAGCTAACTATAGATGGTCATTAGCCTTTGATGATTGAACATTCATATGGAATACCAATGGACAAAGAAATCACTGCCATGCAAATATCACAAATGTTTCAAGTTTGAACTTCCAGGGTGAGGTAGCTAAGCAATGCATTCCCTGATGAGGCTCCCAAAAGGGACTAGAGGTTCAAAAAGTGAGGGCCTCTCATTGAATCGGGCATGGTGGAGAGGAAGCATGTGTGTGTAAGGACTTTGGCTGGAGGGATCAGAGAGGGAGACGTTATGATTTAGAGTAGAAGCCATGGACTGCAGAAGACTCTGACCTAAGACAAAAGAATGTTCCAGGGTGTGAGAGAACCACAGGCCGGGAAATGTTTATAGATGTTTTATTTTTTTTCTGGATCTGTATATCTTTTGTGCTTGCTAATGTAAAGACTTTTCACTAATGTCAATCTTTGCAAAGTCTATATGTATGTTGTGCTACACCTATCACATGTCCTTGAAAATATTAACTGTAAAATCACAGTGTGCACAAAAAATCAGCTCTGGGAGAGGCTTTGGACAAACTGCTGGGAAGGTTAACATGTTGGTGGAGGGGTAGCTGGGCCATCTGATTCTGTTTCTGCTAAGCAGTAACCGCCAGAGAGCCCAGGAAATATGCCGAGAGACCCTGGAAAGAGGCAGTGTGACAGTCTAGAAAGACCAAGGGAAACGGAAGGACACAAGGGTTTCTACTCACTGTATAAGGATCCAAACACAGAGATCTGGTGAGTGTCCAGCTGAAGGAGTGTTACATTTGTTGTGTGTGAAACAAATAAATAGCTCATGAGAAATATGAGTTTACTTACATTTATCCAAACTTTCCTACTAAGGGCACTAGAAAAATTATAGAAAGAAATAATTTTATTCTTCATTGACAACTTTATCCCTTCTTACCCTACATTTCCTCTAACACAGTAATCAGCACTGACTCTTCATTGCCAGGGCAATGACTGGTACAACTACGTATTTCCTTTCCTTCCAGAGCTGATTTCTTACCCTGTGCAATCTATTTTCAATGATGCTAACCCATAAGCTCTCCAGGACTCTCCTCTTAATCTTTCTCCATGTCAAAAGCAGGTCACTGGGATCAAAGTCACACTCCTAAAACTGCATGAACAGCCTAATTAAAAAACTGTGCTTTTTAATAACAAAGCATCTTGAACAATCTATTTAATAAAACCAATAAAATATATTTCTCAGAATAATTTTCTTGCCCTTTTGGCTTTATTGACATAAGAAATGTGCTGAAATCAAATCCTGAATCCAAACTCCTGATATTAGGACCATTCAGATTGAGATAAACAGACAGTGGAACAAACTCCCACAGCACGATGTCAAGGTTGAAATGTAATACGATTGAAACAGGGATGTATGACTAACAAGAAGACATAGTGGTAGTAGTTTTAAAGTGTTTTAGAAAGGATATAAAGTATCATGCTTCAGGGCTTAACTATCTCCAGTTATTAGGATTTAGGAGGAGGCTTCCCTATGGTCAGATTTCCCCACATCTGCCTATTGGGGAGGAGGGGAAGGTTGCATGTTATCTGGTGCTGTGCTGCGGAGCCCTGCTGAAGATAGGATTGTAGATTATACAGACTATATGTCAATGCCAGTATGAAAATTCATATCTTCAAGATCTGAATTGAGCCCAGCTCTATTGCTAAGTATATATGGGGTGGAGGGTTCTGGGTTTAAAGCTGGTCTTCTTTCTAGAAGGGTGGTGGTTTAATTTTTTTACATGTTAACCAGTTATCTTCCCTTTTTTTTAAGTGAACTTCATAGAGAATGGCTCTACTGTTAGAGACAAAATCCAAAATCAAGGTGCATAATTCAGTAGAAGAGGTTACTGTTAAGAACTGTTGAATTGATTCAGCTAAAAGAAGAACTTGTGCAGATACCTTCCCCCCAAATCTCAAATTAAATACAACCTGGACCTTTGCTGATGTAAACCCAATGGATCCTGATCATCAGCAGGAGGAATTGAACCTGAGATCTCAGAGGTTAACACCATGGGTCTCTATTGCATGAGCTAAAATCCATCATGCTCTCAGCCAAGGCTCTAGAGCAGATTTCATTCTAACTTGTCAGTGGTCTAAGTACTTCTGGGTTACACTGAGTTACAGCGTAGTTTGTTAACTTGCTTTTGTTTTCTCTCTTTAATGTTTGTCCACCACTGCACTTATTATTTCATCAGGAACTGCAAATGGACATACTGATTTATCCTTAGAAAGACTATCCTTATACTACACCAAAGAGGTGCTAATAAATTAGAATAAGCTTGAGATAACCATCGGAACCAAACTTCTCAATCTTTTTATATTTACCCATCACGAGGCATTAGCAAACTGAAGTGAGCAAGGCAAAAATTCCACTGAAAAACCCTTTAAAAGAAATTAGCAATGATGTGAGTTTCTTTCCTTTTTTCTGTTTTTAGCTACCAGTTAGTGAAAAACACCCACTAAGGAAGGGAAATTTTAAAAATACCTAGTGTCTCTGTGCAGGTACTGAATAATTACCACCATTGTCAGTCTCCAAGCAGCAATTAGGTGCTATATTCCCGAAGATTCCTCAAAGCTGAACAAAGAACTGTTGATGGGAAGCTGGCAGTTGCAGGCTCTCTACAGTAGGATAGAGCAAATGTGGTTTGCCCAATTTCAAACCATCTTTAAAATGGAAGTGTTCAGAGGTTTGAGTCAAATCCAAACATTGCAGGGGTTCAAGTTCTGCTTAAGTGAAGTGATGAAAAAAGAAGCAGAGAAGGACCAATTAGAAAAAAAAATGGAAAAATGAAGTGTTAAATGTAGCAGGTAACAAGGATAGAGCAATTTGAGCAGTGCTGTGGTCTAGTAGAGATGATGACAGATTGGGGCCTCAGGAGATACGAATTTTGCTCCTGATAGTATTGCTGACCCACTATGTGACCTTTGACAAGTCATTTCCCTTTTCTTTCTTCTCCCACTCTTGCCTATTTAAGTCTTCATAGTAGGTGCTGTCTGTCACTCTTTGTTTGGGGGGCTGATCTTGGTTGGGGTTTCTATATTATACTGTGACTATAATAATATGAACAATTTAGCATGGAGAAGAAACAAAATAATGCAAATGAAAAATAAATTTAGTATTTAAAACCATTGCAGGAAACCCTCAGGGTATAAGGAATGCTGTTCCAGTGATAACACATAGACCAGATTTCACTTTAGCTAGAAAAAGAAATGGTTTTTATTTTCAAAACTGAAACACCCGTAAAGATTAAAAATAAAAGAATTTCAACTTCAGAAAGAAAAATCCCTGTTTCTAAATACCTTTATTGTAGATAACATCCAAATTAGATCTACTGGTTTACCCATATTTACTTTATGGATTCCCATTAACTAATTTCCTGTCAAATACAAATAATTTTACAATAGCCTACTGGTAAACCCTTAACATTTGCATATAATTTCAAATTTCCCTGTAGATGGAAACTAAGTGGCACCTTACTTTAATATATTCGTTTCCGTCTTTTGGAGACCTGAATTCAAATACAATGACCCCTATCTAGCAAAGAACTTAAAGTCAATATAACTATTCAAGTGCTTAAAGGTAAACATATGCTTACATGGATTGCTGGGCTGGGACCTATACAACAAGTGAAAGGACTCATCTCATCTTAGCCCCCACTTTTTAACATCCTTAGTCAACTCCAGAGCGGCCCAGGCTGGGGACAAAAATAATGTTGCCTGTTATGACTGTCATAGCTGTGCGAAAAAGACAGCAATATGGCTGGTTCGTATTAGTAGTGCGCTGCAAATCTGCAGATATCAACTTTATATCTGCGGATGTGTCTATTCACAGACCATGTCTGCAAATCATGGGTTGGATGCAGATAGAAATTTTATATCCATGTGGGGCTCTCTATATTAATACGACATTAATCACTCATTTTGAAGAACACTAAATTCACTCACTGAAATAAATAAAAAATCAGCCCCAGAGTATCTAATTTCATTAATAGTGCTATTTCTAATAGAAGCAAAGGCTGACAGTGGAAGGGCACATCTACACAACAGGGCTAAAGCCAAAATAAGCAAAATTGCGTAGCTTAAGTTAAAATAGCTTAGTTCGGCTTTTGGCGCTATCTACACAGCAGGAAGTCGAAGGAAGAACACTCTTCCTCTGACTCTCTTACTCCTCATACAATGAGGGTACAGGAGTTGGAATAAGAAATTCTCCAGCTCGACATTGTTTTGACATTATGTCGAAATAACTTTTGGAACATCAGTTATCTGAAATAACGCTTCTGTGTACACATGGATGAGCTGAGCATATATTGCAAAATATTTTCTGTTGGTATTTATTCAAAATTTCAAATTCAGTGTAACTACTTTTTGAGATCCTTTCTTATTTGCTTGTCATGAATAATGAAAGTCAAGCTTTTTTGTCACAAGTACTTGCAAAAAGCAAATTTTTAGCTCAAATACTTGAATAGTTGTTGAATTTTAAATTGTATATTTTATTGTAATGTTTGGAATCCATTCTGCCTTCATTATATAAGTAATTTATTTGATGAACAGAAGCAATGCTAGGTGACTTATGTAACTAACCAATATGGTATGAATTTCAAAGATCAAATAGCAAATATTTTGGAATGAATTGTTAGTGAGGTATTAATACAATGGGTATACATTTTAGATCATTTCAAACAAATAAACCTGAGAATTCTGCAATCTGCCCATGAACACGATGTAAACAGAAAATGAGGATGATGAATTAATTATTCAGTATGAATTATTCGTTCATCTTTAGTTTTGAGTACTGCACTAAAATGCAGGAGATTTTGCATTGCATATTAAATTAGTTTAGGCCGTCTAGTTAGGTGATTTTTTGAAAATAATCAAACCTGGCACACAATATAAATATAAGGCTTTCAGACTTACAATTATACTTGAAATAGCTGTTGTTGATTGACAGATACCTCACACTTACTTTACATTTCATTAAAAGTTCTGAAAGTAATACTTGTTGAGAAACAGTGGCACACTGAATGAAAGATAAAAGCCAGAGCAGGTGTCTGATTGTTTTATTTGCTTATATAGCACACAGCATTTTAATACCAGAATATAAATAATAAACCGCAGTTATAAACACAACTAAAGTTCTTCTCAGTGTCCCAAATACAAAACAAATTGCAATCCCCAGAGCAAAACATTTTTTTTACCAACGATTTTATGGTATGTAAAACTGCAGCATTAAGGCCCGATTACTGGATAACCTTAATCCTTAAAATTATTTCTTCAGATTGGAATTAATAAACACTGAGCACATGCTTTAATATCATCTCTGCTGGCTTATTACGGTTATATAATGAAGTTACTTGATTAAAAGTGTTACTGAAACATGTGTTTCCAAACTAGAATAGGCCTTATTTAATGCTATGCTTTAAAAAGAATGACAATGTCTTGAGCACTAGGCGATTTCTCCATAGCCTCGGGATATGATTGAATATGTCAGGGTAAAGGCTGTGAACATTTAGGGTTCATATTTTATTCACTCAGAAGCAGTTTCAGGTCAGATTATGGGCAAAGGAGTTGATTTATTTTGCATGGCAACTATGAATTTTAACCAAAAGATACATTCATAACAGGGTTTTTTTCTTTCAGTTCACTACAGGCAAATCTTTCCTTTTTCCTGAGCTTTTTCTTACACTCATTTTATGCTTGAACCTTGCAAACTGCAGTCTGAAGATAACATACCAGAGACTAACAGTGCTTATATTTCTTATTCTCTCTCTCATATGACACAGTTCTGAAATGAATGTAACTTAATTCTGCATTGCCCTGTATGTACAATTAAATGTATAGTAAAAGCCTGCAGAAATTTGTGAGAAATTGTGATAGATTGTATGAGACTGAAGCTAGACTAATAGCTAATACGAAGAATAACTAATTGGCGATTTATAAACAGTATATTTTTACTTTAGCATGATTCATGGAGAATTGGACTAAGGCCATCTCCTTGGGAAATTAATGAGCAGTATTGTTACACTAGAAAGGATGGATTTCTAAAAAATGTATTGGTAAATGTTCTTGGGTCCTTTTTCATTAGCTTTATTAGCTGCTATGCAAAAGTTAAATCTGAGCTCAATAGAAAAGTTCCAGTAGTTAAAAGTAGTTGTACATAATCCTGGGTGTATTCCCCTTTTCTTTGACCCTAAGTTAAATTCACTGAAACACCACCAGGTTGTAATGTTAAAAAAGAATATTACTATCACCACAATTTTAAACCCATTGAGTTTTCAAATGTTTGTGTCTTACTCTTACAGATTATAAATTAGTAAAAACAAGAGAGGCTGTTAAGGTCATTGGGAAGTGTTCCTATTTACTCTCTTATTAGTTGCCTTTCCTGAAATCTTCTGTTGGTGTCCTTTGATAACATCAGAACAGTTTACAAATTAAACAAAACAGGGGCAGGCAGACCTTACAAAACACAAGCTTTTAATCAGGAGATATTTTATGACCATGCTGCTCTCATGGGATTTTTAGGTTTTCAAGCCTTGTGAAGTGACATGTGTAAATGTCCCTCCCAAGGGAAGAGAAGCAGGCACTAATTGAGGTATTGAGGGGTTTAAATGAAGCAGAAACACACTAAGAAGCTCTAGCTACAACAAAAATGTGTGCCACTATGCAATGCATGCTGGGACACTAATGGTTTTCATTCAATGCTTGTTCATGCAAGTAAGTATACTTTTAAGCACAGTGACTTGGGTCTATAACAGCACAGTTCTGAGCTAAAAAGCCATGAAATACGATCTGCTGATGTATAAAAATTTGAGCTCTGGTAGAAAGTCTAGTATTGTTTTGACTTTTCAGAATGAATTATAGTCTAGTGCACAGATTGATAGATAGCATCTGATACCATGGTGATGGCAGTAGCAGCAGAACTAGAATAGAAGAAAGATATATCTATTCACTTATATTTTGTGTGTGTGGTATATACACAGAGACAAGGTGGGGGAGGTAATATCTTTTATTGGACCAATTTCTGTTGGTAAGAGAGACCAGTTTCAAGCCACACAGAGCTCTCTCTCAGGTTTGGGAAAGGTCTCTCAATATCAAAGCACAATAAAGATATTACCTCACTCATCTTGGGTGTGTCTAGACTACATGCCTCCTTCGACGGAAGCATGTAGATTAGCCAGATCGGAAGAGGGAAATGAAGCCGCGATTAAAATAATCGCGGCTTCATTTAAATTTAAATGGCTGCCCCGATCTGCCGATCAGCTGTTTGTCGGCAGATCGGGGGAGTCTGGACGCGATGCCCCGACAAAGAAGCCTTTCTTCATCGACACAGGTAAGCCTGGTTTCACGAGGCTTACCTGTGTCGATGAAGAAAGGCTTCTTTGTCGGGGCATCGCGTCCAGACTCCCCCGATCTGCCGACAAACAGCTGATCGGCAGATCGGGGCAGCCATTTACATTTAAATGAAGCCGCGATTATTTTAATCGCGGCTTCATTTCCCTCTTCCGATCTGGCTAATCTACATGCCTCCGTCGAAGGAGGCATGTAGTCTAGACACACCCCTTGTCTCTCTAATATTCTGAGACTGCCATGTCTGCAACTACACTGTATGACACATAGGGTACGTCTAGACTACATGCCTCTGTCGCCAGAGGCATGTAGATTAGGCTACCAGACATAGTGAAATGAAGTGGCGATTTAAATAATCGCCGCTTCATTTAAATTTACATGGCTGCCGTGCTGAGCCGACAAACAGCTGATCAGCTGTTTGTCGGCTCAGGGCGATAGTCTGGACGCGTGGGTGTCGACATCAAAGGTATTTGTCGACCACCCAGGTAAGCCTCCTGGGATGAGGTTTACCTGGGTGGTCGACAAATACCTTTGATGTCTGGTAGCCTAATCTACATGCCTATGGCGACAGAGGCATGTAGTCTAGACGTACCCATAGGGTATGTCTACACTACCACCCTAGTTCAAACTAGGGTGGTAATGTAGTCAACCGGAGTTGCAAATGAAGCCCGGGATTTGAATTTCCCGGGCTTCATTTGCATGTTGCCGGGCGCCGCCATTTTTAAATGTCCGCTAGTTCGGACTCCGTGCCCGCGGCTACACGCGGCACGAACTAGGTAGTTCAGACTAGGCTTCCTAATCCGAACTACCTGTACTCCTCGTGGAATGCGTGTAGCCGCGGGCACGGAATCCAAACTAGCGGACATTTAAAAATGGCGGCACCCGGCAACATGCAAAAGGCCGGGAAATTCAAATCCCAGGCTTCATTTGCAACTACGGTTGACTACATTACCACCCTAGTTCGAACTAGGGTGGTAGTGTAGACATACCCATATAGACACATACAGTAGATGGAGCTCCTCTATATAGAGATTGAAAGATGTGTTTACACACACACACACACACACACACACACACACACACACACACACACGCGCTATATAGGTATAGTTGTATACTCCCAGGCTCCAGAAGTGAGTCTAATTTAGACAAAAACAAGGAGATTCAGAATATTAATAAATATAACTTTCTCAGAAGAAGGCAAGAGAGTGGAATTATCTCTAATTTGAATGAAAACCTAATCACAGTTCTGAAGACACTGTATTTACATTAGCATGCATTTATCTTATTATGTTTTGTTTTCTTTCAGCAATATATTCATCTTTGGCTGGTTGGGGTGTCAGCAATTTCTGAAAGGGAAAGCAGACTTCTGAACTGATGTATGAAAAAGGAAAATGTTCATGAAGAATGGGGAACCTGCTCAGGAAATGAAAAACTAGGCTGTCTGGTTTAAAAGCAGATTGGTAAAGTAGATTTTATTTGTATTCACTATTCGCTTCTCCCCACCTTGCTGCCTCTGTATCAGTTAAACTAGTAGTCGATGGAAATTCTGACTACTCAATTAGCTAATTAAATGCTACTTAATATCCCTAGTGTGAGAAGACCTATGAAAAGTGAATGTAGTATTAACTACAGAGGTCAAATCAACTAGTACAGTAAAACTCCATTAGTCCGGCATCCAATGCTCCGGGACTCCTGATGGTCCGGCACCATCAGGAACCCGGAAGTGCTGGGGCAGCCGGACAGGCTTCCCCCATTCAGCTGCTGCTGAAACTGACCAGCAGCGTCAGTTTCACCAGCAGGCTGAATCGGGGACCCCTGGGGCAGAGCAGCTGGGGTCCTGCCAGGTTGGTCCCACAGCGCCGTCCTTTGGCGCTGCGGGACCAACCCGGCAGCACTCCAGCTGCTCTGCCCCAGGCGTCCCCAAGAGCAGCTGGGGTGCTGCCGGGTTGGTCCTGCAGCCCCAAGGGGCAGCCCTACGGGACCAACCGGGCAGTACCCCAGCTGCTCTGTCCCAGGCGTCCCCAAGAGCAGCTGCAGTGCTGCTGGGTTGGTGCCGTAGTGCCGCCCCTCGGCGCTGCGGGACCAACCCAGCAGCACCCCAGCTGCTCTATTGCAGGCATCCCCGATTCAGCTGCTGCTGAAACTGACCAGACTGGGGCAGAGCCAGACTATCGTAAGGGGGGGCTATGACGGGTCTGGGGTGGCATCCCCTCCCACCCCACTCCAGACCCCTCATAGCCCCCCCTTCTGATAGTCTGGCATATCTGATAATCCGGCACCCCCTGGGTCCTAAAGGTGCCGGATTATCGGAAGTTTACTGTACTTCCAATTGTAAATTAAAATTGCTTAACAGAATATGATTTAGGAAAATCACTTGGACGCTGTATACGTAACCCAGAATGGAGGGAATAACATATGTCCACAAAGGGTAACTCACTTTGGATGTGCCTACACTACACTGTTATTTCAAGATAACTAACTATTTTGAAATAAGGTGTGTGTGTAGATGCTCCAATGCTGCTATTTTGAAATAGCCCCTCACCAGCACCATTTTAAGTTATTCCTCTCCAGGTCTTCTTGGGGCTCTAAATCAAGATAGCATGTCCACATTAGGGAAGCCTGCCTCAGACTAATTTTGGGGCTTCCCTGAAATGTAGATGTGGTATTTCAAAATAAACTGTTTGGCTACATCTACACTGCAGGCTTTTTGTGCAAGAACTGTTTTGTGCAAGAGTTCTTGTGCAAAATGTCTTCTACAAGAGCGTGTCCACACTGCCATGTGCTTTTGCGCAAGAGATGTGCTTTTGCGCAAGAGCGTTCGTGGCAATATGGACGCTTTCTTGTGCAATAAAACTCTGATGGCCATTTTAGCCATACGGATTTCTTGCACAAGAAATTCATGTTGCCTGTCTACACTGCCTTCTTGTGGAAGAGCTCTTGCGCAAGAGGGCTTATTCCTCATGGGGAGAAAAATAACTTTTCTGGAAAAAGCCCTGTTTTCCGACACTGTACTGTAAATTTTACTTGCGCAAGAACACGCGTGCAGTGTAGATGCTCTGCAAAAAGCCTGCAGTGTAGACGTAGCCGAATTCCAGAATAACTATTCCAGAATAGCTTATTTTGAAATAGCTGTGCAGTGTAGATGTACCCTTTGTTTGCCTAAATCTGTGTTAGGGCATAAAATGGCTGATGAATGGTACATCTTTTGCTTTTTACATTTATTCTACAGTCAGTATACGTATAGAGTACTGTCATATTTTAGGCCTAAGTCTCTGACCTTAAGGAAAACAGTGATTTGGGCCCAAGATACCTAAATAATCACCGAAAGCTCTGGGATGAGGACTGTGGTTGACAAGTCTGACCCTCGGACACCATTGAAAAGAGTTCTTCTCTACAGGTGAGAGAACTTTCTTTAAGACCAGTTCAAAATTATGGTAACCAATGTTACATTAGTAACTTAGTTCCATCTCAAATCTCATCTCTTTCTGTTCTAAGTGTGAGGTACACGTCTTCAATTCACACCACAGCATCTATACAATAAACTTTTTTTTAATAACATAAAGTTATTTTTAAAACCCAACTTTGTATGTAATTTTCCTCCCTGGGAGCAGAAGAAAAGAAAGAATGAACTACATTTGGCAAATGTTTGTCACCTCTCAAACATTTTATGAAAGGTGACAGAAGTACTGATGGGTGTGGAATAAGAACTAAAACAGAACAGTAGAAGATACTGTACAGATAACTACTACATAAATCCATGGCAACAGAGATACAAATCCGATGGCCAAATTTTGCTGTTGGCTGTACAGAACTTGGTATGTACATGTCCAGATGCTGGCATTGCCATCATGTTTTTGCAGCTCGTGGCACAAAGAAGCCATAAAGCCAGTGTAGCCAGCCAGATGAGGTCTGCCTCCATGCAGTGGAATTTTCCAGAGGCACCAAGCCAACGTAACAGCAGCCTCTATGAGACACCCCCTCCCTGAGCCCAGGAGCAAGTTGCATGGGATGAGCTTCTCTACATGCTGCTGCTATCTGGCTGTTGCATGAAACCCTGGGAGCCAATGGAAGTTGATGCAACTTAAAGCTGCTTTCTGCCTACTCTGACTTACTCTGAGGTGTGTCTACACAGCAAAGTTATTTCAAAATAACTACGAGTGTCTATACAGCAATTCTATTATTTCAAAATAATTTCAAAATAACGGATGGCTTATTCCAATTTCTGTAGACCTCATTCTACGAAGAATAACACCTATTCCGAAATAGCTATTTTGAAATCAGGTGTGTGTAGACGCTCCATTTCTTCTGTTTCAAAACTGCCTCTCACCAGGGGCATTCTAAATTATTCCTCCTGAGGCTCTAAATCGAGATAGCACATCTACATTAGAGAAGCCTGCCTCAGACTAATTTTGAGGCTTCCATGCAGTGTAGCCGTGCTATTTCAAAATAAGCTATTTCGAAATAACTATTCCAAAATAGCTTATTATGAAATAAGCGTTCAGTGTAGACGTAACCTGAGTGACCAGCCTGTCCAGCCATTAGAGGATGAGGGGAGTACAAAGCCACATTTGTATTCATCCTCCTCTTCCACTGTTTCACTGTGTTCTCCTGAGCTATAGCTGATGTTTTGGACCAAAGGGATCTGATCTTTAAAAACCTTTTTTTCATGGCATCAGATAATTTGTAAGCAGGATTTCGAATATCTTGAAAGGACAGAGTCACCCCTCTCATCACTCTCATACTTTGTATCTCCATTAGTATAATGGTTTTTGTTTTCAGGATACTCTGAAAAAAATATGTTTCTACTTCTTTAGAGACTATGTTTATCTCTGGGCTAAGGAAAGGCATAATAAATCCCAATGCTTTGGGCTATAGTATATTATAGCTATCAATCTAATGGACAAAACACATGATAAAAGACTCCAGGCCTCTTTTTGCCAACACTGACTGGCACTTTTCATAAAATCTATGAAGACCTTCATTCATTTGGTTTAGAATTTCCTTTAACTTTTGCTTTAATGGAACTACCTCAACTTCCAAATACTGTACATGGCAATGTGCAGTAAACAAAAAAGGCAATAGTGATATCTCAGCTGCATGCAAAGCAAGACGTGAATCATATCATCCAGTATGGCTTAACACATGTCATGTTTAACCGGTTAACCGAATATGCCTGTGGCATGCCCAGGCCAGTCACAGACAGGGGCTGCTCCGGCCGGACTGGAGCACCTCTATCTGCAGTCGGCCCCATGGGGCTGACGCAACCCCTTGACTGTGGATGGTGGGGAAATGTTCCAGCCCCTGCCAGTTAACCAGAACCAGTAAGCATCACCCATGAAAGGTGATACTTACCAGCTGACTGGCTAACCTTTCACATCCCTAGAGCTGATTACAACAGTTAGTCTTGTGATTATGAAACTTGTTTACTACAAAGTTGGGCTAAGAGTATCAAATGGCGGTCAGATATTTTCATTTATCACTAACATATTCAGATTCAAACTGGGGCCCTAGGGAGAAAAGATTACATGTTCCATTATCAATTGGCAGAGCTACCAATTCCCTAGGTGGTCCACGTTAATACTCTTGACACATGGTGACTGATGTAACCCATTAGTGTAAATCTACTTAGAATTACAGGAAACCCTCTTATAAAGAATATTTATCTGACAAAAGCTGCTTATCTAATAAAGATTGTATGATAAACAGAGTATAATGCATTTGTTTTAAATCTCTCCCCTGCAACCTAATCTTTGGCAATAGTGAATAACTATCATCTTTCTATAACTAATAAGAAGTATCACCTCCAAACGAAGACATTTAGAAAAATGTGGCAGAATGGGAGAAAAGAATAAAACTATGCAACATGCTAAGGAAAGGAGCAGTGAAGGACATAATTTAGTTCGATGTTGTCCAAATCTTCCTTGCCTTATGCTTGCAATATGATAGGTAAGTTCCCTATCATCCTAGTTACGATTGATTGGGAAATTTTAAAAAATTGCTGAAAAATTGTTGAAATTTTGAATGTATATGAAAAACCAGACAATATTTTTGTGAAAGTTTCCCCTAAAATTCAAGTCTATTTTTGGCCAACTAGGACCTTCTAGAACAGACTGAGGTTCGGGAGCCATAAGTGACTCTTTAATACACACAGAAACCCTACATCAAATGAACATTTTTTTAGATTTCCAAATCTGAGCACTCAAACTTTGGGAAATGGCAGAACTTAGGCTTCCTAGAAAACCTTAATTCTGCCCCCTTGTGCCTATGCAGAATGATACAATTTTTAATTAAATGATCACATACTGGTTGTTCCACAGAAACCATGTCTCATTTAATTTGCAGGATGGACAGTAGTCAGGCAATGAATCAGGGTTGATTAGTAAATGAGGCTATTTGTAGGCCTGTTTCTTTTGCTTGAGAAGTTCATAGCGTGTAGTAAATAAGACAAAGCAGCGCAGGAAGACAAAGGATGGTTTTGTGATTAAGGATGTGAACTCCACTCAGGTTAATTTAGTTCTAGCCCATCTTCTGCCACAAAGTTCCTATATTATGTTGGGCAAGTATTTACACCAATATTCTGGGAGGTCATCACTAACTGTGTGGTTCTCATTTTCTAAGTGACCGACTTGAAAGCCTGATTTACTGAAGTGTGGAGAAACTGGCCCATAATTAGAAGAAACAAAATTTTAGCAACATTATGTTTGCCAGAGATTTAAAGTCTGATGAACCAATGCTTTCTCCAAGGCACTCTTAGAAACTTTGTGGAGACATGTAAGCCAAAATGTACCAATATTAATACTTTATATTTAATTTAGCTGCTTGCATGAGCCTATCATCAGCCAAGAAGTCAGTTCAGAGCTTGACCTACAGTGAGCAGTTCATGAGAAAGTTGATCTCTAGTGAACTGTAACAAAAATAATTAAAAAATGCAGGCATATCCACAGTAGGGACAAAAGGAAAAGCCTGTTCAGTTGTGTCAGTTCAATGCATTTTTAATACAGCTGCTAACAAATAATAATCCTTCGATTCTCTTTCCAGAAGCCTGCAAAGTTGCTGGCAACTCCAATAACTTACCCAACTCCTATTGTTGGTTCTGCCATCTCCTGTGTTCTAGTCCTTCACAAATCTCAATCCCTTCTACATCTCTATCTGAAGCTCGTGTTCCTTGCTTTGGGTTTGGTCAGAACAAAAGCCTATAATATCATGCACACTCTTTCCCTCCCCCCTCTCATGCCAAGTCTCTCCTCCTTTCTTAGCAGGCTCCTGCTGGGTCCTTTACATAGGTTGTATTCCTTGTAGAGACTTGGCCTTGGTAGGAGGTGAAAAAATGGCCACTGAAAATTTACTTTGTGTGTCCAGCAGAGCAAGCTGGCAACTGCAATTTCTGTAAACCTAAATAAGCAGGAGTTTTGTAGAAAACCTCAAAAGGTCTGGAACGTCATTTCAGAACAAAAACCCACCCCAAAATTAGGATCATTATCTTAATCTTAGCCAATCTTCTGAAAATTAGGCTGGAAATCTTATGAAAACAAGCCATCTGTCAAGAATTTTATTTTATATAATGCGCAGGCGCGTCCCCATAGTATCTGGGTGTCTAATTCCTGTGTTTACTACAGGTTGAAACTCTCTAGTTTGGCTGCCTCAGGACCTGACTGCTGCTGAACCAGAGAATTTGCTGAACCATAGCAGGTCAATATTTTCTAGTCGCATTACCAACAGTTCCACTACTTACTGAGCTCTTAGAAGACACTTAAGAGTAAATTAGAGCTAAATAACAGCACAGAACACTGTGTGACAGGACTGGTGGCTGTAAATAAACTTTATGGAATCACAGAAAACTTGGCCACACCTAGAGCTGGCCTTACCAGGTGCCAAACTGAGGGGGTGCGCCACTAGGATCCAGAGTGTAGAAAACTGTGTCTCCTGCTGGTGCATATGTATTCTCTCTGCTCTAGCTGCACAGAGATGGTGGAGTGCTGTGCTGATGGAAGGAGGGCACAAGAGACATAACAGGAAGGCAGGAGAAAAGGTGGCATGGGGGCATCATTTGAGCTCCCCGCCTCGGGTGCCAAAATGTTGTGGAGTGGCCTGGCCACACCCATGATAAGTGGACATCCAGCTAACTAAAATCATACTGGACCAAAGATGTTGCTGGACCAAAGATTGCCAGACAAGAAAGGTTCAACCTGTACGTCTGGTTGGGATAGAAATACTGCAAGAACATGCTTTTATGCTGTTTTATCACTTCTCCTACTGGATTCAACTAGAAACAAGAAGAACAGAGCAATAACTATTAGGCTACGTCTACACTGCCTCTTTTTTGAGGAATAGACAATGCAAATGAAGTGCTCATTAGCAACTTCTCGCACTTCATTTGCATAATCTCTTCCGATGCTTTTTGAGCAAGTGGTTTTTGTGCAAAAACAATCAGTGTAGATGGGTCTGCTTCGCACAAAAAAGCCCTTTTGTGCAAGATCCTAATGCCTCAAAAAAGGAGTTATAAGGATCTTGTGCAAAAGGGGTTGGTTTTTTTTGCACAAAACGGACCTGTCTACGCTGATTGTTTTTGCGCAAAAAGCCTCAGGCAGAGAATATGCAAATGAAATGCGAGAAGTTGCTAATGAGCACTTCATTTGCATACTCTCTGCCGGCAAAAGAGGCAGTGTAGGTGTAGCCTTAGTGTTTTAAATGTTCTCTACAAGCTTGTCTAGAGTACACCAAAATTCCGAAAAAGGATATGCAAATTCCGTGAGAATTTGCATATCTTCTTCCAATCTCACTTTCGAAAGCAGAGGCATCTCTTCCTCAAAATATGAGGTTTACGTGGCTTTTCGAAAAAAAAGGGGGGAGGGTTGCTGAAGAAAATGCTTCCTGACTACTTTCACTTTTGAAAGCTCTGCTTTCGAAAGTGAAATCGGAAGAAGATATGCAAATTCCTGCTGAATTTGCATATCCTCTTTCGGAAGTTTGGTGTAGTCTAGACATAGCCTATTTGACTTTCCAAGTCTCAGAAGGATTTCTTTGTGTTCAGATTTGGACTTGATTTCAACCAGATTAAATCACCCATCTATATTTGCTATATAGAAAGGCATTAATTTCATGAAGGTGTGTTTATTCAAATCTGATATTTGATAAAGGCAAATGCAGGCCCACTTATTGGGGTGTGAAGCAAAGGAGGCAACTAACTGTCCTGGAGCCCAACAATCCAAAAGAACCACAGCTCCCCTGCCACAGAAACCGCTAATGTGGCAGCATCTGGAGCCCAAAGCCTTTTAAATTGCTGCTGGAGCACAGTGTGGTACACTTCAGACAGTGCTGAGGTCTGAGGGGAGCACTCCATGGTCCAGGTGGTGCTGAGGTGAGGGCTGGCTGCCCTTGGTCCCCCTTTCTACTCAAGCCCTGCCCCCCACCTTGCCCAGAGGCCCAATGAGGCTGTTGGCTCCCCTGCATAAATGGGATGGCAACAATCAGATTGTCACCATCATTACTAGAATATGAAGACTGAATAAAGGCACTGAAAAGGATAAAGATAGTCATGCATATAAAGCACAGGTCTGTGAGGCTACGTCTACACTCTAGTGTTATTTCAAGATACTCTGGTATAGCTGTCCCCGTGTCTTAACAGCAAGCCTGTTATTTTGAGCTCACTATTCTGACATCCCTGTAAACCTCATTCTACGGGGAGTAAGGGACGTTTTGGAATAGTGCTTTATTTCAAAATTTGGCACTGTGTAGACCAGTGGTTCCCAAACTTTTCAGCATCATGCCCCCTTTTTGATTTTTGAGAAACACTCACACCGCCCCCCCCCCAAAAATAGCAGCAAAACTTGGGGAGGAGAGGGTTGATGGGGGAGGCAAGGTCACCTCGCACCCTCCCCCAGAATTTCTTCATACCCCCCAGGGAACCCATGGTGTAGACACTGCCAAATAACAAAATAGGCTATTTCAAAATAGCATTGAAATAAGATACACAATTTATATAGCCCAAATTGCATATCTTATTTCGAGTTACAGTGCACTGTAGACATACCCTGACAGAATACCTAGCTCGTATATTGGATTTACAGATTCAGATCTCAAAGTGCTTTATAAAGAAGCACAGTGTCATTATCCCCATTTTATAGATAGGAATTCGAATCTCAGCCCTGTCACAGGCTTCTTGCATGTCCTTCGGAAATCATTTATTTTCTCTCAGACTCAGACCAGGTCTGCACTAAAAAATGATTCTGTGATGAATGTAATGCCCTTTTCTGGACATTCCAGACATTCAGTTATCTAAAGTCTTTCACACTGGTTAACTCTTGAGACCTAACCCTAATTGTCCTGCTGATAAGGGTTAAAACCACAGACAGCAGGTTTTAGTGAGACCCGAAGAATTAGGCTGCAAGTGTAGACATACCCTGAGATACCAATTTGTCAGAAAATAGTATATTTATGGGGGTATTTGTCTATAACCATTCCTGTACAGCTTTAAGACAAACTATTGATTCTATTATAGAACAACATTAAAGTGGTATTGGGTTTTTGTTCACTATTAACCCTCTCATCAGTGTATGTTCTGGAGGCTTTCAGGCTTACTGTGTATTTCCAATTGCCATTGCCAATCAAGAATGTAGATCCTTCAAGAATAATCTACATGCACATTCATACTCATTCATTTCTTTCTACAGGCTAGTATGTTTGACACTTGAATTACCTTCTTATCTAGTTTTTCATAAAAAAATACAGTAAAAGTAGATCTTCAGTGCGAGTTTTGCTTGCATGACAATGGGAATGGAAAAAAGAAAGCAATGCATAGTGTAAACTAGATTGTTTGATTGAATCATTTATGCTTTATTTGTACGACATTTAACTTTAATAACATATACTGTAGCCGATGTTATTCATTAAGTCCCTCAGCCAACAAAGTTCTTAAGCTTGCAAGTAGTTCCACTGACTGCAACAGGAAAGCCAAGTGCTAAAAGTTAAGCACGTGCTTACAAGCTTTGTTCAATCAGGGCCTGAGATGGAAATTAACTGTAATTGCAGAGGATCCAAGTAAGACTCTGCACTCGTAAGACCCTTAAGGTCTATTAGAGTGAAGTCCTGTCCTCATTGAAGTGAATGGGAGTTTTGTTATTGATTTCTGTGGGGTCAGGATATCATGCTTAGCCTTTAATGAAAATGGGATTATAGTAGTGACTGATAACACCTATAATGGGTATGTTAAATCAGCTTTAACTACAGCATATTATAAAAGAATCAATTAGTATTTAGCAAGCATATGACAATTTCTGCACATTTTTAAATTCTAAGAACAGTTATTGAGCGCTGCTTATTACCATGTATACCCTTGATTCATGATTAATGTACTGTTATTCAATCACAATAAATGCATAAAACGGTTCATTGTTGCATCATTCTGTGCATTTAAGATGTCTACAATCTCAATTGTTTGCTCTCTCAGCGATTAATCACCTAATAAAATCACCAGAAATTCAGTTATGATGGTATTGTTTATCCTATATGCAATGGTGACACCTGATAATTTCACAATCATTGCAAGACACCATGTGGTTTCTTTTGACATCTTGTGACAGGCTGTATTCTCATACACAACTGTTTTCATAGGAAGCAACTGCAGCACGTGGTCTTTGATACATTGTATCTCCTGGCAATGGTGTCATTAACATGTGTATACTATAATTAAAGACTTCAAGAGTGATTTATTTGAGTAAAGCTTAGGAATCCATTTTATCTAAACAGAATAGGAAAACCTAGTAATTTTTTAGCACAGATCCTAAAATCTACTCATTTACAACCCGCTGCAGTGATATTGGGAGACCTATAAATTCAGACACATTAACCAAGAAGTGTTTATTCACTGTTATATTATGGGATCTTGGATTAGAATAATTATACTAATGATTGTTCTCATGGAGATCAATAAGAGAAACACGAACCTAATGGTATTACAGACCCTTTGTCACTCTTGCACCACCAAGACTAGCCTGAAAGCAATTAAACTTCATCAGCATTCTCGACTAACCTAATGAAGCTGAAGTAATTTAGATAGCAAACCTACCACTGTTAATGCAACATCCTCTGACCATCCAAGAGATAAGACAGGAAAATACATTTCTCACAACCTTGTCTGTAAGCCACATACAAAGCAAAATTTCTTTAAGGGAGCTTTAGACAGATCAAGCTTTCTATAACTATATCAAGCTTCATAACTGTTCTATGAACCATGCTGTAGCGACATATATATCTTTAACCATGTAAACAAAGGCTACGTCTAGACTACAGGTTTTTTTCTAAAAAAGTGGCCTTTTTTTGAAAAAACTTCACCTGCATCTAGACTGCTGCCACGTTCTTTCAAAATTAAATCAAAATAACGTGGCATTTTTTTCAACAGCGGTAAACCTTATTTTACGAGGAAGAACGCCTTTTTTCGAAAGAGCTCTTTAGAAAAAAGGCGTTCTTGACTTCAAAAAGGGTGTTCTTGACTGAAAACATCTTGATGCGCTTATGTCAGCTGTAGTACCATATTACAGAATCAAAGCTATTGCAGTTTGATTGCAGATCCCTATTTATAGAATCCAGGGTGGGTAACAAATCCCAAAATCTTTGAAACAAAAAACAGGACTATGTAGCACTTTAAAGACTAACAAGATGGTTTATAAGGTGATGAACTCATCACCTTATAAACCATCTTGTTAGTCTTTAAAGTGCTACATAGTCCTGTTTTTTGTTTCAGCTACACAAGACTAACACAACTACATTTCTATCACTATTCTAAAATCTTTGGAGATACTCAGAAGTTGTTTTCAGCACAAAATATATTTCCTCCTCTCTTAAATTTGGTAAAATTCCAAGTGTAGACACAATAAATCAACACAAAATTACAAGTGTAGACACAATAAATCGACCATTGATTGCTCTCCCATCGACTCCAGTACTCCACCAGAAAGAGAAGAGTAAGAGGAGTTGGCAGGAGAATTTTTAGGCTGTGTCTAGATTGCACCCCTTTTCCATAAAAGGGATGCAAATTAGACACAGAGTAATTGCAAAGAAGCGGGGATTTAAATCTCCCCTGCTTCATTTGCATAAACATGGCTGCCGCTTTTTTTCCGGCTCGGGGCTTTGCCGGCAAAAAGCGCCCGTCTAGACGGGGATCTTTCGGAAAATAAAGCCTTTTCCGAAAGATCCCTTATTCCTCTTACAAAAAGGAATAAGTCCTGTGTAGACACTTAATTAGAAATAGGGGGCCTCCAGCCCTTCTCAGGGAGCCCTGGTGGCCACTCTGGGCACAACCAGGAAAATGTACTCTCCTCTCCCCTAGCCCTAGAGCCATTAAAGGGGTAGACCCTGGCCACAGTGCCTGTGCCAGCTCCAAGCCTGGCAGCCTAGAGCCAGCAGTGGCCACCAGGACCCCTGACCCAGTGGCCCCAAATCATGAGCCAGAAAGCCACTGGCAGCCAGCCTTCCACCTCTCCCCAGGAGCAGTGTGCCAGCTCCCTGGAGCCTGACAGGAGCTGGAGAAGGCAGGCGCCTTCCTGGTCAAGGGTGAAGATCATGGACCTTATTCAGGTTTGGGGAGGATGTCCCCAACGTCCATGACCTCTGGACTAGACGGAGGAATGCGGCCGTCTATGGCAGGATAGCTGCCAGCCTGGCCACCAAAGGCCACATGCGAACCCAGGAGCAGGTTTGCATGAAAATCAAGTTGGTCCGGTGAGACCCCCAACCCTGAGCTTTCCCTCCCCCTTCTTCCTCTTGCTTTCCCCTTCCAGCTCCCTCCTCCCAGGTTTCCCCCACCCCTCTCCTACCCTCTCTTTTCCCCTCTCCCACCTCCTTTTCCCAGTCTCCCCAGAGGTTCATCCCTCCCCCCAGTTTTGTTCAATAAACCCAGTTTCTATTTTTGAACATACATGCCTTTTGTTTGACATCAGGAAGTGGGGCTAGGAAGGGATAAGTGGAAGGATATGAGGGAGGATGGGACATAAGCCCCTGGTGGGGAGGACTGGAGTGGCTCTGAGGGCTCCTCAAGGTGGACACTCTCCTGACAGCCCCCCGATAGATTCCCCCCCCAGATGGCAGCCTGCCGCAAGTGCAGCTGGGCTGATGGCAACGACCCCATGAGGTGCACCGGCGTGCCCAGGGCAGTTCTGGCTCCATGTGGCTGAGTGCTGTGGTGTCCTGAGTGTGGGCACTCCAAGACAGGACTGCTTCGCTGTCCCTCATCGAGGTAGACAAGCAAGCAGGTAACCTTGAGAATTGTCTGTCCATGGTGGGGGTAGGGTTCCTTTAAGCACAGAGCTCAGTTAGCCTCAGGCGGCAGCTCCACACACTAAGTCCTAGCCTGATGCCCTGCCGGCACTGATTCCGGCCAGCCTTAACTTCGGTTCAGGGTTCACTCAGTGTGGACGTGCTATTTCGAAATAGCAAAAAGCTATTTTGAAATAGGTTTTGTGTGTAGATGCGTTAATTCATATTAGCTTAATTCGAATTAACTATTTTGAATTAAGTTAACTCGAATTAACGCTGTAGTGTAGACGTACCCTGAGAGACTGATTCAAGATAGCATGTATTTAACTCTTCTTAACCTCAACAAATTTAAGTGTTGTCTTAAAGAGAGATGATTTCATGAATCAGGGTCTAGCATTCAAATTAGCTTATCTTTGTGGGGGCTTCACCTTCCTCCATCTAAAGGCTTGGTTGTGTATGGAAGTGATTTCAGGATAAGGTACACTGTGAATTTATACTTTTTTATATTTTGTTATTTTTATACCATTTTTATACTGGTATAACTTCATGTGCAGACATTCCTATTGCAGTGTCTGAAGGCCTCTTTCAAGTTTTATGTTGCTTTGGAAGTGGCTTAAACTAAGCTTTAAAAAACTACTCTTATTCCAGAATAAGTGTGTTCACATGGGGAGTTATATCAGTGTAACTACAGCATTTTAACTATACTATATGGCTACGTCTAGACTAACATGATTTTCCGCAAATGCTTTTAACGGAAAAGCGCTTTTGTGCAAAAGTATCAGTAGCCAATCTAGACGCACTTTTGCGCAAAAAAGCCCCAATCGCCATTTTCGTGGTCGGGGCTTTTTTGCGCAAAACAAATCTGAGCTGTCTACACTGGCCCTTTTGCGCAAAAGGACTTTTGCCCGAACGGGAGCAGCATAGTATTTCCGCAAGAAGGACTGATTTCTTACATGAGATCGTCAGTGTTCTTGTGGAAATTCAAGCAGCCAGTGTAGAGAGCTGGCAAGTTTTTTCACAAAAGCAGCTGCTTTTGTGGAAAAACTTGCCAGTCTAGACACAGCCTATAGGTATATATAGGCAGAATTGGGAAAATGTCTCTGGTAGACAGGCTCTAAGAAACTGAATGGAATTGTTGTGAGATGAATGGGGAAGGAAGTAATACCCTTTTCTGGACATTCCAGCCATTCAGTTAACTAAAATCTCAGTAGTTAACTCTTGGCCTAACCTTAACTGTCTTGCTTTTAAGGGTTAAAACCATAAACAGTGGGTCCTAGAGAGTCTCCAGGGGTACGTCTACACTACAGCGCTAGTTCGAACTAACTTAGTTCGAATTAGTTAATTCGAACTAAGCTAGTTCGAACTAACGCATCTAGAACTAAAAACTAGTTCGAACTAGCGTTTTGCTAGTTCGAACTAGTAAGTCCACATTGAGTGGACTCTGAACAGGGCTTAATGATGGCCGGAAGCAGTGCCGGCAGGGCATAAAAGGAGGACTTAGAGCGTGGAGATACTGTCTCAGGCTAGCCGAGGGCTGCGCTTAAAGGGTCCCGACCCCCACCCCGGACACACAGTTCTAAGGGGTGCCCCGCTTGCAAAGAAGTTCTGGCTTGGAGTGCCCTGAGTGCCCACACTGGGCACATCACACCACTCGGCCATCAGCCCGGCTGCACTTGCCGCAGGCTGCCATCTGGGGAGAGGGAGTAATTGGGGGGCTGCAGGAGAGCTTCCACCCCCAGAAGCCCGCAGAGCCAGCCCAGTCCTCCCCATCGGGGGCTCGTGCCCCATTCCTCCCTCACCTTCTTCCACTTGCCCTTCCCTAGCCCCCTTCTTATTGATGTACAAAATAAAGCTAATGTTTCTTCCAACATTGACTCTGTCTTTATTGAAAAAAACTGGGGGAGACTG
Source organism: Pelodiscus sinensis (assembly GCF_052426305.1). NCBI lineage: Eukaryota > Metazoa > Chordata > Testudines > Trionychidae > Pelodiscus > Pelodiscus sinensis. The sequence continues at coordinate 193,690,165 of NC_143052.1, forward strand.
GGAAAAGGAGGTGGGAGAGGGGAAGAGAAAGGCTGGGAGAGGGGAGGGCAACTAACATGATCAGGGGTTGGGAACAGGTCCCAGATGAAGAGAGGCTACAGAGACTGGGACTGTTCAGCTTAGAAAAGAGGAGACGGAGGGGGGACAGGATAGAGGTCTCTAAAAGCAGGGGTTGGGTGGAGAGGGTGCATTCAGAAAAGTTCTTCATGAGTTCCCATAAAGAAGGACTAGAGGACACCAAAGGAAAGGAATGGGTAGCAGGCTTGAAACTAGTAAGAGAAAGTTGTTCTTCTTCCCAAAGCAAATAGTTAACCTGTGGAACTCCTTGCTGCAGGAGGCTGTGAAGGCTAGAACTAGAACAGAGTTTAAAGGGAAGTGAGATCAAGTGATGGAGGTTGGGTCCATGGAGTCCTATTAGCCAGAGGGTAGGAGTGGTGTCCCTGCCCAAAGTTTGTGGAAGGCTGGAGAGGGATGGCACGAGACAAATGGCTTGGTCATTGTCTTCGGTCCATCCCCTCCAGGGTCCCTAGGGTTGGCCGCTGTTGGCAGAGAGGCTACTGGGCTAGATGGACCTTTGGTCTGACCCAGGACGGCCATTGTAAGCTCAGGGCTCAGGGTCGGGGGTCTCAGTGGACCCCCTTGATTTTCATGCACACCTGCTCCTGGGTGGCCAGGCTGGCAGCTCTCCTGCCCTAGACGGCCACTTTCCTGTGCCTAGTGCGGAGATCGTGGACGAGGTCCACGATGTCCGCACTAGCCCAGGAAGGTGCCCGCCTCTTGCGGTCCAGGGCAAGCTCCCGGGAGCCGCCAGCCTGGTCCCGGCAAGAGGGGGTGGGCTGGGAGGCATCGGGTGGGTGGCTCTGTGCCGTGCCAGGTGCAGGGTCTGCTAGCTGGGTGCTGGCAGGCTTGCACCTGGCACGGGCACCGTAGCCAGCCCGTGCCCCTTTAAGGGGTCCGGGGCCGGGAGGGGGGCATAGAGTTTCCCTGGTGTTGGCCAGAGTGGCCACCAGGGAAACCTGGGGAGGGCTAGCCTCCCACTAGTTCGAACTAAAGGGCTACACAGCCCTTAGTTCGAACTAGCTAGTTCGAACTAGGCGTTAGTCCTCGTAAAATGAGGTTTTCCTAGTTCGAACTAAGCGCTCCGCTAGTTCGATTCAAATTCGAACTAGCGGAGCGCTAGTGTAGCGCATAGGAAAGTTAGTTCGAACTAACGTCCGTTAGTTCGAACTAACTTTCTAGTGTAGACATACCCCAGGAATGCTAGTGAAACAGGAAATGAGTTTGGAGGAGGCCAGGAGAGCTAATGGAAACAGAGTATGGGCTTTTGAATCAGGAGCAGTAGGGCTTCCTGTTCCTCTTGTGTGGCCAGAGTAGAGCCTGGCAGGCCATGAAATAACCCAGGGAGTCAGGCATGGAGAATCTAGCAACATCCATGCCTAGGAAGGGCTAAGTCTTGAAACTACAGATATGTGAGCAGAACAGGCAATGTTTACTCAGAAGTGATCAAGTTATTTTCTTTATTTGTATGTTTGTTGGACTTCTCTGTGTTGAGCACATGTAACTACCCCCTTACACTGTAACTTTCCAAAATGACTCCAAGGCAAGCAATGTTTTTTACTCCATTTTTTCAGTTGCTCTGTAACACCTATCAGCCAAGTAAAGTTTCACCAAGAGAGTTCTCTTTTATTGTTGTTAATAAAAATCACCCTTTAAGACCATGTTCTGATTCGTGTGTCCTAGAAGGTAAGAGCTTCTCTGTGCATGAGCTTAAGACTGCACATCCAAACTACTAAGTGAAGTTAATTTTTTAAGATCTTTGCAGAGGGAGGGTTAAAAGAGCTTGAGGGTACTTCACAAGCATGGGCAGCAGGCAAAGGCCCAGCTGGGGAAGACAAGCCGAAGCACCACCCCTTCCACCCAAAGCCACATCCCTTTCCTCTGAGATCATTCCCCTTCAACAACCTCCCCCCGCAGGCCACGCCCTGTGTACCTCCAGCTGAGGGCTGGAGCTGTCAAGCTGCATGGCCCCAGACTTCCCCAGCTGCCAGGCTGCTATACAGCATGGCCCCAGCCTTCCCCAGTTGCTGGAGAGCCACGCAGCATGGCCTCGCCCCCTGGGCAGCTGGATGGTGTAGGCAGTTTTGGGAAGGCAATGTTTTCACTTGCCTGCGTTACCTGCTGCCCATGCTGCAATACCAATCCAAGGCTAGGGAATCTGTGACCTTGGGGAGTTTTTAACATAAGCCTTTAGTGGCAAGGTATTTTAAAGTCTCATTCAGGTTCCAACCTTCTGCACTCAAAAGCCTCAAAGTGGAGAACAGCCTCAACTATTAGAGAGCAGCATTTATAACGGACAACATGTAAGTGTGTAGCCATGTGGCTCCCCATCCATCTTGCTACTATTGACCTTTTGGATCAAATAATCTTAGGAGCAATGTTCAAAGTAGATTGAAGCAGGAGGGGGAGCAATTGCCATATCAGCCAGGGCACATATAGATGAGTAGGCTGCTCCTCCAGCACAAGGGAAGAAAAAGCAGGTATGTTCTTCTGTACAACATCTTATTTTAATCCTTGTTTAAGAGCTCTGACATTCTGCCAGTCTTATGCTCAGGATCTAAAACCAAGAAGTGAAAATCCTGTACAACTGGTATATTTTTATAACTTGCTTTGTTGTTCAGAAATATTTTAATAAACTTGAACCATTACACCATGGATTTTATAAATTAACAAAATTCAAAACCTTTTTTCAAAACCATTTATCTATAGGGGTGGCACTTGAAAACGCTTGTGTTTAAGAGTTGGGAGGAGGCCAGTGAATAAAGTTGTTATTTGTATCCCAGACAAAATCTTTTGCAAAATATATATGTTTATAAAAGTAGCAAGGACACACCACAATTGCATATGTTTTTTATTCCCATGTCTAATTATTTATTTAGGCTGCATGAAAAATGCCAGCCAAGCAGAGTTGTTTTATAACAAAAAGCAAAACCCTGTCTGGAACTTTTCAAAGCAGACTGGCTGTAAGATAGGTACAGGTACCGCATGGAATAAGCAACAATCATGAGGACCAGGGATTTGGCAGTCATATTCACCATTAGAATACATGCCCATTTGTATTAAAATACAATAATTTCATCAAGCAATGACTTATATTTTAATTAGAGATGGGCATTAGGCTTTCAAATGGGAAGAGGATTTTCATAACATACAATCTTTTAATAAAGTCTGTTCTGCCTTATTTCAGCTGGGAGTATGACTTTAAATATGTGGCAGAGGGCCAACCTTTGTCAGGAGTGGCGACTGCTGGGTAGACATATGTGACGTAGTGGGGGTGCCTTGCTAGGGCTGTGGCGACCTCTGCTGTCTGTAGCAAGACCCAGCAGGGAAGGGGGCAGTCATTATGCAAAGGTGGCTCCAAACTGGTCTGACCAGCCACCCCGCATGGGGAGAAACAAAGGAAGGTGGATGCTGCCCTGGCTGGGGGCAGGGCTGGAGGAGAGTGGGTTAGTTCCTGTCTGGAAAGCAGAGGAGAAGGAGCTGGGGAGGGGGCTGGGACTCCCCCATCTCAAGGGGGGCACTGAGGCCTCTTAGCCCGAGTTCCTGTAACCAGATGACATCTGTGCTGTGCTATGTCCTGGAGAAGCAATAAACTCCCTCCATTCTACTGTCTGGTGGAGTCTGTTCGTGCCATTTCGGGGTGCAGGAGACAGGGGACCCCAACGTGCCGTCACAACATAATGAGGGGCACTGGCCACATGACCTCCCCACCATGTGACTCCTCCTTACACCACTCTCAGCCCAGGGCAGGCCCTGTTTCTTCCCATCCCAAACTGCCCTCACTCCTCACCTTCACCCCAAATTCCCACCCTGCTTCACCCCCTCCCAGCCTCTTTGTCCTAACCAGCTTTCCTGAGAGACATGGCCTGGGAGACTAGTGGGAGTCCCTGATGCTGGCAGAAGGGGTTGCGTTCTGCTGTAGTCACCAATGGTGGCAGCAGGGAGAATCAGAGAGACCCAATACCAGTCCCTTCTTTTCCCCAAGTTCCCAGCCATGTTGCTGCACTTCCTGCCATCAGTGAGTGTGGGAGAACCCCGCTTCCCCAGACCTCTTTCCTGAACCAATGTAGCTGGGAGCTCGGGGATCACAGTGGTCTGTGGCAGAGTCACACCACTTTCTTCCACCAGTGCCAGTGCCAGTGCCAGGCCCCACACTAGTCCCCTCGTCAACATGGTTTCTAAAAAGGGAAATCATGTCTTACTAATCTATTAGAGTTCTTTGAAGGGGTCAACAAGCATGTGGACAAGGGGTATCCAGTGGATATAATGTACTGAGATTTCCAGAAAGCCTTTGACAAGGTCCCTCACCAAAGGCTCTTACGTAAATTAAGTTGTCATGGGATAAGAGGGAAGATCCTTTCATGGATTGAGAACTGGTTAAAAGACAGGAAACAAAGGGTAGGAATAAATCGTAAATTTTCATAATGGAGAGGGGTAACTAGTGGTGTCCCCCAAGGGTCAGTCCTAGGACCAATCCTATTCAACTTATTCATAAATGATCTGGAGAAAGGGGTAAATAGTGAAGTGGCAAAGTTTGCAGAAGATACTAAACTGCTCAAGATAAGTTAAGATCAAAGCAGACTGTGAAGAACTTCAGAAAGATCTCACCAAAGTAAGTGTTTGGGCAACAAAATGGCAAATGAAATGTAATGTGGATACATGTAAAATAATTCACATTGGAAAAAATAACCCCAACTATTCATACAATATGATGGGGGCTAATTTAGCTACAACTAATTAGGAATGAGATCTTGAAGTCATTGTGGATAGTTTTCTGAAGATGTCCATGCAGTATGCAGCAGCAGTCAAAAAAGCAAACAGGATGTTAGGATTCATTAAAAAAGGTATAGAGAATACAATGGAGAATATCTTATTGCCCTTATATAAATTCATGGTATGCCCACATCTTGAATACTGCAAACAGATGTGGTCTCCTCATCTCAAAAAAGATATACTAGCATTAGAAAAAGTTCAGAGAAGGGCAAATAAAATGATTAGGGGTTTGGAACGGGTCCCATATGAGGAGAGATTAAAGAGACTGGGACTTTTCAGCTTGGAAAAGAGGAGACTAAGGGGGGATATGATTGAGATATATAAAAACATGAGTGGTGTGGAGAGAGTGAATAAGGAAAAGTTATTTACTTGTTTCCACCAAATGAAATTAATGGGCAGTAGATTTAAAACATGTAAAAGAAAGTTCTTCTTCACACAGCGCATAGTCAACATGTGGAACTCCTTGCCTGAGAAGGTTGAGAAGGCTGGGACTATAACAGGGTTTAAAAGAGAACTAGATAAACTCATGGGGGTTAAGTCCATTAATGGCTATTAGCTAGGATAGGTAAGGAATGGTGTCCCTAGCTTCTGTTTGTCAGAGGGTGGAGATGGATGGCAGGGGAGAAATCACTTGATCATTACCTGTTCTGTTGCCACTCCCCCCCCCACCCCAGTATTTGGGGGGACATGTAATCCTTCATGCCCCCAACACATCATCCCTGTTTGTCAGCCAGAGGTGCCACCATATTATACTGCATTGTCGTCTGAAACTGCGTGACATGCCTACGTCACAAAATACCCCTTTCTTGCAGTTTGCAGTGTAGTTGTAGTCATGTTGGTTCCAAGAGATGAGAAAAACAAAGTGGAGGAGATAATATCTTTTACTACCAACTTCTGCTGGTGGAAAGTACAAGCTTTCAAACTACAAAGAACTCATCTTTGGGTTTGGAGAAGGAAATCACAGCATCTGAGCTAATGCAAGTTTGGGCAGATAGTTAAGTATAACTGTGATATCATGGGATTCACTCAGACCACTAAGAGGTTGTGTCACCACCTGCCTTATTACCAAGGGTTCTTCTATGCTGTGCAGGTTTGGCTCACACTTCTGATACCAGCAGCATTCTCTCAGCACAGTTGCCTCACCCTGGCTTCCATCAGCCTGGTTATTCCTTGCAAGAAGATGCCAATCTTCCTTGCAAGAAGATGCCAATGTCTTCCCAAAACCATCTCCCTTGCAGTGGTCAGCCCCTTTCTTGAAGCTTATAGAGACATATGACATAAAAAAACTAAACAATGGGTCCTTAAGAACAATTAGCACCTTCTCTATCAGCTTCATGTAGCATGGACACTTTAATTGACTATTTCTTCCCTCCTTTTTTTCTTTTTTTTCCCTTCTTTTCCTTCTCCCCCCTCCAAACCCTATTTATTTAGAAACTGGACTTTTAATAACTCCATTCATCTGAAAAAGTGGGTTGTGCCCACAAAAGCTCATGATATCAACTACAGATTTTGTTAGCCTCTAAGGGTACGTCTAGACTACCGGGTTTTGTCGACAGAAGTTTTGTCGACAGTATCTGTCGACAAAACTTCTGTCGACAAAGAGCGTCCAGACACATTGAGTTCTGTCGACAAAGCAAACTGCTTTGTCGACAGAACCCTGTAGTCTAGACGCAACCCTACAGGCAATAACACCTTCTGTCGACAGAACTCTGTCGACAGAAGGTGTTATGCCTCGTAAAATGAGGTATACCAGCGTTGACAAAACTGCTGAGTTCTGTCGACGTTATGTCGACAGAACTCAGCGGTAGTGTAGATGCTGGTATAGTTTTGTTGACAAAAGTCCACTTTTGTTGACAAAACTCAGTAGTCTAGACGCACCCTAAGGTGTTGCTAGGGTACTTGTTGTTTTTTAAGTTTCTACTTTTTGAGAGATTGGGACAATGTTGTGAGACCTTTCATTAGCTAATCATGGGTTTTTGTTTAACAAGACTCAACCCTGTATTCCCCTAATGAAATTTATTTAAAAATTAGACACACGTCTTTAGTTCTTTATGATGGATTGTGTCCCACAAAGACATTCTTGAAACAGTTTAAAGGTAATAACTATTGTTATAAATGGACAGCTCCAAAGGCTGTTCTTGCTTTCAAAGAAACATGCAAGCAATAAGTGATGGTACATACTGCCCTCACACACTGAAAATATCTGAAAGGAAAAAGAAAAAAACTTTAATGGGCATTCACACACTGATGCTGAGATGAAATCTTTGCTTAAGTATGAAATTCAGGCCAAAGAAAAACAGTTTCCCACAGGGCAAATATATCTAGGCTGCTGAAAACGACTGTACTTTACTAACCATTTGCCAGTGCTTCTTTGTGAAATACTGTACATGATGAATGCACAGCAAGAGGCAGTCTGGGAAACAAAGTGACAAAAACTCACTTATCTGCAGGAATCTGTGACCTAATGTACAGTCCCCTTTTGTCCTGCATCTTCTGTAACATTAGTGTGTCTCCAAACTGTATACTTAACCTTTGCTTTTACTGTTATTATTATAGGATACACACATGCTATTTATTCTGAATAATCATAGGATTTTCATAGAAGGATATGATCACAGTTACCATGTAACTCTTGAATAACAGTTTGAAGTAGAAAACAAAAGAACACAAAAATGCTGTTCTTTAATCTCTCATGACAAAATTGGTTCCTTTGCAAAAAGAAAAAAATATCTTATAAAGATAATGATGGAAGCATCAGGATGAGAACTTCTATGGGTAACAGAGATACTTAATATTGTACAGGTTGACCCTCTCTAGTCTGTCACCTTCAGGACCTGATTGGTTCCAAATCAGAGAATTTTCGGGACCATGGGTGGTCAATATTGTCTAGCAGCGTTACCAACATTTCCACGGCTAACTGGGCTCTTAGAAGACATCTAAGGGGTAAATTAGAGCTAAATAACAGCACAGAACACTGAGATCCAGGATAGGTGGCTGTAAACAAACTTTATAGGACTGCGGAATACTTGGCCACACACCCATGAAAAGTGGATATCTGGCTAACAAAATAATTCCAGAAGACAGATGTTTCTGGACCAGAGAGTTTTGATCTACAGAGGTTCAACCTGTATTGAAAATCTATGTTCTAGACAACTGTGACCCCAGTACAGTAGCTTGTCTACAGTTCCACAGCCCTACTCTCACTAGGAAGTTGACACCAACACATTCCCGATCCCATATATCCCCAAAATCCTATGCCATGAAGTATCCAGTCCTCTCCTGGATAGCTCAGCAAAATAATAAGGTTAATTGCACCTTTAAAGAGACAAAAGCACATTTCAGCTTATTAATTTAACTGGGGTAAATACACATTTCGTTTCAAACACTGCACTAAGTAGGTTTATAGTAATAAATGTATTAACAAAATATACACAAGATTAAGTGAATTCAAGTATAAGGAATAAAGATAGAAAGAGTTGCATGTTACACAAAACAAAACAGCCTTTTTAATGGCTAACATGCTACAGTCTTTTTCAAGGACTTTTTTTTACAGGTTTTAAAACATATTATTAAAGCTAATATCTGAAATGAAAATTCACATGATGCATAGGGTTAGAGAAAAGGCTCTGAACATCTGGCCTCCTGCTTGGATTATTTAAAATTAAAAGCCTTGCTTAGAACGTCACAAGATACATACAGTACATAAGACTTAATAAGCTGCAGTGTTTGTTAAAGAAAAACAACAAGGAGTTCAGTGGCACCGTAAAGACTAACAATTTTATTATAGCATAAACTTTCACAGTATCATAGAATCCTAGAACTGAAATGGACCTCGAGAGGTCATCAAGTCCAGTCCCCTGTCCTCATGGCAGGACCAAGCACTGTCTAGACCATCCCCGATAGATGTCTATCTAATCTGCTCTTAAATATCTCCAGAGACAGAGATTCCACAACCTCCTTAGGCAATTTATTCCAGTGTTTAACCACCCTGACAGCTATGAAGTTTTGCATAATGTCCAATCTAAACCTCCCTTACTGCAGTTTAAGCCCATTGCTTCTTGTTCTATCATCAGACGCCAAGGAGAACAATTCCTCCCCCCGTGACAACATTTTAGATACCTCAAAACCACTATCATATCACCTCTCAGTCCTCTCTTTTCCAAACTAAACAAGCCGAATTCCTTCAGTCTTTCCTCATAGGTCATGTTCTCTAGACCTTTAATCATTTTTGTTGCTCTTCTCTGGACCTTCTTCAGTTTCTCCACATCTTTCTTGAAATGTTGTGCCCAGAACTGAACACAATACTCAAACTGATCAGCTCAGATAGAGTGGAAGAATACTTGTGTCTTTCTCATAACACTCGTGTTAATGCATCCCAGAATCGTGTTTGCTTTTCTTGCAACACTGTCACACTGTTTACTCATATTTAGCTTGTGGTCCATTATGACCCCTAGATACCTTTCAGCAGTACTCCTTCCTAGACAGTCACGGCTTGTTCCTTCCTAAGAGGAGTACTTTACATTTGTCCTTATTAAACTTCATCCTATTTACCTCAGACCATTTCTCCAGTTTGTTCAGATCATTTTGAATTATGACCTTGTCCTACAAAGCAGTTGCAACCCCTCGCAGCTTAGTATCATCTGCAAACTTAATAAGTGTACTCTCTACGTCATCATCTAAATCATTGATAAAGATATTGAACATAACTGTGACTTCTTTCATTAGTTGCAACTCACTTCATCAGATGCATGATGTAGAAGAAAAAGAAACAGATAGGGACGCAGAGATAGAAGTGTAACATCAGAGCTAATTCAATCAGGGTGGATGGGGATAAGGAGAAAATACCTTAAGTAGAAAATTACTTATTTTAATGAAGTCTCAGAGGAGTAGCTGTGTTAGTTTGTAACTGAAAAAAAAACCCTTAAAAAACAACGAACTGTCCTGCAGAACCTTAGAGACTAACAAAAAATGTAGACAGAATCATGAGCTTTCATGGGCACAACCCACTTCTTCAGATTAAGTTTACAAAAGCTCATGATACATCTATATGTTTTGTTAGTCTCTGAGGGTATGTCTACACTACAAAGTTAATTCAAACTAACAGCCGTTAGTTCGAATTAACTTTGATAGGCGTTACACATCCAAACTGCTAGTTTGAACTTAATTCGAACTAGCGGAGAGCTTAATTCGAACTAGGTAAACCTCGTTCTACGAGGACTAACACCTAGTTTGAATTAAATAGTTAGAATTAAGGGCTGTGTAGCCACTTAATTCGAACTAGTGGGAGGCTAGCCCTTCCCAGCTTGCCCTGGTGGCCACTCTGGGCACAACCAGGGAAATTCTTCTGCCCCCCTCCCGGCCCCGGAGCCCTTAAAGGGGCACGGTCTGACTACGGTGCTCATGCCAGGTGCAAGCCTGCCAGAACCCAGCCAGCAGACCCTGCACCTGGCACAGCACGAGCCAGCCACCCGCTGCCACCTAGCCCTCTGCCTCTTCCTGGACCAGGCTGGCGGCTCACAGGAGCCTGCCCAGGACTGCAAGAGGCGGGCGCCCACCTGGTCTAGTGCAGAGATCGTGGACCTCATCCAGGTTTGGGGGGAGGCCTCCAACATCCACGACCTCCACACTAGGCACAGGAATGCGGCCGTCTATGACAGGATAGCTGCCAGCCTGGCCACCAAAGGCCACATGCAAACCCAGGAGCAGGTTTGCATGAAAATCAAGGTGGTCCAGTGAGACCCCCAACCCTGAGCCCTGAGCTTAGAACATAAGACCATAAGAACGGCCGTACTGGGTCAGACCAAAGGTCCATCTAGCCCAGTAGCCTGTCTGCTGACAGTGGCCAACACTAGGTACCCTGGAGGGGATGGACCAAAGACAATGACCAAGTGATTTGTCTCGTGCCATCAATCTCCAGCCTTCCACAAACAGAGGCCAGGGACACCGTTCCTACACCCGGGCTAATAGCACTCCATGGACCCAACCTCCTTGACTTTATCTAACTTCTCTTTAAACTCTGTTATAGTTCTCGCCTTCACAGCCTCCTGCAGCAAGGAGTTCCATAGGTTGACTATTTGCTTTGTGAAGAAGAACTTTCTGTTATTAGTTTGAAGCCTGCTACCCATTCATTTCATTTGGTGTCCTCTAGTCCTTCTATTATGGGAACTAATGGAGAACTTTTCTTTATGCACCCTCTCCACACCACTCATGATTTTATAGACCTCTATCATATCCCCCCTCAGTCTCCTCTTTTCTAAGCTGAAAAGTCCCAGTCTCTTTAGCCTCTCTTCATATGGGATGTGTTCCAAGCCTCTGATCATTTTAGCTGCCCTTTTCGGAACCCTTTCCAAGGCCAAAATATCTTTTCTGGGGTGAGGAGATCACATCTGTACACAGTACTGAAGATATGGCGTACCATAGTTTGATACTTCCCCTCCTCCGTCTTCCCCTGGCTTCCCCCTTCCAGCTCCCTCCTCCCAGGTTTCCCCCTTCCCACCTCCCCCTTTCCCTCTCCCACCTCCTTTTCCCAGTCTCCCCAGAGGTTAATTCTCCCCCCCCCCCCAGTCTTGTTAAATAAAGAGAGTCTCTATTTTTGAACACGTGTCCTTTATTTTTTTCATCAGGAAGGGGGACCAGGGAGAGGTAAGTGGAAGGAGGTGGAGATGGGGAGGACTGAGGTGGCTCTGCGGGCTCCTCAGGATGGAAGCTCTCCTGCAGCCCCCTGATTGACCCCCCTGGATGGCAGCCTGCAGCAAGTGCAGCCAGGCTGATGGCTGAGTGCTGTGATGTGCCGAATGTGGGCACTCAGGGCACTCCAAGCCAGGACTGCTTTGCTGCCCCTCATCGAGGTAGACAAGCGAGCGGGGAACCCTGAGAACTGTCTGTCCGGGGTGGGGGTCAGGTCCCTTTAAGCACAGCCCTCGGCTAGCCTGAGACAGCAGCTCCACACTCTAAAATGCTAATTCGAACTAGTTTTTAAGTCTAGATGCACTAGTTCGAATTATCTTAGTTCAAATTAACTAACTTGAATTAAGTTAGTTCAAATTAGTGCTGTAGTGTAGACATACCCTAAGGTGCTATGTAACCACCACCAGGTGCATTTGAACCTGGGAACTCTGGAGCTTAGTACAGGAGCTTCTACAGCTTGAGCTAAAAAGTTAGCTGGCTCTCAGCTGTTCTTCTCTCTCACTGTAACTGGTCTAAGTGCCGCTACATGGGACAGTGAGCTACACTAGGTATGGGTATGTCTACACTACCACCCTAGTTCGAACTAGGGTGGTTAATGTAGGCAACCGAAGTTGCAAATGAAGCCCGGGATTTGAATTTCCCGGGCTTCATTTGCATCTTGCCGGGCGCCGCCATTTTTAAAGCCCCGCTAGTTCGGACTCCGTGCCCGCGGCTACATGCGGCACAGAGTAGGTAGTTCGGACTAGGCTTCCTATTCCAAACTACCGTTATTCCTCATGGAATGAGGTGTACCGGTAGTTTGGAATAGGAAGTCTAATCCGAACTACCTACTCCGTGCCGCGTGTAGCTGCGGGCACGGAGTCCGAACTAGCAGGGCTTTAAAAATGGCGGCGCCCGGCAAGATGCAAATGAAGCCCGGGAAATTCAAATTCCGGGCTTCATTTGCAACTTCAGTTGCCTACATTAACCACCCTAGTTCGAACTAGGGTGATAGTGTAGACAAACTCTATGTGGGTTACAGTTGCAGGACCATTCATTGTTTTACTATGAGAGAGCCATTCCCAGTTCTTATTCAGACCCATTCTGATGGTGCCCACCCAGTGCGCTTTGCTTCCTCTGTGAATCCTGCCACTGCAGGGAATTCAAGGGCATTACCTCTGCCGTGTGGCGCCAGCTCCTCCCCCCAGTGATCCCCAGAGCGGCAAGCTCAGAGGATGAGGTGCCACGGAGGGGAGAGAGGACTGAGTGATGGTGGGAAGAGGCAGGGTTTGGGGGCCAGTAACGGACAGCTCCTTCCCATCCCACCAGGAGCCCCAGATCGGACTGCACGATTGCTCCACCCCAGACCGGCCTATGAGCCTGGAGTTTGAGACCCCTGATGTAAAAGATGACCCTAGCTGGAGAACTGAGGGGACACAACTTTTCATCTGTCCAGACTGTACTCCCAGTAATGTCACATCTATGTATTCAGTTGATTCAATTGCTTATCACTTGAGGTTCAAAACCTCTGTCTTTGTAGTCTAGATAAAGAGAAGCTGTCTCTGTCCCATTTGTCAGCTTGATAGCTTTATTTACCTAATATGTAAATGGGTTTTCATTGTCTCTGCCTGATGACTGGGCCAGCCAGAGAAACAAATACACATTCTTTTGTCTAGAGCAGATTTGAGTGCCAACTGCCTGACATGCTTATCAATTTTACAGTATTTTCCTTAGAAGTATACCATGTATCACAGACTTAAGCATATTCATTTTTTTTAGCAAATTTAGACCCATCTCCTGATGATCTGCAAATACAAAAATAATGATGATGAATCATGCATATATTTCCTATAAAGGGAATGCTGGGTGCAAATGAGGAGTAACAGTTAACTCGAGGGAAGGGTTTTGGATCAGACTACCGCATCTACACGCGGCGAGTTAATTCGGGCTACCAGCATTTTAAAATGGTGACTGGCCATGAATATGCTAATCAAGCGTGGGATATTTAAATCCCGCGCTTCATTAGCAACTTTGATGTGCTTCATTTGCCTCCCTAGTTCGAACTAGGGGGCAAGTGTAGACATATCCACACACACAGAAAGTAATTTGCATTTGCTTTATCATGAATGAAAAAATATCTATTTACAGATGCACATATATTTTTAAACATTATTTAAGAAACATAGTTGATTTGATAAAACAGACAAATGAAAATCTGGAGTCGTGTAACCTTTTCATTTTGAGAGAACTTTAAAACCTCTCTGTAGCTTCCATGGTTTACTGGTTTAAGTAAACCAAGAGGAAACTATTGTTTGAAAGTGGCTAACTTTTTGAAAATTTGATACACACAAAGAAATTTTTCAAGTAAATATAAACATTTGGATCACTTTTTTCTGAACATTGTGTTAGGTTATATCACTTTTTTTTCAGATTCCTTTTGAAAACAAACAGACCCTACAATCCCAGATGACGCTTCTATACATGCCTATGCTATATTACCTACAATGCAATTTATACATGTCTACATATTTTATGATTTATCCATGATTCTTGTAGCCTATCATGTTACTTGCCTATCATGCTAATAATATGGTTGTATTAATTTAGATTAATTAGGTAATAGTTAAGAGTTGTAATGAAAGAAATCTGCTAAAGGCTGGTCTGCATCACAGTGTGCCCTGCCTACCCGGTGCCTCAGACTGGAGCAACTGGGACTAGGGTGGGGGGAGGGGGAATGGCATATCTACCTGACCAAAGGTCTGCACTCAGGGGAATGAGAGGCAGGAGTTGCAAAGCTACCATCAGCATTCCCGCAGGCCCTTTGTGTTAGCTTGACTGATGTCTGGGTACAGGTCTGTGCCCTTTCTTAGCTGGCCCCAAATTAGTGGTCCTGCTGCTGGTACCTGTCTGTGTGCATATGCTGCTTGATATGGTGCCCGTGGGTGGTAAAAAGCCCTGCCTCCCCCCACACAGCCAACCACAAGCCTGTCGATGCCATACACTGACTGGGTTGTGTGGCAGTCCAGATGCTGTTAGGCATAGGAGCAGCATGGGTGCAGTACAGCCCAGCCCAGCCCAGCCCAGCCCAGCCCAGCCCAGCCCAGCCCAGCCCAAGGGCTGTCTGGTGAATCAGGTTCACTTGCAGTGCAGTGGTTCCTGCTCTAGAGTATAACAAAATGGTTCAGCCTCTGAATGCACTTTCCAAGGAGTTCCATGTCTGCATTACAGCCAATTAGAGGGCAGGGTTGCATGTGAATGAAAAAACACACATAAGTTCACAGCCCAGGTCAAATAATATGGGGCTATATTTTATCTTTTGTCCAGGCATCCCCTAGTGAATATGTATCAAACATGTCAGCGTCAGCATCACATAGTATAAAAATGGGACCCCAGACTAGGAGCGGGAGGGAGAAGATGTGGAAGGACCAGAATGATGGCCCCTGGTGATGGGGAAGGTGAAGATAATGCAAAAGATGATGGACTAACACCTAAGATTGTTCTAGAAGGAATGATGTAAGTATATGGTATGGGAATATGGATGTATGTTCCCTATCTTATGAAACTGGAGTGTTTGTGACTGTGCTAACTGTATTAATAAACAATATTTGTAAATATACAAGAGTTCCTATAGTGTGAGTGTTGCAACTGTGCACATCAGGGTTCCCAATCATAGAATAATTGAATACTGGGTCTGATCCCAGGATAAAGACCCTGTCTACACTAAAAGTGGGTAATTAGAAATGTAAACGTAATCTTAGATCAGGCAACATTCTCCAAACCAAGTACTTCCAGGTAAAATACCCCAGAGAGCTCCTCATATCCCTCAGTTTTCCCTCATATCGCATTCTCTGATGCTGTCCCTCAGATGCTTTGAATCACTAGTGGCACTCAGCACAGAGCCTTGATGAGCCAGGGTATGTCTACACTACCCCCCTAGTTCGAACTAGGGGGGGTAATGTAGTCATACGGAGTTGCAAATGAAGCCCGGGATTTGAATTTCCCGGGCTTCATTTGCATAAAGCCGGCCGGCGCCATTTTTAAATGTCGGCTAAACACGGCACGGACTAGCTAGTTCGGATTAGGCTTCCTATCCGAACTAGCTGTACGCCTCGTGGAACTAGCTGTACGCCGCATGTAGCCGCGCGGCACGGGGTCCGACCTAGCCGGCATTTAAAAATGGCACCGGCCAGCTTTATGCAAATGAAGCCTGGGAAATTCAAATCCCGGGCTTCATTTGCAACTCCATATGACTACATTACCCCCCCTAGTTCGAACTAGGGGGCTAGTGTAGACATACCCCCAGTGAGTAAACCTTGTTAACTTGGGATTTGAAGCCATCTATGGTGAAGAGGCAAGTAGATAACTAGGGGTGATTATACATTTTTGGGTGATTAACGTATGGAAGCAGGAGAGAGAATAGGCCATAGCAAGTGCTGTCTGTCCTCTCTCAGCTTTGTTTACCTAGTAGCTTTGAGGAACAACTTTCCTTTCCATGCTCGCCATTCAGGTTAAAATTAAATTGACAGTGGAAGTCAGCATATGACATCACCAGCATACAAAGTGGAAGGCACACATGCTGCTGTCAGCCAGCTTGTGGTGTCTTGGCTGGCTCTTCTCTAGGTAGGAGTTTCTTCTGTAAACCCACAGGGCTAAGTTAGAGCCTGTTCCCCCAGCTACTCTTATCTATATAGGTTCTAACACAATGCTCATTATCGTAGTATCTGAGCACACTGAGCACAAAGAACATAACTCTACATCAGTCAGATGTTGTTTGTTCTCTCATCTTCTCCCCCAGAGGAAGAACTGTGATGCAGTGTTGCAATTTGTTTCGGGAGAGGTTTTTCATTTGTTTTTGTTTATATATATATTGATATGTATTTATGTTAGAGAAAAGGCAATGTCAAAGAAATACATCTTGCACCTGCAGCAGAAGATGGTGAGATTTGTGATGGCCATTGGACTGTCCACGTCCCCAAAGAAAATTCTGTCTTCTGCACAGATGAGCTGCACCATTATTGTTGAGAGTACTAGTGTACCAGAGGAGAAAAGTTATCATCCTGGAGCTTTAGCAAGACTTTTTGATCCTGGGTTCAAGCCTGGAACTCTTGAAGACAAGAGCTGGGACTTCAACTTGACTCAATATTTTATGGGAAGCCAGTGTTGAGAGCAAAGGACAGGTGTGACATGCTCACAGTAGCCTGTGTTGCTATGGAGATGTACTGCAGCATTTTGTACTAGTTTTCCAAGCGTTGAAAGTTTCACAACCAGGTATAGCACAGTATTGCAATCCAGACAAGAAATGGTAAAGGCATAAGCAATTAAAGTCAAGTCATTGTTCTCCAGGATGAAAGGCTGCCGTGGACCATCCTCTGTCCAAGGGGAGCTTGGACCCCTGCAGACGGGGGCTGCTGCCACTCCACACTGCTGCCTCTGTATTGGGGTGGCAGAGCGGGGCAGCAGGCAGCTGGTCTGCGCAGGGAGCTGGTTTGTAGACTGGCTCCCCTGGTGGACTGGTTCCTGCCTGCCACCCTGTGCTGCTGCCTCTGATACTGCTAGGCCTCTGATACAGATACAGCAGCGAGGGGTGGCAGAGGGTTCCCCAGGAATGAGGCTGGGAATGCACTGGCTGCTGGCCCCATCCATGGGGATTATCAAATAGTCATTTGACTGCTAAGATTTCATGCATTTACATGACTATTCAACTACACTCTATCTAACATCCCTAGTGTACAAAATCATGACTTGTTTGGAAAAAGTGAATAAGGAAAAGTTATTTACTTGCTCCTATAATGTAAGAACTAGGGGTCACCAAATTAAATTAATTGGTAGCAGGTTTAAAACGAACAAAAGAAAATATCTCTTCACACAATGCACAGTCAACCCATGGAACTCCTTACCAGAGGATGTGGTGAAAACCAGGACTTTAACAGGGTTCAGAAAGGAACTAGATACATTCATGGAGGATAGGTCCTATTATCTATTATTTAGCTATTAGCCAGGATGGGTAGGAATGGTGTCTCTAGCCTCTGTTTGTCAGAAGCTGGGAATGGGTGTCAGGGGAGGGATCACATAATGATTACCTGTTCTGTTCATTCCCTTTGGGTCACCTGGCATTCGCCTCTCTCAGAAGAAAGGATACTGGCCTAGATGGACCTTTGATCTGACCCAGTCTCGCTGTTCTCCTGTTTATTACTTATCTTTTTTATGTTTTACTCATGTTTTATGTTTTCACTTGTTATTTTTTTTACTTTCTCATGAAGCATTGTAGCCAAATTAAGATGTCAGAAAGCATCTCATGCAGTTGGTGTTATCTGAGAGCTCAACGTCAGTGAAAAACCCAAGAGTCTTCTAACTACAGATTGAATTGGCTAATGTGAGTATGTCCTCTCACCCAAAAGAGACTGCCCTCCAGCATAATCCATCTTGCTCAGGTTTAGTCTCAGCCAGCAATTACTGGGACATCTTGGGGATAGAGGTATGGTTATATGTGATGAAGGATAGGTCAAGCTGTGTGTCACCTACTTATTGCTGATATTTGAACCCTTGCATCTGACCAGTTTAGAGATGTTAACGTATAGCTGTTTAAACGATTAACCAATAAGCCTATGCAGAAGCAGTAGTGCAGGGCGGCAGGCAGGAGCCGGTCTGTGTGGGGAGCTGATTTTTAAACTGGCTCCCCTTGTGGACTGGCTCTGCCTGCCACCCTGCACTGTTGCCTCTGATACAGAAGCAGCAGCATGAGGTGGCTCCCTGGGAGTGGGGCTACTAAAAGACACACTATCTAATATCCTTAGAACAGTTCACCTAGTGACTGCATGTAGATGTTGAACAGGACCAAGGGAGAATTGATTCTTGTGGGATTGCACAAGCGAGGGATGTATTTGTGGAGGTCCAATTCCCATCACTACTCTTTCAGTGCATCCCTCCATGAAGGATTCCAACATTTAGCAAATTATCCTTGAGTCCTGACACCTGTCTCAGATACAGTTGCATTAACTGATAGCCAACAGTGTCAAATGCTGCAGAGAGGGCCAGGAAGATGAGAGTGGATATGTGCCACCTACCGATGACAGAGGATCATCTATCAGTTCCACTACAGAAGTTTTGATTTTATCTTCTGAACTGAATTCAGATTGTGCTGGGTCTAAAGTGTTAACTTTCTCTAGTGTCTTTTCAGTAGCTTTTCCTATGATATTGCTCAGGAATGGAGGTTTCACATTGTGGCAGCTGGCTAGAGCCAATGTATCTAGGGTAGGTATCGTCACTGTTGATCAGATTCACTATTGGACTTTAGGAGGAGGAAGGGAAAATTCTCTCTCAGAGGGTGTATCTAGATTACAACCCTCTGTCGGGGGGCCAAATGAGGAGTACAGGATCTTTTGAAAAATCGCCCTGTTGTCGAAAATACTGACTACACTGCGGTTTCAGTTTTGAAATGGCGCTTATTCGAAACAGCGCCATGATGCGATTATGCAAATGAAGCGAGGGATATTTAAATCCCTGCTTCATTTGCACTTTCGAAGTGCTTCATTTTCATCACTCTGCTGACAGAGGGGTGTAGTTTAGACGTAGCCTGAATGAGGCATTGGCTATTTCAGTCAGGAGTTGCAAGTTGATGCACAGAGCTCTCTTTCATAAGCCTGGAAGAGCCAGGGTTGATTTCACAAGTCTTGGTTTGAGTATCCCCTAGGAAGTCAAGAACTTCTTGATGAGTGATTGTACTGAACTTTGGGAATGCAAATGGGCAGCTGGTTGTGGTAAAGGTGGGGCAGATCCACACTGCTTGAGAATGCATGTGATCCTCCCAGACTTGAGCAATCTTTTCAGCAAAGAAGGCAAATAGCTCTTTGCAGCACTTGGTGCAGATAGCAGGCACTCAGGACTGGTGAAGTGGTTTCTAACCCCAGATAACTCCCTAGGGATTGATTGGCAGTTTCAATGGAGGCTGATAGGAAGGTTCTCTTGGCCTGTAATGCAGCTTTAGCATAGGCTGGAAAAAATTCTTTGTTTCATTCTGTCTGTTCCAGTCTTTGTTTTCACCACTGGTGCTTGAGTTTCTGCCCTCTGTCTTCATCCAGCACACAGTGTCAGAAAACTAAGGAGACCTGAATGAGTGATTGATAAGAAGGGACCATTTGGGGGCCTGTGTGTCAATTGTGGAGGCTAGTATACAATAATAATGATTCACCAGGACCTCATGTCCTCCTTCTGTTTGGGGAGGCATGATGTCCTTTAGATATGGGAGGAGGGGTGCTAAGTAACATAATTCTAGGTGCAAGGCATTCTGGAGAGAAGTGCTCCAAGTGAGATTTATCCTACTATAGCTGCTGCTGCGGAAGGGTCTCTGGTTCCCGCTTGGAATTTCTTCTTCCCTCAAGCTCATATCGTAGGGGAAGGGGCAGGGCTACATGGGGCCCAGATAGGCCAAGGCTATGGAAGGCTTACCTTTTTTGTGCAATGAATCAGTGCATTATTCAGGACATTCAAACATCTTGATACCTGAACAGCGTGTGCAAACAAGTACTTCAACTCAGAAAGCTGGCACCTCTGCCTAAGAGCTTTGTGCTATGGAGACTGGTGAACTGAGACTCACTGCTTTCATGGAGGCAGTTGATAGGTGTACATTGTGGATATCCAGAAGATAAGGGACTGGGCACTCGAGTGTAGCAAAGTGGAATGTTTACATTGCTATTCTGAATTAGGAAAAAGTGAGGCTTCTGGAGACCAGATAGAAGTAACTGTGTTGCCAACAGCAACTTGGGAAAGTCACTTCTTTGGGGCATAAGAAAAGGTTCTCAAGCAGATGATAGTGATCTACACTAGATACTTTGGGTAACTGTGAAAAGTTCACAACCGAATAACAAAATATGATCTGGGTCAATAAGGGATCAAGATAGAAAAATACTAAACTCTCTCCAAATATATTGTAACAGTCCAGTGCAGTAAAGTAAGTACGAGTAATCGTGAAACTGCTAAGCCAGTTGGTACATATTTGCTTAAAAGCTTATTTAGAAAAACATATTATTTCAGAAATAATCTACATAGAGGCTTCATCTGATGGCTCATCTAAACTGAGAAAAGAAAAGAAAAGAAAAGAAAAGAAAAGAAAAGAAAAGAAAAGAAAAGAAAAGAAAAGAAAAGAAAAGAAAAGAAAAGAAAAGAAAATAAAAGAAAAGAAAAGAAAAGAAAAGAAAAGAAAAGAAAAGAAAAGAAAAGAAAACTCAAGCAATAATTGAGGACAATTTCCAATATACTTCCTTTAAAATGGAAGCCTTCCAAGATTAAAGTGTGCCTCTTAACCATCTTATTTTATATTCCATTATATTCTAGTGCCACTGACATTGCATTTCTATGACAAATGAATTAGACTTAAATATGGGAAGAAGAAAGAGAAAAGAAGAAAGGGAGGCATTCTACATTTCAACCAGTCACCTATTATATACACTGGATTAATTTTCTTTTTTCACAGGAATTGCATTGCTGTCACATGTGAACTGCTCTTTTAGCTGGGAATACTATCCCTTTAACTAGCTCTCTTGTATATTTTAAATATCCATTCTTAATCCGCTCATCATTATCACAAAAGGTTTATAAGATTGATGAAGGTAAACATGAACAGGATAGTCTTCTATTTAATGGACATAACAGGACTACCAGAATACCAATGGCAAAAATGTAAATATTTTACTATTATTTATTCTGGTCCCACCCAGAATACACTAGATGTATCGGAGACACAGATCTCAACACTGTAATGAGATCTGTTGGGCAGTTGCTTGTGCACGGTCAGTTTCATTGCCTTCTGTGGGGCTTTCTCTCAGTGCTCATTGCAGGATCGGAGCCACTGTCCTCACTGTCCAAAAAAGTAGCAATTTAATAAGATAGGCAACATACCAAGAGCTGGAAAGAGGGACACAGTCAAAGTATCTGTAGTTTATGCACATTTCACCTATCATGATTATTTACATGTTTTTAAATATGACAAAATTAAATATTGGCTACACTACACTGTCTCCCACAGATTATCCAGTAGTAATTGACTAGTTTCTTGCCAGCCTCATAGTATAAATCAATGTGAAGGAAGGGTTTGAAGGAGGAAATGGTAATGACTTTACTTCATTGAGCATCTCTGCAACAATGCTTTAACATTTTACATCCCTTATGATGCCTCTGAAAACAGAACTGTTTTGAAAATAGAATTAGAGTCCCAACTGAATGTTCTCTATGTCAGCATTCAAAAAAAACCCAACTTATACTTCATGTTTAATTTTGTTATGAAAGAACCACCGGGCTTGGAGAGACAACTGCCTACCAGAAAAGATAATGAGTGTGATGTCCGTTGATAAAATATTGCAGTTCTCTCTATATATACCTATCTATATATGCCATAGGGTGAGAGAGTCTTCCAGAGGCAATGCTGATGTAGCTAGTCTCCAAGGAAAGAAAAAGGCACTGTTACATTTTCTCCCTTGTATGGCCTCTTTCTTTAGGGTTCTTCCTTTAAAAAATAAGAGAGCAAATTTTCAGTCCCTTCTTTAAAAAATGATAGTAATGTAATGATTTGCATACAAAAGCACTTTAATATTTGTACTGTAGTGCATCCAGCAATTATCTGACGAGATATAGCAGTCATTTCAGCCAATTGCCACAGGCTTCACATTAGTGAGAAGAGTAAAAAGCATTCAAATCTACAGAAAAAATGGATATTCCAGCTTTCTACCAGCTACCTTGAACATACTTCACGTTTAATTTCACTCTGTTGCCACAGGCACTGTGTTGTTATGACGGCTGATCTGCCATTGAATAGCTGTAAAAGAAAATCAACAAAGGGTCGCTTCAGCGACTTTCAGTGCAATTTACTGGAGCTTGTATCTTGCGGCTGCTGCCGCCTGTCGGGGTAATGACACATGATGGGTGATTAAAGTGCAAGTCCTTAAATCAAAACTGTGCCGATGGTCTGAAGAGGCAGCAAACAGCACTCAGAGCTTGTTCATTTCTCATAGTGGGAGGACCTCATTAGGATAAAAAGGGGCCTGTTATACTAACAAGAGTGAGTACTTGTGTCTAGGGAACCTTTTCATGTTTTCAACATTTACCATAGCTTTTCTGTAGCTTCTCCCAGATTGCATTAAAAATAATTTGTTCTACAAGCCATCAACATTTACTTGCAATTAGAACAAAGGCTCTCATCCCTGTGGCCAGGAGGGTGGGGTAAAAAAAATGATATGTCAGTGGAGTATCTCAAGAAAAAAGGTGCTTTTTTGGTATATGTGTTACTTTCAGTTTAACTGCATTCATTTTTCATTATTTTGTTCCTTTACTTACTTCCTTGTTCTGATGAGACATTTAAGTAGCTGACAGACTTCGCCAGGCCCTGAGCAAGGTGTGGGTAGAGCAGCTCCATCTTCTAAAAAGGGGCGGAGCCTTGGGCAAATGGGTCAGGATATGGGGGCTGGATTCCCCTAGTCAGCTTGTCAGTGATGCCCAGGACTCTGGTGGCAATTAAAAGGGCCTCGGGGCTCCGGCTGCTGCTATTGCCATTTTAACAGCAACAGTAGCCAGGAGCTGCAGGCCCCTTTAAATCAGTTGGTCCCGGGGCAGGTACCCCTATTGCCTTTTCCCTGTCAGCGGGCCTAATCATTGAACTACAGAGTCTCACTTTTCCTTTGGCCAGAAACTCAGCACCCTTTGCCTAAAGTGATTGAAATAGGTAAGAAATTTGAAACTTTGACTCAAGAGGGCAGAACACAGAAGGAGAAAATAATAAAACACAATGCAATCAGAGTGTCTTTTTGACACTGAAAACCCTATCTATTGACCATGGAACTGCAAAAGAGGGCCACATTACGAAATATCAATCAGAATAGTTTGGCTTGTTCACAGTAAACTTGCACAGGGAGATAACTGTTCTTCCTACAATAGATTTTTTTAACATACTATAGATGATAATTTTTATCTTCCTTCATAGCACACTGTGGGTTATTAGTTGAAGTTACTTTGCTGAGGTAAACACACTGAATTTTCTATAATAATGCACTGGCTTTACTGCAGGATCAAGGATTACCAAATGAAATTAATAGGCAACACCTATGAATACTGCAATGCTTCAGTGATATGGTAGCAAGTTACCTTCCAACAATGGAAGAAATAGTTTCACAAGATTCAGATTTTCATTGTATAAGCCACAATTTGTACTTCTGTGTGGGGTTTTTTCTATTTTATTACCATCATTCATTTTTATTGCAGTAGGACCTAGAGTTCCCAGCTGAGATCAGGGCTTCATTGTGCAGGTGTCGTACAAACACAGTGAAAGAATGAAAAGCAACCCCTGCTGTAAAGAGCTTGCAAATTAAAAAGGCTTGCCAGATATAGAACGTGTATGGATAGTAATTCCATGCTCTAATAATATGAATATAGCAGTAGGATATATTACCAACCACCTAACCAGGATAGTGATAGTGACTGTGAAATGCTAGCTGTTCTTTGAAGTAATACCAACATTTTTTTTAAGCACATCAGAAGCAGGAAGCCTTCTAAACAACCAGTGGGGCCTCTGGATGATTGAGATGCTAAAAAGAGCACGATAGGACAATAAGCTCATTGCAGAAAAATTAAATGAATCTTTTGAATTCGCCACAGCTGAGGATGTTAGAGAGATTCCCAAACTAGAACCATTCTTTTCAGGTGCCAAATCTGAGGAATTGTCCCACATTGATGTCACCATGGTTTCTACAAAGGGAAATAATTCCATACTAATCTACTAGAGTTCTTTAAGGGGGTCAACAAGCATGCGGACAAGGGGGATCCAATCTACTTAGATCTCCAGAAAGCCTTTGACAAGGTCCCTCACCAAGGCTCTTAAGTAAAGTAAGTTGTTATGGCATGAAAGGGAAGATCCTCTCATGAACTGAAAACTGGTTAAAAGATAGAAAACAAAGGGTAGGAATAAATGGTCAATTTTCAGAATGGAGAGAGGTAACTAGTGGTGTCTCACAGGGGGTCTGTACCGGGACTAATCCTATTCAACAGATTCATAAATGTTCTTGAGAAAGGGATAAACAGCAAGGTGGCAACATTTTCAGATTACGTTAAACTGTTTAAGATAGGTTAGTTCAAAGCAGACTGTGAAGAGCTTCAAAAAGATCTCACAAAACTAGGTGACTTTTTGGGCAACAATATGTAGATGAATTTTAATATTGATAAATGCAAAGTAATGCATATTGGAAAACATAATCCCAACTATACGTACTTAATGACGTGGACTAAATTAGCTCTTATCACTCAAGAGAGAGATCTTGGAGTCACTGTGGACAGTTCTCTGAAAACATCCACTCAATGTGCAGCAACAGTTAAAACAAACAAACAAACAAACAAATAAACAAACAGGACATTAGGAATCATTTAAAAAAGGATTGAGAATAAGACAGAGAATATCTTATTGACTCTGTATAAATCCATTGTGTACCCACATCTTGAATACTGTGTGCAGATGTGGTGGCTTCACCGCAAAAAAGATATCTTGGCATTGCAAAAAGTTCAGAAAAGGATAACAGAAATGTTTAGGGGTTTGGAATGGCTGCCATATGAGGAGAGGTTAATAAAACTGGGACTTTTTAGCTTACAAAAGAGGAGGCTAAGGGTGGATATGATTGAGCTGTGTAAAATCATGACTGGTGTGGAGAAAGTGAATACGAAAAAGTTATTTACTTATTACCATAACTCAAAAGCTAGGAATCACCAAATTAAATTAATAGGTAGCAGATTTAAAATAATCAAAAGGAAGTATTTCTTCATGCAATGCACAGTCAACCTGTGGAACTTCTTGTCAGAGGACATTGTGAAGACCAGGACTTTAACAGGGTTCAAAAAAGAAATAGATACATTTATGGAGCACAGGTCCATCAATGACTATTAGCCAGGATGGATAAGAATGGTGTCCTGGCTTCTGTGTGTCAGGAGCTGGGTATGGATGACTGTGGAGGAATCATGTGATGATTATCTGTTCTGTTTATTCCCTCTGGGGCACCTGCCATTGTCCACTGTTGGAAGATGGGATACTGGGCTTGTTGGACCTTTGGTTTGACCCGGTATGGTTGTTCTTATGTTCTTATATAGGGTGGGAAGGAAACAGGTACAGAGCAATGAAGTAACTTATCCAAGGTCTCATATCAGGCCAGAGGCTGAGTTGGGGCTAAAACCCCAGGTTCCCAACTCAGGTACCTAGCCGTTGGACAACACTATTTATCCCAGTCTGCTTCCTTCTCTGCTCTGAGCTCTTGTCACAGATCTGTAGCAGGGTTTAGCTAAAATATTTAAAGTGTGGTAGCTTAGCATAAGTAGTATCTGCAATTAATAAATTCATGCTGGAAGGATACACGAGTCTGGCTGTAGGGTAGAGCTTTAGGTTTATGTATTAATCAGGCATAATGCAAATTGTCAAGAAGTGTTTTTGAGAAGAAAGTGAATCAAGTGATTTTATGAGTAGACAGGACTTGCTGGAAGTGTTTCAGTGTTCAGATTAAATGTCACCAGACTCCAGACTGGCATGCAAAAGAGTGATGGATTTAGGAAGGATCAGGAAAACCATGGCTGAATCCAAATGACGACTTGAATAGGACCATATCACAGATTACTTTCTGTTTTATACCGAGGCTTGGCTCCCATTAGGATAAATTCTTTCAAAACTGTTTTATCATGTTATACATGCTCTCATTTGGAATTAAAGTGTGACAGTATTCAGAAGAACCAGTCTGTGCAGATAGTTTTTGAATGATGCTGATTTTAAATGGACATCTCTTCTCAATACTCCTGGACAACCTTCAATTAATTTTAGTTCTTTCCTTATCTCAATAGGCTTATTATCCTCTGTGGAATGTTGTTAAAATCCCCTAATCTCAGCCACCACTAGAAAAAGTCCAATTCTAGATGCCTTATTTTAGGGCTCTCTGTCTCCCCGCCCTCCCCCCCCCCCCATTTTATGTATGTATCTTGGTGCATGTGAAGTTTGAAAATTGCATATGCTGAACCCAGCAGAAAGACATATGTCCCCGATGGTGATCTTCAGATGAGTTTGTCAAGTGGTAAAGAGATGGACAGTAATTGTTAGGTGTAGACTATGCTTTTATGGTTCTCATTCTAGGCCTTTGGCTGCTGATTACACATTCACTTTGGAGGCCCTTTCTCCTCCTTATTCTTGGTTGATTTTCCTCAGGGCTCTGTCCTTTGTTCTCCCTCTCCTGTATACTCATTCCTTGCACAATCTTCATCAGCCATGCAGCTTCAGCTACTTTCCTCTGAAGTTAATCATCTTGCAACAAGCACCCTTTGGAACACTAAATAATATAAATACATATCTAGAATTGCCATCAGGTGCTAGCAAGGTTGCTTTTTAGTCTATGTGAACTGCATAGTAAGTCTGCTTGAGGAAAAAATGAGGAAGAAGCAATAAATCAGGAAAGTATATTAGTTTAAATGTTCATTCTAGCCAGTTACAAATTACTAATAAAGACACTTATCTTATGTTAACACCTACTTTACATAGGAAATAACTTTGCATGTGATACTAAAAATGATGGAAGAGGAAAGAATCCAGTTTTTCAGAAAGATGGAGTTCATCTTAGTTAATACAGACAACTTCTCTGAAAGTGTTAAGGTAAACAAAGGAGAAAACGGAGTAGACAGAAACACTTATTACAAATGGAAAAAATAACCTGTGTATAAGATTTATTATTATTTTTAATTCATGGTTATAGTTCTAGTGGTTCGCAACCCATGTTGCCAGTCAGTCAAGAGATAAGTTAAAAAGGGGAGGAGCTGGGGAGGAGCCAGCCCTTTTGTCTCTTTCAGTTTCGTATTCTGGTTTCAAGAGCTTTAAGAGTGCGTCTACACTACATCTGTAGCTCAAAATAAGCTATGCAATTTAAGCTATGCAAATTGTGTAGCTTATTTCAAGTAAATTTCAAAATACCTTATTTTGTAATTTGGGGCTGTCTATATTTTGAAATAACTGGCTTGCTGTTAAGACACGGGATAGCTATTTCAGGATACCTCCTGAAACTTCAGAAACCTCCAGTATTCCAAAATAGTGCTGCAGTGTAGACGTAGCCTAAGTGTATTAAGCCACTTATTTATTTCCCAAGTGATTTGAGATGCTACAGTATGATATACATATTGAAACTCTATACAGAGTGTCAAGAAATATAGACCAGGGAGAGGGAAGGAAGCTGATTTGTCTAAAGGAATTTACAAAGAAAATAAGTAGCAAAATATTTGTGTTAATCCTTTTGGGTATGTCTACACTACAGTGTTATTTCAAAATATCTAATTTTGAAATAGTTATTTTGAAATATCTTATTTTGAATTAACATGTCTACACACAAAATGCATTTCAAAATAGCTTTTTGCTTATTTCGAAATAGCGTGTCCACACTGATTGAACGCTGAATCACATCTAAGGTCAGCCAGAAATGATTCCAGCAGGGCATCAAGTCAGAAGTTACCTTGTGGCCTGGGCAGCCAGCAGGGAATTCAGCCATATCATGGGCACACAAATGCATGTTTCTCCAGAAACCATACTATCCATACTGTATGTTTGATTAAAGCTAAAGCTGAGTCTCTTTTAAGCATACACCCACATACAAAGAGTGTATACTGTAGTTGTTTTACAAATCCCATGCTGGGAACAGTATGTGTGTGAGTGTGTATATGTGAGAGTGCACACATATGTGTTTGCTATCTTAGAGCTTGAGGGATTTTCATTAGATTCAAACAGTAACTAACTCTCCAGGGAGGCCCCTGCTCTTATTTGATAAGGGATGCTCTTTTATCACACATGAAACTGCATGCAGTGATCAGACAGGCACTGTGCATAGCTGCCAGCCAGAGAGAAGCTGCTTTTCTATAGCATATTAAAGAAATGTACTGCTACTGTAGTTGAAAACTGGTCCACGAATGGCCAGTTACAGAAGGATGGGGAACAGGAGTTAAACCCTGATTTATGAAAACTATTAGTAGTTGCTCATATTTTTAGTTTTGGAATTTTTGGATGTCACAATTACTCTGGTCACTTCTGCAGTGATTAGGAAAAATGGTCCTTTCCTTCTTACCAATAAATATATAACTTTAGGTGAAAGATAAACTTGAGCATGGAAGACGTTTGAGACTGTAATACTAGCTGGTGTAACAAGATTCACACTAGTCTTTGAAATCCATTTACGACAATCAGCAATTCTTGGTATTCCAAAAACTATATATCCTAGATTACAGATCCAGGGAAGAATTAATAATCTTGATTCTCCCTCCCTTTGAGGGAAAATATTTTTTACTTTCAAAGATAGCCCTTTGTCAAGACAATTGAAATCCAGAACTGTCAAAGAATTCAATCAATCAGAGGACGACCACAGGCATGAAAGTACTTGGTCTCCCAGGTGATCTCCATCAATGCTGTTTTAATAAATCAACAAGGAATATTTGCAGGAGTGTGTCTGTTGGTGTGTGTCACTGTTTTCTGTACCTCTCTATGGTGAAGAAATGCATCAACATTGTGACCTCCTTTGGAATATATCTGTGACATTGGTAAACCAGCTCTAGTGAAAACCATAGGCCAATTTTCTTGTATGTGAATGTTAAAGAATCATTAAGTGTTACTATGTGTTCACACTAATTCACTCTTATGCTAATAGAGCCGGACTATAATGTTTTAGTCTGCCTGTATCCTGCAGTTTGCTATAATATTACTTCTACAGTATATATACTCTGTGATTAAATAACCCAAGATCAAAGGTGTGTTAAGGAAGAATGTATTCAGGGGTTAGACGTCATGAAAATGAATGAAATGTTAGTTATATTATTCTCATTTATGTATTCAACAGAAGACCCATCTGGGTACAGAAGCTGTCAGCTAACATTCTGTGTGAAGAAGATATAAAACATGGAGTGTAGGAAGGATTCTTTATCTCTGAACAGGTATGACTTCCAACAGAGTGGAAATACTGAGTGTGCGGACAGACATCCCCAAAGTTATCCCGGGTAACCTTGAAAGACTTTTGGAGACTAGCAGATTACTATACATCTGTTATCATTTTGGATTTATAAATTTAGACTCACCTGTTAAATGTATTTTACCTGTTTTAACCTCTCACAAACTCTTCTTTTTCTTAGCTGATAGACCTTTAATTATTTTAGCAGACAAATTGGCTGCTATCTTTGAAGTGAGACTGAGGGTGTCCATTGACATGGAGTAAGAGACATTGGGACTAACCTCCTATAATGTAATATTTGGGATGGCGACAAATACCATAAAATCCACCTGTCTGTGTAGTAAAATAGGCTGGAGATCCTATGGGGGCTGTCTGTGACTCCATGGTAAGATGGTTCTAGTGATCCAGGAGTTAACATTTGTTATGGGCTTAGTGAAATCTAATGATAGAACATACCTCCTGTTGGGGATGTCTACCCTATTTTCTGTCAGTCTGGCCCGAGATTGTCATTCTCAGATGTGAGCCACTCCAGTCTGCATGACAATATCATCATGTTTATATTCTCACCTATATTTACACTAAGGGGTGTTTGCAGAGGTTAGCTTTAATATTTATTGTTTCTGTCATTATTACAACTAGGAGCCCCAGTAACGGTCCTGGGACCCATTGTGCTAGGAGCTGTATAAACACAGAACAAAACCAGATTTTAAACAGTGGGACATTTCCATTGGTCCCTTTTGCTCACACACTAAAGAAGATATTTTTAAGTCCTATAAAGATCTCAGATGAGACAGAAAAGGCTTTGACCAAATCTTTCGCAGGAGTAAACATGTATTTTCTGAAAAAATCGACCAATGGCAGCTTATGATAATTGCAGCTTATGGTACCTTGAGAATTAGTCCAGGATTTTCTCATCATTGTTCTCAGTCAAGCTTGTGGTTTGTTAGCAGATATTCATAGTATCTCTCCTTCATTTTTCATTCCTTGTCTTTACCCAAGTAATATCCACACCACTTAAATAGTAAATAGTGTCAACATTCTGCCTTTTCATTCATTTGTAACATTCCTAAATAAACATCACCCAGCTACGTTGACATTCCAGTTACAAGAATATGCAACTGAATGTCAATATCAAATTTTTAAAAAACATTTAATCAGTAACAGGCAAGTAACAAGCAAATCTTTGTAACTCAGCTTTGGATCATAAAAAATGTTTGTAGTTCTTACTTTTAACAGTGAGGTACATGGACTTGCTGACATCTGCTCCAACATCATTGCTGACCTTGCAGAGGTAGTATCCACTGTCTTCCTCCAGCACATGTTTAATCAACAAGGAGCCATTTGTGAGAAGCTGGATACGGCCATTCAAGGCAATGGGTTGGAATTGGGGGACCCCAGCACCTACAACAGAATCCAAAAGATTAATCAGGAGAGAAGAGTGATGAAGGAAGAATTTCTTGAAAAGGCAGCAGCAACAGCTACTTACTATTGCAGGCTAAATTCAGTTACAATGAAATGTTGCTGTCTGGCATTATAATGATCTACGAAACAAGCTGAATGCCTTTTGCCAAAACTAGTCATAGAGTGGTTATCAATTATAATTGTAGTTACCATTCACTACAAGATAGGAGGTGGAGGCAGAGGAAGGAAAGGAGTAAGAGAAAGAGGAAGATTTGCAGAAAGCTCTTGGGTAAAAAGCCACATTTATTGTACATTTAGTGGCTGATAAATTATTCAAAATAACAGCTGAGCAGCCACAGAAGTCTGCATTCCTTATGCATATACCAAATAAATTCCCTATGATCATGAGAAATGTCTGTTGTAGTAAACATGAACTGCTCAAGGGAGTTTAAAGACCTTGTTTATTAGCCTCATGGTAACATGTGGACAAACACATCAATGAATAGTTCCTCCTACAATTGATCACACATAATCTCTGAGTCACTGTGTCCTGGGACAGCATTCAGATAGGGAAGGTGTAGTAGTTTGCGATAGGGGGCACAAAACTCACTCAAAACACGCACTGCTCACTTTTCTGTCAACAATGAAATGAGGCATTGCACTAAATATATCTCTGGTATAACTGCATTGCAGACAAGGGAGCTCAGTAGGGATGAATTTAGCTCATTGACCTGTATTATCAGGGAATGCTGAGATGGAGTTGTTGTTCATATTCATCTCCTCAATCAAACCCCTGCTTCCCAAGGTTAGATGAATAGTATCGTATAATACCCCCCTGCATGTGTCCATCATATTCAGTTTATTTCAGATGTTTATGATTTGTTAATGGGTATCATTTTCTACCAGTGCAAATTCTCTCAGGGTCTGCATGAGGCCAACGCTGCACTTAAGTCTCACCCAAACCCTAGTTTGATTTCATTCACCAGTGTAGTAGTTCCCTTGTGATTCCTCAAATTGTGGCTTCTGGGATGGCCTGGAATTGAGATGTGCATTTAAGTGGGGAACAGCTTTGCAGCCCCATGCTCACTTGGGCTATGTCTACGCTACAGAGGTTTCAGTGTCCACACTGAATAGACACTATCTTTTGAAAAAGCAGATCACTTTTTTGATGCACTTTGGTAGTGTGGACGCTCTTTCGGAAGTTTTTTTGGAACATCTCTTCCAGAAAAGCTTCTTCCGAAAGAAGCCTGCAGTCTACACGTAGCCTAGCACAGAGAATTCCTTGACTGGAAATCAAGCAAAATAGGTAGTATGATGCTTTTCAATAATTGTTACATTTCAAATTGTTTTTATGGCTCATAGATTTTACAGTGATGGTGAATTTTATATGCATTAGACAGATTTGATTAGACTGAGAACTGTAGTATTCTGGGATGACTAATAACGGATACCAAACATTCTATTATTAGGATCGGTTATGCAAACAGAAACCAGTTTAATCATTTTTTGACTGAAACAACCATCTAAAGATAAATCTTAATATCTGCAAATAAGACATGTATCCAAACATCAATATTTGGCATGGGTAGGAGCAGTGAAACTAAGTTAAAATGCAATGTACAATTTAAAGGATTTCAGTCTGTTAATTTTCTCAGTCAGAGCTGCAAAGAATTTTAAAAGGTGTGAACAAAGCTGTTACGCTTTTAAAAACAAAAACAAAACCCAAACTGTGCACATCCCTCAGGGAGCAGATATGGAAACTGTCGAAAGCTACATAATTGGCTCAACTTACCAACGAGTTTAAAATACAGAACTCAGATCCATGTTATAAGTTGGCAGACATGAAGGATTGTTGTACAGAACTGAATTATCTACTTGGATGGAGCCATATGCTTCTTTTTACATGTTAAAAGGAGGACAGATCTAGAAGGGCATGAGCCATCACACTTCCTGGAGGTAGGTTCAGAAGGAGGGTGTACTCTGCCATTACTTGTGACAGACAAATATTTGCTGGAATAGCAATCATGCCCCTTAGATCCCAGTCTGTCTGCTCTTTTCCCAGGCTTCCCCTCACAACAATGGACACATAGCATTTGTGCTGACATTGGCTGAGCCCCTTTACAGTCCTCAGCAGAAAAAAACTGAAGAGTGGGATTTACTTTGCCTCGTGACTGCATTGAGTTTTCATGCTTTCATATTGCTTTCCTACTGGACTAAGCCACACAGAGTAACTGTCCCTGGATTCCTTCCCGTGCCGACCTGAAAGCCCTTTATCGTCCTCCCCGTTATGCCTCGTAGGATGAGGTTTACTGGGGAGGTCGATAAAAGGCTTTCATGTCGACAGGGGAGTGTCCAGACTAGCGCGCTGAGCCGACAAACAGCTGATCAGCTGTTTGTCGGCTCAGCGCGGCAGCCATGTAAATTTAAATGAAGCCGCGATTATTTAAATCGTGGCTTCATTTCCCTTTGCCAAACAAACAAATCGATGGAGCCATGTAGTTTAGACGTACCCATATAGAACTGTGAAGGAGAAAAGGGCAAACAGAGTTAGGTGGTTAACATCTCATGTGGCCACTTTTCCTTTCCACCTTATCGCTTAATACTTTGACTCCCTTCTACTACAAGAAAAGCATAATGCCCTTCAATAGGAGAGTTATTGTGCATGCTCCTGATCTGTAATTCACTGATTCTAGAACCATTATTAAACATTAAGGTTCCTGCTTAAGCAAGAAAATGCCCCACTTCCAATTCTGAATGATTGAGCAGAATTTTTCTTTGTGGGGGACTAGAGAGTCTGGATGATTCAAGGGATAAGTAATAAGGTAGAATATCGCAAGTTCAATTGCTTGAATTTGGCCAAAGTCTGCACTGAATGTTGTTGCTTCCCTACTCCCACTTCAATATTGATGGTTTCAGTCCAGTTCTAATGCTACAAATGCTCTCCTGACCAAATTCACCAAGAATTGTGTATCACAACTAATCTACCCTTTCACTTTTACAAGTTATCTTTCTACAACAGAACAGAAATGAAATGTGTTTACGGGTAATCTTTCACTACCATTGTCTGTTCTTTGGCGCTCCAGTAATGCCTACCAAACAAGTGGTGGTGTAATTGCAGTATGTGTAACTGAGGGAACAATTAATTTTCATTTCAGTGGCTTTGTCAAACAATTTTTCATTGTTGGTTTGTCTGAAATTATTTGGCAAATTAAACCTGAAATCATGAATAGTTTTGGTCCACCAAAATCTGCTCTTTTTTTTCAGATAAACTATTCATCCAAAGAATTTCACTTAGCTTTAGTATGGACATAACCATGAATACAACATTTGGAATATTAAAATTATATGTACAAATTTAATCTTCGCTAATCCCAAAAGAGTTTCCTTTCGAGAAAAGATAACCTTGGCAGATACACAGAACTTGGTAACATTGCAAGGATAAGGATAAGGATAACGTCTGCACACATATTAGCTGCCATTAATGATTTTTCAGCTGAATTAATTAGATTCATGTTTTTTCTCTTTTTCCTATGTATTTGCTGTTCTTATGGGGAAATTGGATTTGCTTCACATTATTTTGTAAAGTGTACTTTTGTTAAGTAGCATTTTTCAGGAACATAACTAGAATGTTAAGCGAGGCGTTACTGTACGTTTTAATTAAAACTTTTGATGGAATCATGATATAATAACAAAATACAATGTCAGCATTAAAATATTTCCCATGACAGCAGCTGTAGATGTTTTGGCCATTTTTGACCACTTCTAAAATCAACTAAAATTTCTTTCTGTCTGACACATCTACTGCATCTATAATTCAAGAAGAGCTAAGAACAGAGATTCTTACAGGATTTTCACTTAGATGTATAGAATATCATTAAAACTGAAATTTCTGCTACTAAAAAAGACTAGTGGTGCTTGCATGCTGTTAGCTGAAATCGAGCTGGCCCAATTTGGCCTCCCTGTTCAGAATACACATGGAACACAGAATTGTTTTTTCTTATTACCACAGCAGGGAAAGTGAAAATAAAAACACATGGTGAAGGATTTAAATTAATTCTATAGTTTCTTCCATCCACTTTTTACTTTTTTCCACTGGTAAAGCAAAACAGTGCTTCTAAACTGAAAATTATATGTAGAGTTGCCTAAGCTATTGCTCCAAACAGCAACAAAATTTAGCCAGAAGTCCATTTTTTTGATCACATACAACTTGATGTGATAAGGTATTCTCTTTTATACAGAGGTAAAGGGTTAATATCTAACTAATGTATACAATACAGTTGTTTTCTTGAAGAACACCAGCTTTGACACAAGGTAAACATTAACAGATAATTGGCCAAAAGACACAATCTAGCAGGCAGTACATTTTAATTAAAAAGCTGTCAATTTCATGTGGTTAGCTGGTGTCAAGTAGGGCCAGTTTTAATGCTCTGTTACATAAAAATAAAATGTTAAGGCATTATGTAAAGTGCATACTGAATTACTAGGTTATGCTAATGATATCTGACCTTTCCTCTTTGCTGAAAAGATGTGATTGGTTGTGTTATTAATTTTAAAAGCAAAAAAAAAAAAAAATCAACCTAATTTGTACCAATGAACTATGTTCTGAAAGTTACAGCGCCAGAGCAACATTTACCTTACTGCACCCTACTTACCGAGATTTTATTCAGGTTTACTTTCAAGAACCTAGAATCACTGTAGACAGCCAAATGCCAACAGATGAACAGCATACATACAAATGCAGATGTAACAGGCATTTTAATAGTACATCTTATTCTAAATATTGGGGAACTAAACTGTGATACTCCTCAATCAAATTCATTATTACTCTACAACTAGTCCTATAGAATTGAATGGAGTAAGGTGCTACCAAATTGAAGTATGAGTACCAGAATGTGGATCCAAATAATTATGAAAGAGGTGATACCTTTTGAGTACTTCCAGACAATGGTGGGTACAGGATAACCCTCTGCAGAACAATTGAGGATTACAGCTTTACCATAAATTCCATCCTGATCACTTGGTTGAACCACGAATCTAGGGGGAACTGAGGGAAAAAACATGGAATCATTGAAAAATTGTGCAGCTGAGAAGACAGTGCAAAAAATTACTGGCCAATTCTTGGAATTACAATAAAAATAAAAATTAGGAATGGGCACAAAATGTCACACAAAGCAAAGTTTAAAAGATAATTTTTCAGTATTCAAAACTAATAACTAAACTTTTTTACTCTTGATTTTTCTTATTTTTAATTTACACAAATTTAAAGAAGTTTTTGCCAATTAAAAACATGCATAAAATTAACACCCCTCCCCCCCCACACACTGTTGCCCTTTTGTTTCAAAGTATTGATTATGCTGACTAGTTTTAGAAAAAGAGGTAATCAAACAAAATAAAGCAGAAAAACAGACCTAAATATCACGGAACAAATATCAATACCACCTAACTCTAAGAAAGATCTCTTTACCTTAAAATAATGTGGTTCAAACCATGAATTATAACAGTGTCTGTTATTTTATAAACAAATGTTAAAATTTTTGGCTGATCTATACTTCTCTGAAGTCATGCTCAAATGAGAGAGAAATTATCAGAGTTATCTGAGTATATAGGTGCTGCAGAGTTTACTAGATCTGTTGACATTGAGGAACCGACCAGAATATGCCAGTAAGTATACACAGTGGAGGAGATTAGCTACTTGTGACAATATTGGCACTGAGAGCGGATCATGAGGTTTCATTACTAGGGCCAATCAAATCTGCAAATTCATCAAAAGTTCAAAAGCAAAGTTGACTACCATTACAGAGTTTCAAATACTCTGAGACAAAGATTCTAAACAATAGAAGACCTGAGACATACAGGCTACATCTACGCTGACATGATTTTGCGCAAATACTTTTAACGCAAAAGTTTTTGCGTTAAAGTATTTGCGCAAGAGAGCGTCTACACTGGCATGTGCTTTTGCGCAAAAGCATCCGTGCCAGTGTAGACGCTCTCTTGTGCAAGAAAGCGCCAATGGCTTTCTTGCTCAAGAAATTAACGTTGCCTGTCTACACTGGCCTCTAGCGCAAGAATACTTGAGCAGGGGAGCTTATCCCTGAGCGGGAGCATCAGAATATTTGCACAAGAAGCACTGATTTCCTATATTAGAATGTCAGTGTTCTTGCGCAAATACTCGCGGCCAGTGTAGACAGGTGGCAAGATTTTGCGCAAAAGCACCCACTTTTGCACAAAATCTTGCCAATGTAGACACAGCCACAGGATCTGATCTAAAAGTCCATAGAATTCAATGGGAGTCTTTCAGGTGACTTTAATAGGCTTTTTGAATCAGGACCATAACCATGGAATCATAGAAATATGAGACTCACTAGGTCATCAAGTCCAATTCCCTGCAATGAGGTAGGACTAAGTATTATCTAGACCAGGGATGAGGAACCTTATTTGGGTTGGGGGCCAGTGGCCCACAGAAGAATCAATCAAGGGCCACACACAAGTGAGAAGCAAAACAAACAAACACACACAACCCTCACTGACCTGGCCCCCAAGTGAGAAGGAGAAAAAAAATCTCTCACAGATGTGGCTCTCAACTGAAAAGCAGGAAAAAAAAGATAGACCCCTGTTTTCCCTCAAAACTGGGGCTATTGGATTTTGTGGCCCGTCCCTATGGTCTGGGGTGGGGCCAGAAATGAGAGGGTCAGTGTGTGGAAGAGTTCAGCAGCAGACTGGGGATAAGTGGGCACAGTCTGGGTGGGCGGAAGGGTACAGGAGCAAGCTGGGAGTGGGACTGTGAGGTCTGGGCAGGAGGGAGGGAAAGACTGGGGCATCTACCAGGCACAGTTCCCAATGGAGGAGAAATGGATTTGCATAGACCAGCATGCAGCAGAGAAGCACTCTCTGCAGGTACCACCCTCTACTGCTCCCATTGGTTGTGATTCCCAGCCAATGGGAGCAGGGGGTGGTCCCTGCAGGAGGAGCTGCCCTGCAGTGCACAGAGCCACTTCTCTCCGCATGCCAGGCAAAGCCCATGGGCTGAACCCATCTTGCAGCTTGCTTTGATAGGTCCTGTAAAGCTCAGATCAAGGCAAGTAGCAAACTGGATCTGGCGTATGTGTCATAGGATTCCCATCCCTGCTCTAGAACATCCCTGACAGATTTTTGTCCAAGCAGTTCTTAACAACCTCCAGTGAGGCTGACTCTACCACTTCCCTAGGTGATGTGTTCCAGTACTTAACTGATGACCACACATTTGGAAAACAAAATTGTACAGACTATTTGTATCCTCAATATGTAAAAATCTTGAGGTTTTAGTCCCAGGTAGAAAACCATGTTAGGTGACTGACCTGTGAAAGGTAAAATGTAATGGAAGCAAAGCAGAAACAGTAGAATGACCAATGCTATACCAATGTCCTACATTGTCCTGGGTGGCTTAGTGGCTTATGAAAGTAGTACCATCCACTACAGGGTCAGTTCGCACTTCTTGGAGCAATGTTATTGAAAACCAACCATCATTTTATAAATTCCTTTTGTACATTAAATCTTAAAAGTTCTCCCTAGGACACTGAAAAATCAAATGTATTGTGAAGCTGTTTATTAACCAAATATGAATAAAGACAATGAGCAGATCATGTGCTAAATATTACTGCAACAAGCCAAAGGAGCGAACTGTGTCAGAAACAATGTCCACTGCATCACTGAAAAAAGGAGGCTCTGATTTATTACTTTGCAATGGAAAGAGCTAAGGTATTTATTGTTCATAATTATTCCAGCTTTCCAGAGGATTAGCATGCTATCAAGCACAACTCAAAGACTGTATTAATTCACATAAAAGCTATTCACCAAAACTGCAACCCCAGTAACCATAATCTTGGGCAATAGTGCACATTATTCCAGACATTAACATAAACAAATCAAATTACTACAAGTCCCTGTCAGTGCAAAGCAAATAGAAAAGCAGAAAAGGGAATTTGGGGGTACTGATTGTTCATGGCCCACTTAACTCCCTTCCCATAATTAGGCAGTAACACAAACATAGTTGGGTATGTATGGCTCACAGTCTAGTGATTTCAGTGTGTTTCACCTGGAGAACTGCTAATGGGAAGCAAATTATGTTCAAGATTTCCCAAAATCAATAAAGAGGTGACCATCGATAAAGTCTTACATGAAAATAGAGTGCTAAAATTCTGTAAAAAAAATACTTTGCCTGATTCAGGAAACATCCTGTAAAAATTTTTGGTAGAAAGATATGGTGCATACAAAGGTGTCTGCCTGAGACATGGAAACAAAAGGCATAGATCTGATTAGAATAGTGCCAGCCTCATACAAGGATATGTTGGAGAGTGAACATATTTATAATAAAGGAGACATCATTTTAAAACTAATGAAATACTTAAATTTTCTCCAGAATTGGATGCAAATGTGTTGCACTCAGCTTGACAGGATTTGATAGAGATGTGATGTGAGTCAATGGATAATGGGTCAATTCAAGAGCATGGGTATTCAGAGATTAAAATCCTAGGAACATTGTTAGAGGCTGACAATAAAGATGTTTCCAATACAGAGTCAATATCTTCATCCTTGGTTTTTCAAGGTGAAAGATACTATGCCACCTACACATTATTAATACAAGGATAAATTAACATAATTTAGTCACTAAAAATGATACTGTATGATAATATGCAACTATATAACTATGCGCCGGTTGGCAGAGCTGCATGCTACCCAGCACGTCTCCAGGTGGCAGATAGGAGGGGGCCTCTTTTCAGAGGTTTGCTGCACAATAAGTGTGCTTTGTCATGTGAATATGCAGCTGCGGAGCAGCAGTGGCAACATTACCAGGGTGTTATGGACATTGGGTGGTATCTGATACTCTGACTAAAAGTCACAAGTGCCCGATGATGATGTTGTGACATGGTGAGTGAAGCCTGCCATCAAATAAGGCTGCCCTACCCCCTCACTCTGCTGGTTGAGGGTCTAGGATACTTGGGTCCCTGGATTGCTTTGGATAATCCAATTGGCGTATGAACCCTGATTGGTCACCAGCATCCAAGGGATAGTGACTCCTTACATCACCCCCGGGAAGGGAACCCTGACAGAAAATTCCCCACTGCCTTGTGGGTAGGCTCAGGAGATCCAAAGGCTATGGGAGTAAACCCAGACAGATAATCTGGAGTGGAGACCCTAAGGCAGTTAACAGTGAGGTTTTATCCAATCTGCTTTTCCGGCATCTCCTGCAGTCACCTCAGTTCCTAACATACTGGCTCTTGTCTTTCCTTTGGATCTAACTGGGGCCACCGTGAGGGGGACAGTGCTACTTGGGCAACACACTTTCCTCAAAAACTAGCCCAGGCAATGCAGTGCACAGGAGGAGACACTTACCCACACACGGCTTTACACAGCTACTACAGTCGATACAATAAACCAACTTGCCTCTGGCTTGGTAGCCGGAATGTGCGGACAATGTGTCCTGGACTTGAACCTGATCATGATCTTACAAACACAGATTCAATATGTAAAACAGCAGTCATAGACCAACAGTTACATAAATTGAATGTTGACATTGCTGCTTTCCAAGAGACCAGACTGGCAGATGCTGGATTAGTAAAAAAAAAACCTACTACACCATCTTTTGGAAGGGTTTGAGTTCAGAGAAACACCGTCTTTACAGAGTTGGCTTTGCTGTTCAAAACAATCTGATGAACTTTATCAATACACCCATAGCTGACTCAGAATGTGTTATATCCCTAAAGCTCAGTACCAAGTCAGGATATGTTAACATGATAAGTACTTATGCACCCACACTAACATCGCGCACTGAAGACAAGGACCGCTTCCATGATAATCTTCAGAAAGTTGTCAATTCCTGTTCATCTGGTGAACAACTACATTCTTGGTGCTTTTAATGCAAGAGTAGGATGCAATCACCAGTCCTGGCCCATTTGCCTAGGTCATCACAACATTGGGAAAATGAATG
Organism: Pelodiscus sinensis; assembly: GCF_052426305.1. Lineage (NCBI taxonomy): Eukaryota > Metazoa > Chordata > Testudines > Trionychidae > Pelodiscus > Pelodiscus sinensis. The sequence goes on from NC_143052.1 coordinate 193,731,004, forward strand.
AAAATGGTCAAAGGCTTCTTGAATTCAGTTCTCAGAATCATCTCTCCATCACTAATACTTTTTTCAACTTAAAAGACTGCCACAAGGTCTCATGGTACCACCCCAGATCCGGTCACTGGCATCAACTCGACCTTGTACTAGTCTGCAGAAAACATCTCAACTCTGTTTAATTTACACATGCGTATCACAGTGCAGATTGTGACACTGATCACTCATTGATTATCAGTAAAGTGAAAATTGCTCCAAAGAATATTCTACGTCAAAGGATTGTAAAAAACCAAAGATTTTGGTTACTAAAATGCTCTGTCTTTGTGGAAGAATTCACACGCAAAACGGAAGACAAACCTGTCCAGCAGTCTGTTGACGAGACATGGTCCATGCTGAGTGCTGCAATATATGAATGTGCCACACCTGCCTTTAGAAATTTTCCAACAAAGACTGGATTGATGAAAACATTGACATTCTTAGGCCTATTCTTGAAGAAAAATACAAGGCTTTTCTGAACAACATAAAGAATCCATCACAAAGTTCATGAGATCAGCTCCGCTATACAAGATCTGTTCTTCAGAGAGAATCCAGGTGGTGTGCAAACAAGTATTGGGCCGATCTATGTTCTGGAATTCAAAAAGCGTTCGATATGGGTGACCTGAAAACCATGTATGATGGACTGAAGAAAACACTTGGACCAAATGTTACCAAAGTTGCTCCATTGAAACAGCTAAATGGACAGGTGATCACAGATAAAAACCAACAGATGTCCTGATGGGTGGAACACTACTCAAGTCTTTACTCCCATGAGCATACAATATATCCTGAATTTGATAACCTCATTCCAACTCTTCCAGGGTATGTCTACACTACCCCGCTAGTTCGAACTAGCGGGGTAATGTAGGCATACCGCACTTGCAAATGAAGCCTGGGATTTGAATATCCCGGGCTTCATTTGCATAAGCCGGGCGCCGCCATTTTTAAATCCCGGCTGGTTCGAACCTAGGAAGCCTAGTTCGAACTACCTAGTTCGTGCCGCGTGTAGCCGTGCGGCACGGGGTTCGAACCAGCCGGGATTTAAAAATGGCGGCGCCCGGCTTATGCAAATGAAGCCCGGGAAATTCAAATCCCGGGCTTCATTTGCAAGTGCGGTATGCCTACATTACCCTCCTAGTTCGAACTAGGAAGGTAGTGTAGACATACCCCCAGATATGTTAGAGCTAGATGTAGAACCTACGGTGAAAGAGCTTTCACATGTACTTGATGCTCTTTACAGTTGAAAAGCACTAGCTAACGATGGGATTCCAGCTGACGTCCTGAAGGCTAACAAGGCTGTCCTTATCCCCTTCCTCTATGACTTACTTATAAAATGTTGATGAGTGGGAGAGGTCCCTCATGATATGAGGGATGCAAACATCATTACTCTCTATAAAAACAAAGGCGATAAGGGGGACTGTGACAACTACAGAGGCATCTCTTTGCTAAGCATTACAGGTAAAGCTTTTGCCCCTGTCATTTTTAATCACCTGCAAAAAGATCGAGTCTATCCACAAACACGGTGTGGCTTCAGGGCTGGCAGGTCAACAATGGACATGATTTTTTCTCTTCGATAACTACAGGAAAAAAGCAGAGAGCAAGGAAAGCCGCTGTTTATAGCATTTGTGGACTTTGCAAAGGCATTCATCAATACAGTCAGTAGATCAAGACTGTACAAAGTGTTAACTAAGATTGGCTGTCCACCAACTCTACTCAAGCTCATAATATCTTTTCATGAAGATATGAAAGCAACAGTGTACTATGATGGATCTATATCTGAACACTTTGTAGTGAAGAGTGGAGTCCAACAGGGAAGTGTCCTTGCTCCTACCCTCTTTGGTATATTCTTCTCGGTCCTATTAAATTGTGCATTTCTAAACTCACACAGTGATGTATTTTTCCATACAAGGTTAGATGGATCTCTTCACAACCTAACACAACTCAAGGCTAGAACTAAGGTCAAGAAAGTTCTCATTAGAGAACTCCTATTCGCAGATGATGCAGCGCTTGTCGCACATAATGAAGACACACTATAGGCACTATGGATTCTCTGTCCAGAGTTAGTAAACTGTTCTCTCTCAACATAAGCATGAAGAAAACTGTTGTGTTTGCTCAAGGTGAATCTCAACCACCCAAGGTCATTCTGAATGACAGTCCATTAGCGGTGGTTCAACAATTTTGTTACCTTGGGTTTACTGTCACCACAAATCTCTCCATGAACGAAGAACTGAACATCAGAATTGGGAAGGCAGCCACAACGTTTGGCAGACCTACGAAATGAGCATGGAATGATCCCAAACTGACATTGAAAACAAAGACAGTGATATACCAAGCATGTGTATTAAGTGTCTTGCTTTATGGATCTGAGACCTAGACTACCTACTCATGCCAAGAGAAAAATTGAGAGGTTTCCACCTTTTCTGCCTTCACAGAGTCATGAATATTAAGAGGCAAGACAAAGTTTCAAATGTAGGTGTCCTATCAAGAGTTGGCATACCCAGTCTCATAGCGATCCTTAACAACAGAAGACTCCGGTGGCTTGGCCATGTGAGGAGAATGAGTGATAAACACCTTCCCACAAAAATCCTCTTTGGTGAACTAACAAGTGGAGCAAGGGCAAGAGGAAGGCCAAACTTAAGATTCAAGGATATATGTAAAAACACTATGAAAAGGTTTAACATCAATCCAAGCTCTTGGGAATCTTTGTCATCAGATCGCAACACCTGGCGACAATTATTACAACAGGGCATGTCATTTTTCAATAGGACCTGTGCAAGTCATGTAAAAGAATTCTGCCTGAGAAGGAACACCTCTCAGACTCATGAAAACAGAAAACAGAAGTAGACTGGCATGTTGCTATTGTAACTGACTGTGCAAATCCAATACTGGATGCATAAGCCATGAAAGAAGTTGCAGATCCAGGCACAACTCATAGATTGTCACTGCCGCTGCTTACCACTGTCTCTCGAGACGAATGGGCTACTTTCAAATCAAATAACTATGGGTATGTCTACACTACAGAGTTAGTCCGAACTAACTTAGTTCGAATTAGTTAATTCGAACTAAGCTCATTCGAACTAACGTGTCTAGAACTAAAAACTAGTTCGAATTAGCGTTTTGCTAATTCGAATTAGCATGTCCACATTGAGTGGACCCTGAACAGGGCTTAAGGATGGCCGGAAGCAGTGCCGGCAGGGCATCAGAGGAGGACTTAGAGTGTGGAGATGCTGTCTCAGGCTAGCCGAGGGCTGCGCTGAAAGGGACACGACCCCCACCCCGGACAGACAGTTCTCAGGGGTGCCCCACTTGAAAACCAGTCCTGGCTTGGAGTTCTCGGAGTGCCCACACTGGGCACATCACAGCACTCGGCCATCAGCCCGGCTGCACTTGCCGCAGGCTGCCATCTGGGGAGACGGGGCAATTGGGGGGCTGCAGAAGAGCTTCCACCCCCAGAAGCCCGCAGAGCCAGCCCAGTCCTCCCCATCGGGGGCTCATACCCCATTCCTCCCTCACCTCCTTCCACTTACCCTTCCCTAGCACCTCTTCTTGATGTACAAAATAAAGGACAATTGTGTTCAAAAATGGAATCTGTCTTTATTGAACAAAACCGGGGGAGACTGGGAAAAGGAGGTGGGAGAGGGGAAGAGAGAGGGTGGGAGAGGGGAGGGCAACTAACATGATCAGGGGTTGGGAACAGGTCCCATATGAAGAGAGGCTTCAGAGACTGGGACTGTTCAGCTTAGAAAAGAGGAGATGGAGCGGGGACAGGATAGAGGTCTCTAAAAGCAGGGGTTGGGTGGAGAGGGTGCATTCAGAAAAGTTCTTCATGAGTTCCCATAAAGAAGGACTAGAGGACACCAAAGGAAAGGAATGGGTAGCAGGCTTCAAACTAGTAACAGAAAGTTGTTCTTCCCAAAGCAAATAGTTAACCTGTGGAACTCCTTGCTGCAGCAGGCTGTGAAGGCTAGAACTAGAACAGAGTTTAAAGGGAAGTGAGATCAAGTCATGGAGGTTGGGTCCATGGAGTAGTCTTAGCCCTGGGTAGGAGTGGTGTCCCTGCCCAAAGTTTGTGGAAGGCTGGAGAGGGATGGCACGAGACAAATGGCTTGGTCACTGTCTTCGGTCCATCCCCTCCAGGGTCCCTAGGGTTGGCCGCTGTCGGCAGACAGGCTACTGGGCTAGATGGACCTTTGGTCTGACCCAGGAGGGCCATTGTAAGCTCAGAGCTCAGGGTCGGGGGTCTCAGTGGACCCCCTTGATTTTCATGCACACCTGCTCCTGGGTGGCCAGGCTGGCAGCTCTCCTGCCCTAGACGGCCACTTTCCTGTGCCTAGTGCGGAGATCGTGGACAAGGTCCACGATGTCTGCACTAGCCCAGGAAGGTGCCCGCCTCTTGCGGTCCCGGGCAAGCTCCCGGGAGCCGCCAGCCTGGTCCCGGGAAGAGGGGGAGGGCTGGGGGACATCGGGTGGGTGGCTCTGTGCCGTACCAGGTGCAGGGTCTGCTGGCTGGGTGCTGGCAGGCTTGCACCTGGCACGGGCACCGTAGCCAGCCCTTGCCCCTTTAAGGGATCCGGGGCCGGGAGGGGGGCATAGAGTTTCCCTGGTGTTGGCCAGAGTGGCCACCAGGGAAACCTGGGGAGGGCTAGCCTCCCGCTAGTTCGAATTAAGGGGCTACACACCCCTTAATTCGAACTAGCTAGTTCGAACTAGGCTTAATCCTCGTAAAATGAGGTTTTCCTAGTTCGAACTAAGCGCTCCGCTAGTTCGATTTAAATTCGAAACGGATGTTAGTTCGAACTAACTTTAATAGGCGCTACACTAGCGCTCCGCTAGTTTGAATTTAATTCGAACTAACGGAGCGCTTAGTTCGAACTAGGAAAACCTCATTTTACGAGGATTAAGCCTAGTTCGAACTAGCTAGTTCGAATTAAGGGGTGTGTAGCCCCTTAATTCGAACTAGTGGGAGGCTAGCCCTCCCCAGCTTTCCCTGGTGGCCACTCTGGCCAACACCAGGGAAACTCTATGCCCCCCTCCCGGCCCCGGACCTCTTAAAGGGGCACGGGCTGGCTACGGTGCCCGTGGCAGGTGCAAGCCTGCCAGCACCCAGCCAGCAGACCCTGCACCTGGCACGGATCGAGCCACCCACCTGATGCCCCCCAGCCCTCCGCCTCTTCCCGGGACCAGGCTGGCGGCTCCCGGGAGCTTGCCTGGGACCGCAAGAGGCGGGCACCTGCCTGGGCTAGTGCGGACATTGTGGACCTCGTCCATGACCTCCGCACTAGGTACAGGAAAGTGGCCGGCTAGGGCAGGAGAGCTGCCAGCCTGGCCACCCAGGAGCAGGTGTGCATGAAAATCAAGGTGGTCAACTGAGACCCCCGACCCTGAGCCCTGAGCTTACAATGGCCCTCCTGGGTCAGACCAAAGGTCCATCTAGCCCAGTAGCCTGTCTGCCGACAGCAGCCAACCCTAGGGACCCTGGAGGGGATGGACCGAAGACAGTGACCAAGCCATTTGTCTCGTTCCATCCCTCTCCAGCCTTCCACAAACCTTGGGCAGGGACACCACTCCTACCCCCTGGCTAATAGCACTCCATGGACCCAACCTCCATGACTTGATCTCACTTCCCTTTAAACTCTGTTCTATTTGTAGCCTTCACAGCCTCCTGCAGCAAGGAGTTCCACAGGTTGACTCTTTGCTTTGTGAAGAACAACTTTCTGTTACTAGTTTGAAGCCTGCTACCCTTATTTTCCCTTTGGTGTCCTCTAGTCCTTCTTTATGGGAACTAATGAAGAACTTTTCTGTATGCACCCTCTCCACCCAACTCCTGCTTTTAGAGACCTCTATCCTGTCCCCCCTCTGTCTCCCTTTTTCTAAACTGAAAAGTCCCAGTCTCTTTAGCCTCTCTTCATATGGGACCTGTTCCCAACCCCTCATCATTTTAGTTGCCCTCCCCTCTCCCACCCTCTCTCTTCCCCTCTCCCACCTCCTTTTCCCAGTCTCCCCCAGTTTTGTTCAATAAAGACAGATTCCATTTTTGAACACAATTGTCCTTTATTTTGTACATCAAGAAGAGGTGCTAGGGAAGGGTAAGTGGAAGGAGGTGAGGGAGGAATGGGGTACGCGCCCCCAATGGGGAGGACTGGGCTGGCTCTGCGGGCTTCTCGGGGTGGAAGCTCTCCTGCAGCCCCCCAATTGCTCCCTCTCCCCAGATGGCAGCCTGCGGCAAGTGCAGCCAGGCTGATGGCCGAGTGCTGTGATGTGCCCAGTGTGGATACTCTGGGCAATCCAAGCCAGGACTGCTTTGCAAGCGGGACACCCCTGAGAACTGTCTGTCCAGGGTGGGGGTCGGGACCCTTTAAGCCCAGCCCTCGGCTAGCCTGAGACAGCATCTCCACACTCTAAGTCCTCCTCTGATGCCCTGCCGGTACTGCTTCCAGCCATCCTTAAGCCTGGTTCAGGGTCCACTTAATGTGGACATGCTAGTTCGAATTAGCAAAACCCTAATTCGAACTAGTTTTTTAGTCTGGATCCGTTAGTTCGAATTAGCTTAGTTCGAATTAATGTTGTAGTGTAGACGTACCCTCTGAGTGGTTCCTGCAGCATTACAGACATATTTTGGAACACACAGACACACACACAAGCAAGCTCTCATCTTTTGATTTCGATCTAGATTTGCCCTATAAATATACTCCAGTGTCTTCAATACCATTAATTAGACCTTGGAGAAATCAAGACAATGTGCTTGGTAAGGTCTTCTCTGAGTTGACCAAACTGGTGAGTTTAAGTAAAGTCAATTGTGGGGAGACTGCCATTAGTTTGGTGCTCTTCTCACGGTGGTATTAATGTTTTGGCCTCACATTCCTACAATTCACCTGCCTTCACAAATACCTTTAAAAATAAAATGAGACTATGATGGAGTAATTAATTTCTGAATATTAGCTTTATAAGCTCAGAAACGAAAGCTGCTGGAACAAAGATATTTTACAATGCTTTAACCGTGAGTTTCTTTAAGCTTCACTCATTTCCTATGATTCATGGATCTGTGCTAAAGAGTGATTTGCTTACATCATCAATACTAAATTGACAGGCTCAAACTATTTAATGGTTATATTCAGAGGGGCCTAAAAGCTGTTTCCCCTCAAAATCATGACTAAAAGTTTCAGGCTTTAATAAAGAGAACACAAAGATTCAGAGAAATCAAAACAGATTGTGAAAAATAAAATTTAGTACTATGGTGACTTTGTAAGACTGGAAAATATTTTATTATCTGCATGTCTGAAAAAGTCCCAATATGTTAGCATAAGATCCATCAGCAGTCTAACTACATACTTTTAATCCATGTGATATCGATGGACTTGACCCATGATTACTTAAAATAATCATTACACAGCTTTTGCTGTTCCTTAATTTAATTTTACTTTTATAAATCCAGATAACTTTCCTAAAAACATTATTCATCATATTCTTAGTAGCATGATCAAAGTATGTGGGATGTCAGACTAGACACTCATAACGGGTCTTGCTGCCTTAAAAGCAGAGAAAGTGTTCCTGATCCCAACTATCATTAACAAACAATGTACCAGAGAGTAACTCTGAAGACTCCTAACAGGAGCTTTTCTAGAGGGCCCTTGGAGTAAGAAGCAAAATAATCCAAGTGATTGGCACAATATACAATACTCCATTTCTACATGGAACATTTGTACTTTACATTTAGGTCATAGTCACAATGATGGAAGAAATGTAATTAGTCAAATCAGCCACTGATGTATTACTGAATAAGATCATTATAAAGCGTATTTTGGCAGAGATGAACAATTATTAAATTTGGTCATTGGACCTACCAGGTCAGTTTAGCTGGTTTAGAGAAACCATTTTCTATGCAGTTCTAGAAAAGAGATGTTCTTTGCCCAAGTGAAAGAAATCATATCTGCTTGGAGGACCTCTCTTTTGCTCCTCTCACTGGGGCGGGGTGTGACAAGGCCTCCAGCAGGGCACTGGGGTTTAGTTCAGCCCGTCACAGGCCCCTTCAAAAGTTCATACATTCACTGGTAACAAACAGTTTCCTATTCTGCTTTCCAATATTGTAGGTATAAATTATGTCAACAGCCACTGAAGGAGAAATATGGGCCCCTGAAAATCAACTGTTGGAAGACAAAATGCTTTTCAATTCAATTTTGGATTGTAGTATATGTAGATGTTATTTTAAATCTACCTATATTCTGTTAAATTATCTAGACTCCCAAATATTTTAAAAATTTAAGGATTGTTTCTTATAAAAATTATTTTAATTATATTTTTAAAATTAATAACATTAGTGTATAAAACAATAAGGAAGAATAAACATTTACAACGAACAGTCATATTTCTCTTTATTTTTCCATATCAACACACACGATTTCTCTCTACTGTTGTATAAAAACCACACACTTTCACATATATGAGACCTTTCCAAGGACTCTTCCCCTGCCAATTGGTAAGGCCAGTGTTTAAGCCCAGAGCATATTGTTCAGAAGCTGTTGCACAATATGGATTAGAAAATGGAAGCGCTTAAGTACCATTTATTTTCCCATTATGTAAGGAAAACTGCTTTGCTCGTTTAGAAAAATGTAACGCTTTCGTTACACGACACTCATAATAGGAAGAGAAACGATGAAAACCGGTAGGCTAAGCGAACAGATGGTGGGATTTCTAGTAATTTATTTCAAAGTGTCTAGATCAGGTTGAATCTAGATTATTAATGACCTGCAGTGACTCTCTGATGGCTGTCTGCTGACCTATGTGAATTGAAATGGGGTGCCTGAAGTGATACATTGAGGAAGAGAGGGTCAGTCTGACACCTAGTGGAAAATTTAGGCTCAGTTTTAGAAAACTTTCCTCAACAGTGATATATCACCCAGAAATGGAATAGTCTCCCCAGGGAAACTGACTGAGTTGTTATCATTTAAGTTGATAGGGGAGGATAAATCAGAGGACACCAAAGGAGACCCCACCAGAGTGACAGTGGGTAAAGGTGGGAAAAACATACTAGCCACTCCACCGCCACAGAACTTGGAAGCATCAGGACCCCAGGAGGCTTTCTCTTGTCCCAAAGGAACATGCAGGACAGAAGCGACCTCCTGTCAGACCACAGGCTGGTCTGTAAGAACTTCTTCTAGGAAAAGGAAAGCAAGGAGCCAAGCACAGCAACAGGCAGGATCTTCAGCAGAGGGGAGCAAATGAGGTCAGCCAATCCCCCCCCCCCTATTAAGATGAGCAAATGAGGAGTAGTAGCAGTAGCGAAATAGCAGTGGCAGTGAGTAAATTAACTCAAACCTCTCCCTAAGAAGGCAAGATGACCAAGGAGAGGATGGAAGTGCTCCCAAGAGAGGTAACAGCATGGTAAACATAGGAAGAGAGAACATGACAGCCAAGACCTCCTACTTAGGAATAGTTGACTAGGGGAAAACTGGAGAGAGGTAATGGCAGTAGTGGCATGGGTAGGGGGAGAGAGAGAGCAGACGGGCTGGGACCCACCTGGACAGGAGACAAGTTGGGGCACTAGAAGAACATCCAGGGAGGCAGTAGCACAAGCAGGGGCCAGATAGAACAGATCCTCTTTCACAGTCCCAGTAGAATTAGTGAAATTATCAGAACCTGTTTTGATTTCCTACATAGAGGTGACACCCATCCAGAGATTGTGAGGGAAAAGGGAGAGGGTGTCAAGGTTCCATTATTTGTGCAATTCTACTTTCACAATTAGAAATGATTGTTGGGATTAAAATTAGCATATTCTCTCTCTCTCTCTCTCACACACACACACACACACACACACTTTAGCACATATTTCACATTATGCACATTCTTCAATCCCAGATGAAATACAAGCATGCCTTCAAGTTCAACAAAGGGAGAACTGTATTTATCATAAACAGGACAGATTATGAACAGGAGGCTGCCAGACAACGCACCAACACCAATGCTGCATCTTGCCCACTGAGGAATACCAAAAAAAACCTACAGCATCTGCTCATGAAACACCCTGCTACAACTGAAGACCAAATCTATAAAAAACACCCCAAATCCACGACCAGGAAATCCCAGATGTCCCAGCATCTCAGGTATCAACACACTTACAGCAGGATTATCTGGTTATGTTGACTCTCTCCGTAGACTTTATACTACCAGCACTACTAGCTATCTTTGAGACACTACTGACTTCCTAAGGAAACTACAAAGAATCAGTAATCTTCCTGAAAACACTATCCTGACCACAATGGGTGTAGGCACTCTTTACACCAAAATTCCACACGATGATGGATTACTAAGTGTTACAAACACAATCCCTGATGATGCCACAGTGAATTTAGTGGCTAAGCTACGTGACTTTGTCCTCACGCACAACTATTTCCATTTTGTGGACAATTTATACCTTCAAGTCAGTGGAACAGCTATGGGCACTCGCATGACCCCACAATGTGCCAACATTTTTATGTCTGACCTTGAACAACGTTTCTTCATCACTCATTCCCTAGCATCCTTCCTCTACTTATGCTACATTGATGACATCTGCATAATATGGACCCAAGGGAATAAGACCCTTGAAAAATTCCACCGGGATTTCCACCCTGCCATCAACCTTAGCCTGGGTTAGTCCATACAAGAGATCCACTTCCTTGACACTACAATGCAATTAAATGATGGCCACATTAACACCACCCTATAATACTGGAAAACTACTGATCACGACTCTTACCTACATGCCTCTATCTTGCATCCAGGACATATCTCACGATTGATTGTTTACAGCCAGGCCCTAGGATAGAACTGGATTTGCTCCAATCTCTCGGACAGAGACAAACACCTACAAGATCTGTATCAGGCATTCTTAAAACTTAAATACCCACCCGGGGAAGTGGAGAAACAGATTGATAGAGCCAGACAACTACCCAGGAATCTGCTTCTTCAAGACAGTCACAACAAGGAAAATAACAACACCACTGGTCATCACCTACACCTCCCAGCTTAACCCCTTCCAGCGCATCATTGACAATCTACAGCCTATACTGGAAAACAATCCCTCACCCTCACAGGCCGTGGAGACAGGCCAATCCTCGCTTACAGACAACCCCTTACCTGAAGCAGTTCTTTCCAGCAGTCACACATCATATTTCAGACAGACTCACCCAGGAATCTGACCCAATAATAAACCCCATTGCCAACTCTGTCCATATATCCATACGAGTGACACCATCACAGGACCTAACTATGTAAGCCACCACATCAGAGGCTCACACAACTGTGCATCCTCCAACGTGATATATACCATCAAGTGCCAGCAATGTCTCTCTGCCATGTACATTGGCAAAATTGGACAGTCTTTATGACAAAGGATTAATGGACACAAGTCAGACATAAAAAATGGTAACACACATTAACCTGTAGGGGAACATTTTAACCTGCCTGCACACATGGATTTAAAAGTAGCCATTCTTCTACAAATGAATTTCGTAAGCCAATTACAGAGAGAGAGTGCAGAATTGACCTTCATATGCAGATTTGATACTGTTTCCCTGGTCTTGACCAAAGACATTACCTGGATGCCACATTATAAATCCAGCCTTCCCTGCATGTAATACCTCATTTACATCAAAAGCTAAATATGAGGCACTTTTAGCTCACTCAACTCGCCTCATTAGCACCGGCACTACAATTGAGAGGTAGGTTTTTTTCTTCCCCTCTTTTTCTGTTATAAATTCTAGGCTCCTTTTATTTCCACTCCAGCTTCCAGCTCATCTGAGGAAGTGGGTTTTTCCCACAAAAGCTCATGGTACTATATATATTTTTGTTATTTTCTAAAGTGCCACAGATTATTTTTCAAGTTAAACAGGCATTTAAGTTCTGTTTTGAATATAAAGGAACTTAAGCACCTTGACAAGGTGTTTCTTGAAATGGGGTTTGTGCTTGTATATTGTATCCCTACGCCCCCTCCCCTCATCTTTGTCACTTTTTTTACTTTCTGAACAATAAACTCTTCGAGGTAGGTACTGTGTCTTTGTACAGCACTTTACACAATGGGGACTCAGTTCTGACTAGGGTCTTTAGGAACTACTATAACATAATAACAAAAATAGTTATAATGCAATAACAGGATAATAAATTTGAGAATATTTCAAAAAGAATAATCTAGCACTGGCCTAGGGAAATGGGTTATATATAATATATAAAGCTGGTTGAAAGTTTTTGTTTGAATTAGTTTGATGAATTTTCATCAATAGCTTTTTTAATGAAATGGCTTTTTTTATCAAAAGGAGTTTAATTTCAGTTAAAAATATCTATTTTTAATTATAGTTTTAGGCTTACAATTTAAAAAAAATAAAAAACTGAAAATTTTTGTCTGATGAGACAAAATTTCAATACAACTATACACTTTGCCCTGCAATCCAATTTTTTTCGATTCTGTTTGTCTTTTTAATGGCAATTCAAAAAAAGTTGCAGAAAATCTTTTACAACAACAATATTGTCTTTGTTTTTCTGGAAGGGAGGGGGGGGTTTCCCAAAGGAAAAGGAAATTCCAGAGTATCTCTGCTAAGGGGTCTATTTCTAGCTTTTGATATTCTTTATTCACATTCCAGAGATCATGCGTTAGAAGCAGGTATAAAGACAAAGAGGGACACTATCTAGCTAATTGCAATCATATTTTAAAAACGGATAAGCAGGAGAAAAAATCATTCTCCTTCTACAGGCAGTTCCTGGTAATATTCGTGTACTCTCGTTTATTAACATGATTTGTAGGAGAGTCTGTTCTTCTAAATTAAAAATACAGAAAACGAAACTAGAACACCAATAACAGGAAACTAATATAATAACAATTTAAATGCTCTTTTCCTCAAAGGATGAGCGGGTTGGTTCTTCAAAATGTTTTCCAGAAATTAAATTCTCCGGCACCCATCTGTGCATTAATGTATTCCTTGGTTGCTGATTAGGTTCAGTGCTCAGTTCTTCCAGAAAGAAAAAGTTATGTTTGTTTTTCTGCTTTATTTTTCTGTGATCTTTAATATGAAAGGCGATATTACCAAATATCCCACTATTTTATATCTCCACCAAACAATGCTCATTTGGAAATACTGTTATTTTCAGTTTAATTGGTGCTCTTCAGACAAATTACATCTCTTACCTCTCACAATTAATTGGCTTTGGCGCTCCACAGCTGCAGCATCATTTCTAGCTATACAGGTATAATTCCCATTGTGCATCAGTGAAAGATTAAAAATCCTTAAGGAGCTGGTGAAGTCAATGTTGTCAATGGTTACTCCAAGACTGGCTGGGATTGGCCTGCCATCCTTCTGCCAGGTGATTGTGATTGGCAAATCCCCTGAGACCACAACACATGGAACGAAGACTCGCTGCCCAATGGAGAATCTTGGAAACTCAAAAGGCTGGATGAAAGGTGGAACTGAAAGGAAAAATTAAAAGAAAAGGGTTATTGCAAATATAGTATAATTATGGAAAATACTGATAATTATTGAAAATAAATCTGTCTTCAATCTGCCAGATGGTATGTTGCCAACGTAATAATAATAAAAATAGTATACATTTATTAAATAATCTTTATAGCATCTCTGTGAGGTAAGCATTATTTCCTACATCTAAACTGAGATGACAACACTCTCAGGGATATTGATCACCCACAATTCCACCTGAAGCCAATTGCTCCTGTGAGTGCTCAATACTTTTTAAAATAAGACTACTACATCCCGATCCAACAAGTTATGCTTCTGGAAACAAGCCCAGAAAACTGAAATTCCATTTTGAATTTTTTTTTGAGGTTTCAGCATGTTTTGGGGGTATGCATTGGGATGGAAATTGACCTTTAAATTATTTTGGGGAGGGAAGGGGGGAATTTAGAGCAAAAGAGAAATGCAGCTCACAATAGTCAATTGCCAGGGGTTAGAGCATTCACCTGAGAGATGGGAGACCCAGGTTCAAGCTCCTGATCTGATGTAGAGCAGGGAATTCAACTTGGGAATCTGGCATCCCATTTGAGTGCCCTCACTGCTGGGTTTTTCACTGTTCCACTAGACAGCCCTGCCTCCATGCAGCTTAAGTTTCTGTAATGATTCTTAGGACTCCTCTCTCAGTGTTCTAGAAAGAGAACCTTTGTCTATAAAGTATGTCTTGGGACACTACCATATAAGGCTATGGAAATTTTTTGACTCATACTTTGATCTGCAAAACAGTTATCATAGTCATATAATTATCCCTACTATCTTCAAATAAAACTTCTCAAATGTTTAAACTGAAGCACATGTATAGGTGTTCACAAGATCAGAACCTCAGGATGAAATTAATTTCTATGCAGAAGGGCAGTAAAAGGCCTGTGCACCATTTCAGTCCCATGAAAGCGCTGTTAAGAGGCCTAGTTCAACACATCATGTATTTTTTAACAGAGTTGAACTGGAATTAAAGATTATGTCTAGGCCTTGTATAACTGAGGCAAAAACGAAACACTTTAGATTTAATCAGGGGATTAATAAACAGGTGAAGTTTTGATACTTATTCCTCCCATTTCCACAAGCTCTTATAACAGAATCATGGGATAGATGTCAAGAAATGGAAGGAAAATCATTTTAATTTGGAAGCCCTGCTGTTGTTGACAGCAGAAACATTCTTGCAGGTAGCAATGACATTCCTTACTGAGCTAGTAAATTGTTTTCAGATGTTGGACATTTGAACAGTCCCAATTCCCATTCATGAGTTGGGTGAGGATACTTTGAATTATTCTCTCTTCAACTTGCTGAATTCCTTTTGTATTTTTGAGGTTACTTTTCCATAGTTGTGAAAATGGAGACAAAGAGAAACAAAGTCCTGGCCTTTCCCCTCACCCATTCAAAAATGTCTATTCAGAGGATCCTGAGAGTAGTGTAGCTTGAAGTAAAGAGGCTGATTTAGGAGTACAGGTTTTCATGATGCAGAATGATAGCATGACATTATTTGCCATGGCTTCCAAAGCTAACAAATATTTGATAGAGATTGCATTAAACTCTGAAAGTATAACATATTCTGTACTAGGCAGAGGCAAAGCAGTCCAGACTGAATAGAGAACATATGCATGTAGCATCTAAAAATAATTTCCCTCGTCTATATTTCCAGATTTCACTGAGATCAGATGCAGATGTATAGTCTGGGGCTATATTTGACTTAACTAAAAGTGGAGAGTTCCAGAAATCTGCAAGAAACACTCACTTATCTCATGAGATTCCCACCCTGATTTTGGAGTCTCTGAAATAAGAGGATCAAATTAACATTGAAATGTTTGAGCAGCTTTTTGTAAGGTATTGAATTTACTCCCCCCCCCCCCCATACACAAACCTCTTCCATTATAATATGTAGGTTGATTTCACCACTATGTAGCAGTTTTCAGATGGAGTTTAAAAACTAGTTGTGACATTGAAAGGCCAGCACATTGTCTCTCCAAACAGATTATTAGAGCATAAATGAGACAGACTATTGTTTACTCCCATTGTATAAACGTTAACATACACATAACCTGTAACAGCTTGGTGTGCTTGCAGAGAATATTTTTTAAACCAGTATGTTATTAGTATCATTGCTTTGACCAACGTTCATATTTAAGTGACAACTCCAACTTGTTGCCAATAGCTAATCGGATATTACACATTTGTATGCTCGAGCTGTTTAAGACAGTTTTAATGAGCTAACCTGAGCAGGCAGGTTACAAAATACAAAAACTTCACATGTCAAGAACCAATGACGGTCAAGAAAAAATTATTAGCCAACATATGACCCAATGTTTTTAAAATAAAGTGGCTATAAGAGAAAGATTTCTGATCTCATGTTTGAATAAATACAATTCGTACAAAGATTGCATCTATCCTCACCTAAAGAAAGTATTTCATTTTTTTTAAATATAAGGCACACATTACCACTGTATTTTTCCAGTTTTAGGCTGGTATAACTTTCATTACACTGGAGGGCAACACAGTGCCATATAATGCTATTAAATGTACAGGCAATTATACCATAACAAATATTTAAAAAATCGCGCTGCTAAAAAGTAGAACTATAACACAGGGTTTTTTCCTTTTTGAGAAAAACCTGGACTTGAGCAAACAGGTCTCCAGAGCCTGTGGACTTTCCCCCTATGCTCGGTGGATTGTTTTCCCAATCCCATGATAAGAAATTGTCTATTAGGAGAAGGAAAAGTCCAGTGACAAATAAGACTGGAAAAAAATAATGCAAATTTCAGCTCTCTACCAAGCAATGCAATGTCTTGGGAGGACTCAAGCCAAGAGCACTTCTTTTATTTAAGAAGAGGATTGTGGTCAAGGCTCACTAGTGCTAACACACTACATTGGACAAACGTCTCAGACACTTCGCCAAAGAATCAATGCCCACAAAACAGACATTAGACAGGATCACAAAGAAAAAACAGTTGCTTGCCATTTCAACCAGAAAGGACACTGTCTCAATGACCTACTCACCTGCATCCTACTTCAGAAGGCATTCAAATCTGCACTTGAAAGGGAATCCTCTGAACTGGCATTCATGCTAAAATTCGACACTCTCCGGGGGGGATTGAACAAAGACCCCAACTACCTTACCCATTACAAAGATAGCTTCCCCAATTATCACCTCTAATACCATTAGCTCACAGACATCTACCTTTCCCCACCTCTAATATCATTAACTCACAGGCATTCACCTTCCTTCTCCCCCTCCCCCCCACATCCCCTTTCTGTTCTGAAATGTGAATTGTCCTTTTCATATGTGTTCATTTTTTTTTAATTGTATCCTTTGGTATATATGGTTGTGACTATTTTCTTCCACTATTTGATCTGAGGAAGTGGGTCTGGCCCACGAAAACTCATCATCTAATAAACCATCTTGTTAGTCTTTAAAGTGCTACATAGTCCTGTATTTTGTTAGTGCTAACACAGGCAGGATTAAATTATGTCTCCTTGCCAGAACAAGTGCACCTGTGAGAAATTCCTTTGATTACCTTCAGTTTCTACCACTGCCTTTCATTAGGACAGAAGCAGTCTTAATGTCTTGGCCAAAAGTCCAAAGGAACCTTGTTGGAGGAAATTGCTAAGGGAATTTATTGAAACAGCACATCCTCCAGATAATCTGTTTTTCCAGTCTCCCCTATGAGCATTATCACCTTCTACCTCTTCTGCGGTAGTGAAACTGAGGTTTTGTCATTTTATGTCACTGTTACTTAAATGGATTTTTCTGCAGCATGCCTACAGAAACACCCACACAAATGGCTTCTGACACATCCTTTCATGGGGTACACAGTGACCTCCCCTTCCTAGACTGATTTAGATCCATTGGCTGATACAAATAATGGCCTGACCCTCATCACCTTTGGAGTGCTTAGTGGCCTCCATTTGGACTGGACTCACTTGGTTCTTATGCACTGGGAGTGCAAAAATCAGGACAGTGTCTGGGCCTTGTGCAGATAGTCAGGACTAGCTACAGTCTAGCTATTCAAATTTCCTTCCCCACACTTGGCTTCTTCTAAAGAGTTTCATCAATGGTGTATTAGTAGGTACAAAACGCAATTTAACCCCTGGAGCATTCGAATTTCTTTTGTTTCTCCCTTACTGCAGTATATTGAGCCTTATCAACGGGGATAATCATTCATCAAAATATTTATTCCAAACTGAAAAGGGTAATCAAACAGAATATATATCTGCTAACATTACACATGCTAATGAAACTGATTGTTCTGAGCTACTGTCTCTGTATGTCCTGGATTCGTTGGTATGTTGTATAAACATTTTCTAGGCAACTGCATAAAAAAGGCTGATATGAGTGGTTCTATAGTTGTACAAAGACAGGCTCATTATTTATCCATCAGAATATTGTATCATAGTGCATTCTTTGTTTATATGTCAACGACATATACATAAAAAAACTCTCCCTCTCCCCAATATATCCAGCACAACATTAAAAGAATTGTGAAGTCAAGCACTCATAAATTAGAAACAACGAGTAATCCTGTGGCACCTGTGAGACTAACAAAAATATATATAGTATTATGAATTTTCACAGTCAAAACCCACTTCTTCAGATGAGCTTGAGTGGAAAAAGGGGGACCCAGGGTTCACAACAGGAAAAGAAGGGTGAGAGAGAAAAAAATACTCACATCCCCAGCCAGAGCCTTTACCCAACTGTGCCCCGACCTCCTTTCCCAGCCTAGAGTTGCTTTCCACTCTCCAAATCACTCAGTTCCAGCCTGAACACCCACTTGCATCCCAAACTCCTCCTCCCCAGCCCCACCCCAGAATCTGCATCTGCATTTGTGTCCTCTCCACTCTAACTGCTGCCCCAGCCTAGATTCCCCTCTGGAAAACCTGAACCACTCATTTCTGGCTTCACCCTGGAACATGCACCCCAGTGCAGAGTCTCTCCTCTCTCACACTCCAATCCCCTGCCTAAGCTCTGAGTCCATTCCCATAAGCCAAACTCTTTTGGCTACATCCCACCCAACCTAGAGTCCTCTTCAGCACTCCAAAATCCCCCGCCCCCAGCCAGAGCCTGCACGTCAACGCTCTGAGCCAGCCCAGTGAAAATGAGAGGGTGAAGGCAGAAAGAGCAAGCAACAGAGGAATTGAGGATGGAGTGAGTGAGAGCGAGGCCTCAGAGATAGGGCAGGGCATGGACTCAGAGAAGGGGCAAGGCAGGGACATGACAAGGGTGTTTGGTTTTGTGTGAGTAGAAAGTTGTCAACCCTAAATGGGAGCAGGCTTTTCACCTGGGAAGCATCTCTTATGAGACTGACCAAAAACATCACCACTTAGTTCTGGTGGGTTTTACTATTGCTTGAATTTATAATAGTTTTGCTCTCAGCATGTGAAGGGTTAATTTTTCAACAATATGTTTCAAAAATTACACACACACACACACACACACACACACACACACACAGTATTCTGTCACTATACCAAAACCTTAACTGTCTCGGTTGAAATCTCCTTGCTGAGTGTTTGCCATAGGCTGACATTAAAAATAAAAATAGCCAGAGTTGTTTGGAGTGATTCCAAACAAGGTGGTGTCTGTGTGTAGGGAAGAGGGAGGGAAATGTGTTGTTATGCTCATGTACCTGTTCTAATAATCTTTCCTTCCAGAAGCTCTCATATTCCTATGCTTTGCAGAAGGGACTTCAGATTCATGACTTCTGGGCCAGAGACATGTCTCTCACTATCTCTGAAAAAAATCCATCCACAGTTGGCCACGTTACAACTTTTTGAAAAATCACAGTTCATGCATGCTCAATAGAGACTTGCTAGAACTTCATATTTAAAGACCCCAGAGAGTCTATCTGTGCTCAGCATGCTCAAGCCTGGCTTACAGGGTGCTGAACAGATCTTTCCTGGCAATTTCAGTTCTGGGCTGCTGTAAGGAGGGTCATGGACAAGCAGCAGAACTGACAGACAGCAGGGAGCCTGTTTCCTTTGTGCTCTTAGTACTTCCCCCTCATGGCTCTGGCCTGATGATGGGTACTACCTAGTGGCTGGGTACTGAAAAATTATCAGGGTGCCCTCTTTTGTCTAAATATGAGTTTCTAGGACCCACATAGCATAAGTTAATATTTTCGGATTGCTGGAAATGAAGTTCTTGTCTCTTTTCTCTGTTCTCAGCTCCCAAAGGAATAGAGGGTAGTGGCACCAAGCACCTAATCAACCTCCATTGGGGCTTGCTGGACCTATCTTACCAGGCCAGCATACCAGGGTCACGGTCTCCTTTTATGCACATTGAGTTGGGGTGGTTCCTAGGCAGGCTTCTAGGAGTCTTCTCTTGGAATGCTAGAGTCTCATATACTCTTTCCCAGAGCTGCTCACCAGCTCCTGGGAACTTCTGAGCCAGAGGGGCGAGGCTAGCCTTGTTTGTGGTAACTCTTTAAACCCTTCATCAGCAGTGCAGGGTTTATATACCCTGTCACACACTCTTGTGGGTCCAGTCAATATGGAGGAGAAAGCTGCACAATTCAAATGCAGAGGAAACGAGAGCTGTACCCAAACAGTAAGGGAGAACTGAGAATGGTTGGACAAGGAGACTGAGTCATGGAGCTCAGAGGTGAAGGCTAAGACTGGATGGGGAAGGAGAAGCGTGAAGTGTGGAGACTGAGACTGGAGACTGGAACTGGAACAAGGACACAGATGCGGAAGTGATAGGACAAGAACAAGGACAGGTTGGACAGGCCAGAGCAGAATGGGTCAAGTTTGGGAAGAATGAGCAGAAGAGTCTGTGCCAACAGGAGAACACCCCTTCAATTCAAGAGAAAAAGTTCTGTGCAGCGGTTCTAAAACTTAAAATCCTGTTGATCACCTATATGGATATCAATGTCCTGCTGTATGATAGAATTTTTAATTTTTCAATTTGCTTGGTTAAAAAGCCAGGAAATTACCCACAAAATTCTATGTTGAAGGACTATAATTAAGGTGGCAAAGGCAAAAATGCAGAAGTTAGGAAATGCCAGAATTAAGGTTGTCTGTGCAAACGAAATGGATGAAATACAAGGGTCCACGGTATACAGAAAGTCAGCTTATGTGAACTAATGATCCTTTCAGGCCTTAAACTCTATGGGTGTGTCTAAACTACAGCACTAATTCGAACTAAGCTAATTCGAATTAGTGCATCTAGACCTAAAAACTAGTTCAAATTAGCTAATTCAAATTAGCATGTCCATATTCAGTGGACCCTGACCCGAGGTTAAGGATGGCCAGAAGCAGTGCCGGCACGGCATCAGCTTAGGATTTAGAGCGTGGAGCTGCTGTCTCAGGCTAGCCAAGGGCTGTGCTTAAAGGGACCTGACCCCCACCCCGGACAGACAGTTCTCAGGGGTTCCCCATTCGCTTGTCTAACTCGATGAGGGACAGCAAAGAAGTCCTGGCTTGGAGTGCAGTGAATGCCCACACTCAGCACATTACAGCATTCGGCCATCAGCCCGGCTGCACTTGCCGCATCCTGCCATCCTGGGGTGGGGTCAATCGGGGGCCTGCAGGAGAGTTTCCACCCCGAGGAGCCCGCAGAGCCACCCCAGTCCTCCTCATCAGGGGCTAGTACCCCATTCCTCCCTTACCTCCTTCCACTTACCCCTCCCTAGCCTCCCTTCCTGATGTACAAAATAAAGGACACGTGTGTTCAAAAACAGAAACTCTCTTTATTGAACAAAACTGGGGGAGACTGGGAAAAGGAGGTGGGAGAGGGGAAGAGAGAGGGTGAGAGAGGGGAGGGCAACTAAAATGGTCAGGGGTTTGGAACAGGTCCCATATGAAGAGAGGCTAAAGAGACTGGGACTTTTCAGCTTAGAAAAGAGGAGATGGAGGGGGGATAGGATAGAGGTCTCTAAAAGCAGGAGTTGGGTGGAGAGGGTGCATTCATAAAAGTTCTTCATTAGTTCCCATAAAGAAGGACTGGAGGACACCAAAGGAAATGAATGGGTAGCAGGCTTCAAACTAATAACAGAAAGTTCTTCACAAAGCAAATAGTCAACCTGTGGAACTCCTTGCTGCAGGAGGCTGTGAAGGCTAGAACTAGAACAGAGTTTAAAGAGAAGTTATATAAGTCATGGAGGTTTGGTCCATGGAGTGCTATTAGCCAGAGGGTAGGAATGGTGTCCCTACCCTCTGTTTTGGAAGGCTGGAGATGGATGGCACGAGACAAACGGCTTGGTCATTGTCTTCGGTCCATCCCCTCCAGGGTATCTAGTGTTGGCCGCTGTTGGCAGACAGCCTACTGGGCTAGATGGACCGTTGGTCTGACCCAGTACGGCCGTTCTAAGCTCAAGGCTCAGGGTCGGGGGTCTCACTGGACCTCCTTGATTTTCATGCAAACCTGCTCCTGGATGGCCAGGCTGGCAGCTCTCCTGCCCTAGATGGCCACTTTCCTGTGCCTAGTGCAGAGGTCGTGGATGAGGTCCACGATGTCTACACTAGACCAGGCGGGTGCCCACCTCTTGAGGACCCGGGCAGGCTCCTGGGAGCCATCAGCCTGGTCCCGGGAAGAGGCAGAGGGCTGGGTGGCAGCGGGTGGCTGGCTGGAGCCGTGCCAGGTGCAGGGTCTGCTGGCAGGGTGCTGGCAGGCTTGCACCTGGCACGGGCACCGTAGCCAGCCCGTGCCCCTTTAAGGGCTCCGGGGCCGGGAGGGGGGCAGACGAGTTTCCCTGGTGTTGGCCAGAGTGGCCACCAGGGAAAGCTGGGGAGGTCTAGCCTCCCACTAGTTCGAATTAAGTGGCTACACAGCCCTTATTTCGAACTAGTTAATTCGAACTAGGCGTTAGTCCTCGTGGAATGAGGTTTACCTAGTTCGAATTAAGCGCTCCGCTAGTTCGAATTAAGTTCGAACTAGCGGTTTGTATGTGTAGCGCCTATCAAATTTAATTCGAACTAACAGCTGTTAGTTCGAATTAACTTTGTAGTGTAGACATACCCTATGAAATTATTTCAGGATATTTAACTCATATATTGTATTGTGCAGATTTCACATTTATTACAGAAACTGTAAAGCAGTGTTTCTCAAAGTGGTTCATGGACCCAGTCTGAGAAAGTTGCTACTGGGTTGGTTGCTACTGGGTTACTGGCCTCATAGCGACAGAGCCTCGCGGCTCCCATCGGCTGGGGTTCACCGTTTGCAGCCAAGTGGAGCTGCGAGAAATAGCAGGCCACAGGCCACCACTTCCTGCAGATCCCTTTGGCTGCAAATAGTGAACCACAGCCAATGGCAGCTATGGGGCTCCATGGCTGCAGATCGAGTAAATAAACAAACCGGAGCAGCCTGGTAGAAGCTTTCTCAAACTGGGTCCACAGACCACTTTGAGAAACAGTGCTGTAGAGGAAAAGATAGCACACAAAAATTATAATAGTTTATACGGTATTTTAAAGCAGTAGGTAAATACTGACTGTTGTTAACTACAGGCAGTCCCCGGGTTACATGGATCCGACTTACATCGGATCCCTACTTTCAAACGGGGTGAGGCAACCCCGCACTAGCTGCTTCCCCCCAGCAGACCACGGAGACACGAAGCTAGCGCCTCCCCCAGCAGACCAGGGAGACGCGGAGCGGCTTTTCTCAGCAGACACCTCAGCTTGAGAATAAAGGACTGAGGGAAGTGAGGTGTGGGAGAATAAAACTGAGCTCTGGAGAAATGTTTGGCTAGAGTTTCCCCTACAATATGTACCAGTTCCGACTTACATACAAATTCAACTTAAGAACAAACCTACAGTCCCTATCTTGTGCGTAACCCGGGGACTGCCTGTACTAATGCTTCAAGGAACTATATATAATATGCTGGGTGAAATCCGTATGTAGTTATTAACTAATGGGAGAAAAAAATGTGTAGCTAAGACATTTTACAGCGGTCCAGGATGACAGCTAAAATACATAATAATTAACTTGAAAATTGTTCAGATTTGACAAGGAGACAGAATAAAGCCCAACTTTGGAATCTTGTAATAATGTAAAAATAATTTGTTAAGATATGGATTTATCTAGTTTGTTTTTTAAAAATACCTAACTCCAATCAAGATAAATAAAAGGCCTGTGATTTGTTTGAGGGGGAGGGGCAGAGTCCAGTTGAAATCTGTTATCCACTGGAAGTCAAAATGCCACCCAGCCACCTCAATGGGTAGAGAAACTTAATTGGGCTGGTGGTTAAGAGGAGAGATCCAGCAGCAAGAGTAGAATACACATTGAATAACACCAGATAGTTTCTCTCTCCTCTTGCAGTATCTGAAATCTATTGACCAGCTGAGGGGAAGGACAATATTTGGCCCAAATCCCCCAACTCCAGGAATTTAACCTGAAGCCTGGGCCATGTGGGCCCTCTTTCATCTCCATTCTAATAGCCCCACGCTCCTACCCACCTGGAGCTGAGAATGGAAATCTAGTCTGGTAGATGCTGTGACCCATAGAGAATCAGGGAGGAATATTTACCTCCCACAAGGTCAGTTTTCTAAAGCCAAAACAAAAACATGGAGAGTTGTTTTGCCTTCCTTCAGAGAATGCCTTTGAGACACAATAGAGTAAGCAGAAATGTGTTAGCTAATTGAGTTACCCAGTTGAGTTATTAATTCATCATAACTTGTGGCCAGTTTCCAAGGCTGTTAAAAAGGTAAAGTGAATGGTTCCCAGAGGTAAAAAGACTTGGGATTGTGTGATGGGCCTTAGGCTAATGGGACAGGTTGAGACCTTGTGGCACTTAATGTGCCCACCTTCTCCCTATGTCCCCCTAATGGAGGTGGGGGTGGTAGGACTCAAAGACTATTGACTACCATGGGTTAGGCTGAGGAGATCCTATCCCAAATCATGGATTATATGGTAGGAGCCTTGTAACTGCTGCACGGGAGCCACTTAAAAACCTAGTTTAGAAGACATCAAGTGATGGGGGGGGGGTAGCACCCCTCACCTGTGTCAAAATAAAAGGCATGGTCTGCTATTTAAATACATACATATGTCTGTCCTCCTTTTGCCATGGTGTCTAGATAAAAATACCCTGGATCTAAAGCATCAAATCTCTTTCAGAATGGCAACTGCATTTTTGTTTAGATATCTGAAGTGTATAGGTATGGCACCACGGCTTTTCTTTACAAATATAGGAAGAGCACTTCCATCTACATCTGATTACATTAGCTGTCATAAGCACTTGAAGAATGATATAATTAAAAGGTGGCATTCTCAACCGGGGGAACAGTAGAGATGATATAAGCACAATTACTAATTTAACATTCATTTTCACAGAGCTGCAACAACAGCAGTTTTGCAAGTCTATTGTAGTGACAGACAAGATAGAGCATAGGATAAAAAGCTGCAGTGTTGGCAACTTTTTATAACAAATTGCATGGAACAGGGCCGCTTCTCGGCTAAAGAACATGATGGGTCAGTCCTTGAAGGGTACTACTGGATACAATTTAATCCCTCCACCCCTTCAAGTAATAAGCAATTAATATCATTTTGGAATCAAAACAAGAAAAAGGCATAGAAATATTCCTGGTATTTTATCTGAGGCCTCACACATATTAATCAAAGAAAACACACACAAGGGGAGAAAAGCTTTAGAACAAATTCATAAGGAGAAAATGCACTTTAGTTTTTCCTGTAGGCATATGTGAAATGAACATGCTAGTCATCTTCAATGTGGGACCACAATACAGTACAACTTCCATTGTCTAGCACCATTGGGACCTTACTGGTCCCGGAGGAGGGATTTTTCCTGACCAGGGAGGTCATTTTTGGCCCCCCTGCTTCTGACCCCCTTCCCAGCTTCTCCAGCAGCCCAGAAGCTATGTGCATTGGATTTCCTGCCCCACTCTGCCCCCCCTAGCCCAGGTGAGCCATGTGCTGGTCTTTCCATCTCCCCCCAGCCCAGCTGAGCCATGCGCCGGGCTCCCTCCCCAATATTGCACTGGACTCCTGGGCAGCTCCAACCCCTCAGCGCTCTGGGACTCTCTTATCCTAGAACATCCATGATTCTGCCTGTAGTTTAGAATAATCGAGCATAATGAGCACTTTTTTGCTTTTTATCTTTCATGTATTTGTGAATGGTCTGGATGCAATGCTTAGAAATTATCATAATCAATTTCTGAATGTTTACATGTCCATTTCCACATCCTTGTATTGGAGCTTTTGCATGGATTTCAAATATCCTGTTTCCAATTGCGAGTTATAGAATAGTAAAATGAATGTAGAGAAATTGTTCTCTCTTTAAAGTATCAACATCTCCCTGAAAAGAACAGTTCTAATTTTTTTTCAAATCAAGTATAATTAATTTAGCTCCTGTATTAGTTTACTGCTTACTGGAGCAAAAGAAGAAATAGATGCAATTTATAACTAACAAAACTTCATTGTATTTGCTAACCAATGAAAAATAACTAGCTTGCTAAACTGACTTTAATCATCAAGAGAAATAATGATCAATGAAACTTCAGCGAACATAACATTCTGGTGAATGACTAGCCATCTTCAGGCACTGAGTCATCTCAGAAAACAAACAAACAAAAATTGCATTCCATGATCGTTAGTCTTCAGTCTTTACTAACAATACAGTCCTCATCATATAAGGCCAGGTTCTCCCAGATTTTCAGGATGAGCAATACCTTACAAGGTAAGTGGTCCTACTCAAGACAACAAGTAAGGCCCAACTCCAAGTGAACAAGCATTGATACTATATGCTATCTATAGATGAACACTGGTTACATATCATGCCAACACAATTATTTAAAAAAAAACAGTTTAATTATCCTATTGCTTATTTTCTAATCACCACAATTTTGTATGTGCAGATTCTTGTACTGATTAAAAAATATCTGACCATTAGTTTGCTTGGCTTTACATTTCAGTAAAAACATTACCTTTTACAGTTACATGGACACTCTGGCTTGTAGACAGCTGGGGTTGAACCAGAACATTGCATGTATATTCCCCCTCATCCACTTCCTTTTGCACATCAGAGAGTTTCAGTGTTCCATTGTTTTCAAATGCTACTTGGCGATGGTTAAAAGGAAGCAGATCAGAGTTCTTGTACCATTTAATGGAGTAATATGGATAGCCAATCACACGGCAATGTATATAGGTGTCCCGTCCTGCTATTGCTGTGATATTTTTCATTGGACGGATGCTTGCTGGGCCTGTAAAAGTAAAAAGAAACTCTTGAAAATAATTTAAGGGAATATTTGCTAGAGGAAATGTTCATTCTTTGCTGAATATATAAATGTTTACGACATCTGTTAATGCAACCTGCCTAACATTTCTTCTTAACGTTTGGCAGTTTTTGTTTTTAAGAACCACTTAAGCAGTCTCCCTAATCTTTATGTGCTCTAGTTTCTCTCACTCTACAGCATGTTTTCTAATTAGGGCTGTGGTATGTGTTTGTATTATTGAATGCTTGTCTGATAAAAATCTTTGCTGCATTGCAAATTAAAGGCTAGGGAATGATTTAATTAAATGTCAAATTCTAAAATGTACGCTAAGCTAGAATCCTGTTACACACGAGAACACTGACAAAATTCTGATGTAAATAAATATAATATCACGCGGATGGATATTATGGCATGTAGAACTACAAGTGCAAGCTAACATATCATATGTATGAGTAATTATAATGAATGTAATACAACTCAAGGAGGAGAGGAAAATATGAAACACATGCAAGCGAAAAACAAAATAGGAAAACATACTAGCAAGGACACTGACCCTCATGCTTGAAAAACATAAATTTAGGAAAAGAGATTGCATAAAAAGCTGACTTCACAAGTCAATAGAGGGAAGGGGAAAGGGTCCTTCTAACTTTAAACCATACAACAGAGTTCCTAGATAGAGAAGAGAGAGGTGTGAAGATGGGGAGAACCACAGAAAGTCAGTTTTGGCATTCCACGATTCAGAGCCAGGCATGCAACAATCTTCTTCTCCACTACAATGAGTTATGTGTGTTTTTTTTTTTTTTGAGGAGCTGATTTGACAAGCACCTCTTACGTTTATTCGAGCCTGGTACAGGATGACTCCAGCAGAGTTGTTGGCAGTACAGCGATAGACTCCCCCATCTCGGACCTGAGTGTTAGAGATATTCAGGTAGCTGACCACATTGCCCTCAGAGGTGATAATCTGGCTGATACGGTGATTACCATCTTTGATTATGGGATCTTCATCCAGTGTCCAGGTGATTGTAGGCAAAGGTGTCCCCTTCACATTGCACATAAGGGAGACAGGCTCTCCTGGACTTACCACTTTCTCACTGAAGGCAGAAATGATTTTGGGAGTTCCATCTGAAGAGGAAATGGAAAGCAAATGAACAGTATGTAGGCACCAAAAAAACCTGCTCTCTTTTCCTTTGTTTAGCCTATAAATCAAGTTTTAAAAAGGTTGCTATCACTCATCTTTCAGGAACATAAGGTGAACTCTAATCAATGAAGGTTAGAAAGGATTTTTTCTGTAGATGTGTTATCTAATAACTGCTTATTGCAGGGTTTCTTTTGCACCTTCCTCCGAATCACCCATCTCCCCGTGGGAGAGATGATACTGGACTAGATGGACCATTGGTCTGTTCTGATATAGCAATTCCCATGCCCCTGTGAAAAGGACTTGGAAGCCATAGGCAACTGAGAGGCCAAAGAAATATAGAGTAAGCCTAAAATGTTTGGGGATCTACTTATTATACATTTCAGTTCCTTTGAAAGTTAAGGATGACTAATGTTGGCCAAAGTCAGGTGCAACTTATGTATGCTAATTCCACACAGGTCTGCCAAGTCAGATCAATCCTACAATCTCTCTTTTATAACAGTATTAAAATAAGTCTTTTTCAAATACAAATTGCTAGTCATCTTGATGATGACCATTTTTGTGACAGCTTGCTTTTCACACAAGTGTACCGGGGGGAGAGGACATAGATCATATTTTCTCATGACCCATGTCACAATTTAACCCAAGTCTCCAATGTGTAAGCTAAAAAGGAAAAGAAACAATTTACAAAGTATGCAGTAGAATTAAATTTTTCTCTAGATGGATAGCACAGGGGGATAACGGTTTTGTAAGAAAACTGACACCCTATTATTATTGAGAAGGTTCTTTCCCAGATCTTGAAACACTTTTTGTTGTCATTTTAAAAATATACTTTAAGAGTAGTGGTTAGAATGGATTTAAATATAATTGGGGGTAAGAATACATTTGGTTCAGATCATAATATGTAGGACGCAGTCTAGTCAGAGGTTTAGAAAGCAATTCTTTTTGCCATTGTCTGGCTCTAGTGCAAAGTATGGTCAGGCAATTCGTTTTAAAGTTGAGAACATATTAGCACCAGTAAAGACTATAAGGGAGTGGTTTAAACACAGTATAAAAAATGGCTTAAAACTATTGAAAATCCCTGTCTTCTCACCATGGTGGCTTTGCCCTATGAGAATAATTTATTTTAATTCCATACAAGATATAATGGGGAAGGACATCAGTGTAAGCAAAGGTAACTCCAATGTTGTGAGAGAATATGCAGTGCACTCAGCACATTTCATGGAGGCTCAGACCAGCATAATTCCATTGAAAATAGCATCTTCTTACCTAGTAATCTCAGGATTACAAAGGAAACTGAGGAAAATGTCATGGTGTGTGCTGAGTTTGAATTGCTATTCTTACAAAATGTGCTGTATTTTAGCAGGATTTTAAAATAAATAGAAGAGCAGCATTTTCTCTTCCCAACACAATCACTTAAAACCATCAAAATTATAATTTCCAGTACATTGAAACACTTAAATATTTCAGAGAGGACATTAGGTTGGATTTCTTCTATGCTTTTTCTCACTTTCTCTCTCTCTGTTTCTGTTCCACTGGATGTATGACAGAGTATTTAACATTTCTTTTTGCATCTCTAATTCTCTCTCTTCCTTTCCTTTTCTGTGCATTAGCACTGTCATCTCTCACAAGACAAAAAAGCTATCAGCTTTCTATCCTGAATGGAAACTGACACACGACAAATAAATCAGTGAGTGTGCTCAGTATGCACCTCTGCCCTTTTTTTTTATTAAAGTGACAGGCTTTTTTGGAGATGAAAGCAGACATTATTTTCCCAGCAAGACCGGAGTGTCTTTGAAATCTTTCCTGCTGTCGCTCTCTGATAACCTGCACTCTCTCGACATCATTATAGATTATCAATATGCTCTTTAGGCTTTCTTAGTCACAAGAGATGGTTGCCAAGGTAACTAGGTCCTGGCAGGTAATCTCTTCTTTTCCTATAAAGACTAAAAATAGTGGCCATGCCATGACTACACTACAGCCTCATTAGTGAACTGGCTCTGTACAAATTGATTACTTTCCCCACTTGATTATTATATGGAACATTGTGTCAGTTACTTAGTATGATCTCCAGACCTTCAGCTGATTTCACAGCCAGCCTGTAAACTGTGTTTGGAATTAAATATTTGATCTCCAGTACAGATCTCTCTTCTCTCTTGTCCTGGAGTGACAGAATTCTGGATAGCAGCAGAAAAATAATGCATTGGGTAGGGCTTAGGTAGGAGGGATATTTTTTAAATCAGTTTCTTTGACACTTGGACCTTCATTCCCTCTCAATTGCTTTTCTGGAGCATGGAGAGGCATAAATATCTCCCCAAGTGTATGGCTAGCTTCATCCTTCCTACAGGCATAGGATCTTCTCTCTCTTTATAATTGCTGACCACTAGCTTATTGTATATGCTGTATACATACCATAACACTTGCCAATAACCCCAAGAAACCAGGTAGTGACTAACCTTCTAGCACCACCTGAACATAGTCTTGAGCAGACATTTTGTCCTTGCGTACAAAGCACTGGTATGCTCCACCATCACTTTTGGCCATGCCATCCATAATAAGATTCTCATGGTTGATCCCTGTGATCCTCACATTGTTTCCAGGGTTGATTATTTCACCATTTCGGTACCAGGAGAGTTCTAGGTCCTCAGTTCCAGTCACACTGCAGGACAAGGACACTTGACTACCAACACTGCTTTTAACTTTCCGTGGACTGATTGTGGCCTTCAGAGGCTCTGAAGATTTAAGTCAAAAGGAAGGGAGAAAAGGATGATATTATATATCTTTAAAAAAATGACTAACAGGTGACCTTTCACTGAGAAAAAGCTGAATCACAAACATACTTCACTGGAATGAGAATAGATAGCCATGTTTGCTTTAAAATGCCTTTTAAGGCCACAGACCCAGAATAAGTTCTCCACAAAGAGACCCCTATACCTGGTTGGAGTCCCACAGCCCTCAATGGGGCTCTGCCTGGATGCTTGGTTGCCCCTGTGTGGAACTTACTATGGGATAAGCACAAAAAGCAATAAAATAGCCCAATTAACTTCATTCTCAGTGTCACTGCTTACAAATATAATGATATATGCTTCCTGAAGTTTGATATTATTTATTTTATATCTCTCTCCCCTGCTCTTTCCCGCACACAAACACATATATAGTTATAGATATGTTATATTCTGTAAAATACATGAGTTAAATAAAATGTGCCCTTGTTAGTCAAGAAGGTGAATGGCATATTAGGGAGCATTAAGAGGAGCATTGCCAGCAGATCTAGAGAAGTGATGATTCCCCTTTAATGGGCTCTGGTGAGGCCACATCTGGAATATTGTGCCCGATTCTGGGCCTCCATTACAGAAAGGATGTGGACTTATTGGGGATGGTCCAACACAAATGATTAGGGGTCTGGAGCACATGACTTAAGAGAAGAGGCTGAGAAATTTGGGCTTTTTTAGTCTACAGAAGAGAAGAGTAAGTGGTGATTTGATAGTAGTTTTCAACTACCAGAAGAGGTGTTTCAAAGAGGATGAAAAGAGGCTTTTCTCAGTGATGACAGATGACAGAACAAGGAGCAATGGTCTCAAGTTACAGTGGGGGAGGTCTGGGTTGGATATTAGGAAAAACTACTTTACTAGGAGCCTGGTGAAGTACTGGAATGGGTTACCTAGGGAAGTGGTGGAATTTCCATCCCTAGAAGTTTTTAAGTCCCAGCTTGACAAAGCCCTGGATGAGATGATTTAGTTGGGACTGGTCCTGCTTTGAGCAGGACGTTGGACTTGATGACCACCTGAGGTCTCTTCCAACCCAATGATTCTATATACAGTAAAACTCCATCAATAAAGCATCCAGTTGTCTGTCACTCCTGATTGTCCGGCATCAACTGGAACCCGGAACTGCTCAGGTCAGCCACTCTCAAGGCTGGGCTGCTGTGACCTGCGCCATTCAGCTCACGGTCCCCAGAGTACACAGCGTCCAGCCTGCATGTGCTAGCAGCCGGCCGCTGGGCACACACAGCTGCTTCGGGACCCAGACATAAGGTTGGGGGAGAAGGGTGATATAAGGTTGGGTGACAGCAGTGTTTGGCTCTGGAGAAGGGAAGGAGAGGAGAGGGGGATTGGGTTGCGCACGGCGTCCTGGCCAGCTCATTGAAAATCTGGCCGCTCAGTGCATGTGCCCAAGCACCTGGAAGAAGACGTGTGGCTGTACCGGCAGCTCTGGGACCCGAGCATAAGAGGGGGGGGGAGAGGAATTGGGTTGGGAGTATGCCCCCTTATAGTACCTCCTGGTACTCCGGCATATCCGATAATCCGGCACCACCTAGGTTCCAAAGGTACCAGATTATCGGATATGCTTGCTACCTGAACAAGGTACTGCTTGCTCAGGAATGATAGATAGGGAAAAAAGGGAGGAGATGTTGCCTTATATATTAAAAATGAACACACTTGGAGTGAGGTAGAGATGGACATTGGAGACGGAAGTGTTGAGAGTCTCTGGGTTAGGCTAAAAAGGGTTAAAAACAAGAGTGATGTCATGCTAGGAGTCTCCTATAGGCTACCTACCCAGGTGGAAGAAGTGGATGAGGCTTTTTTTAACTAGGCAAATACAACTTAGATGGGGCTACTATAAGGTGGGTGCATCACTGGCTGGATAACCAAACTCAGAGAGTAGTTATTAATGGTTCATAATCCTGATGGAAAGGCATAACAAGTGGGGTTCCACAGGGGTCTGTTTTGGGACTGGCTCTCTTCAATATCTTCATCAACAATTTAGATATTGGCATAGAAAGTACGCTTATTAAGTTTGTAGATGATACCAAGCTGGGAGGGGTTGCGACTGCTCTGGAGGATAGGGTCATAATTCAAAATGATCTGGACAAATAGGAGAAATGATCTGAGGTAAAGAGGATGAAGTTTAATAAAGACAAATGTAAAGTGCTCCACTTAGGAAGGAACAATCAGTTTCACACATATAGAATGGGAAGCGACTGTCTAGGAAGGAGTACGGCAGAAAGGGATCTAGGGGTTATAGTGGACCACAAGCTGAATGAGTCAGCAGTGTGATGCTGTTGCAAAAAAAAGAAAACATGATTCTGGGATGCATTAACAGGTGTGGTGTGAGCAAGACAAGAGAAGTCATTCTTCCGCTCTATTCTGTGCAGGTTAGGCCTCAGTTGCAGTACTGTGTCCAGTTCTGGGCAACGCATTTCAAGAAAGATGTGGAGAAACTGAAGAGGGTCCAGAGAAGAGCAACAAGAATGACTAAAGGTCTAGAGAACATGACCTATGAAGGAAGACTGAAAGAATTGGGTTTGTTTAGTTTAGAAAAGAGAAGACTGAGGGGGGACATGATAGCAGTTTTCAGATATCTAAAAGGGTGTCATAAGGAGGAGGGAGAAAACTTGTTCATCTTGTCCTCTGAGGATAGAACAAGAAGCAATGGCCTTAAACTGCAGCAAGGGAAATTTAGGTTGGACATTAGGAAAAAGTTCCTAACTGTTAGGGTAGTCAAACACTGGAATAAATTGCCCAGGGAAGTTGTGGAATCCCCATCTCTGGAGATATTTGGGTATATCTACACTACCACCCTAGTTCGAACTAAGGGTGGTTAATGTAGGCAACCGAAGTTGCAAATGAAGTCCGGGATTTAAATATCCCGGGCTTCATTTGCATCTTTCCGGGCGCCGCCATTTTTAAAGCCCCGGTAGTTCGGACTCCGTGCCCGTGGCTACATGCGGCACGGAGTAGGTAGTTCGAATTAGGCTAATTCGAACTACCGTTACTCCTCATGGAACGAGGTGTACCGATAGTTCGAATTAGAAAGCCTAGTTCGAACTACCTACTCTGTGCCGCGTGTAGGCACGGGCACGGGGTCCGAACTACCGGGGCTTTAAAAATGGCGGCGCCCGGCAAGATGCAAATGAAGCCCGGGATATTTAAATTCTGGGCTTCATTTGCAACTTCGGTTGCCTACATTAACCACCCTAATTCGAACTAGGGTGGTATTCTAGACATACCCTTTAAGAGTAGGTTAGATAAATGTCTATCAGGGATGGTCTAGACAGTATTTGGTCATGTCATGGTGGCAGGGGACTGGACTCGATGACCTCTCGAGGTCCCTTCCAGTCCTAGTATTCTATGATGCTATATTTTATACACATATATGCAATTCCTTAGTTAACCTAATTCTGTTTTACAGAATACTGTATAATGTGATAATTGAAAAATTATTATTTCCCGGTTGAGGATTGCCAGATATTCCTGGTCTGCTATGAGCCTGTATGGTGTTAAGTGGATCTGATTCAGCTATTTGTTATGTATACTATTTGTTAGCTCTCTCTTTTACTTTGGAAAACATTGATACACTATCTTGATTTTTTAGACGTACTTGTTATTTGTAATTATTTGCTGAATCATTTTTAGACAATGGATTGTTCATGCACTTTTCCTTTTGACAATTTTATTCTTGTTGCATGGTTAGAAGTCTAAGTGAGATGGCAAAAAAATTAAACAGCAGGAGAATAACAAACAGCAAATAATTCCTTTCCAATGCAGCATTTCAGACTAATAATCATCTATGATAAAATTCATGAGGCATTCAGGATTTGCATATATTTTCATAAATACTTGGGGATTATCTGAATTTTCAAAATAACAAATAGCAGGAATCCCAATGACCAGAGCTTGACACTTTTATTCGGAAGACTGACACTTTTATTCATCCAGTTCTATTACCAAGCAAAATACATCCTTTGTGTGAAAAATTGCATAACCATGTAATGAACTGTGTTCATTTTGTATTTCTGATCTCTCATCTGCATTCTGCCCATTAATCCATCTCCACTGAGGCAGCTTAAAACATTCCAAACCACTGAGTAGCTTCAAGCAGTCGCCATTTACCACAAAACAAGTCACAGCAACAAAATCAGCAACAAAAGAAGCTACTACAAAACATTTCCTTCTTTTCCTCCCGTTGCAAAACCAAGCACAATGAAGGGTTTGAAATTATACTTGCCACATTCAGTCCTGAACTTACGTTTTACATGTAGATGTCCTATCACCTCAGCAGTACCATAGTTGTTCCACACCTCACACACGTAGTTGCCTGAGTCTGAAGGACGGGTGTTCTCTATCAGCAGACCAGTAACTGTCTGCCGAAACCTGCTATCTGGTTCCCAAGGAACATTGTCTTTCAGCCAACGGTACTTTGGTGCCGGGTGTCCCGATGCTTTGCAAGGCAGCTCCACTCGCTGTCCTGCCATGGCTCTACGTTGGTCAAACCCATCCAGAATAGACGGTGCTGAGTTTGCTGGATCTGGAAAACAAATGGATATTTTCACTGTAAATAATTAAATTTAGTTCATTTTCTAATCACTATGTCACTATTTAACCTCCTTTAACCTCCATCTCTGAGTTTGATGTACTATGAACTGCTACTGTGCACCAGTCTTCCAGACTGTGGTATCTCAGTAGTGCTAGCTCACATCCAGCATCATGTACTAACTAAACCTGGTATGATTACTTGGTAGCCCTCCTGCTGGATATTTTCCAGGTGGCAGTCATTCTTCATATCACTTATCAGAAGAGCTAAAAAGTATAAACACATTTCACCTAGAACTAAACCAACGTATTCTACTGGTTTCTAAGTGGTAAGAGGGTTTTGAACTACTCCCTTGTCAGAAGAGAAATGGGGAAGAAGTAGGGGTGGTGTGATTTACTCTAATTGACAAATATTGTGTACTGTGGAAAAGTAATCTTAGACAGCAAAAGTAAACAGCAGCTTATAACTCTAGCAAACTGCTCTTTGTCCAGATGCCCAAGGAAGATGTGTCCCTCATACAAACAAGTTCCAAGTGCCATGTGACTGTTATCTCTATTCTAGAGAACTGTGACACATTAACTCCATGTTTATGCTTTGATACCTCACCATAATGATCTATGTGTTCGGTCTTGTCTGTTGGACTGAAAGCTCTTTGGGACAGGGGCTGTCATTTTCTTACATTTGTGCTGCAGAAGCATTCTGTACAGTGGGGCCCAATCTGATTGGGGCCTCTGACAATTACCACAAAATACCTGTTTATTATTACTATTAAAACAAAAACCCTTCTCAGAGCTAAGCTTAAAGCACTTACTGTTGCTACAACTGTCACTTAGGTGAGCCTTCCCCAAGTACAGAAAGCAGCTGGGGCCAAAGTCACTAACTGGCACCATGTTACCACAAGAGTGGCAGGGCTTACACCTCCAGGGAGCAGAAGCATAACTCCAGTACCAGGACTGGGACCTAGATTAGGCACCAGAGACATACAAGCAACAAAAAAATCAGCTTTTTTCTTTTTCAACTAACTTACCCTAGCTAGTTACACAGATTCTAAAAATGGTACTGCTTGCAGGCTAAAAGAAAAGCCTTGCAGAAGCAAGAAAAGGGAGCTCCAACAACCATCATGGGCAGCAGAAGGGAACTCACAGAGAGGGGTCAAGGTGGCTCAACCCTATAAGCCTCTGCGTGGCGTACCCACAAGTCAGCAGAAAGTGCTTATACCTTTCCAATGGGTATTGCAAAAGCAAAATGTCTCTGTTGTGCCCTGGAGCGCACAAGCACCTGCAGTGGAATAGACATATGTAATCACTCCAGGAAGAACATCAGTTCTACAGCATGCTTTCACCAACTGCCTACCCATAACCAAACCAATTAATTTATATGCAATAGTAACCACTGGATCTCTCTTTGGCATCATCACCTATAAGATTCCTTAGCATGCTGTGACGTGCCTGGGTGGCTTTTAGAAATTACACTCTCCCCATAATGTTTTAGAAAAGCTGAAAGCAATCATAACAAAGTGGTTAACCTGCAGCTCCTTCATCTTTGGTTTGTAGTGTCAGGCCTCAGCCAAAACATGAAGATGCTGTATAACAAGAGTTTTCCGTATATATCCTATTTGGTACCCTGCGGCCTCAACTTGCTTTTGATGGCGTTAACTCATGGAAAATGCAATATGGATAGGATACTAGTAATGATCCTTAAGCTATGCAGACACTTCGGTAACCTCTGTTCAACATAATATATATTTAAGGAGCTTTGGATGAACAGTGGTCTTCTCTGCTACTGAATGAAGTGAGGATGTGATCTTAATTCCACCAGAGATGTGTCTGGGATGGCTACAGGAGCTGCACATATAATATTTGATATGCTTTCTAACCAGACTCAACAGGGCACTAACCAGTACATTATCCCTGGTGTGTACTGTTTTATGGATATTTCATCACACTATAAAGCTGGTGATTTGTAACGATTCAGATTTCAACCAGATGATATTGTCTATCGTGGTGCTGGAGTGCAAAAAAAATACCTGAGGTCCATCAAAACAAAAAGGTAGATGAAGTAGCACTCTCATGAGGGTGCAGAATACAACAGATGTGATAGACTAAGTGAAAATCAGTGATGCAGTGAGAAGATCATAACATACTGGCCGCTTTAAGTCAGTTTGTTTGATTTTTTAAAACTGATTTAATAACTTTTTAAAAACTTGGAAATGATGTTTAAAATACATTCTGGCTGTCATTTTCAAAAGTTCCTAAAGGACATAGACGCCCAACGTTCACTAAAAGTGAGAAGGTTTGGATATTCCACTGAGA
Organism: Pelodiscus sinensis; assembly: GCF_052426305.1. Lineage (NCBI taxonomy): Eukaryota > Metazoa > Chordata > Testudines > Trionychidae > Pelodiscus > Pelodiscus sinensis. The sequence goes on from NC_143052.1 coordinate 193,768,431, forward strand.
TAACTGGGCCGGCAAATTTACCCCGATTGTGAGCCCAAGTGTAAAAAGGTAATATAAGCTCATGAAATGTCACAATAATCTATAGCAAATGTTGATGGAGAATGGTATGAAAAAGAATGAAAGGGTAGTCTACACAGCAGACAGTTATTTTGAAATAATGTTGAAATACTGTCAAGCTGGAGGACTTCTTACTCTGACTCCTGTAACCCTCATTGTACGAGTAAGGGAAATTGGAGGAAGAGTGCTCTATTTCAAAGCAAGTGCTGTGTAGACGCTCCCAATTTCGAAATAAGCTATTTTGAAATAAGCTTCACAATTGACGTTGCTCAATTTGCGTAGCTTATTTCAAGTTAAGCCCTGCTGTGTAGATTCACCCAAAGACTGAATTTTAAAAAACCTTATTACTCTACTCAAACACTGGTTCCATCTTAGTTTGACTGCATGAGAGAATGGGACCATTATTATAGATCTGAACGGAAAGGATGAAAATCATCATTTACTGTTAAGACAAAATACCTGGGATCAATAGACAGACCAGTTCACTGGACTTATATTTCCACATCTAGCTGAGAAAAGTAGGAATGAGTGTTTCAGTCACATGGGACATAGTACAAATAATTGGACTTGAATAGTGAAATACTTCTAGATTGAATAATGAAATAATGTTTAGCATTTATGTACTGATTTATATTTTCAAGGATCTGAACAACCATTAAATAACATTTGCAGAAGAAAGGAGGACAGTAGGTGACCTAAGATCTCAGTCACAGTTGGCAAGCTGCAAGAAGCGGAGATTTGTGGATTTAATCACCAGATTTTCTTGATAAAGGATTAATCCCTGGGAAGGAAGATGAGTCCTTCAGTTTTCAGTTTGTAATCATTCCTATACCCAAATTGATCTGCAGGGCTATGCCTTTATAACAACTGTTTGATAGTCAAAACAGGTAATTGCTATAATGACATCATTAGAGCTTCTGTAATAATTTCGTTTTTCAGAATTTAGTTTGAGAAACTTTTGAGTTTCATGTAGATATCCAAAACTCAGGGGCTTTTTGTATACACTTCAGTGAGTAATCTCTTGGTAATGTTCTCTAGCATGCTTTAATGTACTACTCTTTCAGACAGCACTACTTTAAAGAACACTAGGGAATCTTTAGAGAGCCCCTATCAGGTCCATATCGACTAATTAATGCACACCATATTCATGCACTTTTGAAATCACACCCCGGTAGTCCTCATTATTGCTCTGGAGACAAACTTTTATGTTTGTCTACATGGAGAAGTCTAAACACTAAAAAACAGTCTATATCTTTAAAAAGATTTATGCATGAGTGTTTTCTCAGTGTTTAACAATTAAACAGACAAAGAAACAAACCCAGAAGCCCTAGGTATAACCCATGCATTAGGCATCAAATAGGAAGGATGGCCTTTTAGGATGGTGGAAGAGCGAATGGATGTGCACTTATACTCTGGGGCACAAAAACGGATGATTTTGCAGATGCTTAATGATTTCTGGATACAGAAATAGACATGTGCAAATACATTTACACTCACAAACACAAACAGATCGACCCATTAAGCATCAGAAGAGTGTGGTTTTCAGACAGCATTCTAGGAGTAGCAGCAGAGGCTGTAAACCTAATTTGGTTTAAGATGGAACTTGTGACATGTATGAATGGGATTACATGGCAGGGTTGCCTGATATAGCGGGGGGTTGGATTCAGTGACCTAGGAGATCCATGTGTGTAAGTGAGGGTTCTCCCTCTATCTGGTAGCACTAAAGCCCAGTCCTTGCTCCTGCCTCCTCTCTTCACACTCAGCTCCAGTTTCATGTGCTAAGACTGGGAACGGAGAGGAGGAGCCATGGGACATGGAGGAAGGCACTGACAACCCTGTGCATTTCAAAATGACTAGACATACAGCAACTGTGACACTGTCTTAAAAATAATGAGATTGTAAAATAAAAATAAGAACACACTCCTATGTGATCTGCCTTCTCATTTGGAAGTTGTAGGGTTAAGAAACCTGGCTGTACTTTTAAGCATGTTCACTGACTCCTGCTTTGTAACTTCACTGTTGACACTATCAGGGTTGGTTATGTCACTTACCCTTTTTTCTTCAATTATCCCCTTTGAAAAACTTGGGATAGTAATTCACACCTATTTACCTAATGAAAGGACTGTGACAAGTGAGAAGCTAGAGTTTATAAAGCACTATAGATCAACTAAAATTCACCAAAATACTCACTAGCTCCCAACATCAAACCTCCATGTTATTTGGGAAGCTTTTCTTTGTTCCCAAGCAGCTTGCATATCCAATTTTGAAAATAGCTTCTTTTTCCAGGCATGTAAATTTGTTTGCATAATTGAGCCAAATCCCTGGACAAATAGTACTGCCCATCCCATTCTGAAATTTTAGGGCTATGTGTGCTTAATTACCAAGATACAGGGAGGCATAGTTCCATTTTTAATTGTTGTTTCCCAGCTTTAAGTGCTTTTTTACTCTTTGAGCACTCTAATTATGTAGGCTAATACCTCAGGCTACGTCTTGACTACAAGGCTCCGTCAACGGAGCCATGTAAAATAGTTTATTCGGCATAGTCAAAGAAGAGGGGATTTAAATAATCCCTGCTTCATTAAAATAAAAATGGTCGCTGCACTGTGCCGACGATCAGCTGATCCGGCACAGCGCAGCAGTCTAGACGTGGTGCAGTCGACAAAGGAAGCCTTTGTCGACCACTCTGGTATGCCTTGTGAAATGAGGTTTACCGGAGCAATCGACAAAGGCTTTCTTTGTCGACTACGCTGCGTCTAGACTGCTGCGCTGTGCCGGATCAGCTGATCATCAGCACAGTGTGGCGGCCATTTTTATTTTAATGAAGCAGGGATTATTTAAATCCCCGCTTCTTTGACTATGCTGAATAAACTATTTTACATGGCTCCATTGACGGAGCCATGTAGTCTAGACATAGCCTCAGTGATGGTTTGAAAATGATGTCATTAAGTATTTCATTCGCAGGCCCAATGATCAAAATAAAATTGCTAAATCATTAATATTGCAGAATGGGGACCATCTCAGTCAATATTTACTAGAAAGTAGAAGAAAAATAGCAAGTAAATCTTTCAAACTACATGAGGAACAGACCATGTGTAGCTAAACCTATATTACTGATGAAAGGGCCATTTGACTATGGAAATATCAGCATAATTTTGCCAATTAGGAGCCAGAAACTCCTGCATTTGTATCCCAGTTCTGAGAATGAATATTTTCATTGAATAGTTTACATTATAGCATTGTGGACAGTATTTTCCATATATGATGCACTAGAAAACACATAATTGACTGAAAAAGTTAAAAAAATAATTTATAATATTTCATTCTACAGGAAAAGTGCTGTAGATTCTTATGTACTTACATTTGCATTTCATTTGCTAGACAAGTAACTATCAGTGCCAGTAGTTTCTGCCTTAGCAGTTCAATATGCTAAAGAAAGAAATATATAGTACTAGCAGATGTATTCTTTAATGGGTTTTGGGGTTTGTTTGGAAAATAAAAGGGAAATGTACACACTTTAGTTATAAATGACTGTATTTTTCAAAAATGAAGGGAAAAAGTTTGTATTAATACAAGAAGGAAAGTGATTCAAACAATAGAGCTTGTTGGTGGACAATATTTGCAATTTATCTGTCTTTTGAAAGAATAAAAAGGGGCTGGGGAGTGCAGGAGTGAGGGCAGGGGTTGGGGAGATGAGGGCAAAGGGTTTGGTGGGTGGATTTAGGGAAGAAGTTAGGGCACAGGGTGTGATGAGGCGGGGACTTGGAAGGCAGTGGAGGGGCAGGGGACTAGAAGGGTTAGGGGGGCTCAGGGCAGGGGTGGAAAGTGCTGGGCTGAGAGCAGGAAGTGGGGAGCTGAAGGCACAGGGTTCAGTGTGGGGAAGTTCAGGGCAAGGGCTGGGAGTGAAGAGGCCTGTGCAGGAAGTTAGGACAAGGGTGGGTGTCAGGGACGAGGGTGGGGTGCAGGAGGGAGAGCAGCGGGTGGGAGGTTCGGGGACAGGGCTTGGTGTGGAAGGGCTCCATGGTGGTGAGGATGGTGCCTGTTCCTGGGGGGGACTGTGGTGTGCTCCCTGGATAGGAACTCCTCCCAGGGATCTGGAGCTCCACCACCAGCAGTAGCCCCACTTGCAGCCTTCAGGCTGTCCTTCAGGGACTGCCCCCAGCCTGCAGTGCCCCTCCGCAACCTGCAGACTGTGGGAGAGGGGTGGAGTTTGGGGGCTTCCACAGTCTGCAGTGCCCCCCATGGCCTAAAGGCTGCCTGGGGGCAGTCTCTGGTGGATGCTTCCAGCCTTCAGTGGTCCCAGCCATGGCCTGCAGCTTTTTTTGGGTGGGGTGACATTCTGAGGGCTGGCCTCAACTTCCAATGCCCCCCACCCCATCTGCAAGCTATTTGTGTGAGTGGGGCAGGGCTCTGGGGGCTTCCCTCAGCATTCAGTACCTACCTGTCCCCATGGCCTGCAGTCTGCCCAGAGCCAGGCCACGGTTCCATCTTTTTTGGGGGGCAGCAGGGGCTCCTGGGTGGGGTCAGGGGGTCCTGGGCAAAGGAGGGATATGTACCCAGGCAAGTGGCAGGCAAGGGCTGGTCACTCTCTTGGTGGTGTGGCTGCCCCCAGTGGTCTCTGTGCAGTCTAGCTCTCCCCTGCGGGCTCAGCGCCCTCAGTTGCGCCACTCAGCATCCCGTCCCTCCTCTCTGTGCCCCTTCCGTTTTATGTTACGGAAAACAGTCTCATTCCTGGCACTTCCTGTTTTCTTGGCACAACCAAACCATGACCTTGCGTTAAGTTAGAGCTAGAAGAAGCTGCATATCAAATACAGTTGTCTTAGTTCTCACCATTTAGGGGGAATTCTTGAACAAATGAACTTGCAGACAGACACACAGACAGACAGACAGACAGATTAGTGAGTATAAGAAATTCCAAAGTACCTGATACAAAAAGTCTTGCACTGTTACTTTGTCTTGTTTCTCCAGTGTATCTGTGCCGTGTGATACATCGGTAGTTATACAATCCATCTTCATTCTGTACATCTACAATATACAAGGCTCCCGTGGATGTGATGAGAAATCTAGATCCTGAAAGACATATGAGTTTACTGTGTTCAGAATGCCTCATCATTTTTTTTTTACCTCAGAAGACAAAACAATAAAATAACAATAAAACAATAAAAATAACGTTTTCCTTATCAGAGTCTAGAGATATTAATTACGTTGCCAATCTTATATTTTAAAGTGTTCATTTATGGATGCCTACCTAGAAATTAATTCAGGTGGATTGCTTATAAAAGTATAAGAACATATATGAAAAATATGACATATGATTATCAAAGAAAGATATCACTAATTCATACTCATGGTTATTATAGCTCTGAGTATCAGAGAGGTGTTTTAAATAAAATATAAGCAAGACTTCTCTAATAAAGAATTTGAGTCAACTACTTTAAATGTCAAAGAGTATTATTTTATGCTAGTAATTTACCTGGGGAATGATATACACCAGAATAATTATCTGGGAGGATATTCATAATAAAACAATATTAATCTACATTGGTCTCATTGTTCAGAAGCAAACAAACAGAACATTTTCAGATAAGATTATGAGATAAAGAGAGACCTATGCAGTTAGAGAGAAACTTGCAAAAACAGAAAATTTTTACACCCAGATCTGGAAAGATCTCCAGCAGGGGGGATCTATGTGGAAAAAGATTGGAACCTTGCACTGAGAAGGCCCTGGGGTCTCTTTCAAGTGTGACCTCAGAATAGAAAACAAAGACAGCAAAGCTAACCTCAGATGACTTGAAGAGACATTGCAATGGGAGACTTATGGGCTTTAAGCATAGATTAAGAGCTCAGATAAATATAGATCAAGAAAAGGGAAATGCTTTCAAATTCAAAGACTGAAAAAAAACCCCAGCAATATTATTACATTTTTTTTTAAGCAAAATCTAATTTCAGGATGAAAGGAAGCCCAACAGAGGCTGCTCTTTAAAAAGGGACAGGACTGAATTGTTCTATCATTTGACCCACAGTACCTTAAATTGTAGAAATGTGGTGGAGATTCTTCTCTAATTTGTAAACTATTAATATATTATATTATATTATATTATATTATATTATATTATATTATATTATATAATACAGACACATTAATCTACATTGGTCTCATTGTTCAGAAGCAAACAAACAGAACATTTTGCCTGGGCTTTTTTTTGGGGGGGGGGATTGGTCTTGCTTGTAGCAGGGGGTTGAACTTGATGACCTCGTGAGGTCTCTTCCAACCCTCTGATTGTAGGATAAGTTTGCTGAGATTACCTACAATGACATATGGCCTTTTTGCAACTGCAACTAGCAAATATCTACAATGGCCAAAAATGGGATACTAGAGAGCTCTGAGTTACCATTCAGAATTCCTTGCCAGGTATTTGCCTTGTGGGTCTTGTCCGCGTGCTCAGGGTCTAACTGATCACTGTATATGGGGTTGAGGAAGAATTCCCCACTGAGTCAGATCGGCAGAAACCCTTGGATTTTTTTGCCTCCCACTGTAGCATAGGGCATGGGTCATTTGCATCTTTAAATTAGTGTAAATGGCTCTCTGGAACTCACATGTTTTTAAACCATGATATGAGGACTTCAGTAACTCAGAAAGAAGTTATATGCCTACTTCAGGAGTAGGTGGGTGAGATTTTGTGGCCTGCAACATGTAGGAGGTCAAACTAGAGGACCAGGATGGTCCCTTCTGGCACTAAAGTTTATGACTCTACATATAATATGTAAATATATGTGTCTCCATTTCTTTTAAACCACTCTTCTTTAACCAAGAACAACAACAAAAGCACACGTTGTATACAGGTTTTTGCAATTTTTATCTTTTTATTTGCTGTGCTAACAGAACCAGGTAATTAGACAATAAACACAACACAGAAGAATGAACAAGACCTGTTCTCCATGTTGTGTTTAGCTAATTGATAATTCTAACCACAATAATGGGAAATAAATAAGGAGGAGCAATGCTATCCAGTGCATCTTAAGAATCATGCGTGATGAAAACCTGGTTGTATCAAAGAGGTGAACACTGTTAAGTAAAAATGAACAAAATTTTGAAAGGAAAGTTAGTCTTGTGGGTAAGAAGACTGGAGACCTGGCTTCAATTCCTAGCTTTATTACAGACTTCCTGTATGAACATGGACAAATCACTTTATCTATTGGGGGTATGTCTACACAGCAGGGCAAAGGTCGCATAAAGGGTGTGTCTAGACTACATCCCTCTTTCGACAGAGGGATGTAAATTAGACACTTTGAAATTGCAAATGAAGCTGGGATTTAAATTTCCCGTGCTTCATTTGCATAATAGTGGCTGCAGTTTTTTTGGACACATAAAATCATAAGAATGGCCATACTGGGTCAGACCAAAGGTCCATCTAGCCCAGTAGCCTGTCTGCTGACTGTGGCCAGTACCAGGTGCCCTAGAGGAGGTGGACCAAAGACAATGATCAAGCAATTTGTCTCCTGCCATCCATCTCCAGCCTTTGACAGAGGCCAGGGACACCATTCCTTACCCCCTGGCTAATAGCCTTTTATGGATCTAACCTCCATTAATTTATCTAGCTCTTTTTTAAACTCTGTTATAGTCCTAGCCTTCACAGACCCCCCTGGCAAGGAGTTCCACAGGTTGACTGTGCTCTGTGTGAAGAAGAACTTTCTTTTATTAGTTTTAAACCTGCTACCTCTAGTTCTTATATTATGGGAACAAGTAAATAACTTATCTTAATTCACCCACTCCATACCACTCATGATTTTATATACCTCTATCATATCCCTCCTCAGCCTCCTCTTTTTATACTGAAAAGTCCCAGTCTCATTAGCCTCTCCTCATATGGGATCCGTTCCAAACCCCTTATCATTTTAGTTGCCCTTTTCTGAACCTTTTCTTATGTCAAAATATCTTTTTTGCAGTGTGAAGACCACATCTGTATGCAGTATTCAAGATGTGGGCGTACCATAGTTTTATGTAGGGGCAGTAAGATATTCTACGTCTTATTTTCTATCCCTTTTTTAATAATTCCTAACATCCTATTTGCTTTTTTGACTGCTGCTGCACACTGCCGTGGATGTTTTTAGAGAACTATCCACGATGACTCCAAGATCTCTTTTCTGATTAGTTGTAGTTAAATTAGCCCCCAACATATTATATGTATAGTTGGGGTTATTTTTTCCAATGACACGGGGCTTTTCAATAGAAAAAAGGCAGCTTAGACATGGATCTTTTGAAAATAAAACTCTTTTTCGAAAGATCCTGTAAACCTCATTTTTTGAGGAGTACAAGATCTTTTGAAAAAGGGGTTCATTTTTGAAAGATCCCCATCTAAACTGCCATTTTTCTATCAAAAAGCCCTGTGTTGAAAAAAACCACGGCTGCCATTATGCAAATGAAGCACGGGAAATTTAAATCGCAGCTTCATTTGTAATTTCGAAGTGTCTAATTTATATCCCTCTGTCGAAAGAGGGATATAGTCTAGACATACCCTAAGATATGCAACTTCAGCTATGTCAATTGCGTAGCTTAAGTTGAAATAGCTTAATTCATAGGGTGACTATCCATCCTGTTTTTACCGGGACTGTCCCTTATTTAAGCTCTCTTGCAGGCATCCCGACTTTTTTTTTTAAAGGGGCAAATTGTCCCATATGTGCATGCCCCGCAGCCACAGCAGCCTTCTGTTTGTGGCTGGCTGTAAACACAGGAGACCAGCATGTGATATCTGGAGTGAGGCAGGGTGCAGAGAGAGATAGAAACCAGACAGAGACTGGTAGCCTGTATATATACTGTGAAGAGTAGGGCATATGGAGTGTGTGTCACCCCTCCCCCTGTGCACCTAAAGAAACAGGGAGGTCTGCCAGCACTTACAGAACATGGGGCTGAAGCCCTGACTGCTGGCGCCCCTGCAGAGCTGAAGCCCCTTTCCCCGACACCCCTCACCACGGAGTTTCCCTGGCAGCCTCCACCACTGGCTGCAGGCCCCATCTCCTGAGCAGCCCCGTTCCCGGGTGGCCCCCACTGCTGGCTGCAGCTCCCATTCCCTTCCACCCACAGCCCTCTTCCCTGGCAGTCCCCCTCGCTGGCTGCACCCTCAGCCCCCCGACAGCCCCGTTCTGCAGCAGCGCCTGCCATGGGTCAGCAGCCCCCATACCTGGTGGCCCCCACTTCCCAGCAACAGCCCCCATTCCCAGTGGCTCTAATCCCCAGCACGCACTTCAGCTGAAGCTCTATCCTTGCTCCCTCCCACCCCCTCAAGACATGAGATGAGAGCAACAGGGCTTAATCCTGTGTGCCTGGAGCTCCCCATGGGAGAGAAGCCTTCAGAGTCCATGGGAGGAATAATGGAGGGATCCCCCTTCAAGGGGATAACGGAGCAGTGCATTGGGATGCCCATCCCCAGAGCCAGGGGGCAGCTAGAGGCAAAGGGGAATGGATGGCAAGGGCAGCTCTGCTCTGCTCAGGTCAGCACAAGGCCATTACTTATAAACTGGCCGTTCTCAGGAACACAGTGGCTCAGGCACATGCCATGCCCCACAGCCCCTTGACTCAACATCCCCTCGACTCCCTATAGACAGAGCCTGCTGGAGCCCTGCCAGAAGCACAGCACCCTGCACATCACCCCTGCTCACAGCCCCACCGCTGAGGCCTAGAACTTCCACTCCCTAGTCCCCCCAGCTCACATTTCTTTCCCACCACCTCACAGCCCAGCACACCTACAACCATGCTGGACAGCAAGATGAGGACAAGGCAGGCACTTCTAAAGAGCAGTAACCATTTAATTGTAAGTATATAGTTTAATTTTTTACCTATTATTAGTTATAATAATGCAGTTTATCTTTTTAATGGGTGCTCATGTAACTGCCAGCTTAGTATCTGAGCCTCTACCCTCTGAGCTAAAATCCAGCTGGCTCTCAGCCCATGCTGCAGAGGTCTCTCTTTCTTAGCTGTTCCTGTGGTCTAGGTGCCATTGCATGAGACAGTGAACCACACTAGGTGTGTGGGTTACACTCAGTCAACTTAATGTTATTTTGAACATTTGCATTGTATAGATCTGATTGATTGCCATTGAATTCACTTAAATATGAGCAATTTTATTAGGTGTCCTGTATCTGGTATAGGAAAATATGGTCACAAATATTAATTTGGCTTTTGGCGCTGTCTCTACAGAAGAAAGTCAAAGGAAGAAAACTCTTCCTTCAACTTCTCTTACTCCTTGTGAAATGAGAGTTACATGAGTCAGAATAAGAAGTCCTCCAGCTCAACATTATTTTGAAATAATGGCTTTCTGTGTAGACACACATTTTGTTATTTTGAAATGATGTCAGTTATTCCAAAATAACACTGCTGTGTAGATGTACCATTGGTGTCTCAGTTCCTCATCCATTAAATGGTGATAATACTCTCTCCTCATTCTGTCTACCTTTTCTATTTAGAGCATAGCCTTTTGGGAATGAGGACTATATCTTACTTTATATATATACAACACTAAGCACAAGGGTGCTTGCGGATATCATCTGGTACCTCCAAGCATTGCTGGAATACAAACAAACAAACACACAAACAAACAAAGTGAGGATGCAAGCAAGCTTCCTTTCAGAGAAAGGATAGGTTTTGCCAAGTTTTTCCATTAGAAAAAATTGAAGTTAAGAGACATGGGATAAAAAGAAAATACAGAGTTGCTTTTACAGTAATATTTTCTATCATGTGGTATCTAGCATTCTAATTTGAATGCGGTGCAACTTTTAACATTCATAAAAACACCCACCCAGCTCCCTCTGAGAAGAATCATCTAGAATTGTATAGAATTATAGAATCATAGAATTTTTTCCTAATGTCCAATCTAAACCTCCCCTGCTGCACTTTAAGCCCATTACTCCTTGTCCTGTCCTCAGAAACCAAGAGGAACAAATTTTCTCCTTCCTCCTTGTGACACCCTTTTAGATATTTGAAAACCGCTATCATGTCCCCCCTTAATCTTCTTTTTTCCAAACTAAACAAGCCCAGTTCATGAAGCCTGGCTTCATAGGTCATGTTCTCTAGACCTTTAATCATTCTTGTCGCTCTTCTCTGTACCCTTTCCAATTTCTCCACATCTTTCTTGAAATGTGGCGCCCAGAACTGGACACAGTACTCCAGCTGAGGCCTAACTAGTGCAGAGTAGAGCGGCAGAATGACTTCACGAGTTTTGCTTACAACACACCTGTTGATACAACCTAGAATCATATTTGCTTTTTTTGCAACAGCATCACACTGTTGACTCATATTCAACTTGTGGTCCACTATGACCCCTAGATCCCTTTCCGCCATGCTCCTTCCTAGACAGTCGCTTCCCATCTTGTATGTATGGAACTGATTGTTCCTTCCTAAGTGGAGCACTTTGCATTTCTCTTTATTAAACTTCATCCTTTTTACCTCTAACCATTTCTCTAACTTGCTAAGGTCATTTTGAATTATGTCCCTATCCTCCAAAGAAGTCGCAACCCCACCCAGTTTGGTATCATCTGCAAACTTAATAAGCGTACTCTCTATCCCAATATCTATTTCATTGATGAAGCTATTGAACAGTACAGGTCCCAAAACAGACCGTTGCAGAACTCCACTTGTTATCCCTTTCCAGCAGGATTTAGCACCATTAACAACAACTCTCAGCCAATTATGCACCCACCTTATCGTGGCCTTATCTAAGTTATATTTGCCTAGTTTATCAATAAGAATATCATGTGAGACCGTATCAAATGCCTTACTAAAGTCTAGGTATATGATATCCACCGCTTCTCCCTTATCCACAAGGCTCGTTATCCTATCAAAGATAGGATTGTAGACCTACATATTACTGCATTTTATAAAATGAAGAGATAAATTATATATAGCAATATTAAGTGAACTATTGTTCTCCTGTTGTTTGATAATATGCATGTACAAATGAGAACATTTGTACGTGCATATTGCAAAAGATTATCCTAATTCTCAAATTATGGTGGAAAATATACAGGAATGACAGCAGCTATAAACCAATATTCAGTAAAAAGGATGTGAGGAACACTTCCTTTTAACCAGACATGGGTTTGTATACGAATTTGTCTGTGATTAGCAATATGAAGGGGACTTGCAAATGGATCAAGGTATAAGCACTTCTAAGAATCAATTATTCAAAATAAAATGGTATTTGTGGGGAAGACAATTTCTTGAGCCATCCCATTTCAGCAGTGATCTAAAAACTTTAAAAGAATCTGTAGACAGCCTAGGACTGACCTCTGGAACAAGATATAGTGAGTTAGAAAGAAGCAGGATCAGGCTAAGACAGTGCCATATCACAGGTTAAGAAAGAAAAAAAGAAAGAAAGTCTAATGTTTTCCTTCCTTCCTTCCTTCCTTCCTTCCTTCCTTCCTTCCTTCCTGCCTGCCTGCCTGCCTGCCTGCCTGCCTGCCTGCCTGCCTGCCTGCCTGCCTGCCTGCCTGCCTTCCCTGTGATATGACACTGTCTTAGCCTGATCCTGCTTCCTTAAAAGCCTAGACAATATTTGCCACCTATTCCAATGGAAGAAGGGTGAGGCTGAATTTTGAATCTATTATTTTTCCTTATTTTTGCAAAAGAGCTTAAACCATTATACTGAGCTGCTGCTGACAAGTCCTGTTGAAACATAAATATACAGGACATCAAGCTCCTGCTCACTTTGGATCAAATGCAGAGCTCAGTGCTCAACCTGAGCAGCTGTGATAGACATGGGGCAAATGTCATAGAGAGAATGAGGGGAAAGGCTTTTCAGCGAGGGAATATCTGTGGAGGCATTCTGGGAGTATACTCAAACCTAAAACATGACGTGTTTACCCTGAGATGAAGCTATTTTACTTTTTGGACTATCCAGGGACCAGATCTATTTCATATTGTCTTGAAAATTTTAATTACCAAAATGCACAGGGTTTGTGTTTCAGCCCACATTACTTTGAAACAAAATAGGCTTCTTAGCAGAGTGGAAGGCAGACACCACCTCCTGGGAAATAGTATTTCAGAGCAGTACAATTATGCTTGAAATATACAATTTAAAGTTCATAAGGGGGGAAAATCATTCTTTGTGTTTTAAAATACTGGAATATTTTTCATTACAATGTTTGGAGAAAATGGTATAGTTGATCTAACAATGCAAAAGTAACTCAGTAAGAATAATCAGCACCATTTCTTTTACTTAAGAGCTTACTAATGTGACCACAAGCTCTTTTCCAGGAGTAAACCTTAGCCAAATAGGAATTTGTTGGCTGTTCACGTTACTCTCATACAGCAGTTTAACAGTTCTACTGACAAACCTTGGAAGTGGTGAAAACACAGAAAGCAGATTGAAAGTACCTATTAGATCATTTAGGGCAGGGCTACTCAACACGGGGCCAGTAGGGCACATCCAGCCCGCAGCCTGTTTGTTTGTGTCCTGTGGTGAGGATTGAGTTTATATGGGGCTCAACAGGTGAGATCCTTTGAACATGGCCTCCACTGGGAACACACTCCACAATGGCAAGTCAATATAATGGTCTTCTGTTGAGGTGCATTTTAGTAGTTCAATTCCTGAACTGTCAGTGCTTATTGAAAGTGCCATCATATGGGTGGAAATCAGGGAAATATTGCATTTTATTAAAATCAGCAGAACTGAATTAAATGGGTCCTGCGTGTTGTGTAATCTTGCCTTAATCTTTGTATTCATGCCCGTCAGCATGAAAGAAGCTATTATTTGAATGTCTATGCAACCACACTTAAGTTGCGGCCTTCGGCATGTGCTGTGAGTATCATTGTGGCCCCCGGGGCTTCCAAAGTTGAGTAGCCCTGATTTAGGGCATTCACTGGCTAGTAAATGCTTGTCCTCTACATTACATTTTCTAATTATTTGCACAGTCTACTTTTAAATGCCTGCAGTGATGGGGCTTCTACCACTTCTTAGGAAGGCTGTTCCATGGTGTTTCACTGGTATTCAGTGAACATATTATTTGCTTAATTCCACCATGTTACTCTTCGTTACTCCCCTGGCACCATGCTAACTATCCTTCCCTTTCCCATGGGCTGCATCTAGACTGGCAAGTTTTTCCGCAAAAGCAGCTGCTTTTGCGGAAAAACTTGCCAGCTGTCTACACTGGCCACTTGAATTTGCACAAGAACACTGACGATCTAATGTAAGATTCTCAATGTTCTTCCGCAAATACTATGCTGCTCCCGTTTGGGGAAAAGCCCTCTTGCGCAAATGTACTTGCGCAAGAGGGCCAGTGTAGACAGCTAAAAACTGTTTTGTGCAAAAAAGCCCCGATTGCCATTTTCGCCATCAGGGCTTTCTTGCGCAAAACCGCGTCTAAATTGGCACAGACGCTTTTCCGCAAAAAGTGCTTTTGCGCAAAAGCGTCCGTGCCAATCTAGATGCTCTTTTCCACAAATGCTTTTAACAGAAAAACTTTTCTGTTAAAAGCATTTGCGGAAAATCATGCCAGTCTAGACGTAGCCATGGTGTTTACAGCCTACACACCCTGAAATACAACTGTGCAATCTACTCTCCTCTGCCTGCACTCATTACTTGGCAACCTAACTTCTGTGAAAGATTTTAAAATATTTTTCTTAGTAAAGATTCCAATATCTGTGCTAAAAGGGACACGGGCCATATCATGCCAAAAACTAAGCCCACAATCCAGATCCATAACTTCTGAAGTATCTGACCAGCATGTCTGTAGAATCTAGACTTTTCATTTTTTAAAAAGTTTACATTCCTTGTTTGCAGAGAAATCATCATGATGTGAACTGCATAACCAATGCACAAATGCTTTCCTGTGACTGCAGGAAGCCTTACATGATTGCTCTCAGAGATGCGAGCTGCTCTTATTAATCTCAGTTGGGGCTAACCCTTAACTCTAATGATCACACTTGAAGGGAATGAATTTCAAGAAATTTAAGTGAACAGATATGGACTTAACCATCTCATTTATCTAACTATGTATGAGAATAAAGTAATTGCATGTACAAATAGCCAAAAGTGACTGGAATCACTCTTTTCTATTACTTCTTCTCAGCACTATGTGCGCAATGGACCTTGGTTCGTACATAACCAGATTAATCGCCAAATTTGGTCTTCTGGTCAGATCATTAGCCTCCCTGTCTTGGGCTGGATACAGGTTGAACCTCCCCTGCTGAACCACAGATGTTGCTGGATCAAAGAACCCCGGAGAAGGCAGGAGCAATGCAGGGACTGGGGAGCCCCAGCTGGGCCAGGCGGCATCTGGGGAGCCCCCCGCCTTGGCTGGGGAATCCCTGGCGTTAGTTGAGCCAGGCAGCAGCCAGGGAACTCCTGGCCCAGCCAGGGAACCCCAAGAATTAGCAGGGACAGGTGACCAGGGAGTCCCAGCACCAGCTGGGGAACCCCTGTCTGCCCCAGCAAGGAATCTCACCAAAACCCTAGTGGCAGTGGGGATGGGATGACTGGGCAGCCTCTGCTGGGGAACCCCCGGGCTGAAGTGGGGCTGGTGGTGGTTGGCAGCTGGAATCCCCAGTGACAGTGATGCCAGCACTAGTAGCGGGACAGGGCGGCCGAGCACCCCAGCTGGGGAATCCCCGGCAGCAGCAGGACTGGCAGTGGCCCGATGGCCTGAGCCACGAACCCTGGGGAACACCCTGCAGCAGTGGGGCTGGTAGCAGTCAAGCGGTCCCACTCACGTGTAAAGTTACACACGTGCTTGTCTTTGTATATACTTGGGTTTAAAACTTGGGTTTAAAAGTTGAATTGCCACAACATCTCCCACCTAATACATATTATTCCTACCAATATAGGAAAAGGAATCTTTTGTTGAGACACATGTACATTGCCTATTGTTGTTATAAGGGACATATATGGATGGATATATGAGCCACTCCAAGACCCCACACCACTCATTTGCACCTCTGACTTCTTTCACTTACTCCAGCCTGCAAAAGTTCTCAAATACTCCTATATACACATGCCGGTCAAATTTAGTCTTTTTTTTTAAGCCTGTCTGAAAGCTAGAGAAATATCACATTATGTCTATGATGCTGCTTGGTCCTGCCATGAGGGCAAGGGACTGGACTTGACAATTTTTCAAAGTCCCTTCCAGTTCTAGTGTTCTATGATTCTATGCACAGCCGAGAAATTGTAAATGATCACGATCTGAACAATGTATTACACACAATTATTTTGAAATAAGGAATTATTAATGTACAGGTAATCTTCTTCTAGCCTTAGCCCCAGGAAAATGGGTTTGCCTCTTTGAATGTACACATAATATTAACACTATTTAAATGATTTCACAATAGGATATTAGAAAGGGAGCTATTAAATAAAACCTTTACTACATTATTGAGGAATTTTTGCCCCTCTCTCTTTAAAGATAACTAAAAATAAAGCGCTATCGCCACATGTCAGATTGATCACACAGTATACATTTCTCACCAACACACACTGTGTGTAATTACTGGGTTAAAGCATTTCTCTTCCTCTTTCTCTTAATATATTTTACATACTTATGTAACATTTTTATAACCAACTCCTTTAAGCCATAAAAATGCTAGACATAAAAGATGACAAAAATAAAGGGAAACGTATGTAATTCCTGTCACCTTCTAAACGAAGAACATTTTCATTAAAGCCGACAGGCTGTCAGCTGCAACAAAGCCTAAGTGTTGAGCATTCTATGTACTGTACTTCAAAAGTGTTTAGCAATGTACCAGGATGGAGAATGACATGCATTTATTATCCTGTTGATCTTGGGGAATTTTCTATTCACCAGACATATTTAATTTAATCATTCTTGGTTTTGCTCTAGCAAAATCTAATTTTTTTGATTTACCTACTTAATATGCTAAACAAGGATTTTTTGGTAATATGCATCTTTTCAGAGAAATTTAAGATTTTTGTTTGTTTGCTGTTAGCAGGTTTCAATGGAGGGAGAGAGGCAGAGAAATCACGCTCACGCCAGTTAATAAAAAAACACTGTCAAAATATATTTCATAATCCACATTTATTTTTCCTTCCTATTGAATGTAATAATCCCTTGGAAACTTGATAATTATAATAATTTTACTGCCTGACTTTCAGGGATGCTAAGTGCCTGCAGCTCTTATTAACTTCAATTGCAGTTTTTGGTGCTCAGCACCTCTGAAAAATCAGGACCATGATTTTCACATAGTATCTTTCATACTAGGACCTCAAAACACATTACAAACACTGACTACTACTCAGAACTCAACTGTGAGGTAGACCGATATTGTTAATATTATTATTATAACTGTTCTACAGATGGGTTAACTGAGTCACACAGATGAGTCAAGGATTTGTCAAATATCATGTGGGTCAGTGGAAAAGACAGGGGCAGAATCCATAAGTCCCGGTCCCCCTCAGTCTCCTGCCGTCTCCACTGTACAACTTCACCTTACTATCAGAATGAATAGACTGTGGATTCATAGGTCTTAAGGCCTGAAGAGAATTGTTATAATCATCCACTTATATAGCAATTCCTATATGAAGCACATATATTAAGGTTGAGCTAGAGCATATATTTGAGAAAGACATACAGCTTGATCCAAGACTTCCATGGAGAAACCACTACAACCACAAAATAAATTATTCCAATGGTTAATTACTATCACTGTTAAAAAGTTTGTCCATTATTTAAGGTCTGCATTAGCCTATCTTGAGCTCCCAACTATTTGATATTGTTTTACTTTGTTAAATTAAAGACTGCCTCTATTATTAGATACCAAGTACTTACGGACAATTTATCTCTTAGCCTTCTCTTGGATAAACTAAATGGCTTCCTAAATCTTGATTGTAAAGTGGATCTTTTAGATCTTGAATCACTTTTGCAGCTCTTTTCTAAACCTTTCCCTATTTTTAACAGCTCTTTTTTAATTCCCATTCCAGAACAGGACATAATATTTCAGTAATGGTCTCAGTAACGCAGCATGCAAAGGGAACACCTTCTCCCTGCTCCTCCTTGATATTCCTCTGTTCATTCATCCAAAAAGCATGCTAGTCTTAGCCAGAGTAACTAATGCTGATTGTTCACATCTGATGCTCTTTCTGAATGCTTTCCAGAACACAGTCCCATCCTGCATGGGCCTTGGTTATCGGTGGCACCTTACACTTCCTTGTTCTTTTTTTGTGGCACACAATCATTGAGTCTTTTGAGGACTGAAATGCTTTAGTTCAGTATACGGGTATCTGGGGAAATGTAATGATCTGTGATATACAACAATTGAGAGAGATAATCTAAGGATCCCTTCTGGCCTTAAACTCTATGCAACTATAACCTATAATCTTTGTTCCTAGACCTCACATCTAGCTATATTAAAACACATGTTATTCAAATGAAACCAGTTTATCAAGTAATACAGATCACTCTGTATAATTGACCTATTCCTTATTATTTACAATGGTATCAATTTGCCTTCTACAAACTTTACCAGCAACAATTTTGGTTTATCAAATTAATCACCATCAATTGTGAATAACATTATGTTTACATTTATATGGGAGACCCCCAGTACCCCAACCAAAATCTTAATTGCTAACAGAGGTACCCCCTCATACCACCTCCCTGTTCCTCTGTGTGGTGCACCCTGGACCCCCTACTCATGCAGGCACCAGTTGCCTATGATAGGAGACATTACTGAAGCATTTTATCTGAGGAAATAAAAAATAATAAACTTGAAAAGAAATAGATGGAGGGAAAGTAGGTCAAATTGGAGTTTGTCACCCTGAATTGTGTCCTTTAATCCTTCTGGATGGCATCTACAGAAGTGCATCTTTCATTTTAATAACTGCTGCCTACTGCCCTAAATACCCAGTGACTTCATTAAAGTTTATCTGAATTGGCAAATCTTGTATTAATTTCTCTAAGTGATGAGAAGCCACATTAACAATTATGAAATTGCTCTTATGTAAGGTTTTTATGCTATCCATTAGATTGGATAATATTAAAGAGTAAAATAAAATTTTACAAGTCTTAGTAATAAAGTTAAGATTACTCTGGGTTTCCAATATGAAATTGTTCTCATATATAATTCATAAAAGGGTATTTGAATGGCTTACTGTGGAATTAGTGTAAAATATTCTTGTAGGAAAATAAGCATATTTTAAGACACCAACATTAATTATTCTTTTACCATGCTTTCAAGGATTTATTTCCAAAACAAAACAACACTGACATAAAACCAACAACTTTACTTATTTTTGTTCTTTTGGACAGCCATAGTATTAGCCTTTGAATAAGGGTAATGTTGTTCCCAAGAAGGGATAATAAACATATTTGATATTCGCCATGTGGGAAACATATAATGATTTCATATTATTGCAGCCTAATTGATAGAAATTAAAAGAACAGATGGTTGCTTTAATCAGATGCTAAATGATAATGTAGCACAACTAAACTTTCCTCAGTTGTACCCATCACTTCCAAACTGAGAAAATGATTTTCTAGAAAGGATCTAGAATGGTTTCCCGAACATGTCTCAAAAGAGCCATCTTACAGTATGTATACACATCAGCATTATTTAAAATAACTAGCGTTATTTCAAAATAATTTACTCCAGCTCCATGGAGCAGGCAGTTATTTCGAAATAATGTCGAAGTACTGTCAAGCTGGAGGATTTCTTACTCCAATTCCTGTAACTCTCATTGTATGAGGAGTAAGGGAAGTCGGAGGAAGAATGCTCTGTTTCCGAATAAGTGCTGTGTAGACACTCACAATTTCAAAATAAGCTACCGTAAAATCTCAAGTATAATGTGCACCTATGTATAATACGCACCTACCTTTTAAACGTTATAATTCTCAAATAAACTGAGCTCTTATCTATAATGCGCACCCCCATTATACTTGTGATTTTACCGTATATCTACCTTCAGGCTCGCCAGGGAAAAGCAAGTGCAGCACTGGGGAGCCAGCGGCAGAGTTTGAAACCTTCTTCCCACCCAGCTGTTCATGTGACGCACTGAGCTCGTGCCTGCCGTGGGGGCCCCCTGGCCAGCTGAGCTTGTGCCTGCTGCGGGGACCCCCTGCTCAGCTGCCGGTACTTCAAGCTGAGCAGGGGGACCCTGCGGCAGGCACAAGCTCAGCTGGCCAGAGGGTCCCCGCGGCAGGCGCAAGGTCAGGTTGGCGCGCTGGCAGCTGAGCAGGGGGCCCTCAAGGCAGGTGTGAGGTCAGCCAGGCTCCCAGACAAGGTGAGCAGATGGCGGGCAGGCAGCTGAGCTCGCGCCTGCGGGGGGTAAGGGGAGGAGCCTTGTCCAGCTGCTCACATGCTGCGCCATGTCCTGGAGCCTGGCTGGGAGGGGGAGGTAAAAATATTGTACAAATTATCTCCGATGTATAATGTGCACCCCGGTTCTAACCCTTAAAAACCGTGGGGAAAAAGTGTGCATTATACTCGCGATTTTATGGTATTTCAAAATAAGCTACATAGCTCAATTTGCATAGCTTATTTCGAGTTAAGCCCTGCTGTGTAGACTCCCCCAGGGGGTATGTCTACACTGCACGACTATTTCACAGGCGTACAGGATCTTTTGAAACAGGGCATTTCTGTCGAAAATGTGCCATCTAAGCTGCCTTTTTTTTTCAAAAAGCCCCGTTTCGAAAAAAAGCGGTAGCCGCCATTATGCAAATGAAGCATGAGATATTTAAATTCCCACTTCATTTGCATTTTCAATACATCTAATTTACGTCCCTGCCAACAGAGGGGTGTAGTTTAGACATAGCCTTAGAGAATAACCTGAGCACTGTTGAATTTTGATAGACTTATTCCATAAGTGCAGCAAAGTTGTAAAATTATTTAAATGGTATAAAGGTTATTCTCAAGGGGTATGTCTACACTACCCCGCTAGTTCGAACTAGCGGAACGAGGCGTACAGCTAGTTCGGATTAGAAGCCTAATCCGAACTAGCCGGCATTTAAAAATGGTGCCGGCCGGCTTCATGCAAATGAAGCCCGGGAAATTCAAATCCCGGGCTTCATTTGCAAACTGCGGATGACTACATTACCCCCCCTAGTTCGAACTAGCGGGGTAGAGTAGACATACCCTAGGGATGCATCTACACAGCAGGGCTTAACTCAAAATAAGCTATGCAAAATGAGCTATGCCAATTGTGTATCTTATTTTGAAATTGGGTTTTTCTACACAGCACTTATTGCGAAATAGAGTCCTCTTCTCCAACTTCCCTTACTCCTCATACAATGAGGGTTGCAGGAGTTGGAGTAAGGAGTCCTCCAGTTTGACAGTATTTCAATATTATTTTGAAATAACTGCCTGCTATGTAGACGCGGTCTAAGTTATTTCAAAATACAGGTAGTTATTTCGAAATTATGTTGCTGTGTAGACATATGGCTACATACTAGCATAGCATAGTTACAACATGATTCTCTAAACAAAACAATCTGTCACTCTGGACAGGGAAAATGTGCTAGACTTAGCCATACTTAAACAGTGCTCAGAAGCCACAGTCCTGCAAACACTTATACATGAACCAGATTGAGTTATAAAAAGAGTGGTGGTACTCTTCCAAGCTCCTCAAAGAAAATATACTCGATCCATGTGTGCCATCAAAACAAGATGCCACTCAGAGTAAGTCCTGCTGATGAACAAAATACGAGTAGGCGTCCCTCTGAACAAAACTGGCTCCCCTTTGAGAATTATACCCAGGGCCCCTGCTGGGCTCATTAAGCTAGCATAACTCCTTCTTGCTTGGGATGGAGGTGGGGGAATAAGTTGTGATATATCTCAAATGTCAAAACACCTTTGGCACTGAAATGAGATGTTATTCAATGAATTTTGCATATCTGCAATTCCCCATATCTTTTCTGACATAAGAAATAAAACACGCATTTCATTTAAACCCTTTAAATCATGACCACTGAGCATATAACACCTTATTGAGATGAATGGGGCAGTTCACACTTCTCAGAGCTATTGTTCCAGTTCTCTGAAAACTCGCTGACATTTCTGCATCAGTTAAACCCAGACTTGTTGTACACTAACCTCTGGTCTACACTAGGTACTCTGGCTTTCCTTGAAATAAAATAGTTATTTTGAAAAAGCATTAGTGTGGATGCTCCAGTGCCACTATTTCAAAATAACTACTCCCCAGAGTAATTTGACCTAATTACTCCCCAGTGCTTCCTGGAGCTCATAGACTCATAGACTTTAAGGTCAGAAGGGACCATTATGATCATCTAGTCTGACCCCCTGCACAATGCAGGCCACAGAATCTCACCCACCCACTCCTGGAATAATCCTCTCACCTATATCTTCATATTTGTTCATTTTTTTAAATTGTATCCTTTGGTATATATGGTTGTGACTACTTTCTTCCACTATTTGATCTGAGGAAGTGGGTCTGGCCCACGAAAGCTCATCATGTTAGTCTTTAAAGTGCTACATTGGCCTGCATTTTGCTTCTACCTATATCTCAGATATTGAAGTCCTCAAATGATGGTTTGAAGACCCCAAGATACAGAGAATCCTCCAGCAAGTGATCCATGCCCCATGCTACAGAGGAAGGAAAAGAAGCTCCAGAGCTCTGAGTCAAGGTAGTGCGTCCACATTAATGGAGCCTGTCCTGGACTAATTTTGATGCTTCCCCGTAGTGGGAACACACTACAGTAAAACTCTGATGGTCCTGCATCTGATGGTCCGGCACCATCAGGAACCCGGAAGTGCTCTGGGCAGCTGGACCATTGGAGCTGCTCTGCCCCCAGCTTCCTCGATTCAGCCGCTGCTAAAACTGACAGCGGCTGAATCCGGGAAGACGGGAGCAGAGCAGCTGGGGTGCTGCTGGGTAGGTCCCGTAGCGCTGCCCCTCGGGGCTACAGAACCAACCCGACAGCACCCCAGCTGTCCCCGATTCAGCCGCTGCTGAAATTAACCAGCAGCTGACTCCAGGAAGCCTGAGGCAGAGCTGTTCTGCCCGGCTTCCTGGAATCAGCCACTAGTCAGTTTCAGCAGCAGCTGACTTGGAGACGCCTGGGACAGAGCAGCTGGGGTGCTGCCGGGTTGATCCCCGCAGCGCCGAGGTGCAGCACTGTGGGGACCAACCCAGCAGTGCCCCAGCTGCTCTGTTCCAGGCGTCCCGATTCAGCTGCTGCTGAAACTGATCAGCGGCTGACTCCAGGAAGCCGGGGCAGAGCAGCTCTGCCTCGGGCTTCCTGGAGTCAGTCACTGATCAGTATCAGCAGTGGCTGACTTGGGGACACCTGGGGCAGAGAAGCTGGGGTGCTGCCGGGTTGGTCCAGTAGCGCCGAGGGGCAGCGCTACCGGACCAACCCGGCAGCACTCCAGCTGCTCTTCTGCAGGCGTCCCCTATTCAGCCGCTGCTGAAACTGACCAGCAGCGGTTGAATCAGGGACGCCTGGGGCAGAGCCAGACTATCGGAAGGGAGGGCTATGAGGGGCCTGGGGTGACATCCCCCCCATCCCACCCCAGACCCCTCATAGCCCCCCCTTCCGATAGTCCAGCATATCTGATAATCCGGCACCCCCTGGGTTCTAAAGGTGCTGGATTATTGGAAGTTTACTGTATTTTGATTCTGTAAAAGTGGGAGGTAAGTTGAAGTTAGTTATTTCAGAATAATTTCCTAGTGTAGACATGCCCTAATAGAATAACTATAAAATCCATTTCCCTGAGTGATATAGTTACGTTGACCTAATTCCTGATTCAGACAGTGCTATGTCAGGCTATGTCTAGACTGTGAGCTTCTTTTGGAAGAAGCTTTTCTGGAGGAGATCTTCTGAAAAAACTTCTTCCGAAAGAGTGTGTCCACACTGCCACACTGAATGGATGCTATCTCACATTTAAGCTGTGATTACTATGGATGGAGTGGCCACCAGGGCACCTGTGCTTTTTCCTCTTTCTTCTTCTTTCGAAAGAACTCCTTCTTCCCCGTCCACACACAAAAGTGCTCTTTCGGAAGAAGGCTTCTTCCTCGTAGAAAGAGGTTTATCAGTGTCGGAAAAACCCTTCTGTTCTTTTGATTATTTTTCGAAAGAATGTGATTGCAGTGTGGATGTAAGTGATTTTTTTTTAGAAAAAATGTCTGTTTTTCCGAAAAAACTCTGTAGTGTAGATGTAGCCTCAATGGGACACCTTCTTTTGTCGACATAGCTTCTGTCTCTTTGGGAGGTGGAATACCCAATGGGAGAAGCTATTCTGTCAGTGTAGGTAATGCCTTTACTAAGGGCTACAGAGGTGCAACTGTGCTACTGCAGCACTTTAACTGTGGACCAGCTCTCAGTTTATACTTTTGAGGTTTACTTCAGAATAACAACCAAAATGTTAGGGTTGGTGTTTTTCTCTCTCCCCTGTAGTGGGGCACTATTTGAAAACATGTGGCCCCAGCCTTGCGGGAGGGACAACTGGACCCATGTCCAACTGGTAACGGGAGACAAATAATGATTAAAGGGTCAAGGGGTGCAGGTCACAGGTGTAAAACAAGGGAACCAGATGGGGACACCAAGCAGAGAACCCTGGACAGTGTCCACTGCTCCCCTGTAGTGGGGCAGATTGGCTGCCCACTGATCCAGAGGGAGAGGAATCCCTCCGGGAACCATTTTGGGCACAGCCTAACCCCTCCCAGTCACTTGACCGGAAGTCCGGAGGCAGGGCTAGTAAAAGCCAGGCCTGAGGGCTCAGTCTGGGCCCAGCCTCCAGAGGAACCAGAGGCCTGCTCAGTGCTCCGTGCCCGGGAGGCCGAGGCTTGGCCTGGTCCTCCTACTGTGCCTGACCCAGAGGACCAGCCTGAATGCCTCCACTGGCCTGTACCGGAAGACTGGCTAGGACCACTGGACCTGCAAGCAGCCAAGGACCGGCCTGGACCACCAGGACCCCAGCTGAACGCAAGCACCCTTGTCTCCTCGAGAGATCGGCTAGAAACCCGGGTACATGCCGAGGGGGAGACGGGAAGTGGCCCAGGGAATAGGGAGGACTGTTAAGTGCCTCAAGTCAGCACGTTTTGGACTAGAGCCCCCACTGACCCCACAGCCAACTTTGCTGCTTTAATTAGGGCCCTGGGCTAGGACGCAGTGGAGTGGGTGGGCCTGCATCTCCTCCTGCCACCCTCCTACCTGGTGGCAATCCCCCCCTCTACCACCACAGGCGAAGTGCCTGCACTCCTCCTGAACCAGGAGACAAACTGTATTGTTTGCTTCCCCACCCTGAACCAGGGCTAGGGTCTTTGAACAAACTGCTTATTATTGAACTCTGGAACTGATGGTGTTTGTTTACTGCCCTGCCTGAACCAAGGCCTTGGCTAAGGAACTTGTTGTTGCTGTGTTTATTTGCTGCCCCATCCTGTAGCAGGGCCAGAGCCTGAACTAACTGTTTGTTTATTGCCCCACCCTGACCGAGGGCTGGGCCTCCTGAACTCTGTCTGGTTGCGGGCCAGCCTGAAACAAGGCCTGTGCTGTCTAAACTGCTAAACTGTCTGTCTGTTTGCTGCCCTACCCTGAATCAGTTTATACCTCTGTGTATTTATTGTCTCGCCCTGACCTAGGGCCAGGGTATCCGGAACTCTGTGTGTTTGCTGCCCCGCCTGAAACAAGGCTTGGGACTGCTGAACTGCTTATACCTGTGTTTGTTCGCTGCCCCACCCTGACCTAGGGCCCAGGACTCTTTAACGGGGTTTATTTGTTACCTCACCTGAAGCAAGGCTGGGCTCTGAATAGTTTGCCTCTCGTCCCGATCTGAAGCAAGGCTGGGATATTGGACTACTGACTTGGGAATTTGTTTTAGTCCCTGCTGAAGTGGGGCGAAGTGGCCATCCACTGACCCGGAGGCAGAGGAACCTCGCTGGGAGGCCTAGTTGGATACACCCCTCAAAATTAAAGTTGAGACTCTAACACAGGATAATAACTGCTCAGAGCTGGCGGTATGGCAAATAGCTTCATACCAGCTGTTTTGAACCTTGACGTGAAGTCAGTAAGATTACTTTCATGAGTAAAGTTAAGAACATGTTTAACTGTTTTCAAACATGGCTTCTGCTGTGGTTTGGAAAGGACTTAACTTCTTATTTTCATTGGTGGATAGTTTATTGGTTTGAACTAACAAAATTTACACACAAGCACAAGTTTCTTAATATTTCATAATTTTCAGAGAATTAGATAGGTTTCTATTAAAATAGCTTTCTAGCCCAGTAAGAATTGTGCTCATTTATAATTCTGCTAATGGACATGATGGATTCTCCATCACTTACAATCTTTAAATCAAGATCAGATTACTTTCTAAAAGATTGTCACTTTCTAAAAGATATGCTACAGGTTAATCAGAGGTTAAAAGCTAGATAAAGGAACTATTTGGTAAAGTTATTTAGCCTGTGTCAAGCAGAAGATCAGGTGAGATAATGTTAATGGTGTTTCCTGGCCTTAAGAGCTATGAAATTATGAACTGAAATAATAATGACTTTCTGCATGATCATATGGGTTTACAGTAGGTTAAAGGATCCAGAAATATCCTCTTTACAACAGTCTGATCTGATGCCAACAGTCTGATCTGATGCCAAAGATTAATTGATTTAATGTAGGGCCTAGTCAAGGCTCATTGAAATTTCATTCAGAGCTCTGATAAAGTACAGTAGAATTCCATTTATCCCTCCATTATCTGGCTCTCTGTATTAACTGGACTCAATGGTGAGACTGGCAGACAAGGCCCCTCAGCTTCTCAGAATGTTTGATTATCTGATCTGGCCTCGGCCCCAATAAGATTGGACAGCTTTCTCATCTCCTCTTGTTACTAAGGAAGTTCTCCAGCCTCCACTTTCTGGGCCTAATCTCTATCCTGACCAAATAGGAGCTATAAACCCAATCAGATGATCTTTTGTTATTTTTTTCTGATTTATTCTATCAGCACCGCTGCAAGCTAAGCTGATGGTAGTGATGAGCAAACCTAAAAAAATCTAAAGTTTGGATCTAGGCTAGATAAACAATGCAAAACTCTGGATGTTTATCTGAAACTCTTGAGCAAGCCTTATATTGAGAAATTTAGCTCATCTCAACCTCTTCAGAAATATGGTGAGAACTGATGTTCTTGTGGTTTGTGTCCACTATTCCAGGTCAGGTGGTTGTGATTTAGCTTCCATTTGCTGGGAATGGTGAATCATGGCCACACTTCAGATAAATAAAGCAGAGCATTTAATTGTATGTTTATGTCTATTTGTCAAGATTGTGTTATGTCAATGTTAATTATTTTGTGCTGTTTGAGCATAAAAAAATGTTCAAAACATGTACATAATGCAGTCTCTTTTCTCTAAATCTCACTTTGAGAGCATTTGGTCTGGGGAATTGCAAATCTGACCTGTAGTAGTTAGCCGTCAATCCCCCAGCGTGTTAAGGAAAATTGTTATAATCTTAATACTGCAATTTTAGATGATTCAGGATTCTACAGACATTACTTTGTCAGCTGCTTTCCTTCTTTCAGTTACAAAGCAAGCAGCTAAGTTTTAAATCACTAGCTAATTTTAAGAAGGCTTTTGATTAAATACACTCACTGCCTGAGGATTAAAATCAGTTCTTTCAAGTTTTTGCTGGTGAATCTTTAATAAATATATGGCCTATAGGTGACCAGTGGTACAATACATCTAAATTTATATTTTACTCTATCATACCAGGAACCCTAATTCATCTCTTTTTTCATCAACAGGGAGTTTTAAGAACAAGCAGGACATCAGCCATTATATAAAGGAAGGACTTGAATTTCTTCTGAACTGAACAATGGTTAGGTTTATGTTAGGTTTATGCATCAGACTGAATGGTTTGTACCTTCAAAATCGCTTTAGGTATAAACAATATGATTAGCATAAATCAGAGCCTAGGATAGATAGCATTACCAACACCCGTAGCAGCAATCTTATTGTAACTAATTGCATATCATCAATATTATGCTACATTTGATAAGGACTGTGGCAATTTAATAGTTTCACATGCTTTAAACACACTGATATCTTATCACTTTGGATCACCTCACAATTAACTGCAAAAGGTAAGGAAGCATCTCAAACTGGAGGGAGAATCTTATAAAAAAATTACCCCAACATCTCTTCCTCATGAAAGATCTTTTCACAGTAAATTCATCTATTGCATAAACTCTATTTGACCAAAAGCAGTGAGGAGTCCTGTGGCACCTATTTGACCAAGTGTCACTTGACACATTTTAGTTTAGTATTTCGATGAAATGGTTAATTTTGTGTCTGTCAGATCTGGGAACCCCAAATAAATAACTTGGGTTGGGGACTTGGGAAGAAATTATTTTCCTCTCTTATGGCTTTAACAGCAACCTATTGCTATGTCTATACTATGATCCTCCTCCTCAAGAAGAAATGCAAATGAAGCATTTGCATTTCTCCTCGGATCCCTTTTGCGCAAGAGGTTTTTGCGGAAAAAACTCTTGTGCAAAAGGGATCCGAGGAGGAAATGCAAATGAGAGTGCGACATATGTAAATGAGCACTCTATTTGCATTTCCTCTTGTGGAGGAGGATCATAGTATAGATGTAGCCCTATGTGTTGGAGAAGTGCTTTAAAGAATTAGAAGTACCAGCACCAAGACCACTACAATAGAAGGAATATACATAGGTGGCTCTGCTAATCTGAATTACACAACTAAATAGTTCTGGTCTATTATGATCGAATGAGGCTACAAGCATGCTTTTGTGCAAGAAAAAGAACAGTAGATCATCAGAAGACAGGGATTTTTGTGCAAGAGTTATTCTTCTTTCTACGAGAGAGCCTTTTTGCGCAAGAGCTTTTGCAAATGCAGATCTTGGTTGGAAAGCAATTCTTCCCCTTCCCATTTAAAGAGGCTTCCAGAGACTCTGGTGGGAGAAAACATGGTTGTGCCTGTAGCCATAGTCAATGTGGAGGTATATGTCTTCGTTACAGATGGCTTTGGCATCCAGCAAGCCTTGCGGATTTACAAGTTTGGAGAGTTCTTTCACAGCCACTGTAAGAGACAAATGCCTGAAAAGCTGATAGGGGAGGACCTTACTGAAGGGATCTTTGCACAAGGGGCATCATTCTGAGGCCCATTCTGCAGATGGGGCCGGTATAAACAAGGACAGTATTAAAGATGTTGAAAATGTGCTTGGTATTTTTCATAGGGGTAGCTGTGTTAGTCTGTATCTGCAGAAACAACGAGGCCTGTAGCACCTTAGTCTATGTCTACACTACAAGCTTTTTGTGCAAAAACTGGTAAAGCATCCATACTTCAAGTGCGTTTTTGCACACACAAAAATATAGTAAATCGACAGGACAGAGGGCTCTTCCCTGTAGAGTTATTTTTCTCCCCATGAGGAATAACTCCTTTTTGCATTACAGCTCTTGCGCAAAAAGGCATGTGTGGACGTTCCACAGGGTTTTTTTGTGCAAAAAGAGCCTTTAAGAAAAAGCACAGGTGCTCTGATTGCCATTCTGTTAATAGCCATCAGAGCTTTCTTGTGCAAGATCATCCATGCAGTGCACTTTTGAGGTGTGGATGCGATTTTGTGCAAGACGTTTTTGCGGAAGATCTCTTCTGCAAAAAGCTTCTTGCACAAAAACCCTGCAGTTTAGACAAAGCCTTAGAGACTAACAGATTCATTTGGGCAAAGGCTTTCGTGGGTAAAAACCACTTCATCAGAGCTATGGTATTTTTGTTTGTACCAGGGTGAGTCTACACAGCAGAGCTTAGCTCGAAATAAGCTACGCAAATTGAGCTACATTTTTGTATAGCTTATGTCTAAATAGCTTATTTTGAAATTTTGAGTGTCTACACAGCACTTATTTGGAAATAGAGCACTCTTCATCCAACTTCCCTTACTCCTCATGCAAAGAGAGTTACAGGAGTTGGAGTAAGAAGTCCTTTAGTTTCATAGTACTTTGACATTATTTTGAAATAACTGCCTGCTCTGTAGAGCCGGAGTAAGTTATTTCGAAATAATGCTACTTATTTTGAAATAATGCTGCTGCTTAGGTGTACCCCCAGGCTGTGTCTAGACTGGCCAGTTTTTCTGGAAAATCAGCTGCTTTTCCGGAAAAACGTGCCAGCTGTCTACACTGGCCGCTTGAATTTCCGCAAAAGCACTGACTTCCTACTGTAAGAAATCAGTGCTTTTTGCGGAAATACTATGCTGCTCCCGTTTGGGCAGAAGTCCCTTTTGCGCAAAACTTTTGCGCAAAAGGGCCAGAGTAGACAGCTCAGATTTGTTTTGCGCAAAAAAGCCCCGATCGCGAAAATGGCGATCGGGGCTTTTTTTGCGGAAAAGTGTGTTTAGATTGGCCACGGACGCTCTTCTGCAAAAAGTGCTTTTGCGGAAAAGCATCCGTGCCAATCTAGATGCTCTTTTCCGAAAATGCTTTTAATGGAAAACTTTTCCGTTAAAAGCATTTCCGGAAAATCATGCCAGTCTAGACGTAGCCCCCGTGTTCTGACACATTATCTGCTATCTTAAAGAAAATATTTATATATAAAGACTAGAAGATGGGCATTTCTTATAAAAGATACTGGGGAGTATGCTTAAACATTCATTTAGGAGATTTGCTAACATGGGTGAAATTTATCTTCATGTAGAGGAACAATAGGAAACCTATGAATTAATCTCATTTAAGTCTTCGAACTAGGGCTGAAGATGGATTTAAGTGATTCATATCCCTTTTGCTAGCTCTCTGCACAGACATGAAATTCATCATATAGGAATATTCAATTTCCTTTTGATAGCATGAAAAAAAGTTACACACCCACAAAACGTATAGATACTTTCTTATAGGAAAATTCACTTGATAGGGAGCCATGTACATAGTGAATTTTAAGAGGAATTATGCTGCAGTTTTTATGATTTGATATGACGTGACTTTTAAAAATTGCAGTTTCTTCGTGACTACAAAGTTAAGAAAAATCCTGTTTTTCAAAACCAGATGGCTTAAAAATAGTAGAGATAAAGACTTTATATGAAAATTATTTTTGCTTCCCTTTCCTGATATTAAACTTTAATTTGAGAACTCTCTTTTCTGCAGACAATGGCTTAGAGATGTGAACTGCCATAAATAAGTGTCATAAAAAGAAAACTAATGTGGTAAAATCTGAAAAGCTGGATGACAGATAGCATTTATTCTATGCTAATTCTCCAAATAGTCAACCTTTTAAGCAATTTCTTCAATAGAAGATATGAGGGTCACAGTTATTTCTTTAGACTTTCACAATGACTTTGCCTCCCAGGAAAAGATCTATTTCTCTTGTTAAAATTATTTTCCATGCCATCTCAGTAGCTCGTATCATAGTACCTAGTATTAACATTCTACACAGTGTACCTCTGGACACCCTATTTGCCCCACCCTTAAAAAATTTACTTAAAAAGCAAGACATGTAGCAACTCCATTATTAGACTTTGGTTGACTTGTGTACTTTCTGTATTGTAAGGAACATAGTGTACAAAATGTAGCACACTGGAGAGGACAGAATGCAGAGGATAGAAGAAAAATAAATATTTTAAAAAATTTGCTCAAAAGGTCAATATATTGTGCTTCACTTATTTTTCTTCAAAATAGCCATAGTGGTCTTCCAATTCAATAAAAATGATTTAAGGCTGATCTGCAATAGTGGCCCAACAGCTGATCACTCTACTCAAACTGACAAGTGCACAAAAAAGGGCTTTAATAATTAATAAGTGCTTGGATGGGATCTGATAGTGTGACCAACCTATTACACGTGTTGTCTTTGACCTACTCTTTCAAAACTGGGTATTAAAGATGCAACTCTTTTACAACAGTCTCTTATTGCCTTGTAGAATGGTTTGCCTGCATATACCTCTGAGATGACTCTAAACAAAGAAGAGACCAGATTTCACTTGGGGAGCTAGATTTCAGGCTGTGAAATGGAATCCTCTTTGGTCTTTGTAACTGGTATGCTTCACAGTCAATCCCATTTGGTTGTAGGCATTCAAAACTTGGGTGTACATGGGGGTGGGGAGTGAGTGAGTGGGTGGGTGGGTGCTTGATTAGAGGAAGCAGCAGGGAGAGAGGAAGTAATATTGCCTAAGGCAAACAGCCATTTACTAATGCCTACCTTTCTACTTGATAAACTGCTTGCTACAGAGCTACTGTTGCCTTTAGATTCTGAAGCATTTTTTGACTATATCTCAAAATGCCAGACTTTTTAAAAAGGCAGAAAGGAAAAACAGTAATCGACAAGAGTCAAGGAACAATATTTCTAACTTAAACTATACCTATTTGCTTTAGCAACAATGTGAAAGAACATGGAAGACTTTCCCCTAGCATGTCTTCTGGCTGAGATGTAAAACTGAAGTGCTCCTGACCACTTGTGGTCATTAAAGATCTGATAGCCCTTTCCACAAGAGCAGGACAGTTCACTTAAACGGTCTGTCCAAATTCTAATTTGAGGTAAGTATTAAAACTGGCTGGTATGGGATTTCTGGTTCATGGGAAACTGACATTTTGAAATTTGCTTTTGTTCCAGTTCAGACCAAAAGCATTTTTTCACAATATACTGTACATTTCAAATTCTGTAAAATGTCTATTTTGGAAACATTGACACATGGTATTTCTAAAACAAAATATGGTCCCAGGCTATGGCTGACTGAAATCAACATGATTCATGTCAATTTCAGCCCTACCACTCAGGCTATGTCTAAACTGCAGGCTTCTTTCAGAAGAATCTTTTTTGGGAAGAGATCTTCTGAAAAAACGTCTTCCGAAAGAGAGCGTCCACACACAAATGTATTGAAAAAGCAATCTGCTTTTTCAAAAGATAGCAGTCCACACTGAATAGACGCTATCTTGCATTGAAGCTGTGATTACTATGGACGGAGTAGCCACCAGGGCACCTGTGCTTTTTCCTCTTTCCTCTTCTTTTGAAAGAACTCCCTTTTCTCTGTCCACACACGCCTTTTTCTGAAAGAGCTCTTTCAGAATAAGGCTTCTTCCTCGTAGAAAGAGGATTACCAATGCCGGAAAAACCTCTCTGTTCTTTCAATTTACATTCAGAAGAACATGATTGCAGTGTGGACATAACTCAGGGTTTTTTTGAAAAATGGCTGCTTTTCCAACAAAACTCTTTATTGTAGACATACCCCCCGAGTCCCTGCTAGAGCTAGGGATCCCAGAACTTCTGGCCTCATAGATCTAAATCAGGAAGCCTGGAAGCCCTGAGAACCGCAAGGTTTCTACATTTTTTAGAAGATTTCCATTAGAATGATGTTTGTGACATGATGAAAGTTCAAACGGAGACAATGCTGTGAAATACTTAGACAAATCAGCACTTCGCAACAAACTCTGTTGATATTGGACACTTGATTATGTCCTAGTCCCTGTTGAAAGCTACATTATATAGAATAATTATTCTGAAAGTAAAATAATATTTAGGGCTTACTGGTAAAATTCATAATTCATTTTAGAAAGTTTTGTTTCATCAATAGCATTCTGAAATGCAACATAAGGTCAATGAAAATCTCTCAAAAAAACTGCTCATAATTAGACAATCAGAATCTGTGAAGAAAAAGTTGCTATTGAAGAAGCCAAAATGTGCCATATCACAACATTTGAATTAATTGTGGTATTCACTATATTTAAAATATTGTGATGATTTGTTCATTTTGTATCATGGTCAACATTTTCTCTTTAATGATACTCATACTATATGCTATATATAAAGCAATTTTTTAATGATTTGTAAAACATTAAAAGAGTAAGTTTTGCTTGGAATATAGCCAAGGTTAAATATTAATACAGTAATAAGAGTATTTATGTAAGAAAATATCCTACGCATGCATGTCTGCACATAAATGTCTTTACGCATGTGATAAATAATATAAGGCCTCTGTGTGTGATAAATTATGAAAGCAATGTATAATACATAAATTGAGAATTTACTGTGGGCAAAACTGTTTACACACAAGAAGTTGGAAGGAGGGAGTCCAGTCACCTAAGACATTATTTTGAAGACAGAATGAATACATGTAAATACCAAGACTAGAGCACTGTATTCTGAATTAAGTGTTCATAACAAACTGCTGTCAGATCTTCATCACTGGGAAGCAGAAATGAGGAATGGACAAGTGGGGAGAGTAAGACAAAAATGAAATCTTTAAATTACCATTGAAAATGTTGAAAAATTTGAAAGAGCACAGTAATGAGCTACCAGAACCATTCAAAGTCTGGAAGTTCTGCCTTACAGTGACAGTTAAGAAGCACAATCTATTTCTCTTTTCAAATGGATGGTTAAGAAGTGATTTATCACACTCCATAAGCACCTTCTGATGGTGTTAACAGACCCCCACACAAAGGAGTAATATAGAGCCAAGAGAGCCCTGCCCTTTAGCCACTAGGGGACTATTCTTCAAATGGAGGATGTGGTTTAAACAGGACTCTGATAGTCAAGCATGGGAAAGGGTGAAGGAGAGCCTGTCTGAGCAGATGAAGCCAATTTGCAGCTTCTGGGAGAGAATGATCAATAGAAGAAGAGTCTGGACCAGAAGTAACATCCAACTGGTAGGCCAAGGACTTGACCCTTTTCTGTCCTCTGTCCCCTGACAAGGAAGAAAAACTGGATATTGATAAATGGGTAGTGAAGTACCCACTTGACTATTTGAACTGCTGAGACTGATTGGAAACTTTCCGCTGCGGGAGGAAAGGTAGAGTGTTGTGATCATGTCCGAAACTTAAGAAAAAGAAGGGAGGAAGAAAACGACCAACTCGAGGCAGGTATCAGGTGGGGAGAAACACAATCCTTCCCCCTTTCTCCTTGGGCCTTAGCCAGGACCCAGTGGGGAGGGAGAGCCTGGGTCCCACTACTTTTCCCTCCCCAGAAAAGCTAAAGGGACACTGAGGAACAATGGACTGCAACAGCTGCCAAGTTTATGGACTGCCCAGCAAGGATATCACAGGGCTTTGGAGACTATTGAGTCATGGTCTGCCCACTAGACCTGTTGGCCTCTGAGTGAAGCCTGCCACAAACATATATAAGGAAAAGATTTGATAGTATGTAGTAGATAACAGTATCACAAGATCAAGTAGGGCTGCAGGAGGGATGAGAGGTGGAGAGCAGCCCGCTCCAGGTTGGGAAAGGGCATCTTGGTGCTTCCTATTGCTGTTTCTATAGCAGTTCTTCAGTAGCTGGTGCCCAGTGCTCTTCTCACCTCCACAGTATGTATGTGCTGATGCCCCCATCCTTTCTCAGGTGCCAGCTCTGTCCCCAAACCTGATGGCTGGTGCATGTGCTCCCACCCCTGTGCTTGGTGTCTCGGTCAGGCCCCAGGGTGGCTGGAAGGATGGACTGGGTTGAGCCAGGAGGTCCTGTCTGATCTCCAGAAACCTGCCTGATCCTGTGTGCAGCAGTTGGTCACTCCAGCAATCCTTAAGATAAGTGTTCACAGTAACCTGTGTGCTTGTGCAGCCACTCAAGAGAGTTCAAATTCTCATAGACTCATAGACTTTAAGGTCAGAAGGGACCATTATCATCATCTAGTCTGACCCCCTGCACAGTGCAGGCAACAGAATCTCACCCACCCCTCCCAGAATAATCCTCTCACCTATATCTCAGATATTGAAGCCGTCAAATACTTTGAAGACCCCAAGATGCACAGAATCCTCTAGCTGTGATCTATACAACTAGAGGAGAAGCAGTAACAGGGAACTTGGAAATGGCGGAGATGCTCAATGACTTCTTTGTTTCGGTCTTCACCGAGAAGTCTGGAGGTGTGCCTAACGTAGTGAATACAAGCAGAGAGAGGGTAAGTTTAGAAGATAGGATACACAAAGAACAAGTTAAAAATCACTTAGGAAAGTTAGATGTCAGCAAGTCACCAGGTCCTGATGAAATGCATCCCAGGATACTCAAGGAGCTGATAGAGGAGGTATCTGAGCCTTTAGCTATGATCTTTGAAAAATCATGGCAGACAGGGGAGATTCCAGAAGACTGGAAAAGGGCAAATATTGTGCCCATCTATAAAAAGGGGAATAAGAACAACCCAGGAAACTACAGACCGGTCAGTTTAACGTCTGTCCCAGGGAAGATAATGGAGCAGGTAATTAAGGAAATCATATGCAAACACTTGGAAGGTAATAAAGTGATAGGGAATAGCCAGCATGGGTTTGTGAAGAACAAGTCATGCCAAACTAATCTGATAGCTTTCTTTGATAAGATAACGAGCCTTGTGGATAAGGGAGAAGCGGTGGATGTCATATACCTAGACTTTAGTAAGGCATTTGATACGGTCTCGCATGATATTCTTATTGATAAACTAGGCAAATATAACTTAGATAGGGCCACGATAAGGTGGGTGCATAATTGGCTGGATAACCGTAGTCAGAGAGTTGTTGTTAATGGTTCTACATCCTGCTGGAAAGGGATAACAAGTGGAGTTCCTCAAGGGTCTGTTTTGGGACCCGTACTGTTCAATATCTTCATCAATGATGTAGATATTGGGATAGAGAGTACGCTTATTAAGTTTGCAGATGATACCAAACTGGGTGGGGTTGCGACTTCTTTGGAGGATAGGGACATAATTCAAAATGACCTTAGCAAGTTAGAGAAATGGTCAGAGGTAAACAGGATGAGGTTTAATAAAGAGAAATGCAAAGTGCTCCACTTAGGAAGGAACAATCAGTTCCATACATACAAGATGGGAAGCGACAGTCTAGGAAGGAGCATGGCGGAAAGGGATCTAGGGGTCATAGTGGACCACAAGTTGAATATGAGTCAACAGTGTGATGCTGTTGCAAAAAAAGCAAATATGATTCTAGGTTGTATCAACAGGTGTGTTGTAAGCAAAACTCGTGAAGTCATTCTGCCGCTCTACTCTGCACTAGTTAGGCCTCAGCTGGAGTACTGTGTCCAGTTCTGGGCGCCACATTTCAAGAAAGATGTGGAGAAATTGGAAAGGGTACAGAGAAGAGCGACAAGAATGATTAAAGGTTTAGAGAACATGACCTATGAAGCCAGGCTTCATGAACTGGGCTTGTTTAGTTTGGAAAAAAGAAGATTAAGGGGGGACATGATAGCGGTTTTCAAATATCTAAAAGGGTGTCACAAGGAGGAAGGAGAAAATTTGTTCCTCTTGGTTTCTGAGGACAGGACAAGGAGTAATGGGCTTAAAGTGTAGCAGGGGAGGTTTAGATTGGACATTAGGAAAAAATTCCTAACTGTCAGGGTGGTCAAATATTGGAATAAATTGCCAAGGGAGGTGGTGGAATCTCCCTCTCTGGAGATATTTAAGAACAGGTTAGATAGACATCTGTCAGGGATGGTGTAGACGGAGCTTGGTCCTGCCTTGAGGGCAGGGGGCTGGACTCGATGACCTCTTGAGGTCCCTTCCAGTCCTATTATTCTATGATTCTATGATACCCCATGCTACCGAGGAAGGCGAAAAACCTCCAGGGCCTCTGCCAATCTACCCTGTAGGAAAATTCCTTCCCGACCCCAAATATGGCGATCAGCTAAACCCTGAGCATGTGGGCAAGACTCATCAGCCAGACACCCAAAAAGTTCTCTAGTAATTCCTATCATCCCTCCATTGACCTATTTCCCACTGATAATGAGTGGTCAATTAGTTATCAAGATCATGTTATCTCATCAAACCATCCCCTTCATAAACCCATCTAGTTTAATCTTAAAGCCAGATAGATCTTTTGCCCCCACTACTTCCCTTGGAAGGCCGTTCCAGAACCTCACTCCTCTAATGGTTAGAAACCTTCATCTAATCTCAAGTCTAAACTTCCTACTAGCCAGCTTATATCCATTTGTTCTTGTGTCCACATTGGTATTAAACTTAAATAATTCCTCTCCCTCCCTGGTATTTATCCCTCTAATATATTTAAAAAGTGCAATCATGTCCCCCCTCAGCCTTCTTTTGGTTAAGGTAAACAAGCCAAGCTCCTTGAGTCTCCTTTCATAAGACAGGTTTTCTATTCCTTGGATCATCCTAGTGGCCCTTCTTTGTACCTGTTCCAGTTTGAATTCATCCTTCTTAAACATGGGAGACCAGAACTGCACACAATATTCCAAATGGGGTCTCACCAATGCCTTGTATAATGGCACTAACACCTCCTTATCCCTACTGGAAATACCTCGCCTAATACATCCCAAGATCGTATTAGCCTTTTTCACGGCCATGTCACAATGGCGGCTCATAGTCATTCTATAATCAACCAGGACTCCGAGGTCCTTCTCCTCCTCCGTTACTTCCAACTGATGTGTCCCCAGCTTATAACTAAAATTCTTGTTATTAATCCCTAAATGCATAACCTTACACTTCTCACTATTAAATTTCATCCTATTGCTATCACTCCAATTTACAAGATCATCCAGATCTTCCTGTATGATATCCAGATCCTTTTATGAATTGGCAATAGCTCCCAACTTTGTGTCATCCGCAAATTTTATTAGGACACTTCCACTTTTGGTGCCAAGATCAGCAATAAAAAGATTAAATAAAATTGGCCCCAAAACTGATCCCTGAGGAACTCATCTAGTAACCTTCCTCCAACCTGACAGTTCACCTTTCAATACGACCCACTGTAGTCTCCCCTTTAACCAGTTGCTTATCCACCTCTCAACTTTCATATTAATCCCTATCATTTCCAATTTAACCAATAATTCCCCATGTGGTACTGTATCAAATGCCTTACTAAAGTTGAGGTAGATTAGATCCACTGCATTTCCTTTATCTAAAAAATCTGTTACTTTCTCAAAAAAGGAGATCAGGTTGGTTTGGCACAATCTACCTTTTGTAAAACCATGTTGTAATTTGTCCCAATTGCCATTACAGGCAGTGCCCGAGTCACGCGGATCCGACTTATGTCGGATCCACACTTACGAACGGGGCTTTTCTCGCCCCGGAACTCGCAGGCAGCGGGACCACCCAGACGCGCAGTAGTCCCGCCACCGCATCCTCCGGGGCGAGAAAAGCTGCTCCGGGTGTCCCTGGTCTGCTGGGGACCCCCCCACAGCGGACCAGGGACACCCGGAGCAAAGCCTTGGAGGCACGGGACCCCGCCGCCTCCGCGGCTTTGCTCCGGGTCTCCCTGGTCTGCTGGGGGGGGGGAGCGCAGCTAGTGCGCGCCCCCCCGCCAGCAGACCAGGCTTTTGTTGTGGACGCCTGGGGTAGAGCAGCTGGGGTGCTGCCGGATTGGTCCTGGGGTGACCTACCCGGCAGCGCCCCAGCTGTTCTGTCCCAGGCTCCAGATTCAGCCGCTGTTGAAACTGATCAGTGGCTGATTCCAGGAAGCTGGGGGCAGAGCAACTCTGCCTCGGGCTTCCTGTAGTCAGCCCCTGGTCAGTTTCAGCAGCAGTGGCTGAATCTGGAGCCAGTTCCGAGTTACGTACAAATTCAACTTAAGAACAAACCTATAGTCCCTATTTTGTACGGAACCCGGGGACTGCCTGTAGCCTCAATGTCTCTAACTACTTTCTCCTTCAAAATCTTTTCCAGGATCTTACATACTACAGATGTCAAACTAACAGGTCTATAGTTACCCAGGTTGCTTTTTTTCCCTTTCTTAAAAATCGGAACTATATTAGCAATTCTCCAGTCAAATGGTACAACCCCTGAGTTTAGAGATTTATTAAAAAATTTTGCTAATGGACTTGCAAGTTCATGTGCCAGTTCCTTTAATATTCTTGGATGAAGATTATCTGGGCCCCCCGATTTACTCTCATTAAGCTGTTCAAGTTTGGCTTTTACCTCGGATATGGTAATATTTACCTCCATATCTTTAGTCCCATTTGTTAAGTTACTATTATCCCTAAGCTCTTCATTAGCCTCATTAAAGACTGAAGCAAAGTATTTGTTCAAATATTGGGCCATTCCTAGATTATCCTTAACCTCCACTCCATCCTTAGTAATTAGCGGTCCTACTTCTTCTTTTTTTGTTTTTTTCCTATTTATATGGCTATAAAACCTTTTACTATTGGTTTTAATTCCCTTTGCAAGGTTCAACTCTACCTGACTTTTAGCCTTTCTCACTTTGTCCCTACATGCTCTAACCTCAATAAGGTAGCTTTCTTTATTGATCCCTCCCATTTTCCACTCCTTATATGCTTTCTGCTTTTTCTTAATCACCTCTCTGAGATGCTTGCTCATCCAGCTTGGTCTAACACACCTGCCTATAAATTTTTTCCCTTTTCTAGGGATACAGGCTTCTGACAGCTTCTGCAACTTTAACTTAAAATAATTCCAGGCCTCCTCCATTTTAAGGTCCATAATTTCTTTAGTCCAATCAACTTCCCTAACTAATTTCCTTAATTTATTAAAGTTAGCCCTTTTGAAATCAAAAACCCTAGTCTCAGATTTATTTTTGTTTATCCTTCCATTTAATTTGAACTGAATTAGCTCATGATCACTCGAGCCAAGGTTGTCTCCTACAACCATTTCATCTATGAGGTCCTCGCTACTCACCAAAACCAAATCTAAAATAGCATCCCCCCTTGTTGGTTCAGCAACTACTTGACGAAGGAATTCATCAGCTATCACATCTAGGAAAATCTGAGCCCTATTATTAGTAGTAGCACTTGTTCTCCAGTCTATATTTGGAAAGTTGAAATCTCCCATGATTACACAGTTTCCATGAGTATTTACTTCATTAAAAACATTAAAGAGGTCTCTATCCATATCCAAATTGGATCCTGGTGGTCTATAACACACCCCAAGCACTATCCCAGGGGAGGATCTGATAGTTTTCTTTCCCAATGTGATTTTTGCCCAAACAGACTCTGTCTTCTTCAGTCCATCACTTTTTATTTCTTTACAATCTACCTCATCTTTGATATACAATGCAACTCCACCACCTTTACCCTTATTTCTGTCTTTCCTAAACAGCACATACCCTTCAATACCTGTACTCCAGTCATGCCTAGTATTCCACCATGTTTCTGTTATTCCTATAATATCTGGTTTCACTTCCTGGACCAATAGCTCTAGTTCCTCCTTTTTGTTACCTAGGCTCCTCGCATTGGTGTAGAAATATCTTAATTTTTGCTGTTTGGCCTCATTCACATTCTTTACTCAATTTACCCTTCCTCATGTTCATTTTCCTACCCCCAGCTATATCCTTTCTTACTTCGTTTTCCTCCCTCTCAGTGTTAAAATCTAGCGTAGAGATTACCTGGGCATCTCCCAACCGTCTCCCCCAAATTCCTAGTTTAAAGCTCTCTTAATCAATTGAGCCAGCCTCCATCCTAGAAGTCTATTTCCCTCCCTACTTAGGTGAAGTCCATCCCTAGAGAACAGTCCTCTGTCCATAAATGCCTCCCAGTGACCATACATCCCAAAGCCCTCCTTATAACACCACTGCCTAAGCCATCTATTGATCATCATAATCCTGTCACATCTTAGTTGCCCTTCTCTAGGAACAGGCAGAATCCCACTAAAAATCACCTGAGCCTCAATTTCCTTGAGCATCCTCCCCAGCCTATCATAGTCTCCCTTAATTCGTTCCAGCGAGAATCTAGCCGTATCATTTGTTCCTACATGAAGGATGATCAATGGATTCCTTCCTGCTCCCTTAATAATCCTCTTCAACCTCAGTTCCACATCTCGTATCTTAGCACCTGGCAGACAGCACACCTGTCTATTCTCTGGATCAGCTTTGGTTACAGGCCTATCTATTCTTATCAATAAGGAGTCCCTAATCACATAGACCTGCCTTTTCCTAGTGACAGTGAAATTCTCTAGTCTACCTCTAGCTTCCTCTGGCTGCAAGTCCTTGCCATTCCTATTTTCCCTTGTAATCCTCTTTAACCCATCCTGTATCCTCCTAATGCTCATTATTGGTGTTGTCTCCATTAAGTCTTCCCCTTTATCTATGGGACTAGCCACTCTTCTCTTCTTCCTTACCCTTCCATCTTCATTATCTACCTGCTGTACCCCTTCTTCTTTCTCCAGCTCCACATACCTGTTCTTGAGCTCTATTTTTCCTTCACTGACCCATTTTTTCCTCTGCCTGGTTCTCTGACTCACATGCTTCCACTGTCCATTTTCTTCGCCCAGCAGTCCCCCATCTGAGGCCCTTTATCCTGCTTCCATTTGCATATCTAAGCTTTCCCCTTCAACCACGTCATGCCTTTGCCCCATCATCTGCTCAAACCCCCTTCTAAACTCGACCAGAGTTTCCACCTGCATCTCCAGTCCTCGGATCTTTTCTTCCATCATCTCTATCAGGCGGCACTTCATGCAAACAAAACTCCTTTCAGGTAGCCCCTCCAGAATCATGTACATACCGCAGCTACCACATCCAATCATCCTCCTTGTGTTCTCTACTACTTGGGGCATGGCCACTAATGCCTCTGTGTTTTATCTACTTTCTCACCAAAATCCTATTAGTCCGGTGAACAAAAAACAAACCAAAACACCCCCTCCACAGCAAAAACAAACTCCAAACAAGTTCCAATATCCAAACTCCCCTTACAAACTCCCACTCAAACTCCCCTGTTTACAGCTCTGTTTGCTTGGCTCCTGTGCCGCTGTAGCTATCTGACTAAATTCTGCCTAGCTGTTTAGCAGAACACCCACAGCTAGGTTTTTTTCTTTCCTACAGGTGGGCACATTTGCAGTTGCTTTCGTGCACTTAACATTCAATTCCACACATGGATGAAAAAGATTAGAGGGAACATTGCCTCCCACTCTAGTCTCTGCCCTGGCCTCCACAGGCAGAATATACCCAGGACTGACTCGCTTCCACAAAATATTGCAGAAAATCTCCCCCCCCCCACACACACACTCACACATATTTCTACTGCTGGCATTACCTTCCCCAAGGGCAAGGTGTGTGTGGAGGACCGGCTCCTGCTCCCCGAAAGAGTGGGGCCTCAGATAGAAGGGGTGAGACTGAGGCAGCCAGCCCTGTGTGCCATCCAGAGTGAACCACACCAGCCCCCAGGCAGCCCCTCAGTGCTACCCGGAGAATGCCCCACCCCCTCCAGCTTTCAGAGACACATGGAACATTTAGTACTCCAGTGGCGATTTAAAGGGTCCAGGGCTCCAATCAGCATCACTATTGCAGTAGCAGCGGCCTGGATCCCTTTGAATTCCCAGGCCCTTCCTCCAGCCCCATTCCTCTACCTGCAAAGTATAGTGACTAGAAGCTGAAATTAGATACATTAAGATTGGAAATAAGGTGAACATTTTTAACAGTGAGGGATGCGGTAGATTCCCTATCACTTGAAGTCTTTAAATCAAGACTGGATGTTTTTCTAAAAAGTCTGAAAGTACGATTTTTTACTCCCTTTTGCCAGTTTTGGGCTCAGAAACCAACCTGGTGTTATGAAAAGCCTTGTCCGCTCTCGCAGAAATGTATTGCCAAATTTATCTAAAAATGCGCATATAAAATTAAAAATACTATAAAAAATATGCCTCAGGCCATATTATTGAATTTTGTTATGAATACAAGCACACCACTTGGGATAGGAAGTGAAAGTGCTAAAATACCATGCAATTCATATTTTTCTACTTCACTTCAAAACACTGAAGACTGACTTACTTGTGCACAATTATCAGGCAATTATAATATAAGTAAGTTAAAATAAAATTGTTTTTAAAGCAAACAAAACACTGGTACTCAGTGCGAACCTCTGTATTTGTATGCCAAGTCACTGCTTTGCAAACCTCAGCTGTTTTTGCTGTTAAGAATAGTGGAGAATTTCAAGGGGACAAGTTTTCCTTCCCTCATTCTTGCCTAGCTGTGAAATGGCTGAATATTTTTTGCTGAATCTTTAAAAGCAGGGGGAAGCAAAAATGTGTGTGCAGACGTGTGAAAGTTGGCTTCTGGCAGAGACGTGGGATGAAATCCTGGCTGCACTGAATTCAATAGCCATCAAATTCATTGACATCAAAAGGGGCCAGGATTTCATATAAAACATAGGAAAGTCTGAAAATGAGGAGTTGTAATGAAAACTTTTTGCAAGTTTAAATGCAGCAGTCAGTACTTATGCCTGCTGTCACTTTATTTTGATTTGTAAATAGCATCTATCACAAACTCTCTACATGTATACAGAATGTTTAATTAAGCTCACAACCAATCCAAAAGATATTAAAAGGCCTTCTTAAAGAGACATGCAACCTTGAAACAAAATTGTCCTAACTCTGGGCCCTAATCAACTCAGTTCATCTCACCCAGAAAAAGCCAGAAAACAAACAATTCTTGCAGCACTCCCTAAAGTT
This sequence comes from Pelodiscus sinensis, assembly GCF_052426305.1. Lineage (NCBI taxonomy): Eukaryota > Metazoa > Chordata > Testudines > Trionychidae > Pelodiscus > Pelodiscus sinensis. Next base: position 193,812,663 of record NC_143052.1, read on the forward strand.
GGTACATCTTATTTTTCATAGCCCAAAGGGGCAGCAGCAAGTTTCATAGTTAAAGACAACTTGCCAGCTCTCTCCAATGGCAAGAATCACTGAAATGACACAAGGGATATTAACTGGAGTATGTCAACTGATCCCCCACCCTGTGCTACTGTGATACCCATTGCCTACCATTATATGTGACATGCTGAAGATGGAACTGAAGGCTGTTAGAGCAAAAAGCATGAGTCTCCCTCCACTGCTTCCATTTAAGAACCAGAATCAAACTGTATCTTGGAGCTGTAACAGACTCTCAATCTCTGTGGATCAAGCACAGAAAGAGAACATATAACACACTGAAAAGTGGGTCACCTAATCAATTGCAATGAAAAGTGATCTTTTATAACCAAACTATTTAAGTTTTTATATTTTAAAACCAATACCTTAAACTTCAACTAAAATCTGACTGGTACCCGGTGCAGATTTCAGACCACAAGGTTTAATATGCTTTCTATGATAAATACATTGCACTAGGATTACAACTACTGAGAACAAACACCTCATTCTGCATGTAGACATATTTAATTGTTGGACAAAATATGCCAGCTTGTACTTCTATAGCCTGACATTTATTTTCCCAGCAATATATTCAATTTTTCAATACCACAGAAAATGTATCTGTCACTGGAACTTCCAGGAGTATAACTGCCAGATGTTATTTTCTCAAGTTGGGATTAGACAGTAGTAATATTATTTTCTGGATGCTATAGTTAAACAGTGCTAGATATCACAGGTGAAGCTACTCCAATTTACACTAGCTGAGTATCTTGCCCCACAAGGGGAAGCAATATGGAAAAATACAATTCATGCAATTGATGGCTTCTACACTTCATTGTCCAGGATGACGCACAATTTTAAGGCGTTTTTGAGCAAAATGTAAGTAGAATCCTAGGACTGGAATAGATCTCAGGAGGTCATCGAGTCCAGTCCCCTGCCCAAAACAGCACCAACTCTAACTAAATCATCTCAGCCAGGGCTTTGTCAAGCCTGGACTTATTATTTAAGGACTTTCAAAGTAATTTCGAAATGGTCACTAAAGGTGGCAAAGGCAAATGGGCAATCCAAATAGATACAATAGAAATATTCCAATAAAAGCTACATGAAAAAGCAGCAATTCCAAAACTGTATCACTTTGACTTTAAAACTATGTAATGGCAAGGGTTTGGTTGGTTTTGTGTTATTTTGTGCACAAAACTGGTAGGGCTTCTGGAAGAGTTCCATCATATTGCCAAAGCAAAATACAGGACTATGTAGCACTTTAAAGACTGTATTTTGCTTCAGCTATACCAGACTAACACGGCTACATTTCTATCACTATCATATTGCCAGATATTCAAAAGGAATTTTACCCACAAAGTAACAAAACATGAAAAAGCAGGAGGGAGAGCTGAACCAAAATTTATTCCTAAGCCACCATCGATCATTTGCTGATTTGTCACTTGTTGATTTTGTTGTTGCAGTTTTTAAAAAAGGAGAATGAGTAAAAGTGAAGGAGTGTGTGGCGTCATTTCCCTGTCCAGGGAGGGAGAAAAATCCCTCCATCAGACCTTCCTTTATGATTATACAAGGTCTGGCCTTTTGTGGGTGCTACTGGAAACAGCAAATATTAATTTTTATATAGTGATGTCACAAAACCCAACCAGCCCCTTGCCATCACACACACACACACACACACACACACACACACACACACACACACACACTGCCATAGGTAATATTTAAATGTCAAGGATCATTATAGATATGATTTGCTTATACAAGATTTAGGTTAATCATAAACCTAACCTTCTGTTTTTTGGGAAACTCAGATTCCATTAGCAATGTCTATATTTTTGTGCTTTCTTTGTTTGATGATCCGGTGGCTTTCTAAAGAAAAATATTGGCATCTACAAACTGAATGACTGTAAAGCCTGATCATTTGCCAAGCCTTATTAAAAGCTCCCTGAAATCACTCCAGTGCATTGCCCTTTACAAGCCATCAGCCATCAATTCAGACCGTCAAACATGATTACCAGCACTCTTTTTGAAGCCACTTCCAAGCCATTAGTCTGATCGAAAAGCTGTGTCTTTTGTCCCAAGTGTATGTAAATCTACCATACCACTGCCTCCAAGTTACATGTCGACTCATTAACTCCAGAAGAGCAGTAACAGTGTTAAATCTCCAAGACAAGATGGCATTTTTAATGTTAAAATCATATTTATATGATGGAATATTTCAAGAACATTCACACACACAGGCTTTTTCTCTCAAACAACTATCTATTTCAAACACTATCAATTTGCAGAGATGTGTGAAATGTTAGTAACAGTTCAGAAAAGTTTGATTATGCGAATTATGCGGTCTCCCTCCCTGCTGTCATGGAAGGTGTTCTCACTACTGTTGGATCTCCCTGCATGCCTATTTTAAACAATAGCACAAGATCAGATTGTTCAAAATAAGTATCCATCCAGGGCTGTATAAAAATTGCAAACACTAGAAATTGACACCATTTTCCATTCACATAGCATCTCGGACAATACATCCTTGTTTATGGAGTTTTTTGCTCAAGGAAAAATTAGAAGCTGAGTGCTGGTTTCTCCCTCACTTTACCCAAACTTTCTTGAGTCCCATGGGAATTTTAAGATAAATTCTGAGCTGAGGTGGTTAGGAATGGTCAAATGGTTTAAATCATTAGGTGTTGTTTTTTGATGTCCTAATTGTCTGATTCCACCGTAGGTGCTTAGGAGAGTCAGTACAAGACTTTTGACTCCCCATCTCTAAGGGAATCTCTCTGAACTAGTCAGAAATACAGCATCTGCACTCCCCATTTAACACATCTTTACCCAGCCAAAATTGTGCCTGGGAATACAAGTGGCACAGAGTGACGGATCAGTGAGTACTTCACTCCTTAAGGCTACTATTTTGTTTAATCACCCAGTTTATACAGGTGAATGACTAATTATATTTTCATCTAATTGACAGTCTATTAGAGTGCACAGTTCTTCACCACATTACAGCACAATGTGTCCAAAGAAACTGTTGTGCTTGTGCACTAGGCCAAAATATGCAACCTTGGGTGTCTAATACAGGCAGTCCCCGGGTTACGTACAAGATAGGGACTGTAGGTTTGTTCTTAAGTTGAATTTGTATGTAAATCGGAACTGGCGTCCAGATTCAGCCACTGCTGAAACTGACCAGCGGCTGACTACAGGAAGCCCAAGGCAGAGTTGCTCTGCCCTGGGCTTCCTGGAATCATCCGCTGATCAGTTTCAACAGCGGCTGAATCTGGACGCCTGGGACGGAGCAGCTGGGGCACTGCCGGGTAGGTCCCCGCAGCACTGCACCTCAGCACTGCGGGGACCAACCCAGCAGCACCCCAGCTGCTCTACCCCAGGCTTCGGCGAGAAAAGCCTGGTCTGCTGGGGGGGGGGGGGCGCACTAGCTGCGCCCCCTCCCCCCAGCAGACCAGGGAGACGCGGGCGGCGGGACCGCCGAGACGCGCCGCGGTCCCACTGTCCGCGTCCTCCGCGGCTTTGCTCCGCGTCTCCCTGGTCTGCTGGGCCCCTCCCTCCCAACAGACCAGGGAGATGCGGAGCAGCTTTTCTCGCCCAGAGGACGCGGGCAGCGGGACCGCGGCGCGTCTGGGCGGTCCCGCCGCCCGCGTCCTCCGGGGTGAGAAAAGCCCCGTTCGTAACTGCGGATCCGACATAAGTCAGATCCGCGTAAGTTGGGGACTGCCTGTATTAGGTACCTAAATCTACATTTAAGCACCTGAATCTGTGGCCTGATTTTGAGCAGTGATGAGCACTCACAATACCACCAAGTGAGAGGGTGCTTTGAGTGCTTAGCATTCCTGAAAAAAATCAGACCCCATCGTGCCTAACTTTAAAGTGCCAAGTTTTACAAATGTTGTTTCTACTATCTCTGCTACCTGATTAGTGATAGAGATGCAGCCGTGTTAGTCTGGTCTAGCTGAAACAAAAGACAGGACTATGCAGCACTTTAAAAACTAACAAGATGGTTTATTAGGTGATGAGCTTGTGTGTGCCAGACCCACTTCCTCAGATCAATATGTGGAAGAAAATTGGCTCGACCATATATACCATAGTGATACAGTAAAAAAAGTGAACACATATAAAATTGACGAATCAGATATAAGAACAGAGAAAACTGTTGCTTGCCATTTTAACCAGACTGACCATTCTCTCAATGACCTTAAAACATTCATATTGCTTCAAAGAGATCTTGTTAGTCTTTTTTTCTGCTATTTGATTGAAACTCATGTATAAGTAAGAATAAAACATGAATGGCCATGGCCATATTTAATCCTTTCTTGACTACACACAGAGGAAAGTAATTGGACTGCACATATTTGACAGATCTTCTTTAATTAATTTAGGACATACCCTGTTATAATCTTTCCCTATCATATAGTTGGGCAAGTGAACAGCTTTTAATCTATTTGGAATTGTAGTGGTCTTATATTTAGTTTACAGATTTATAACTAGAACACAGCATCCCAGCATAAGAGATTTTTTTCATTTGACTGAGGCACCATGAAGCCATCCAATAGCAATAAAATCAGCAGAATAAATGCGGGGGGAGGAAAGGAGAAGAGAGAGAGAGAGAACTAAAAGATGTACCATTCCTAGCAAATAATTCATACAAAATAATTTATTTATCAAATTTCACTGCGTTTTCTCTTCACAATATGTCAGAAAGATCAATCCTAAAACTGATTCTTCACTTGCAATAATTCATTATATTGTTGTTGTTTTCTTTCAAGATTAAAAAAAAGAAGCTTCTCACCCATTACAAAATGAATTTTACTGGATTTGAAATTAATGTGTAGAGATGGGTTCAAATCAACTCTGTGTTTCCACTTTGGGGCTTCTAAAATCTGGATCTAGACCGGAATTTTGCAGCTTGCTCAATTCTACATTTATTTTTTAAAATCCCCACTCCACACATACAAGGGACAAACTTTATTCATATGTTATGATATATTTAAAATATTTCTTTAATTTTATTTTTAAAACTCAGGTATCTAAATAGTAGAAATATTCAACTTCAGATAAACTATTAACCAACAACAGGCAGCTTTTTTGTACCACCATTCTGTCTTTTTAATTTAAAGCTCCTCTCTCCTTCCTGCTCTTGCTTATAAGATCAGAATCTGCCCAGTTAATGTCAGACAAAAAGTTCTTGGTACCTGTCTTCTTGAGTAAGCACGCACTACTAATAGATCAGAAATTAAGGCTTCACTTTGCCTTCCTCAACAGCAGTCTACAAGTCCCAGCAAGTAAGCACAGAAATCCTTGCAACCTGAACTCAGAAGTAGAGAAAACTGAACAACGATATCTAGATATTGGTGTAACTCCTTTCCTCAGGTTTTGTAGACCTGTATATAGAAGAAGATGGGGAAAGCATCACAAACGCCATCAGCAGTTGAACCCAAAACCAAGGACTCAGTCTTCCTGCTTTAGTGACCTTGATTTTAAGATGCAGTTTGAATAATGGCTTCTATCCATTATCACGTTCTAGATCTAATGAGAATGGAAGATCTAATTTGTCCAATCAGACTCTTTTCCCCTGCACACATGAATGCTGCTGGCAAACCCAACTGCTGAAAAGCATGAATTCAGAATTGTTGGAATTCTACTTGTTAAAAGAGCAAAAGGCCTTGCCTAAATGTAAGGATTATTCGACTCATGTGTGTGCAACAGATGTTATTAGTAGGGCACAGTGAAGTCTAACTTTTGCTTTCATTCTGATTAAGGCTCAGAAAGCTGGTAACTAAAAACTAAATTCTTTTTATCTGAACATATGACAGCAATGAGAGCCTGTTGGAAGGTGCATCCTGCATTGCTTGTTCTGCTCTCTGGATTCCAGAGCCCGCTTCGAACATGGAATAGAGCTTTTGATTTCTGCAGCTACATTCCACGTGCTCACACATCCATAATGGTTACTGTACAAAGTCTCCAAGCCCATTAATAACCCAGATATCAGCCTCACATGGCCACCTCAGTGGTTCCTTCTTTCCAACTGCATGTGGCTGGCCAAACCCAGAAGTTAGTGGGCACAGCCATCCCTAATCACAACTTCCCCCACATGAAGGGGGAATGGGTGGCATGGAGTAAGGTATGCTGATTCTATGCATCCAGGAGATTCTGCTAACCCACAGAATCCACTGATGGCCTCAACACCACCTTTGAAAGGATGAGGACTTTTACTAAAAGTTTAATCAATGATTTAATTTATTTTCTGTTTTCAAAAGTGCCGCATTATTAATTATTTTATTTCCTTAACAATAGAATGCTGTGGATTGTGCTTGTGGCTGAAAACCCCACTTTTAAAAACTTAATATTCCAATGTGGGTGCAAACATAAAAATACAAAAGTCATACCGATCAATCATCTTGTCAGTCTACAAACAGACGTGCATTTAAAATGCAAAATGCTTGCTTTCTTATGTAATCCTTCATTTTAGTTGCATATTGTCTGCTTCCATTTTTTTATTAATGGAATTATGCTGCACATTTGGCATTATGCACAGTGAGCAATAAAATCTTTCTTCCAAAACAGTGGCCATTAAAAGAATGTTCTGGAATGAACACCTATCAATCAGCATATTCTGGTAAATTCCTAGGGAACACTAAGAAAAAAAAATGCTAATTGATGAGGATTCTTACATTTCTCCATAATTTTACTCATGACTTAGCTGTTGTGATATATACTTTATAAATGCTCAGGGCATTGTTACAGTGGTTCATGTGCACAGATTTTGCATCCTTGATAGATGGTACCCAATTTCACTTATTTTTGTGCCACTTCAATAGTTAATTAAGTTGCAGACAATATCTCCTGAAAAACTTATTCAAAACAGCATTGAGTCACTCTAGATTCTTGTCTGTATTCTGAAAAACATTTTCATAGTGTTCTGCGCATTCTCAATCATAAGGTATGTGTACACCAAAGATAGGAGGTGTAGTTTCCAGCTCAAGTGGACACATCTACATTAGGTCTCATTGTGGCACTGCACTAAAAAGAGAAATATAGCTGTGATAGATGGGGCATTGAGAGGGGCATGCTATCTGAATATTCATATGTAGATTTTTGGACAGAATAGGTCACACTTGCTAATATCTAGTCTAGGAGAAAATAGAAATTGACTAGAAATTTAATTTTGGGGGAATTTAAAGTTTTACAATATTTTCTTTATCTAAGGTAACTTTTTGCAAAAAGTGGTTAAAACATTGTAGCTTTCGGGAGATAAAAAGATTAATTCTATTCCATCAGATCTTCAGCATCACTGATGAGAACAAAAAACCACAGGAAATAATTAATTACACTTATTAAAGACACAAGAAGGGGTTTATATTGTACTTTAAGATCAAATGGCCAGAACAACATAATAGTTAGATCATAGAAGAGGTCATGTAGGAGTAAGGATTTGCAGTGTCAGCACATATCAGTTGGAATTACCTTCCTGTGGTTTTAAAATCAGAAAGTTCAATTTAAAACTTTAGAACTATTGTCAGGTAAGTTTCAGAGAGATACCCATGTTAGTCTGTAGCTGAAAAAATTTAAAAAACAACAAATAGTTCTGCAGCACCTTAGAAACTAACACACAATGTAGATGATATCGAGCTTTCATGGGCACAATCCATTTCTTCAGGTGAATGGAATTAGGGGTCCAGTATACAAATAAATAGCAGAGAAAGAGCGGGGATGGGGAGGGAAAGAGAAGGGAAAAAACAGTGCAAAATATTGTCAATTAGAGCGTGCATGTTAAATGAGGTGATAGAATAGGTTCTAAGTACCCGGTGCTTGGCTTTTTATGTCATTTGAGTGTGGAATGTAGCAGCCCATCCAGTTCAGGTCTTTGTTCAGACCTCAATTCCAGGTGTCAAACTTGTAAATGAAACCAAGTTCTGCAGCTTCTCTCTCAAGCTGTTTTTTAAAATTGCTTTGTAATAGTATCGTCACTTTTAGATCCATTAGAGAGTGCCCGGGCAAGCTGTTTTTGTCTTTGCTGCCATTTCCTGAGGAGTCTACTAATATTTGCTTGAGAAGTAAAACCCGTGGGTGTATCAGTAAAATATTGCTAAAACTGTGAAATGTTAATAGAATAGACATTTCTGTATATAGGAAGTTGTATTGCAGAGCACTTTTCCAAAGCTACAAAAAACATAAATAGCTACAAATCAGCAACAGGCTAAGGGTTATGTCCACACTGCAAAAAGAGGTGTGTTCTTAACTATAGTTCACTAACGCTCAGTAGCTAAGTTGGGTTAAAACAGCCAGCAACTTGGTTTTTAACTCAGGTTAGCAACTCAAGTTAAAGCCTAAAAGGAAATACGCAGGAATGAGTTCTCAGGTGAGGCAGACAGACTCGCAGCAGCATAGTGCAGACTAAAGTACAGACACTGGGGCCTGGGCAGCAGCTCAGGCTCTCAAGCGGATCAGACTTCCTGCATCTGAATGTAGGTGGTTAGCCTGAGACTCAGGCAGATCCATAATATCTATATGTCTCTGATTTGTGCACTAGCATGAGCCTCTCTAGCATGAATATATTTATCATTTTGCCATTGTAAAAATAATAGTTTGCAAACTTTTTTTAAAGGCATCTCAAGTGCCTTTAGCACTTAATAGAGATTTGAAATGTGGCAGACATGTAGTCCCTTAGTAATGACTGTGCTTTATGGTGGACCAGTGAAAAGTCATTGTGATTTGGCTGGCTTACATTTTAAATTTTACGCACCTAAAAGTATGCACATTGTATTTTGTATGCATACAAAAATGACGTGCTTACAATCACTGTTGTCTTGTGAATTATATTTGGCCCTTAGAAAGACAAGGTGGGTGCAGTAATATTTTATTGGATCAACTTCTGTTGGTGAAAGAGAAACTTTTCAGGCTTATTATTCATATTCTACCATGAAAAATTCCTACGTTTTCAAAAGTGAGTTTTCCCTGAATAAGAACTTCAGGATTCATACATTTATGATTATGACACTCTCTTTCCTGTGAAGTATACTAAAGAGGATTTATTTAACTGGATATCTTTCAGTTTGTCAATTTGTCTATCTTTCTTCTTCATCCCAGTCTATTTTTATATACTGGTATGTTTTTACAGTACCTTGATCAGTAGAACAATTACTATAAGGATATGCCATTCCTAATAGGTAGATAGATGCATTCTTGAATGTAGTACAGAATGTTGTGTTCCCTGTAGTGTCATTCATAATTCTATCTGACATTACTAGTGTTCTTAGGTTGATGTCTTTCTGATTAATGAGGCATTTGTTCTGTATCAGGTAGCAATTTCAGAATAGTCTATTTCCAATGAGTTATGAATATGACTTGATTATTCCCATTTGACCTAATCATGCGGTGGGATGATTTGTGGCTATATTTTTCCCAGAGGAATGACCAAATGTCGTTGCCTTGAATGTCACTGTTATGTCCCAGTGGTTAAATGTAGATGAAAAAAATTGCATAGCAGGAATGTAGACTGCATCTAGCATATGTTATTTTAAGATAATTACATCTATACAAAAGAACTTGTGCTTTAAAAATGCATGCCACAAGTTGTATAAAAATTCTACAGTATTGCTCTAATTCAAAATATTGCTGCCTATGTTACCAAGACATTTGATAATGTCTGAAGTCTCTCTCTTTTTTTCTTTTCTTCTTTTATAATTGGGTCCTGAACCAATGCTTATGCTGGTCAATGGGAATCTTTTCATTGGCTTAAATGGAATTTGGATCAGGCCTATAGTGTATTTTATGACACTGTAGCCAAACTATTATGCAGTAAAGAAAGAAATCTAAAGTAACATCTAATTCATACAGTATACTAACATATTTGTTAAATCATCTGTTTTTAATATTAAAAAAGACTAAGAGAAAGAAAATTGAACTGAATAATTTCAAAAAGAATAAGCACCCAGTTCTTGGTATGGATAAAGCACCAAACCAAGATAGGAAAAAAGGAAGTGAGAGCTGGAGAATTATTCCTCGTAATTTTTTTCGAGAAAATGAGTGAAATTTTAAACCAATTGGCCATGAGAATAGTGTAATAGAATTGAATCAATAACTGGATATCAGTAGAGAAGTTCACATAAGCCTTATTTAGGGATACATAGAGGATGCTTTATTTTTAGAGAAAGCAAAATATCTTATCAGACAGAAAACAATCTTAAACTTCTATGCTTTACAGTAGTGCATTTTAGAATTTCTTAAAATGCAGTTTGTAGAGCTCATTAGCTGACAGTAAGTCAGAGGACTGAAAGCAGAGTCTTTGGGTTAGCTTTGTGTTGCCCTCTTGAATTTGAAAGCAGGAGCAGCTAGCTATTGGTCTACTGATGCAAAGATTAGAGCTCAGGAAATAATATAAGGCTATTAGTAGTTACTAAGGCCTGAATTCCCAAGAGTACGCCAAAGTTGGGATGCAAAGTGTTACAATACCTAACTTTTAGGTACCTAGAAAATCACTGGAACAACACAGCTACTCACAAAGCCAGAGTTAGGTTCATAGACTCCTAGACAATGAATGGGAGAATGGCACCTCAGAATGCAATCCACAAATGCCAGACTATGAAATGGGGCACCACTTAAAAAACGCAGTGTGGCCTAACCTCACTCTACTCATGAAATTTGGCACCAAAATCCAGGCTGCAGGGATGCATCAATCTCTGCTATCAATTAATGCATGACATCCCAAATACTGGAATTAGGCAGTTTTGGGGATGCCTACACTGCAGCGGAGAATGAGCTTCTCATCCTGGGTAGACAGATTTATGTTAGAGGGATTCCAAGTAGCGTGCTAAAAATAGCAGTCTGGACTAGCAGTGGCTTGGCCTAGCCACCAGACCTTGGACCCAGCCTAAGCCACTGCTTATGAGAGGGTAAGTTTATACTAGCCCCCTAATTCGAATTAGGGAGGCTAATGAGGGAGACCAAATTGCTAATGAAGCATGGGATTTAAATATCCTGTGCTTGATTAGCATATTCCCGGCCGGTCGCCATTTTGGAAACTGACTAGCCCGAAGTAATTGCCTGCATCTGCACACGGCAGAGGAGCGGGATTCTGAGATAAACCCCTTAGTTCAAATTAACTGTTAAACCTCATTCCATGAGGAGTAACAGTTAATTCGAACTAAGGGGTTTATCTCGGAATCCTGCTTCTCTGCCACGTGTAGATGTGGGCAGTTACTTCAGGCAAGTCAGTTTCCAAAATGGCGACCGGCCAGGAATATGCTAATTAGTTTCCCGCGCTTCATTAGCAATTTTGGTCACCCTCATTAGCCTCCCTAGTTCGAACTAGGGGGCTAGTGTAGACGTACCCAGAATGAGTTAGGAAAATGCCTATCTCCACACAAAAAGATCAGAGGAAGAAGAGAAGGAGGTACCCATCTTATAACTTCACATTTGTGTCCACAGCATCCAAAGAGAAGATAAAATATGACTCTTTAATACACACTGCAATTCATACCCCCAAAGCCTGCCTTGCAGCACAGTGTAGACAAGCCCTACACTTACGCTCACTTGGGCACACACCTCAAGTTTTGTTCTCATTAACTCAGTGAAAACTATAACCAAAACCTCTGAGTTTTGTTTGACTCCCAAGAGATATATTTGGAAAGAGGCAAGGTTATATCAAACTTGATGCAATCTTGATTACTTTAAATAAAAACACTTATTTATTTTGTTACTTTTGGATATTTATCTTAAAACAACTTTTAAACTGTCTGATTATCAAAACTATCTGGTGAGAAAGATGATTTTTTTCAGCTCTAATTTGCATCACCAGATTCTAAATAGGATGATTTTCTGTTTCATTTTATATTTTTAAATTATATTTAAGGCACTTAATATAAAACTATTTTATTAGTGATTCTTTGAAATTAGAGGAGACAGAAGGACGTGTTGATTGTTCAGCACTTTTGAAAAATCAAGCCACTTAATTAAGTAGTAAGAGTAAATTTAAGAGACTAATATGAAGCTCTTATTTTTTAAAATCTTGGTCTAAGACCTTAACAAATAAGCTGAAAAATATTATAAAAATAGCAAGTAAGCAATTATGCACTGCATGTAGGGTCAAATTCACCCTGAGAGAGAGCCAGCACAAAGCCTATGCACCACAAAATTCCACCTATATTTTTAAAATAGATCATAAGTGTGATGTAAGTGATACTTAATCTTTGTGATGACCATTGCATCACAAGGTAATTTATCACTCATAGTTCATAATAAGCCATTAAATCGTTCTTATCATTAAAAAATTTAACACTGACAAGCTGTCTCTGATAGGGGATCATACCTGCAATAATGCACATAGATATTCTAGTCATGAGTTCCTTCAGCAATCCTTTATTCTTGCCAGTTATGTCTTAACCTAAATGTTCAGTAGCTTTGTGTATGGGTCTCTGTGTTAGTATGATAATGTGAATTGATTTGATAATGTTTCATTTAATTCTGAAACTAAAATGTCATCTTTGTCTACAGATAAGCACTTGCATGTGGTCTTGTGAAAAACAACCATCCAGCATGGTTTTCTCATTTAATCAGATGACAGTATAAAATTCTAATGATCATGAAGTAATTTCCATTTTGATATCAAAATAACAACAATGTTATGAAAAATAACAGGATTATTATGTATGCCCAATAGCCATTTTTAATTCAAATATTTTTCCCATTTACATTTTTTCAGATTCACAAAGGGCACTCTTATTTTAAAAATTCTTTATCTGCAAAATGTGTTCTTGTTTTCCACCTCATTAGAGCAGTTTAGAGCTGGTTAAAAAGCAGTATTCCCCTCATTCCTCTCAATTTGTTTAGTCTAAAACCATAGAGCCTTACTTTCAATCCTCACTTAGTAATACACACTCAAATTTATGTACTAAATGCTCACCCAAAGAAACTGGAATAGACAAGGTTATTAGAGAATTCAATGGAAAGGTCATTATGATACAATATTTCTTATAAAATATATTTTGTGTAGTATATTTGGGGTATGGTGGTTATTATGCATTTTTCCCACCAAAGTGGGGATAAAATTCAGGTTTCATTGTTTTAAGTGACAATCTTGCAAACACTTTAGTATATGAGACAGTGCATTAACACATGCTTAAGTATTTTAGGGCCTGGTGTGTACTTTGTACTACCATAGAATCATAGAATACTGGAACTGGAAGGGACCTTGAGGGGTCATGAAGTCTAGTTCCCTGCCGTCCTGGCAGAAGCAAGCATCTTCATCATCCCTGACAGATGTTTGTCTAACCTGCGTTTAAATATTTCCAATGATGGAGATTCTATTGCCTCCTTAGGCAATTTATTCCAGTGTATAGCCCCCTGACAATTCGGAAATTTTTCCTAATGTCCAACCTCACTCTCCCTTGTTGCAATTTAAGCCCATTGCTTCTTATCCAATCATCACAGGTGAAGGAGAATAATTTTTCTCCCTCCTCCTTATATCACCCTTGTAGGTACTTGAAAGCTGTTATTACATCCCCTCTCAGTCTTTTTTTGCAACAGTATCACACTGTTGACTCGGGGTACGGCTACACTTTTTTGGAGGGAGGAAGAGGTATGCAAATAGCGCTCACATTTGCATACCTTCTTCCGGTTTTTTTCCCGGAAGAGGCTTTCCCCCCTGTAGATGGGGCCAAATGTCAGAAAAAAACCTCTTTTGAAAGCCCTCTTCTTCCTCATAAAACAAGGTTTACAGGGGGCTTTCGAGAAAAAAAACGACAGTGAGACCATATCCTCATATTTAGTTTGTGGTCATCTATGACCCCTAGATCCCTTTCTGTGGTACTCCTTCCTAGACAGTCGCTTCCCATTTTGTACTTGTGCAACTGATTGCTCCTTCCTAAATGGAGCACTCTGCATTAGTCCTTATTGAACTGCATCCTAATTACCTCAGACCATTTCTCCAGTTTGTAAAGGAGTGGAATGGGTATACAGGGAATGGCCAAGGTTACATAGCTGACCAGAGGTAGAGAATAGAGGTCAGATTCTCCTAAGGCACAGTCTAGTGCCTTACTCATTGGGCCACCTTGCCTCTGTATTATGTACTTGTATATGTGAAACATTTAGTACTGTAACAAAAACATGGTTGAAATATGTGCTTCTTGTTAAAATTATGCAAGCTTAACATAAACAATGTATTTTCCACGACTGCATAGATTAAACTTGTAGTTTCTTCAAAAGAAATGGTACACAATTTTATGTACATTGATAAAGTTGCTTCACACCTTACTGAGAATTCTCTTTTGCTTTTTCATATGTGTTTTAAAACCACCCAGAAAGTAATTTAACATAAATAGTTTAAATTGCTGTCTGTACCTTCCTGAATTAAACAAACAGACATTGTTTTGAATGGGGAGCACACTGCATAACAGGCATCATCAGTAGTCAAACACCCTCAAAAGTAGTCAAACTAGAAAAGTGATGAGCCTCAGCATGAGATGAGGCAATGAGTAAGGAGAACTGTCATCTAATAAGGTCTGTTCTCAGTAATTACAGAAACACAATTTGATCAGCAAGGACTAAGTATCTTCATCTGAAGGGGATCGGATGAAATTAGTGCTGATGTAATAAGTACCATTTGTCACTATTAGCGAGAGAGGTGTTGACAGGCCCCAGCTGTTGCCATGGTAACCCTGCAGTTCTACTTCTCTTTGTGTGGGTTTAAACTAAAACAAGCTATATAAGTCTAGAAGCTACAAAAGATACTGCCAAGGCAACTTAATCACACTCTTTCTAACTTGGGTCATTTAGGGACATCTAATGCCATCGTAGACACAATGTGGAGCTCTGAAATTTGTCATTACTACTTGATAGTGGCCTCCGCAGTAGCTTTTGGCTCCACTAGTTTAATATCATTTCCTTAAAAAGGGCAAATCTCCAGGTCAGCATGTTATCTACAATCATGTGACAGGTGCCTCTAAAGCAGGTGTAGACTGGAAAAATGGATGTTAGACCAAACCCAAACTAAGCAGAGTTATAAAATGCCATGAATAGAAAGAAATTTAGTGAGTTTAGGATTTATGAAATATCCTCATTTTTACCAGTTACATATAAACATGGGGTGGAATTTTCAACAGGAAGTCATGCCCCAACTTCCACTGAAAGTCAAAGAGTTGGGAACCGTTCCCTGTTAGGTCCTTTCAAAATTCCAATAGGAAACACTAAGGCCAAGTCTACACTGATGGAGAAAATCGATGTAAGATATGCAATTCCAGCTACAGCAAGTGTCTAGCTGGAGTCAACATACCTTACATCAATTTTCTGGGTGGCCCTACAGTGGGAGGACGATGAGAGAAACTCTCCTGTCAACTTTCCTTATTCCTTGTGACTGCAAAGAGTAGCACGATCGATGGGGGTGCTCTCAGCATTTGATTAAGAGAGTCTTTACCTGACCTGCAAAAATCAAATCCTCAAAGATCAATCTCTGAATTGTTGATCCTCCAGTAAGTGGAAATGTGGCCTAAGAAACTATGAGTGATTTTTATCCAATACGTCTCCCACAAGTAATTGTTTATGTCTGGCAATTCATTCCAATATCTATATATGTAAAGATGTTTGGCCACCTCACCCTTCTATTCCCATTATCTAAAACATATTAAATCTATGGACTTGTCTACAAACACACATTTACAGCTTTAACTATATCACTACTGACCACAGTCAGCATAAATATGAATCCTGCGGCCCTACCCTTGCTGTCAAACTTCATCAGGGTTATCTGGCACAGAGATTGCTCCTTAGTACTGAGATTGGTCCAAAGATAACCCTCTGTGTCTGCTCTGTAGGCAGCTTTTCCCATGAAAGCCCTCCTGACAGAGACAGGAATAGGAAAGGCTTTTCATTGGCCTGCTGAACCATGACTAAAAGCTGCTTTTGCGGAGACCTGTTTCACTTCTAGACAACTAGGTAGAAAAATTCTGTGTTGAAATGTAAGTGCAGTTTTCATTGACTTTACAATAACCCTCTGATCTGCAGCTGGACATTTATAGCTACATTGCATGTTATTACATGATGTATTACCAGAAAGCACTATGTGATGTAAAAGGATAAGATCAAATGTACTTAACTGAACAACATACTAACTGTGAAATACCCCTTCCCCCAAAATTCTCTTGATCAGATATTCACAATCAATTAATTTATTCAAGCATAATCCAAATTATCATCAGTAGGTGGAAGTATCTTGGATGTTAAATTACCTTCAGCAATTCCAAACTAGTGAGTAACCTGTTTATTGCTTCCTGAAATTGTAATCATGTAATCCAGCAATCTGCCACATTTTATTTAATTAAAAATTTAATGTACCATAATTTAATAGCAATATTAAAGCTGACAAGGGGCATTCATCACTATTTGCTTTGATCTCATCTATTATCACTAAAAACAGTAGCAAAACTGCAAGCCAATAAGAGAGTAATAGGAACAGAGAAATGAAGAGCTGTAAGAGTTCCTTCCCATCCCCCAATGTGTATCAAAAATTTACATCCCATTTGTAGAAGGTACAATAAGTATGTATGAAGCTAATAGCGTACTGTGGAATGATATAAACACATGGTAGAACCTATTATGTTAAGGTGGGACAAAAACTATTTTACTAGAATTGAATAATAAGTAATAATTACATACATTGATGTACTACTGAGCAAGCCTAAAAGATCCCATAGTGCTTTATAAACTATACAATGTACAAGAGCCATTCAGTGTGAAATTCTGCCACCTCGAGTGAAAATATGTAGCATATGAAGAAATCTTATCCAACTGGAATTATGGAATTAATGGGAAAATCAAGGGATATACATATACATATATGTATTAGGGCTGTCAATTGATGAGCATTAACGCTTGTGATTAACGCAGGGCAGAATTAATGTGTTAATTAATGTGAAGCAGCACTTCAAAAGGGCAGTGCAACACAGAGCCTGGGGTCAGCTGTGGAATCTATCTGATCCTGGGCTTCCACAGTATTGCCCCTTTGAAACGCGTGTTACAGCGTTTCAAAGGGGCAGCGCGCGCGATTAGTCATAACTGAATATTTTAATCGCTTGACAGCCCTAACATATATATATATATATATATATATATATATATATATATATATAAACACACAAACACACACAATCTCTTTTCCAAGCTGTGCAAGTTCCAGTTTTATTAATTGCTCCTCTTATGGAAGCTGTTCAATACACCTAATCATTTTTGTTGCCCGTTTCTAATTCCAATATATCTTTTTTGAGATGGGGCCAGTCAGATCTCCAGCCAATAGTCAAGATGCAGATGTACCATGGTTTTATATGAAGTCAATATGTTATTTTTTGTTTTATTATCTATCCCTTTCTTCATGATTCCGAACATGTTGTTAGCTTTTTCACTGCCAATGGACACTGAGTGAATGAATTCAGAAAACTATCCACAATGACTCCAAGATCTTTTTATTGAGTGATAACAGCCAATTTAGATCTAATGATTTTATATGCATAGTTGGGATTGTGTTTTCTAATGTGCATTATTTTGCATTTATTAACATTGAATTTCATCTGCCATTTTTTGCCCCATCACCCAAATTTAGTAAGGTCCCTTTGTAATTTTTCATAATTAACTTTGGACTTACCTATCTTGAATGGTTTCGTATCATCTGCAGATTTTGCCACCTCACTGTTTACCCCTTCTCCAGATAATTTATAAATATTTTGAATACTACTGGTCCCAGTTCAGACTGCTGGGGGGCACCACTAGTTACTTCTCCCCATTCTGAAAACTAACTATTTATTCTTACCTTTATTGTAATCAGTTATCAGTCCATGAGAAGACCTTCCCTCTTATCCCAGCTTAATTTGCTTAAAAGCCTTTGGTAAGGGATCTTGTCAAAAGGCTTTCTGGAAATGTAAGTACACTATATCCATTGTTCTCCCATGTCCACATTCTTGTGGATTCTCTCAAACAATTTTAGTAGATTGATGCATGATTTCTCTTTACCAAAAAAAAAAAATGTTGACTCTTCCCAACAAATAATATTCATCTATGTGTCTGACAATTCTTATCTTTACTATAATTTCAGTCAATTTGCTGGTACTGAAGTCAGGCTTACCAGCCTGTAATTGCAGGGATGATCTCAGGAGCCCTTTTTAAAAATTGGCACCACATTAGCTATTTTCCAGTCATCTGGTACAGTAACTTGATTTAAATTATTATTGTTTGTAACCTGTTAGTAGGTGGCAAATTTCACATTTGGGTTCTATCAGATGATGAAATCCTCTGAAAAAGCAGGACCACCTAAGATTATTGTAGAGGACTGGTTCAGTAATAACTCAGTAAGACAAACATCATCTAAATGTGTGCATCTACCTTCGGAATACAAATACAGACCACACATATTTAAGAACCTCCAGTTACAGGTATACATTTTTAAAAAATTTTGGAAATACCAGGAAGCTGAAAAAATCAGTTATTTTCCCAAATGCAATTATCAGCACAGTAGTGGTTGCTCAGTGCATTATATCCACTAGCACTCATATAGATGTGCTTACTGTATAACGCTGATTCTTCTATGGTACTGTGTTGGTATCCATCTACTCCAGTGTGTCAATCCATACTGTTTTGCCAACAATACGTGCATGTGATAGTAGCAAAAATCTGTTGCCGCCTAGGTCCTGCAACCACACTACAATGTTCATTCTAATTTTTTCCATCCATGTGCAGAATAAAGTGCTAAAATAAGTAGAACCCTCCCCCCCCAACATATGATATATTTTTAAAAGTTACCAAATGGATAATTACTTCAGTTAGGACGAGTTAGGCATTTTAGGGCCCATTACTCAAAGAATTAAATATCAGTGTAAGAGAAATAAAATCTATGAAATGTATAGATCAGTCAAAGCACTAAAATGACACACATTGAAAGAATAACATTACAGAGAATATATGTGCATGTAGGAAGTCCCAAGAAGTAACAACAGTAATATAAGTGTATCAGAACTGGAGGTTGAGTGCAAAAGAGACAGAGCGTATGCTCGCTGCTGGGGAAGCATCTGAGAGATTCACTGAACGCTCTCCTTCTCTATCCTGAGACTTGTCTCCCCTCCCCCTGCTGTGTGTAGATGGGATACCTGGGCACGAGAGGATGCAAGGAGGGAAGAGAGAGGGAGATAGAGTGTTTTGGGGGGGGGGAAGAGAAAGAGAGAGAGAGACGGATACAGAGAATGTGTGAACTGGCTGCTGGAGAAGTCTCAGAGAAAATGCTCTGTCTCTTTAAGAAAGGCACTCACTGCTGAGATGCTGGAGTCTTCAGACTGCAGCAGTTCTGAGCCTTGAGCCAGGCTGCCCCCGTTGCCATGCTCTGTGGAGATGCGGTACTGGAGCAGGGGAAGGAGAATCCCTGGACATCAGCATCCTCCTCTCCTGATCTGCATAGGCAGCAGGAAGGTCCCAAGAGCAGTGGCTCTAAAGTAGCAGGGAGGGCACCTGAACACATGCCAGATATGCACACTCTGCTAATGAGCCGCATAGCACTTGAATTTCTCCTGGGCGTCCGCCCAGCCACACAGCTTACAGGAAGCACAGGGATGTGCAGAGTAAAGTATGGGGACTCCTGCTGACATGGAAGAGTATGCCTTGGAGGGCTGTACCATTGCATGGCCAGCATGGGATCTGACAGTACTGGTGCCTCGTTCTTCCTTATGGCCTTCCCTCTCTCCCCTCACGTGTGGAGTTGAAGGGGGTGGTAGTGAGGCAGGATCTGCACAAAATGTCTTGCCCCTTCAGGCAAGGCTCAGGGAGGAAACCCTGCCCCTTGCAGTAGTCTGTGATGGAGCTCTGATGTGATGCCCATGGGAGCACTTGTAGCTCTCTTCTTGGCCTTACTGTGCTTTGGTGGATGCAATTGGGTGATAGAGGGTGGAGCACTCACCACCAGCAAAGGAGATTGCTTGTTCCACCAGTCCAGGATTGGACACCATGCAAGGCCAGAGCACTTCCTCCGTGAGGAATTTGCAGAGGCACAGGAGACAAGCTTTGCTGGTCCACTATGGAAAAGGCCTCCAGACATCACAGTGTACTGCGAGATGAGTTTCCCCCAGACAACAAAGGCAGTGCTGTGCTCATCACCTACTGAGAACAAATGAGGGCACATGGCACCGTACTGCAATCCTTGAACATGAGGCTTAGCTCTCCAACAAAGATGGGGTTGTGGAGCCCAAACTAGGCAACTATCTGCAATCTATGCAATCTAAGAAAAATGAACTCGCTAACCAGATATTATATCGAAAGGATAGGGCAGGCCAGGTGGGTTACGGAGTGGCACTGTATGTGAAAGATAATGTAGAATCAAATGAAATAAAAATATTAAATGAATCAACATGTTCAACAGAATCGCTATGGATCGTAATTCCATGCTCCAATAATAAGAAATTAGCAGTAGGGATATATTACCAACCACCTGACCAGGACAGCGATACTGACATTGAAATGCTGAGGGAGATTAGAGAGGCTACCAAAATAAAGAACTCTATAATAATGGGGGATTTTAATTATCCCCATATTGACTGGATACATGTCACCTCAGGAAGAGAAGCAGAGATAAAATTTCTCAATGGCTTAAATGACTGCTTCTTGGAGAAGCTGGTACAGGAACCCACAAGGAGAGAGGCAATTCTCGATTTAGTCCTGAGTGGAGCGCAGGATCAGGTCCAGGAGATAACCATTGCAGGACCGCTTGGGAATAGTGACCATAATATAATAACATTTAACATTCCTGTGGTGGGAAGAACACCTCAGCAGTCCAGCACTCTGGCATTTTATTTCAAAAAGGGGAATTACGCAAAAATGAGGAGGTTAGTTAAACAGAAATTAAAAGGCACAGTGACTAGAGCCAAATCCCTGGAAGCTGCATGGAAACTTTTTAAAGATACCATAATAGAGGCCCAACTTAAATGTATACCCCAAATTAAAAAACATAGCAAGAGACCTAAAAAAGACCATGTAAAAGACACAGTGAGGGACAAATAGGCATCTTTTAAGAAGTGGAAGTCCAATCCTAGTGAGATAAATAGAAAGGAACATAAACACTGTCAAATCAAGCGTAAAAATGTAATAAGAAAAGCAAAAATATTTTGAGGAACAGCTAGCCAAAAACTCAAAAAGAAATAACAAAATGTTTTTTAAGTACATTAGAAGCAGGAAGCCTGCTAAAAAACCTGTGGGTCCCCTAAATGATTGAGATATAAAAGGAGCAATCAAGGACAACAAAGCCATTGTGGATAAACTAAATGATTTCTTTGCTTCAGTCTTCATGGTTGAAGACGTTAGGGAGATTCCCAAATCCGCACTGTCCTTTGTGGGTGATGAATCTGAGGAACTGTCCTGGATTGAAGTGTCATTAGAGGAGGTTTTGGAACAAGTAGAAAAACTTAATGTTAACAAATCTCCGGGACCGGATGGCATTCATCCAAGGGTTCTAAAAGAACTCAAATGGGAAATTGCTCAACTATTATCTGTGGTTAGTAACCTATCCTTTAAATCGGCTTCCGTACCTAATGACTGGAAGGGAGCCAATGTGACACCAATATTTAAAAAGGGCTCTAGAGGCGATTCTGGCAATTACAGACCAGTAAGCCTAACTTCAGTACTGGGCAAATTAGTTGAAATAATAGCAAATAATAAAATTGTGAGGCATGTAGAAGAACATAATTTGTTGGACAAAAGTCAACATGGTTTCTGTAAAGAGAAATCATGTCTTACTAACCCAGGAAACTACAGACCAGTCAGTTTAACGTCTGTCCCAGGGAAGATAATGGAGCAGGTAATTAAGGAAATCATATGCAAACACTTGGAAGGTAATAAAGTGATAGGGAATAGCCAGCATGGGTTTGTGAAGAACAAGTCATGCCAAACTAATCTGATAGCTTTCTTTGATAGGATAACGAGCCTTGTGGATAAGGGAGAAGCAGTGGATGTCATATACCTAGACTTTAGTAAGGCATTTGATACGGTCTCGCGTGATATTCTTATTGATAAACTAGGCAAATATAACTTAGATAGGGCCACGATAAGGTGGGTGCATAATTGGCTGGATAACCGTAGTCAGAGAGTTGTTGTTAACGGTGCTAAATCCTGCTGGAAAGGGATAACAAGTGGAGTTCCTCAAGGGTCTGTTTTGGGACCCGTACAGTTCAATATCTTCATCAATGATATAGATATTGGGATAGAGAGTACGCTTATTATGTTTGCAGATGATACCAAACTGGGTGGGGTTGCAACTTCTTTGGAGGATAGGGACATAATTCAAAATGACCTTAGCAAGTTAGAGAAATGGTCAGAGGTAAACAGGATGAAGTTTAATACAGAGAAATGCAAAGTGCTCCACTTAGGAAGGAACAATCAGTTCCATACATACAAGATGGGAAGCGACTGTCTAGGAAGGAGCATGGTGGAAAGGGATCTAGGGGTCATAGTGGACCACAAGTTGAATATGAGTTAACAGTGTGATGCTGTTGCAAAAAAAGCAAATATGATTCTAGGTTGTATCAACAGGTGTGTTGTAAGCAAAACTTGTGAAGTCATTCTGCTGCTCTACTCTGCACTAGTTAGGCCTCAGTTGGAGTACTGTGTTCAGTTCTGGGCGCCACATTTCAAGAAAGATGTGGAGAAATTGGAAAGGGTACAGAGAAGAGCAACAAGAATGATTAAAGGTCTAGAGAACATGACCTATGAAGCCAGGCTTCATGAACTGGGCTTGTTTAGTTTGGAAAAAAGAAGATTAAGGGGGGACATGATAGCGGTTTTCAAATATCAAAAAGGGTGTCACAAGGAGGAAGGAGAAAATTTGTTCCTCTTGGTTTCTGAGGACAGGACAAGGAGTAATGGGCTTAAAGTGCAGCAAGGGAGGTTTAGATTGGACATTAGGAAAAGATTCCTAACTGTCAGGGTGGTCAAATATTGGAATAAATTGCCAAGGGAGGTGGTGGAATCTCCCTCTCTGGAGATATTTAAGAACAGGTTAGATAGACATCTGTCAGGGATGGTGTAAACGGAGCTTGGTCCTGCCTTGAGGGCGGGGGGCTGGACTCGATGACCTCTCGAGGTCCCTTCCAGTCCTATGATTCTATGATAATCTATTAGAGTTTTTTGAAGGGGTTAACAAACATGCAGACAAGGGGGATCCAGTAGATATAGTATACTTAGATTTTCATAAAGCCTTTGACAAGGTCCCTCACCAAAGGCTCTTGTGTAAATTACATGGCCATGGGATAAGAGGGAAGGTCCTTTCTTGGATTGAGAACTGGTTAAAAGATAGGAAACAAAGGGCGGGAATAAATGGAAAATTTTCAGAATGGAGAGGAGTAACTAGTGGTGTCCCCCAAAGGTCAGTCCTGGGACCAATCCTTTTCAACTTATTCATAAATGATCTGGAGAGAGGGGTAAGCAATGAGGTGGTAAAGTTTGCGGATGATACCAAACTGTTTAGGATAGTCAAGACAGAAGCAGACTGTGAGGGACTCCAAGAAGATCTCACCAAACTGAGTGATTGGGCAAGAAAATGGCAAATGAAATATAATGTGGATAAGTGTAAAGTAATGCACATCGGAAAAAATAACCCCAACTATACGTACAGGATGATGGGGGTTAATTTGGCTCTGACAAATCAGGAAAGAGATCTTGGAGTTATTGTGGATAGTTCTCTGAAAACTTCCACACAGAGTGCAGCAGCGGTCAAAAAGGCAAATAGGATGCTAGGAATTATTAAGAAAGGGACAGAAAATAAGACACAGAATATCTTACTGCCCCTGTATAAAACTATGATATGCCCACATCTTGAATACTGTGTACATATGTGGTCTCCTCACCTCAAAAAAGATATTTTGGATTTGGAAAGGGTTCAGCAAAGGCCAACTAAAATGATTAGGGGTTTGGAACAGTTCCCATATGAAGAGAGGTTAAAGCGACTGGGACTTTTCAGTTTAGAAAAGAGGAGACTGAGGGGGGATATGATAGAGGTATATAAAATCATGAGTGGTGTGTACATGGAGAATAAAGAAAAGTTATTTATTAGTTCCCATAATAGAAGAACTAGAGGACACCAAATGAAATTAATGGGGTGCAGGTTTAAAACTAATAAAAGGAAGTTCTTCTTCACACAGCGTGTAGTCAACCTGTGGAACTCCTTGCCAGAGGAGACTGTGAAGGCTAGGACTATAACAGAGTTTAAAGAGAAGCTAGATAATTTCATGGGGGTTAGGTCCATAAAAGGATGTTAGCCAGGGGATAGAAATGGTGTCCCCAGCCTCTGTTTGTCAGAGGCTGGAGAAGGATGGTAGGAAACAAATCGCTTGATCATTGTCTTCAGTCCACCCTCTCTGGGGCACCTGGTGCTGGCCACTATTGGCAGACAGGCTTCTGGGCTAGATGGACCTTTGGTCTAACCCAGTACGGCCATTCTTATGTTCTTATTAGATACAATGAATGATCATTTTTATAGAGGTTAGTAGTGCGAGTAGAGGAGATTCTATTCCAATTATGCAACAGTAAAAGGGAACTGAGGGCACGTTGCACTGCAAAACCTCTTATAAAATGAGGGCAAACAATTTTTTATTTACTTTGCCCCCACCTGACATTTCCATTTTGGGCATTCTAGCCAAAGCAAAGGAGGGCTAGTTTCAAAACATGACCTAGGATGAATTTCCTCCACTGCCTGATGAGAAGTGATTTGAACTTCTGCTTCTCATGTTTTTAGACAGTGATCTAGCCACCAGACTATAGGATATTCTAATGTGGCATTTCTTGAGGCTTTGGCTACACTTAAAAGCTGAAAGTGTGGCCACACTATAAGTGCTTGGAGAAAGTTTTCCCAGAACTCAATGTAAATCAACACCATGAGAGGAGTAGCCAACAGCGCTGAGAACACAGCTCCCATTACTGTAGCTGGGTTCACACTGCCACTTTCCAGGGCTGTAACTTGCAGTGCTTGGGGGAGCGGGGGAGGGTTTCACAATCCTGAACTAGAGAGTTACAGCGCTGTAAATGCCAGTGTAAACATAACTTCAGTCTCTTCTCTCAAAGCTGTTTCATTTGTTATAAATAAAGTCATTAGACTAGAGCATGGATTTGAACATGAGGCTCTCCCATCACAGCTGAATACCCTGACCAGCAAGTTATAGTATCATTCTGATCATTTTTCCTGACTCAATGACTATTCATTGTCACTCACAGTGGCACTTCATAGTCATTCTAAGGACCATGAATAGTCATTGCACCAGAGAAAGAAAATCAGAATGAGTCTGTAATCTGGGAGTTGGGGCCCTAATCAAAGAATAAGCTATATGTGAAAATATTTCACCAGGTCCAGTAATAATTGCACATCCAATTCAGCATCATTAAAAGAACACTATTTTTTTTAGTCTACGTCTATACTGGAAAGATTTGGCAACAAAATCCTGTAACCCGCATGTTACAAGGAGTAAAGGAAGTTGGAGGAAGAGTGCTTTATTTTGAAATAAGTGCTGTGTAAACACTCCCAATTTCGAAATAAGCTATTTTCAAATAAGCTACGCAATTGACGTAGCTCAATTTGCATAGCTTATTTTGAGTTACACCCTGCTGTGTAGATGCACCCGTTCTAAAATTGTGAGGAAATTGTCATCTATAATAATTAGAAATTCCAAAGATCTTTTAATACTGACAGAAGTGTCAGTTTTATCTTTTCCTTTCCCATAATGTGATTTAGTGGCTAGGGAACTGGCAAGGAAAAAGGAAACCTATTCTCATCTCTGCCAGTGGCCTCCTGTGTGATCATCTGCAAGTAACTTCACCTCTATTTATCTGTCAGATTGTAAACACTTCAGGGGTGGTCTCTTAGAAAGTGTGTATGTAATGCTTCACATAACGGGGCCTTAATATGGTTTGGGACTTCTAGGTACTACTATAAAATAAATAAATGCTAATATAATAACTCACCTACTATTTTGGTAGCAGTAATACAGAATGGTGATAAGGACACAAAATGTTGGTTCAATGCAAATAGAGTGATTTTGTGCATGCATTCCTTTACTTGGATCTTAACATTTCCTATTATGATACTTAATTTCCTAATTAGTTTTAATCTTTGAGCTTTCAAGTGAGGGAAGAACGGTTTGGAAGAATTCTATTTGAATGAAGCACCTTTTTGGGATTACGAGAATATTTCAAACAAATGAGAAGGCAAACGAGAAGTGCATATGCTAATTAACTCTGAGGACAACAACAGCAAAAGAGTAATCTCACAAATGGTATTGTTTTTATTAAAAACAACAGCAACAAAACAACCTCTCTGGGCCTATTTGTCAGATCTGGATATAAAGCTTAGGCCTCATCTACATGGAGCATTTGTCCTCGCTATGTATAAGTGACCACCAGTGATAGGGTGCAACTGCTTCATTGCACACCTCCAGGCTATTCAGGCAAAGTCACTATAAACTGTGATATGCTTTCATAATGTATACTTCAATTTCAAGAAAGAACTAAATTGCACTGGTGTAAACCACAGCTTATAGCAAACATTAACAAAAAACAAAACAAAAAATAGTATCACAATATACAAATTCAATTTTAAATATAATGTCTCCAGACACAGATTTATTGAAACAATTATCCCAGAATCTCGACAATAACTTTCTCTATTATGGGTTATCACACTGTTAGAACCTGCAATTGTTAGGAGCACAGGTTTTTACTATTTCAGCTATATGAGTACCAGGAGGACAGGGAGATGTGGGGTTGGGATATAGAGAGAGATGTGCTGTTATTCTGTATGAGAAGGTGCCTAAAGACCCAACGTGCACTTTATCTCTAGTTATTCACCTATTTGTGAACCAGAACTAGAATGCTGAGTCTAAGGAAACCTGGGTTCTAGCATGTGCTACAGTGATTAGACAAGAGCATACTTGTGTTGAATGAAACTCCTGTTTGGATCACCTGCAGGGACTCAGCTTTGGATGATTGGCTCTAAAAGTGCAGGCTTTTGTCACTTGAATTGCATGATGATGCAGGTTAACATAGAGATAGTAGTGGATTCGTAAACTGTATTCACGTCTGATCCAGAGCCCACTGGAATTAATCCCAGTGACTTTGGTAGTCTTCGGATCAGGCCTTTTATGGTCTAGCCACTAGAGCCGTGGTCCCCAACCTGGTGCCTGCGGGCGCCATGGCGCCCGCCGGGCCCTTTATGTGCGCCCGCGGAGCAATCTGGGCTGGCCCCGCCCCCGGGCGTGCGGCAGGTGCCAGCCTCGGGCGCATGGCCGGCCCCGGCCCCGGGTGCGCCGCGTGTGCCCTTGGCCCCGCCCCCGGGTGCACCGCGCGTGCCCTTGCCGGCCCTAGCGCTGGCCTTGGCCCCGGGGGCACCACGTGTGCCTGCACTGACCCCGGCTGCACGGAACCTGAGCAGCCCCTGCCCAGGATCGCGGCACATGCCGCTGCCGGCCTCTGGCATGCGGCGCATGTTTGGCCCCGCCCCCAGTCACATGGCCTGTGAGTGGACCCGCCCCCGTATGCGCAGCGCGTGAGCGGCCCCGCCCCCAGGTGCCCGGCAGCCCCAAAAGGTTGGGAACCACTGCACTAGAGGGAGAAAAAGCCCTATACTCTCTGTATGGATTACACAACACATGATTTGACAGATTTCACCTAAAAGGCTGAAAGCTATCATATTAGAGACATGGGTTCTAGTCCCAATTCTGCTTCAACTGATCAATTACCTTATTTGTAAAATGGGTGAATAATAATTACATCCACTCAGAGAACAAAATAAGAGCTTTTTGTTGGTAAATGTTGTGTAGTCCACAGGAAGATTAAGAACCATCAGTAGAAGAACGGAGATCTTAACATATAGTCCAGTGTACTTTCAGTTAGGGTTTGAAATGACTTTCCAGTCCCAAATCTGAAGTGTTTACAACCTGTCAGACAGACATGACAGGTAAACCAAGGTCAAGTGAATGCCCAAGTGAACCCCCCTTCCCGATTTTTTTAATGAAACTTCTCAAAGAATACATATTAAAGGAAATTGAGGGGGAGTGTTAAGCTGTTAACAGACATTAAAAGACAGTGGGTCATGTGTAGTCAAATTTGCTAATTATATGGTACAGATCAGGGTCAGATATGAACTAATACAAATTACAGCAAATTCAAAAGAGATGCACAACTTGGGAACCTGTCCCATCCATGCTTTTTTCTATAATAGCAAATATCACCCTCATGGCTGTTAGCAACAAGACTTCATCTAGGCAATTTGCCCCAGATAGTAACTACTTCTGTTGGAATGACTGAAAGCCCTTGACCCAGACATTTACTTCCTTAATCAAGAACAAAAACTACTGTGGGTTGTACCTCGCTGAAGTCAGTCTGTGTTGCAGGTATTCTGTGTCTCTGAGGATTTGGGCCTTTGTGAAGTGGGTTTTGAGGCTTTGTGAATTTCTGTACTGTTGTAAGAGTATAGTAGAAACAAAAAATCAGTCTGCTAGGATGAGCCCATTATACGACACCGCCAGATGGAAACACTCCACTTTAGAAAATTACTTTTACTGAACTCAATGAACTCTGTTGCAACCACTTAATTTTATTCACACCTCTTCCACATAAAGGAAAAAGCAGTTCTATCTGTCTGTAGCCCCCTTTCAGGTAAAAACTTTAGTCTACCTTCCCCTTGGCACTATCCACCTTTATTTCTGAATAAATGCTTTCAAGATTAAACAGAAAAGTACAGCTTGATTTAGAAAACCTGGAGAACGCTATGTTGATCCAGTGCAAATGGAGTTATGTTTTTTGCATCCACTCTTTTACCTTGGATCTTTTAACATTTCCCATTCTGCTTTCTATTTTTCTGTGATGTGTATCTGAAAAATATTCTTACTGCAGAGGACACATTTTCTGAATACAGTCTCTTTGCCACTGAATATAAGGAGGGTGCTCAGCCTTATTTGCTCTAAGAATATGATTGTTGCTTCTAAATTTAAGCAATTCTCAAATCTAACTGGGGCAATGGTCAGTAATCCTAAAGCCACTTTCAAAAGGCATAGATTTCTGGAGTGACAACACAAGCTATGAATCTTTGCCAAATTCCTGGGTTTCAATACATTTGGGCACCTCTGTTCAAAAATATCTGGCACAGGAAATGGGAGAAACACAGCATTCTCAGGTTATACAAACTATTGTGGTATGGGAACTCAACGAAATTTGAGCTATTAAAAATTCTGAAAACTTAAAAATATCTACTTTGTTAGCCTAATCTACCCCATTACCTCAGTAATTTTAGACAATAACTTGAGCACTTTACACAGTCCTTTTCGTGTGATTGTGAAAAGAAGACTGTGTCTTGCCCAACAGGAAAAGAGAACAGGGAAATTAACGTACAATGTACAATTTTGTTGTAAAGCAATAAAACAACAGGATACAATTTACTATAATTATTGCAAGGAAAGAATGTAATTGTCCCTGAATCTCTATTTTCAGTGTTAAGGCCTGATCCTGGGAGAATATGATCCCTACATCTTTCATTGAGAAAATCTGCAAAACACAGTTATATTTTCATATTTCACTTGACTTCGCTTCTAAATCAGTTATGCTCAAAGAAGAGGTGCACATTTATATTGCCCCCATAGTAAAAGTCTAACTTTGATTTAATTTCATTTGCCAAATGCCCAATATCTATCTGTTCCTATGGGAAACTAGTGGTACAATTATGGTACTTGGAAGTGTACATTCTATGTACAAAAAATAAAGAGTGAACAACTGCTCAGGAATAAAATACAGTTCCTGGTGCCTTGAAGATAAACAGAGAAGGAGTTAAGCCTGAATTTATAAGTCTGGCTCTGTCACTAATCAACATGTATTTTGCAAAAGCCAGCAATTTTCACTCATCCTCTTTCTTAATGAAGCCTGATCCTTGACTGGTCTGCACAAACACACTTACCCTCACTTAGGTAGTGCTGCAATTGTGCTGGTACGTAAGGTGGAGAAAGATCTGATATTTAAAAAAACACACACACACAAAAACCAGAGGGTTTCTGAACTGTGATGATCTGTGCACTGTCTTCATGGAGAGTCAGCAGATAAGCACAGGAAAAAGCTAAGTTGTAGGCATGAGTGGTGGGTATAATAGGCCAGCGGAGGCTCTGCTTCCCCTGGTGCTGCCACTGCCACTGGACCCCAATTGGGGGTTTGGCAGAGGGTCATTTTTGCTTTTTTCTTATGGGCGATGCCGGTTCCAGGGAGGCTGAGAAGATGGTACATGCTACTCAGTTTCTTGGGTCTGTCAGTAATCTCCTTGAACTCCAGAGAGATTATTGGTGAACCCAGGAAGCTGAGCGAAACATATCACTTCCTCAGATGTCCTGGAACCTGCATCAGGCATATCAAAAGCTTCCAGAAAAGAGAAAAAGAAAATAACTTTTTAATCTTCCCACAAGGCATCTTGGGGTCTGTGGAAAGGAGGTGCATCTGTGAAGGCTCCAACTGGTCTTAAGCTCTGGCCAGTCTAAGGCTCCTCCAGTACGATGGGAGTTAAAGGGACCAAAGGGCTTTGGCACCAGCTGGCCCAGTGCACCTCTGGCTGTTGGGAAGTGTGTGTAGGGGGGTGTCTTGGGGCTCCAACTGCAGAGCAGATTAAAGGGGCTAGCCACAAGGGAGCAGGGGTTCTCAGGGCTCTGGCTGCTGGTGGGGTAGAGGGCCTTGGAGATTCAGTCACAGGGGTGAGGGGATAAAAGGGGTTGAGCCAGGAATTAGCCTCCCTGAAGTGGAGCTCTACCTGCCACACATGGTTGTAGGCACAAACCAAAACAATAGGAAACTTTCTTTAATTAAAGCATAATTTGCTTGAAAGCTGAAACTATATAGCTCCTTTGAAGGCACTTAAAAATGTCTGCAATAAATATTGTTTTTCTAGATTCTATAGCCAGAAGGGACCACTGTGAAAATCTAAACTGACCTCCAGTACAGCACAGGCAATGGAAGTGCCCCCAAATAATTCCTAGAGCATATCTTTTAGAAAAACAGAAGTCATCATGGACCAGGGCAAATTGTTCCAATGTTAATTACTGTCACTGTTAAAAATATATGCCTTATTTCCAGTCTGAATTTGTCTAGCTTTGATTTCTATACCTTTCTCTGCTAGATTGAAGACCCCATTATTAAATATTTGTTTCCATGTAGGTTCTTAGCTACACATCTGTAGGTACTTGTACATTTGCTGTATCTTGCCTACTGTGTATCTAAGACTTACTGAAAATCCACACTAGTAGTCCATCAAGCACTTTAGCCAGCTCTTTTAAAATTCTTGGATGTGAATCATGCGGATCAGATGATTTAAAGATATCTAACTTTAGGAGTTTCTGTTGAACACCATCCAGAAATTATAGTAGAATGGAAAGAGTGTCATCATCCTATTATGAGACTATGTTTTATCCCCCAACACACAGAACAAAAATATTAATTAAACTCTTTTTGCCTTTCTATGGTATTATTGATAATTCTGACACTTCCATCTAGTGAGAGCTATTTCATTCTCAGGATATTTTGTGTTTTTAATATATTTAAAAAGCTATTTATTGTCCTTAACTCTGCTGGCCACAAAGTTCTCTTTGTGTCACTTGGCTTCCCTTATCAATTTTCTACAAGAAAATAAACATTTATAGCTGCCTTCACTTCCCCTGGAAGAAGGTATTTTGTTTTAAACTGTTATAACCTTCTTCCTCAGTTGTAGCTTTTGGGGCATCTGGTGAAGTGTTCGTAAATGATTCCCACTTACAGATTTTTATTTGAAACAGATTATTTGTGACACCTTTGTGCCCTGACTAAATAAGAATAACCTTTATCATTATTGTTTTACAGAATCACGATTTGGAGCCAAATTTAAAATTGACAGCATTCCTTTAATTTAATTAATTTATCCTTCCCCAAGGAACTCCAGAGTTTAGAAACCAAATTCTAAATTGAAATTAATTATAAAGGAGTATAAAGTGTGAAGAGCACAAACAAATAGTGGCAGGTCTGACTATAGGTTGTATACAGCAAGGGTGCCATTTAGGGGAGCTAAGAGGCAGTAGCTCCCCCCTAAAGTTTGAACCCTCGGATTTCATAGTTGAGGTCTGCTTAAAGCTGCATGCCCTGGCTCCAGAGGCAGTTCTTAAATGCCACAGAGTTTGAGCTGATGCACCTTTGCCTTTGGGGCAGAGAGTTTGTTATGAAAAGAGGGAAGTGAGTTATTAAGCATAACAAAAGATTGGTCATTCAAATAACAGAAGGATCATTAGATCCTAATGAAAACATTGCCAGGTACTTAAAAGATAGGAGGGGGAAAGAGTAGCAATGAGTGTTGTGCTGCTGGGATTTGAATTTAGACTCTTAAGTACTGTTAAACTTATATTAGGAGGCAGTGCCCCCTGCTCCCTAGATTTGCCAGTCCCCCTGTCTCTGGGGGTGGACAGCTCTGGCTCTCCCCATGGCTGCCGGGAAGGGCCAAACTGAGGCATGGCAGCCCTGGACTCCTGCTTTTCCCCTGGCCACCAGGCGAGGGTCAGGTCAGCCCCA
Source organism: Pelodiscus sinensis (assembly GCF_052426305.1). Taxonomy (NCBI): domain Eukaryota; kingdom Metazoa; phylum Chordata; order Testudines; family Trionychidae; genus Pelodiscus; species Pelodiscus sinensis. The sequence continues at coordinate 193,845,261 of NC_143052.1, forward strand.
GCTCTTCCTCCCCGCTGGGCAGCCTCGGCTCCCCCCCCCCCCCCAACCTGTACTTCAATTTGATTCACTTGCCTCCATTCCTGCACTCACCATCTTCCCTAAGCCTTCCCTCTCCCACTTTCCACCCCACAGACACTGCCTATCCCTACCCCCACCTTCTTCCTCTATTTCTGCACCCCTATCCTTCCCTAATGTCTCCCCACCCACACACTGCCCATTCCCTTGCCTCCATTCCTATACCCTCCTCACCCCCACCCTTCCTCCCTTACCGCACGGCCTATCCCCACATATACCCTATCCACCTTCCTTCCTCCCTACACACCCTGTCCCCTCCCATGAATTCATCCAGTTGCACCCCCGCCCGACCCCCAGGAGCACCACCAGGCCAGGCAGCACAGCCCTGGCCACCCCCAGCCTTTCCACAAAGCCTGTTGGGGCAGCTTTGCTCCATAGTGAGCCTGGAGTGCTAAGAGGAGGCTCTGGAAAGCTGAGGAAGTGGCCGTGGTGCAACACCTGCCCAGCTTGCAGCGGACCTGAGAGAGTATGCCTGAGCCTGGGCCACTCAAAGAGCCAAGCCGCACAGCAGGCACATGGGCTGGGCAGGCTGGGGGCGGGGCCCAGAGGCAGGTAGACGCTGCTTCACGGGGTATACAGGGATGGAGCTACCACCCCCATTTCACAGAGTGGTCATGTGGTCAGGGCCCCTGGAGATGCAGTGTGGCATGATGTCACTGTCATCCCGCAGGAAATGGTTTTTTAGAGAGAAATGTTCTTGAAAAGGGGATAAATAGTGAGGTGGCAAAATCTGCAGATACTATTTTGGGTAATTTTGAAGTAAGTCCAAAGCTGACTGCAAATGGTTATAAAGGGATTTCACAAAACTGGGTAATTGGGCAACACAAGGGCAGATGGAATTCAGTGTTGATAAATGTGAAGTAATACACATGGAAAAATATAATCCCAACTACACATACAGAAAAGATGGGGTCTAAATTAGCTGTTACCACACAAGAAAGAGATCTTTGAAACATTGTGGATAGGTCTCTGAAAACATCTGCTCAATGTGCAGGGACAGTCTAAAAACTATTGGTCCGACCCAGTATGGTCATTTTGATCTTATATAAAGCCCATAGGTGTCTACCACCTGCTGTAACCCACTAGACCCCACTCACTTCCAGAGCTGAGATAAAGCCAAGGAGTTCTGACTGACTGACTGACTCTGACTGTCTGTCTCTGGAGATGAATATATATTATACATTAAAATTTTAAGGCTAAGCAGTGTCCCTTAAGAGACTTGCCACAAGATGTCAGAATGTTAATATCAGAGCTGAGTGGGTATAATAATTTCCTTTCTCTTATATAGTAATTAGATACAGTTCTCCTGTCAGCTAATTGATAAGTTATCTGCCCAAAAAACAAAACAAAACAAAACAAAACAAAAAAAATCACTTAGAGTTTTCCAGTGCTTCAGTAACCCTAGAAAGAGATGGTGTGTGTCTGTGTGATGGAGGAGGATGACAGAATTGGTTTCTCCCCCCCCCCGGCCAATTTGCTGCTAGGCTTGTACTGAGTATGCTCAGTAACACTGCTGAAGCTGCTGTCCTTGGTCCCACCTCCCCCCAATGCTCTGACTCTCTTCCCCGCCCTAATCAGGGCATGCACAGGTTACCCCCCCCCCCCACACACACACACACCAAAATCTGAAATGGTGCCACAGTACAAGGTGGTCTGTGTACCATGTACAAATCTACAGTAGATTTGTCACTGCTTTTGTGCTCTTAAAATAAATAATTTATTTAATTACAAAGACATTCCAGAAAACATTCCAGAAGTTCTACAAAAATCGTGCAGACTTAGAATGTGTTGCAATGCTAACAAAAACAAGAAAATTATACATGATCATTGAGACATGCATTGCTCTTTCAGTACAATCTTATTTTATTTCTTTTTTCTATACTTTGAGGCCTGGCCTACACTAGACCAGGAAGGTCAACTTATGGAATGCAACTCCAGACTATGTAAAATGCTCCAGGCCACTAGAGCCCTAATCATTCAAAGATTTAAAAATCTTAGCTAATAGCTGGATAAACATAGGAAATCAAAGCTTACATGTTATTAGAGCGATATTATATACTAATAGCATATATACTACTTTACTCAAGAGGCACTATATTTTCTATCAGTGGAAGCTTCTAAATAGTTTTCATTATTGTTTTGCCCCAGACAAGTTCATACTGTTCTTCCTGGCAGGCCACAGGACAGTTTGTTTACCTGAGCATCTGCAGGCATGAAGCCCTGCAGCTCCCAGTGGCTGCAGTTCACTGTTCCCAGCCAAAGGAAGCTGCAGAAAGCAGTGTGGATCAGGCCACTGCTTCCCACAGCTCCCATTGACCATAAACCATGGTCACTGGGAACTGTGAGTGGCTGTGCCTATGGATCCTCAGGTAAACAACCAGCTAACAGCCTGCCAGCAGCAAAGCCTGATGAACTACGTGTGGCCCATAGGCCAGAGTTACCCTTCCCCAGTTGTATACAATCCGTTGATTCCATTACTTATGATTTCATGTTCAGACCTCCTCTCTTTATAGCCCAGATATTTTTTTATCTCCTACAGGGGTGCTGACATCTTGCTATCTTCTCCCTGGCTTGAGAACATTGTTTGCCTTATATTTAAATGGACTTTGATTGTCTCTGACTGGTGTCCAGGCTAGACAGACAACTACATATCCCTTTGTCTACTGAAAAATGTCCTTATGCATGGTTTGTCAACCACACTTTAAGAAGATAACTCTAACACTTAGCCATACCTCTTTAAGCACACCCTGCATATACATCATGCAAGAATATTAATGATCAGTGACTTATTGGTTTTCCAGTAATATATTACATAGCAACCTTTGGGTATATATCATGATAACAGGGTATTAGGTATGGTGAGTATCTCAGGCCTGACAAGAATTGCTGACAGTCAGGCCTCTATGTCTCAATGCCACATGAAAACCAAATCAGATTGGCTGAGGAGGTGAGCTTTTTAGACAGAAAATGTTCATAATATGCAAATATTTATCAAACACTGGTCCCCATATTGCAGATATTGTTAAGGATGGTGGTACAATTTAATTATTTGCATGTGGCATAAAACATCAGTGACTGCTCTTACCTATAATCACAGTGCTGACAATTTATCAGGGTTCAGCATCATACTTCCACATGAAGCAGGAATAGATCACAGGGAACATGTTAAAGGCCATTTCATCTTCCTCCTCTGCTTAATTAGGAAACAACTGTCTTTTCTTCTCAGCATGTTCCTTTTATCTTGTCTTCACATGTTTCTGAGGGATTTTTTTCTTCCTTCATGCTCTAGCAATGGCATTGAATGCTAATGAGGCAATACTTAGTGTAACCCCAGGCAGCTCCTTTGGTAATTACTTTGGATATTAAACACACCTGACCCACAAACATTCAAGCACCAAGCCAGTTTGCTATCTTAAACAGCCATGGGTGTATTAGTGATGCCTGATTCACCAAAACTATATCTCTTAAAACAACACAAAAATAATCTAATCTCTTTGCAGAAAAAAAAACCTTCTTTGTTTCTAATAGAACAAAGACTCAAGAAAGATATTTTCCTTTAAAATGTGACATTTTCTCAGGCTTGCTTTCCAAAGGTCTACCGTAATTAAAAATAGATAGCAACTTAAAAGGTATTTTGTTTTACTATTCTTGCAATGTTGAAAGGATCCATTTTCTTTCACAGATAGAAAACAATGTGTTTCCTCCCAGCAGGAAAAAAATTGTTCTGTGATTATAATGACATCATGCTGCCTCTCATGGAATGCTGCAATTCTAAGAGCTCGAGAAAGAGGCAATAACACACACAATATAACACAGCAGTTTAATCATTTTAGTAGAAAGAGAGAGAGAGAAGTAATTGCTCATATTGTATTTGGTCTCTGAACTTTAAACACTTTTCCCTCTCTTCTAAAACACTTATAAAATTCGTAACTTTATTACTGATGGAAATATATATGAGTTGTAGTTTTATGTGGGTGTCTTCCATGAATTAATTAGCAATAGGCTAGATGGCCCAAATCCCTCTGGAGAAACTCAAATCCACACCCAAACTTTGCAGTGCAGGCCCATCCCTGTAACTGATGGAAAAATATCAGAGGCACAGACAGAAGTATCTGACTGTATGCTGTACATCTCTTGGGCTGGCCCTTAGAGATGGGTGGGCTGGACCATAACCCAGGGCACCATGCTAAGGGAGGCACCTCCCCCCTCCACTGCTTTGCTCTGCTACTGTCAGCAGCCGTCACTGCTCCTGCTCCCTCCTCCCTGCCTTGGAACTGCCCCTGGTCAGCCCGCCCAAGGAGCCTCTCTCTGCTGTGCAGGGTTAGGGACACTCTTATTTATGTATGTATTTATTTATTTATTTGCAAATATTTTACCCTGCCTCTCTATTTAAAATATTTGAGGCAGCTTACAAAATTTTAAAACATAATATATAAAAAGTAGAATAGAATAAAAGACCCCAAGAGGAGGGCATAAAACCTACTAAGACACACTGAAAGGAGCCACCACTCACACCCAAACTCAAGTACCAATTAAAGCATGGATAAAAAGGGTGGCTTTAGCTGGTGCCAAAACAGTGCCAGTGTTGTTGCCAGTCAAATGTCCCAGGGGAGGGAATTCCATAGCTTGGGATCAACAGCGCAGAAGCGCCTGCTCCACGTAGATGTCAGCCTTATCTCCATGTGTGGAAGAACATGGAGCAGAGCCTTCCCAGCTGATCTTAATCCCTGGGCAAGTTCATATAGGAGGATTTGGTCCTTCAGGTACCCCAGTCCCAACCCACGTAGGGCTTTATAAGTCATCACCAGGACCTTGAATTGTGCCCAGAAACCTACTGGAAGCCAGTGCAGCTGCCAGAGCATTGGCATGATGTGCTCCGTATAGCGAGTGTTAGTTGGAACTCAAGCAGCCTCATTCTGGACTAGTTGAAGTTTCCAAAGACTTTTCAAAGGCATCCCCACATGGAGCACATTGCAGTAATCCAATGGGGATGTGTCAAGGGCATGACTCGGGATGACCCTATCCCTCCACCCATGTATGCAGTCTCTTCTGAGCTAGAGGGGGGACACAGGAATATGTGCTTGTTGCCTCTGGGTCAGCAGTAATGGGAGCTGCTGTTGGCAGCTGCTGGGCTTCAAGAGACAGCATGATGTCTTTCCCATTCCCCCAGTGCACACATTTTCTCTCTCGCTCTCTCTCTCTCTCTCTCTCACACACACACACACACAGAGCCAACAGCCTCTGCTGGCCTCCTGGGCAATGTGGTGGGGAAGTGGGGGGAAGCTCCATGCTCCCAAAATGGGTGGGACCGAGAGCAGAAGCGGCAGAGCTGAGGGCAACCAGCCCTCAACACTGCCCAGAGCACAGAGCAGCCTCCCCCACCCCCACAGTCCTTAGCTCTGCTCAGAGTAATTAACATTATTACTTTTATAACCATAATGTGCTTTGTCATTCATTATTTAAAATGGTGCAATCATTTAACAGTATCCTGCTAGAATGTAAATTTAGCTTGCATTCACATTAGCTGTGCTAGTTTTTTAAAAAATAGCTAAACACATAACTTAGACACTGTGCAGATGAAGGTCACTTATTTTCCCCATTCCTGCCACTTCCAGTATTCCCAGTTCAACCAAACCCTGACCTTGCTTTAAGTTAGGGTCAGAGGAAGCTGCCTACCATATTTGGTGTCCAGAGCTGTTACTGTTTAGGAGGAGTTCTTGGACAAATAGACAGACAGACAGACATTTCATTAGATTAGATACAGTGCTCTTGTCAAAGTATTATTAAAAATAAAAACCTGCAAAAAACCTGATGCCTGAGTAGCCCCTGGAACTTTTCTGGTGCCTAAGTAGCTCCTGGAATATCCCCTTCCCTCGAGAAATCTGAAATGGCACCCATGATGAGCCAGGGGTGGACAGAGGGCTATAAGAGTCCAGGGATTTTGGCAAGATGCAATTCCTGTGTGACAGCATAAAGCCTACCTTGAGCCACAGACTGAGTGCCAGGCACCATGAGGTACAATGGCAGTGTAGAAGTCAGGCTGGCAATACACAAGAAAAAAAGAAAGATCTAGAGAAGCTTATTCATCTCCAAACCAATGTTGTAGCCATACACCTGTGAGTTTCCTAAAGCCATTACCAAAGGAACAGCTAGCCACTATACCAAGAACAGATGGTTTTCCAAATAGCCGGTTCTTGGGGTGTACCCTGGTTATATTGTCATTCTCAATTCTTGAACATGAATGAATTTTCTTTACAGAAGACAGACAAAGCCTCAACCCCAGAGGAAAATTTGGGTATCACCATGTTACAGACATCAACTAGTTTGATATTCCCATCACTCATTGATCCACTATCACTATTTGTTCTTTTTATTAAACTAAAAACAGCGATAGACTCATTTTGTTAATTTATGGCACTGTATACATTACATTGTGATGTATGTAAATTTTTCCACACATATGCCATTGAACACTGCTTATGCTGTGGCAAAGTCTTAGAAATGTTTTTAGTGTTTTTATTTTTCTGACTCAAACTTTTGTTTTTGGTAAGATAGTAACGAAATACCATCTTATCAACAACAACATAGTAATTGGTGAACAAAACATGTTCTTACAGGGAACATTATATTGAACCAAGAAATAGCCATTTTGGCCAAAGGCTAATTTCACAAACCTGCTAACCCTTAGCTGTGCTAAATTCTCTATTTTTATATACATGTATTCATTTTTATTGATGTTCAAATCTCTAGGCACCTTACAAGACTTACAAATACATAAGCAGTCCTATTAATAGACTTATAAGGTATGTCTACATAGCAGCGTTATTTCAGAATAATTGACATTATTACAAAATAACATAGTGTGTGTCTACACTACAAGCCTTTATTTTGGAATAATGTCAAGCTGGAGGATGTTTTACTGTGACTTGTGGTAATTCTCATTTCATGAGGAATAAGGGAAGTTGAAGGAAGAGTGTTCTTCCTTTGATTCCTGCAGTGTAGCCTAAGTTGAAATTGCTTATTTTGGCTTTGGCACTGTGCCAGTGCCAAAGCCAAAATAAGCAATTTCAACTTAGCCTAGACAATTGACGTAACTGAAGTTGCGTAGCTTAATTCGACTTTAGCCCTACTGTGTAGACATACCCATAGACTCCTTTTAATAGAAACAAAGGCAATCTACCTAGTCATACCCTAAGATACAACCTAAAACCTCCTTTATTCTCCAGCCCCTTTCCTGAAAACCCATAACCACTGCCCGGAAGAAAAGATGGACTTAGCAGCCTGTCTGAAAGGTTAATATATCAGGGTTCTATCAGAACAAGAGAAAGAAAAGAGCTGTGGCATGACCACAGAGAATATGGCAAACAGCTCTCTCTGATTTGTATCCACACTTGCAGATTTCAGCAGATCACAAATGAGGTAATAACATATGAAGTGTGAGAGAGTTCCTCAAATCACCAGAAACCAAACAAATTAGGACTTTATTCACAGAATCACAGAATACTAGGACTGGAAGGGACCTCGAGAGGTCATCAAATCCAGTCCCCTGCCCTCATGGCAAGACCAAATACTGTCTAGGCCATCCCTGATAGACATTTATCTAACCTACTCTTAAATATCTCCAGAGATGGGGATTCCACAACCTCCCTGGGCAATTTATTCCAGTGTTTTGACTACCCCGACAGTTAGGAACTTTTTCCTAATGTCCAACCTAAACTTCCCTTGCTGCAGTTTAAGCCCATTGCTTCTTGTTCTATCCCAAGAGGCCAAGATGAACAAGTTTTCTCCCTCCTCCTTATGACACCCTTTTAGATATCTGAAAATTGCTATCATGTCCCCCGTCAATCTTCTCTTTTCTAAACTAAACAAAACCAGTTCCTTCAGCCTTCCCTCATAGGTCATGTTTTCTAGACCTTTAATCATTCTTGTTGCTCTTCTCTGGACCCGCTCCAATTTCTCCACATCTTTCTTGAAATGCATTGCCCAGAACTGAACACAATACTCCAATTGAGGCCTAACCAGCACAGAGTAGAGCGGAAGAATGACTTCTCGTGTCTTGCTCACAACACACCTGTTTAATGCATCCCAGAATCATGTTTGCTTTCTTTGCAACAGCATCACACTGCTGACTCATATTCAACTTGTGGTCCACTATAACCTCTAGAGCTCTTTCTGCCGTACTCCTTCCCAGACAGTCGCTTCCCATTCTGTATGTATGAAACTGATTGTTCCTTCCTAAGTGGAGCACTTAGCATTTGTCTTTATTAAACTTCATCCTATTTACCTCAGACCATTTCTCCAATTTGTGCAGGTCATTTTGAATTATGACCCTATCCTCCAGATTAGTCACAACTCCTCCCAGCTCGGTATCATCTGCAAACTTAATAAGCGTACTTTCTATACTAATATCTAAATCGTTGATGAAGATATTGAACAGAGCCGGTCCCAAAACAGACCCCTGCGGATCCCCACTTGTTATGCCTTTCCAACAGCATTGTGAACCATTAATAACTACTCTCTGAGTTCGGTTATCCAGCCAGTTATGCACCCACCTTATAGTAGCCCCCTCTAAGTTGTATTTACCTTATCCACAAGACTCGTTATCCTATTAAAGAAAGCTATCAGATTGGTTTGACATGATTTGTTCTTTACAAATCCATTCTGGCTGTTCCCTATCACCTTGCCACTTTCCAAGTGCTTATAGAAGATTTCCTTGATTACTTGCTCCATTATTTTCCCTGGCACAGAAGTTAAAGTAACTGGTCTGTAGTTTCCTGGGTTGTTCTTATTTCCCTTTTTATAGATGGGCACTATATTTGCCCTTTTTCAGTCCTCTGGAATCTCTCCTGTCTCCTATGATTTTCCAAAGATGATAGCTAGAGGCTCAGATACCTCCTCTATCAGCTCCTTAAGTATTCTAGGATGCATTTCATCAGGCCCTGGTGACTTGCAGGCATCTAACTTTCCTAGGTGATTTTTAACTTGTTCTTTTTTTATTTTACCTTCTAAAACTACCCCCTTCCCACTAGCATTCACTATGTTAGGCATTCCTACAGACTTCTTGGTGAAGACTGAAACAAAGAAGTCATTGAGCATCTCTGCCATTTCCAAGTTTCCTGTTACTGTTTCTCCCTCCTCACTGACCAGTGGGCCTACCCTCTCTTTGGTCTTCCTCTTGCTTCTAATGTATTTATAAAAAGTCTTCTTGTTTCCCTTTATTCCCGTAGCTAGTTTGAGCTCATTCTCTGCCTTTGCCTTTCTAATCTTGCCCCTGCATTCCTGTGCTGTTTGCTATATTAATCCTTTGTAATTTGTCCTACTTTCCATTTTTTATTAGACTCCTTTTTTATTTTTAGATCATGCAAGATCTCGTGGTTAAGCCAAGGCGGTCTTTTGCCATATTTTCTATCTTTCGGACACATTGGAATAGCTTGCTTTTGGGCCCTTAATAATGTCCCTTTGAAAAACTGCCAACTCTCCTCAGTTGTTTTTCCCCTCAGTCTTGATTCCTATGAGACCTTACCTATCAGCTCTCTGAGCTTACCAAAATCCACCTTCCTGAAATCCACTGTCTCTATTTTGCAGTTCTCCCTTCTACTCTTCCTTAGAATTGTGAACTCTATGATTTCATGATCACTTTCACCCAAGCTGCCTTCCACTTTCAAATTCTCAACCAGTTCCTCCCTATTTGTTAGGATCAAATCTAGAACAGCTTCCCCCCGGTAGGTTTTTCAACCTTCTGAAATAAAAAGTTGTTTCCAATGCAGTCCAAGAACTTATTGGATAGTCTGTGCCCTGCAGTGTTATTTTCCCAACATATATCTGGATAGTTGAAGTCCCCCATCACCACCAAATCTTGGGCTTTGGATGATTTTGTTAGTTGTTTAAAAAAAGCCTCATCCACTTCTTCCACCTGGGCAGGTGACCTGTAGTAGACTCCTAGCATGACATCACCTCTGTTTTTAATCCCTTTTAGCCTAACCCAGAGACTCTCAACACTTCCGTCTCCTGTGTCCATCTCCACCTCACTCCAAGTGTGTTCGTTTTTAATGTATAAGGCAACACCTCTTCCCTTTTTCCCCTGTCTATCCTTCTATACAAAGGAAAGCTGTACCCTTCTATACAAACATTTCAATCGTGTATTATCCCACCAAGTTTCTGTTATGCCAACATAACAGACTTTTGTCGACAAAACTATACCTGCGTCCACACTGCCTTTGAGTTATGTCGACATAACTTCAACACAACTCAGCAGTTTTGTCAACGTATGTAAACCTCATTCTACGAGGAATAACGCCTTTTATCGACAGAGTTCTGTAGATAGAAGGCATTATTGCATCTACACTGTCCTTTGCTTTGTCGACAGAACTGGATGTAGTCTAGACGCTCTGTCAACAGAAGCTTTGTCGACAGTATCTGTCGACAAAACTTCTGTCGACAAAACTCTGTAGTCTAGACGTACCCTTAGTGTATTATAGCAGTGCCTAGGGTCCCAAACCAGACCAGAAACCTGTTGAGCTGTGCACTGTATAAACGTACAACAAAAAATAGACCCTGCTCAACAGATCTAATCACATCAACATGAATTCAGACTGTGAGCTTCTCAGAGTAAGGGCACTCTTTTCCTGAACATATGAAGAACACCTAATATATTACAGGGGCTACTGTACACACATTAAAATGAACACACTACATTTTTTCAAATATCCTGAAGACTGGTTCCACATGATGGCCAGCTGTATGAGAAGAGGCAGATGTCAACTGGGATAGTCCACTAGTCATCATGGAATCTACGAAATCCTGTGCTGATCCAGAGAAATCAAATGTGTGGACCATGAATGTACCAAGCACTATTAGCTTGGCTGTTTCCTACCACCCGCACAGTGAATAAACTGATCAACTCAGCAAGGAATTCCTTTCATGTCCCATCTTGGACTCAAGCACCATCTGGTCACTCTCAGTTAGATATATCTTCGGGATAGCAGAACACTTACACGTGAAATCAAATGCAGAATGCATAGCCAGTCTTCTTGACCTCTCTCACCTCATTCTGAACCATACACTTGCAGAATAATAGCACTTTGATTCCAATTTTTACAAACACGATGGACTTTCTGTGAAGCAGCAATTTGAAAATAAAACTAAATCTTCACTGAAATGATATTAGCTGGGAAAAATGAAACAAACAAGGAACATGATTTTAAATCTGATCCAGCACAATCTAAATGCAGTGAGGAACAAATGCCAAATTGTTATAAAGCTAGCCAAGTACACTATTATCTCTAAATTCTTCATTACAACATCAAACTCTGGCTTCAAAATCCAGCATAGTCCATTACACCAGGGCTGTTTATTATTTGGAACCAATCTGTGATACATGCATATGTCTTAACTCCTAAACAGAGTCTTCTGGCTATATGCCATAATTACACACAATATAAATATAAACAGGTAGAGATGTAGCCCTACAAAAACCAGCTGAGTTTTGAATTAATCTTTTCTGTTCTTCTGCAAGGACAGCAACCATGTGTAAACATCCTAAAAGGTGTGTGGAAGGATAGGCAAGGAAGATAGAAGGAGCAGGATAACAATACTTGTTAAAAAATTAGCAAGGAAAGAATATCAAAATTTGATACCTAGGAGATGGCCTTGGAAATAAAGTATTTTGATATTTTCACTTTTAGCTCAGGCTAAACCCCAATAATGAAAATAGGAGAAAGAATAAAGCAAATCAAAACACACAAAAATAATTTTAAAAAGTTTTGAGAGAAAGTTTGGGCATTTATTTATTCTACACAAAACTCATTTCATTAATACAAAGAATTTCAATATAAATCAACACTGTCTATGAAAATATCTTTTAATTTATTGCATTGTATTGAATTCAGTCATTTTGAACGCTTTCATTACTCTAGAACAAGTAAGTTTCCTTCAGCATTACAATGCAGTCACCCATTATGGCACCCATTCTTGCAAAGAAATTATGTGAACCAATTTTCTGCACTAGTGACAATAGCAACATTGCCCTCATCCAAGGCCCACTGAAGTCAATGGCAGTCTTTTCACCGACCACAGTGGGTTTTGGACAATGAGCAGTGTGTGTTCCCAATGACTTTTGCATAATGGATGAAAATACTTTTTTAAAAGATTAGATTGAGAGGAAAGGCAAATTATAGTCCTATATACTGGCTTCCTGGTCTTCTGTTGGTCAGTCAAGAATACACAAACAACAAAAGAACATAAGAATGGCCATACTGGGTCAGACCAAAGGTCCATCTAGCCCAATAGCCTGTCTGTCGACAGTGGCTAGCACCAGGTGCCCCAGAGAGGGTGAACCGAAGACAATGATCAAGCGATTTGTCTCCTGCTATTCTTCTCCAGCCTCTGACAAACAGAGGCCAGGGATACCATTTCTATCCCCTGGCTAATAGCCTTTTATGGACCTAACCTCCATGAAATTATCTAGCTTCTCTTTAAACACTGTTATAGTCCTAGCCTTCACAGCCTCCTCTGGCAAGGAGTTCCACAGGTTGACTACACGCTGTGTGAAGAAGAACTTTCTTTTATTAGTTTTAAACCTGCTACCCATTAATTTCATTTGGTGTCCTCTAGTTCTTCTATTTAGGGAACTAATAAATAACTTTTCTTTATCTGCCCTCTCCACACCACTCATGATTTTATAGACCTCTATCATATCCCCCCTCAGTCTCCTCTTTTCTAAACTGAAAAGTCCCAGTCGCTTTAACCTCTCTTCATATGGGACCCGTTCCAAACCCCTAATCATTTTAGTTGCCCTTTTCTAAACCCTCTCCAAGGCCAAAATATCTTTTTTGAGGTGAGGAGACCACATCTGTACACAGTATTCAAGATATGGGCGTACCATAGTTTTATACAGGGGCAGTAAGATATTCTGTGTCTTATTTTCTATCCTTTTTGACCACCGCTGCACACTGTGTGGAAGTTTTCAGAGAACTATCCACAATAACTCCAAGATCTCTTTTCTGATTTGTCAGAGCCAAATTAGCCCCCATCATCCTGTATGTATTGTTGGGGTTATTTTTCCCGATGTGCATTACTTTACACTTATCCACATTACATTTCTTTTGCCATTTTGTTGCCCAATCACTCAGTTTGGTGAGATCTTTTTGGAGTCCCTCACAGTCTGCTTCTGTCTTGACTATCCTAAACAATCATCATCCATGATTTTCCTGCTCTCTAGGGCTCCCTCCTCTACTTCTCCAGTATGATTCCTTCTGACTTCAAGATATTGTTAACTTAATTTAGCGCCCTAACTGAGCTGGTGAGTCTCTCAGCAAAACCCAATGAGATGAAAGACTCAGTTGTCACCACCTTCAAGAAACATGACAACAAGGAGGAAGAAGCCCAAGTCTCCCACATTTGCTGAATCTCTTAAGGCACTTCATGCAAAAGCCTGATCTCTAACAGTGCAAAGGTCGAAATCATCTGCAAGTACTATTAGATTGATGGTCATCTGGTTTTCTAGCTAATACAAAACCAAAAACAAAACAACAAAACAAAAAACAACCATTCCACCACCTTTCCTCCAAACGTCTATAGTATCTGATCAAAAAGCATCCACACCCAATAATAAAAAGGTCATGTATGCAATATGGGTTGGCCCACCCTACTAAAGATAACATTTAATAATTAAAATTAAACTTAGGGCACATCTACACTGCAGGGCTAAAGCCAAAATAAGTTACGCATCTTATCATTTGTGTAACTTAAGTCAAAATAGCTTATTTCAGCTTTTGGCGCTGTCTACACAGCAGGAAGTGCAAAGTAGAGCACTCTTCCTCCGACTTCCCTTACTCCTCATAAAATGAAGGTTACAGGAGTCAGAGTAAAAAGTCCTCCGTCTACATCTTGTAGATGGAGGACTATGTTATTTCGGAATAATGTCAGTTATTCTGAAATAACACTGCTGTGTAGACGTACTCTCAGAAAATGCAATTGTGTTAAATACACCACTTGTAGTGTATCAAATTCCATACTAATACAACACAAAATCAGTAATAAAAAAGCATTTATACGTGTATTATGGGCTACATCTACACCAACTAATATCTGACACTATATGTTACAGCAATCACCCCCATTAACAATAGTATTTGCCAACTATACTAAGAAAAAGAAAGATGAGTGGAGATAGTTTTTTTGGTACCTTCTACTATATGGTTTGGTTTTTAAAAGTAAATGATGAAAAATGGTGTTATCTTCATGGCCCTTGTAACTTTGTAGTCCCATAACCACCACAGATTGCTACTAGAATTGGATTCAGGAATTTCCATTTAGTTTTCATTACATTAGATGTAAAGAGATAATATTGCATAAAGTATTTGAGTGACATTCTAAACTAGCACTGACATTTCAAATGTGTTCTTGTCACCAAGCACAAAGCATCATGACGGCCTTGCTAGTTTATCTGAATTTTGTAATGTATTTTTAAAAATACATACATACATAAGAGGGAAGGGAGAAGGATGAGGAAAAGAGAAGTATATTTTGCAGAGTGACCTTTCTCTTTTCAGAGTTCACTGAATCACCACATGTTGGATGTACAGTACCTTTCCTCTTTAGGATGCAAACACTTTAGAGAATGTGAAGGAGAAGCATTAGAAAAACACTGCTAGGCCCTGTCACGTTGTCTTAGTGTGACATGAAATTCTGTGACATGTGACATTAAAAAAGGTCACATTGACAAGCTGACTACTGCAATGCCAGCATATTTTTCACTACCCCTAGCGAATAAATGGCAAATGACTTTGTGTTTATAACAAACAACAATTTTGTTCTGTGAATTTTAATTAATATGACAATAAGCTTTGCCCACTCCTTACCCTCTTCTCACCCCTTTCCCTCAAGTGTTTTTCTGCAGCAGTTGGTTGGTTGTGTTTTTTAATGTTTAAATACAACAACAGATTCCTATCTACTTCATGGCCAGAAAAGGAAGTGAATTAGCTTCTTTCGTACAATATCTCAGATAAGGGTTAGCACAGTAAGAGAGTGGAAGCTATGAAAGCAATGTGTAGTGGCCCCAAACCTTGCTTTTGTAGAGTAATCACTAATCAGCATTTTTTAAGATCATCTAGGAGCCTCCAGCCTCTTTCTCCTAACAAAGCCTTTGACTAGCATCATAACAATCAACTGCCATTATAATGAAGTTTCAAGATTTAAAAGAAATGTTAATCCTTAGTGAGGGACAGGACAGTTATCCTGCAAGGTGTGCAACTCCTAATCAGGAGAAATCATCATCAGCAGCAGCAGCAGCATTTTCTGTTGGACAGCTAATAAAAGAGAATGTATCTGTTTTCTTAGCTTTTATATATTTAGCTCTTTTCCAATAGCTTAGTGATGTGACAGTTCTAAAAAAAATCTGGTTTGTGTTTAGATTCTGATTGGCTTGTGATTATTATAGTGGCACCTGGCACGGTCACTATCCTAAGTGTCTATTAGCTTTTTTAAGGTCAGCCATTGTTCCCATGGGTTTGTATGTTTTCTTGCACTTTCCCCAACAGTTTAGGTCTCTTCAGGGGAAGAGGATCTTCAAAATTGTGTCTTTGAGTTACCAATGCTTCTGTTTCAAAGAGAAGGGAAAAGATAAGGATTTGTGTTTGCTGGTATTATTTTTATTGTCATAGTACCTATGAGACAGGAGCCCACTGTGCTAGGAGCTATGCAAGCACAGGAAAATAAAAGGATTGTGCATGTTCCTAGCATCTTACAATCTAGTTGATAGTTATATTAGGTTTATTTACTGGGCTGGTGGTCAATGGGTGAGTATAGATAATTTATCATTGGTTTATTTATAATCTTGGACTAGGATTTTTCAAAGAAGCCTTAAGGGAGTTAAGGGGTCAAATCCCCAGTTCCTGATTTCCCTAGCTTCCTTTAAAAAGAATAAGGAAGAAATGGCAAAGTTGTGCCCACTGGGACATCTCTAAGGCTACGTCTATACTGCAGACCTTTTCTGGGATACTGGAGGTATCCTGGAAAACCTCTGCCACGTCCAAGGGGAAAAAAATTCGGAAAAGCAAACGAGTTGTTTCTGCATCCCTGTAAACCTTGATCTACAAGGAAGACGGGATGTTCAGAAAGAGGGTTTTTTTTCTGACATTTGGCCCCGTGTGGACGGGCCAAATGTCAGAAAAGCCTCTTTCAGAAGAAAAGCAGAAAAAGATATGCAAATTGTGGTTCGCAATTTGCATATCTTTTTCTGACTTTTCTTTGTAGCGTAGATATAGTCTAGGTAAGGAATCAGGAAGCATGCATCACACTAAGGATACAGCTAGACTACAAGAGTTTTTCTGAGAGGTATCCCGGAAAAACTCTTCTGCATCTGTTTTTTTTTCCGGAAGAGCAAACGCGCTCTTTTGGAAGCCCCTCTATTCCTGATTCTACGAGGAATGAGTGGGCTTCCGAAAGAGGAGTTTTTCCTGACATTTGTTCCGGTCTAGACTGGCATTCTTGATAGAGATCTTGAGGTTTTTGGTCTCTGTCAGTGGGATTGGAGCAGATGCGGTTGTGTCTGCGTGCTTGCCTGTGGACAATGGATTGTGTGGTGTGTCCTGGATGGAAGCTGGAGGCATAATATGATCTGAAGAAGTGGGTCTGCCCCATGAAATCTCATCAGCTAATAAACCATCTTGTTAGTCCTTTAAAGTGCTACATGACTGTTTTTTTTGTTTTGCATCTAAGGAGAGTCTGAAGTGGCTGGACACAAGCCTACCCACATCTGAAGGCCCCTTCTCTCACCTAAGGGAAGGAGCTACTGAACCAGGGCTCAAGTAAGTCTGGAAGACAACAAATAATAATAAAAAAAACCAGAGATGGGAATGAGGGACATAGGCTCAAAAGAAGGAAGACAGAGGGGAACATCAAGCAGAGAACCCCAGACAGTTCCCACTGCTCTTCTAAAGCATCTGGTGTTATTCATTGTAAAATTAGGCTCTCTAAAATCTTACAACACAGAAAACAGCACTATTGGGCAACCTAGATGTAAATATGCTCCAAATATGCTATTCTATATTACATAGTGTACATCTGAGAGTGAAATGGAACATTTTCTATTAGAAGTTTTAAATAAACTATTTTTTGACATATGGATTCCTATTCCTGAAGTGAGTGCATTCCAATTTAGTGAGCAGTATTACAACTGTTTTCTACATTGCAGCATTTAGAAGTAATTGTGAGAGTTCTGTGGAAAAATAAACCTTAAGTGTTTAGAATTGCTTCACTACAAAGGCATAAAGGCATTTTAACAATTTTAGAAAAACATAGTGTGTATTTATAAATATTCCCTATTAGAAACCTCATCCAAAGCCTACTGAAGTTAATAGGAGTCTTTCTACTGACTTTAATGAGCTTTGGCTCAGACCCTGGAGGAGATACCACCTTTATATTCAACCAAAAAGTTTAACACCAGGCTTTCAGGGATTCCTTCTTCAGATAATAGACATTCTAAATATTTGTGCAAGTGTGTGTATATTGTTAATGCATACTTGGTTATTTTTTAATGAGTTTTTAAATTGTTTTCTTCTTCCCAACAGAAGAGACTAACCCCCAAGACCTAAAGCACCAAATGCTTTCAAACAAAGAAAATACATTTGCAGAGATGATAGGCTTGAGAATGGTTTGCAAAACAGAAAAGTGGGCTACATTTGCAGGCTAATTTATTCACAACAAATCACTTGACAGGCTCTATGGAGGGATAAATGCTGGATTTAAAGTAGCAGTAAAATGAGAAGCAGGATTTAACCAAATTAAGCTCAGGAATAAATGGGCCACATTCCTATTGAGCCAGGGTCTATATAAATGGGCACAACTCCCACTGAGTCAGGTCTGGTTTGTTCATTACATTTAGATTTTAGTAGAAAAAAAAGCATAATGCACACCATAACTGAGACAAAGAACCACTAGATCCATTCAATTTTCCTTTTATTGCATTTTCTTTTTCTAAAAAATATGAATCAGTTCAACACACTGTTAAGGGTACTACTTAAACCAAAAATATATTCAAGAATTCTGAGATAAAGCCGATGTTCTGTCCTAAAGATACTCTTCCACATCTATCTATTGCAGAGACCTCCAAATAGTTATGTAACATGTGGACTATAACGTTTAGGTATGAAAGAAGCTCTTCAAAACACTGCACATTGCATAGTACACCCTGTCAAGCTTGCACAGTCAGGGCCTGATCCAATTCCCATTGAAGCCAAAGGTCAGATTCCAATTGATTTCAGTGGCCGTGGAATTGAGGCCCAAATGAAGTATGAATCCTAGAGAAAATATATGATAAGCCTGCGTGCAAGGCCTTGTGTCAGTGTGTGCCCTTTTGAGGCGTAACATGGCACTGTAAGCATCCTGCCTCAGTTTCTCTCCCCCTTAAGCACACTTCAATCACCGAACACTGTGGTGTCTACCTTTATAGTCACAAACAGCCCTGATGCTCCTTTCCAGGGCCTCTCCGTTTACTGGTTATTTTCCATCTCTGTTTTAAAGAATGACTCCTGCAGTCCTTCTTCCTGGAGTTGCTCTGTTCAGTTCCATCTCAGAATTCCTCCCTATGCCATTCCTCTTCTGGAGTGACTCTCAATCTATTCCTTGCCTTCCATCCTGAGTTCAAACATCTTTTCCCATGGGACGGGGGGAGCATAACTGTCCTTCCTGGGATTGTGTTTCACTTCTAGCAAGATTCTCCTGCTTACCAGGCTCTGCTCTATGCCTAGGACATACCTGCCTGCAGATCTCTCTCAATTTTTATCTTCTCCTACCCTCTGAGATCCTCTCAACTTGTCTCTTCCACTCTTATGGAATCATAGGCTGCCTTTTATCTCCCTGTGTACCTCACTCCTAGTCACCTGACCTGTTTCATGTGACTTCACTTATGTCCTTCACCTGGAGGAGGGAGTAAGTGTGACATAGCTGCAGCTGAGCCCCAACCCTCTTAAAGAGCAGGTTCCTCCTGTAACAGCCTATTTTCACTATCCATAACATTGCCACTTTGGTGTCCTATGTATTTCAATATAGACTAATGCATACACAAAAAAATTAGAGTTAAGGTAGTATGGTCACCATAGCTGACTTGATCCACTCTCATATGGTCATTCCTAGATGTGTTCTCTACTCAGGGACACTAACATCTTTTCCCTTAGATCTTAAAATCCAGCCTAACAGCCTGTACACAAACACGAAGATAGACTCTATATATTGGGATGTAGCAATTGAGGCATGTTCAATTAATTTATCACTTCATCTTTGTTAATTTCTTTCTGAATTAAACCTGAACTCTAAGGCTGTTGCTCAGCTGAATTTAGGAGACCCTTGCTGTCTTTCATGGTTTGATTTAAGATGGGCATGAGGGGCATTCCACATTATTTATGGGAGTATGTTTATGAATATAAATATGAATATGACAACTGGGATATGTTTTATGTGAAATCCTTCATGTGAGATATCATTGGAAAGGTTGTAATCTACTGAATGTGATTAACCCATTTGTATGCCTGCATCATTCCTGTATCTGAATTTGGAAATGTGTAATATAAACCTGTGTTATTAATATAGTCCCATTAAATCAGGGAGATTAGTGATACTCAGATCACTTAATGGCCCAATACTCAGAATAATGATCTGTGAGTACACTCGTTTTTTCTATAAGCCTGGGAGGAGGGGCTATGATGGGTCCTAGCAAGACCTGTGGCTATGTCACCAGATGCTGGAATCATCTCAGATACTGTATTTTCCCCACAAGAGCCTAGAAAAAATTTCTGCCTTTTGCAAAATGTATGTAAGGGTAGGAAGTGAGGTAATCTAGGTTGTCAATTCTCCCCTGGGGCCCCACCCAAAATTATTTCTGGAAACGTGTAAAGCTGGACTGAGAGAAGGTTTGGGCCTAGGCTAGAAGGTTTTCCTGTTTGTGAAAGAAGCTTAGAACAATTTTGAGGGCAAGATAGTATATGTAACCAGTTCCCTTACTATATTAAGCTTAGTTTGCATGTTTTGTTTTGCTTCGTAACCTACTTTGTTCTCTGTGCTATCTCTTACGATCACTTAAAGCCTATCTTTTATATGTAATAAAGTCACTTTTGTTTATTAATAAACCCAGAGTAAGTAATTGTTACCTGAGAGGGAGGCAAGAAGTCTGTGCATATCTCTCTTTATATTGAGAAAGAGAGCAAACTTCATGTACTTATACCGTATAATTCTTTAAACAGCATACGACAGATTTTAGCCTCTAGAAGGGGTATCTTGAGTGCTGCAAACAGGTAACTCGCTTGGCTGTTTTCAGTTGAGCTCTGCAGTTTTGGGGGCCTGGCCCGGATCCTGTGTTCATGTTGTAGGAGGCGAATGTGTCAGACTCAACAAGACAAGGTATTGGGGGGACCAAGCTGGCAGGGGAAACAGGCTCACTAGAGTCTCAGCACATTGGATGACTGCATTAAAGGGAGCCTGAACCCATCACAGTGGTTTTTGTTGTTTATGCAGCAATTTGCTATATTTTTATTACTTTATTCTTTCAGCATATTAACAAAAGTGTTAAGTAATGAGATGACTGTCCTCCTTGGAAAGTCAGTTCATTATTCTGATTATTTTCATTTGACCTTACATCTTTTGTTACACATTCAGTCTTGGGAAAAGTCCAAAACTCTTTCCATGCCACACATTGTACAAAGTTAACGTTATAGATTTTTATCTTTAATAAGTAGTGGGCTACAAAATAAGTAATTTTAGGTCATGATACAGCAAGCACTTAAGAATATGCATAAATGTAAATATATAAATTGATACTATAAGCTACAGATTCCAAACAATAAAAAATTAGTGTGTATGCATCTGGAAAAATAATTTGTGTTTTCTTTAGTACAAAAAAAATCTAGTTTTGAATAGGATAATGATAGCTACTTTTTTTTTAAGATACTCCTACTATTATTTGGGTAACCAGTTACTCTTGATGTCTGAACATTCATGGACAGACAGGCTGGGTTAAAGGACAGGATACTGTGCTGCAATTAAAGGCTTTAACTGATATCTCCTTTCCATATACAGAGCTTTTAAAAAGAAGAGAGAGATCAAAACCACAAAACATTTACCTGACAAGTCAGAATGGTCTCAGCAATTTAAGTGCCTTGGGTCCTATACCCTGCTACTATTGATATCAATGAGAATTCTGCATGGGGAAGGGAGTAGAACATGCATTGGAAATGTCCTTTAAAAGGTATGGAGTTGTCAACAAAGTAATTTTAATGCTGAGAACTGATTTACAGTGACATTCTAAATGCATTATCTCAAGAGATGTATGAGTTATCAAAGAGCATATGGGGACTGAATACCTTGGGTAAACATTAGCTGCACCCAAACTGATATTTCAGCAGTAGTTCACTGCCTTCTTTTTGGGATGGCACTTTAATCTTTCAGATTATGTGACATTAGAAAAGTGAATATATAAAATAAAATAAAAATCTTTTAAGACAATATACTCCTCATTTCTGAATGACATAGAGCCTATCCCACAACCTTACTTATTTATTATGTGCAAGGCAACATGAGTCATATTGATAAAAATGTACATATAAGTGTCATTTCTCAGTCATAAAAAAATCTGCTACATGAGGCTATCCAAAGATGGCATCAAGAAGAGAAATAACTCCCTACGGCTATGTCTACACTATGGGATAAGGTTGAATTAAGATATTCAACTTCAGCTACGATAATTGCTTAGCTGAAGACCAAGTATCTTAACTTGACTTTTGGTGCTGTCCACACTGCAGGAAGTCAAAGGGAGAACACTCTCCCTTTGGTTTCTCTTACTCCTCATGGAAGCAGGACTACCAGCATTGACCATAATGTTCCTCTCAGTTCAAATTAGCGTGTCTTTGCTATACCCACTAATTTGAACCCTGAAAGAGTGACAGCAGCAGCCTCGATCTCTGTAGTTTAGACATATCCTAAGAAGTCTCTTCCTGCACTTTGGAAAATAGGGTCCACAGTTTTTCTGAAGGGGAAGTTGTTACCAGTAATCCATTTAGTAGTTGCTGAATTTATATTTTATTCCTCCTTTTGATATAGGCAAATGACTAATACATTAGTACACAGTGTGTAACTGACATTTTATTTTTGCCATAAACTTTAATAGTGGGAATAAAACACTGGTCTTGCACGGTAAGATTAAATAATAACTCTGTCCAGTTTTTACTCTACAAATCGGTCCACAATTCCATGCACACACTGAAAAAAAAATCAATGTTTAGGGTGAAGGGGGGATGGTGTAACTTTTGATATCACGCTCATAATATTAATGAAATACTTGAATAAGCAACGGGGCATTCATTCAAACATTTTACAATATTATAAAGCCAAATAATAAAAAGAATTCTTCAAAAATGTGAGATTGAGGAAAACTGGAATTACATTTAGTCTATCAATCAAGCTGATGAATTTAACAGCAACATCATGCTTATTGTCTTCAGAGAGCAAAATCAAGTGAGGGAGTATGCAATGAAATTGCATACAATGGGGATATTTCAGAAAGAATTAGACCAAATGGCAAAACAAAGCCCACAGGAAAAACTTTACTGGCGCCCCCAGAATCTGTATCTTCTAATGGTTTTATTCAGTCTAATGTGCCTGTGTAGTTCATTTATTTATTATTCCTGTGACTTTCAGCAAGACAATTCATAATTGTTAATATAATTGCCTAAAGGCTTTTAGGTGTAAGTCAAGTGAGCAATGAAGTGAGGTGGAAAAGTAGCTTCCCTTTGACAGATGTATGCTTGAAAACCAGGTGATAATAGGTAAAATTGTATTAAGGAGACTAATGACATACAATAACAAGCCTATGTAATTGTGAAGATTTAATTAAGGCAGAACTGCTGTAATGGTGGTGTAATTATTAAAAATACATATCTAGTTTCTGTGTCAGATCAATCTGTTATTTCAGTGTAAAAAATAGTAGGCAAATTATTTTTAAAAGACCAAATCTAAGAATTCATATACATATATTAATTTGCTCAATTGTAATTGAAAATATTTCAATAGAATTTCAAAAATAATTCACATTTGTGAGTTCTAGTCAGAAGCATAGAATGGCAGTGACTTATCTTATACTGCAGTCCATTATTGTGGTGCATAGCATTTTTATAACTTCAAATTTTATGAATGGCAAAGATGCCTACATAAATGATAGAGTATGCAATAAAGATTTTAGAAATAAAAGTTTGGTCGTTTGTGACAAAATTAAATGTGCTCTCTCTCAGTTATTTCATACTGCATTATTTTCCAGAGAGCAGAAGATACATTATTTGGAATTATTTGGGATGATCTATACTTTCTTCCTAGTCAGCAATTAGGTAAATTATGCAGCATAACTCAGCAGTGCACATTGTAATTGTAAAGTTTTGTTTAACTGGAAGTATCTTCCTTGCATTCTTATACAAATGAAATACTCATAAAAAACTGATGCAGGTGCAGAAACCAACAAATGGAAAAGCTAAGTGATTACTGATTGTCAAACAGCAAGCCACGTCAGTGGTGGATCCAGGTTTCTGACTTGAAAAATTTGGAGTCTAGGTGAAGATTCATAAACTCCACACTCCACTGAAACTGCCCTCAAAAACATTATTGATCGCCTCTTTATTTCCAAGAATATGTCTACACTGCTTGGATTTATCACCATAGGTTATGCCACTTTAATTAGAACATAAGAACGGCCATATTGGGTCAGACCAAAGGTCCTTCTAGCCCAGTATCCTGTCTACCGACAGTGGCCAGAACCAGGTGCCCCAGAGAGGGTGGACAGAAGACAATGATCAAGCGATTTGTCACCTGCCATCTCTCTCCAGCCTCTGACAAACAGAAGCCAAGAACACCATTTTATCCCCTGGCTAATAGCCTTTTATGGACCTAACCTTCATGAAATTATCTAGCTTCTCTTTAAACTCTATTATAGTCCTAGCCTTCACAGCCTCCTCTGGCAAGGAGTTCCACAGGTTGACTGCACACTGTATGAAGAAGAACTTTATTTTATTAGTTTTAAACCGGCTACCCATTAATTTCATTTGGTGACCTCTAATTCTTCTATTTAGGGAACTAATAAATAACTTTTCTTTATCGGCCCTCTCCACACCACTCATGATTTTATAGACCTCTATCATATCCCCCCTCAGTCTCCTTTTTTCTAAACTGAAAAGTCCCAGTTGCTTTAACCTCTCCTCATATGGGACCCGTTCCAAATCCCTAATCATTTTAGTTGCCCTTTTCTGAACCCTTTCCAAGGCCAAAATATCTTTTTTGAGGTGAGGAGACCACATCTGTACACAGTATTCAAGATGTGGGCGTACCATAGTTTTATACAGGGGCAGTAAGATATTCTGGGTCTTATTTTCTATCCCTTTCCTAATAATTCCTAGCATCCTATTTGCCTTTTTGACCGCCGCTGCACACTGTGTGGAAGTTTTCATAGAACTGTCCACGATAACTCCAAGATCTCTTTCCTGATTTGTCGTAGCCAAATTAGCCCCCATCATACTGTATGTATAGTTGGGGTTATTTTTCCCAATGTGCATTACTTTACACTTATCCACATTATATTTCATTTGCCATTTTGCTGCCCAATCACTCAGTTTGGTGAGATCTTCTTGGAGTCCCTCACACTCTGCTTCTGTCTTGACTATCCTAAACAGTTTGGTATCATCTGCAAACTTTACTACCTCACTGCTTACCCCTTTCTCCAGATCATTTATGAATAAGTTGAAAAGGATTGGTCCCAGGACTGACCCTTGGGGGACACCACTAGTTACCCCTCTCCAATCTGAAAATTTACCATTTATTCCTACCCTTTGTTTCCTGTCTTTTAACCAGTTCTCAGTCCAATAAAGGACCTTTCCTCTTATCCCATGGCCATGTAATTTACACAAGAGCCTTTGTTGAGGGACCTTGTCAAAGGCTTCCTGAAAATCCAAGTATACTATATCTACTGGATCCCCCTTATCCGCATGCTTGTTAACCCCTTCAAAGAACTCTAATAGATTAGTAAGGCAGGATTTCCCTTTACAGAAACCATGTTGACTTTTGTCCAAAAAATTATGTTCTTCTACATGCTTCACAATTTTATTCTTTACTATTGTTTCGACTAATTAAACTACTAATATATGTCCACACTATGCTCTTTGTGTTGGCAGAGTGCATCCATGCTAGTAGCTCTTTCCTCAGCACAGTGAGTAATGCACTGTGGATAGTTATACCACTGCGTAACTGGCTGCAGGGTTCATGGGGAAGAGTTTGCAGTTCCTCATGGGGCAGGTACAGCATCACATGATGCAAGTTTTTCAATCCCATCCTTCCATGGGTATCCTACTAGATTGTCTGTCACTTATCCACTGAAGTGTTTGTGGGGGGAGGTGAAGAGAGCATGAGACAGGGAGCATGTGCCTGGGGAGAGAAAGAACATGTTTTGGGGGAGTGTATGTGATAGTGGGGGAAGTATATGAAAGAGACAAAGTGTGAATCATGGAAGAATGAGTTTATCAGCATGCTGTCCAGATACCAAAAGCAACCAATCCTGAGGCAGGAAAAAGGGAACACCCCCAACAACAGCACCTGCCTGCCTCCCTCTATGGCTCTGTACAGCACAGCAGTGTCTCTATCACATGTCCACACATCTCCCCTTGCTTTCCCCCCTCTGTGCTCCTACTAGGGGAGAGAGCAGTAACATTCCATGTTAATGGCTTGCTCTGTTCCTGGGACACAGCAGCAGAGCAGAGCTGTCATAACCCGTAGGGCAGCTGAGTTGAAATCAGTGAGAAGAGGAGTACCTGCAGGCATTGTGGGATATTGGAGGAGGCCAGTTCTGGCAAGATAACGAATGGCAGCATCTACACTGAGGCCTTGCTGTTCTATTTTTGTTGCCAAAAGCCCTATGTCTCTCATAGAGGTGCTTTTATTTTGTCACCAAAACCAAAGAGTTTTGCTGCCTAAAATGCCATTGCAGTAGGTGCACTTCCATTGGTTTACCACCAGAAACTGCCTTTTGCCAACAAAACTCTACAGTGTGGACAAGGCCCAAGTCTTGACTTCATTTGCTTCCTCAATCCCTCTGCCACCATTAAAGCATAGATGTGTAGGTCCAGAAGGGACCCACTGTGATCATCTAGTCTGATCTTCTGCCTAACAGAATAGGCCATCAGTTTCTCCTCAAGGTTCAATGAAGGCATAGACAACATTGGCCTGTGCCTATGGCTCCAGATCCTGCACAAGTAGGATGTCAGCAGAATCTCAGCTTTCATAAAATCAATGATTAAAATTATGTCTAGATTTCACGATTGTGAAGGAAAGCTTGAAAACAGATTCAAACGGAAACAGACTCAAACGGAGCCAGTCTGCAGAAACTGGTCTGAGAAGTGTGAACTACTCTTCGCATATCAATGGGAGGAACATTTGCTCAGGTGGAGAAAACATGTCAACATCATCCCTACTGGGGATTCAGGGTGAGGCAGGAAGAGGTTGTCCTGAGCTGGCACTCCCTCCGCGTTCCTCTAGAAAATGTACTTTTGCTCCTGGAGTAACTATGGCAAAGAGGCCCTATGGCTGCTTCTGGGACAGGGAGAAGGGAGCCCCATGTGCTGGCCTTGGCTCACTGGGATCTCGGGTTCAAAACATCCAACTACTGAAAGAGAAACATTACTTATATAGCTGCCTTTGCCTGCTCCCATTCTCATGACAGTGCTTTCTCTCACTGCTTTCTCTCTAAGCCCAGCACATTGTCCTCCCCACCCCATCAAGTTCAGCAAAAACTTTCACTCTCTTTTTGATGCCTTTTCCAAATGGATTTCCTCTGCTGATTCCCACCACCCAGTGCTCTTTACTTTTTTCCCAACTGCAGTCTCTGGAAAGTACCAAAGATTACAAGATAGTTAGAATTAGGAATGTTAAACAGTTAACCAGTAAGCACACCGGTAAGTCTAAGGGCTTATGCTTACCAGTAGGCTTACTGGTTAACTGGCCCTTGGAGGTGAAGTTCAGAGGTGGACAGCCATGCCAGGCTGGAGCAACCGCAGTCATGGAGGGGCTGGCAGGCCAGGCAGCTGGATCCCAAAGCCACTGTGGGCTGGGCAGCAGGCCCGAAGTTAAATGGTAAACTGGTTCATCACTAGTATTTAATCAGTTAACCATTTTAACGTCCCTAGTTAGAAGATGACTAAGTTTTTATTATTAGCCCCCTACTTTCCTCTTTTTTCACTTAGGCCCAATCTGTGGCCCTCAACCACATTGAGTAGTACCTTAAAAGACAATACTATTAACATCCTTCTGTAGCAAGGATGGATGGTGCAGTGGTTAACATGTTAGCCTAGGCTGTGGGAGTTCAGGATTAGTTCATGCTTCATCACAGACATTCTGTATGACCTTGGCCAAGTCAGTTAGTCTCTCTGTGCCTCAATTCCTCACATCTAAAATGGGGCTAATAGCACTGTCCTACCTCACAGGAATAATGGGAGGATAAATATATTAAAGATAAAAAACAACAAATAGTCTAGCAGCACCTTAAAAGATTAACAAAATATATAGATGGTATCAGAGCTCTTGTGGATACAACCCACTTCTTAAGAAGAGCTTTGTACCCACGAAAGCTCATGATAACATCACATGTTTTGTTAGTCTTTTAAGGTGCTGCTAGACTATTTGTTGTTTTTAAGTTTTTCCAGTTACAGACTAACTCGGCTATGCCTCTGAAGCTTATATTAAAGATGGTGAGGCACTGTTATTAAAGTGATGGGTGACAAATAAATTACATTAGACAGATCAATTTAAATTATTCTAAATGCAACTACTCAGTTCTGTGTTTGTATAGCACAGATTATAAATTCTTTAGTGTAGGTAAAATTTCTCCTCACTTTTGTTCTAGTCCCTGTAAAAATCCATAAACAACGACAGATGGTGAGTGAGCAGATAAACTCTGAATAAGCATCCAAACATTTATCTGAACTACCCAAAGCACCTGAGTCTGAAAAACTGAGCTTGAAATCTTTCGCATGAGATTTCCAGTTCTTTAGCTTTCAGTCTCATCTGGAATTACTGGAAGAACAGCATTTGTCCTGTTATTTCAATGGTTCCAGACCCTACGAAAAACCATAAGTGAACAACATTGCTGAACCTTAAAGAAGATTTGGTTCAAGTATTGTTCTAGAAATGAGTGAAAGTGATTATTTTCACTACATTTGTGCCCAGCTGGAAAAGGGCAAAGGCTATCCAACTCATTTCACATAAGGCAATAAAAGTGACTTTCTGTGACTAGCACGCATGACGGAATTGAACTGGTGCTCTCGAAATGA
Organism: Pelodiscus sinensis; assembly: GCF_052426305.1. Taxonomy (NCBI): domain Eukaryota; kingdom Metazoa; phylum Chordata; order Testudines; family Trionychidae; genus Pelodiscus; species Pelodiscus sinensis. Next base: position 193,873,682 of record NC_143052.1, read on the forward strand.
AGATGTCCATACCTTAAAACTCCCAAGTCATTAATGACTCTGCCCAATTAAGTTATTTTTCCATAGTTTATTTCTTGTCTGTCTCTCTCTCTCCCCCCGTATAAAATAACCCAGCCCGTTTAGGGAAAAACATTTCCATAATATTTTTTATTTTACCTTTTTTTAACCTTTTTTAGTGTGCCAAACACACAGGCAGTGTCTCGAATAGAGCACAGACAATTTTTCTCATCATTGCATGTAATACAGCTCCTGTACTTTCAAATTTATTCTAGCATGGTGTCACTCCAAGACCATTTGTTTTCTGCACCAGCATCATTAATGGTAGTTTCAGGAATAGTAAGGTTTAAATTCTGCTAGTGAGCCCAAAAAGATTGCACAAAATAGTTTTTGTGGGTCTCAAGAGCAGCTCATTTGCAGCATGAGAAATCGGCCAAAATATCTAAACACATCTACATCACCTGAAGGCATCGTTATTTTCAGTAATAGTGCCAAGACAAGACCTTGAAGATCACTGGAGAGCCGCTGGTTTTGTGGGAGTAATCTGCCCACTTTTTCCACAGGCATTGGGCAGGAGATGGGCAAATTATATGTCACCTAAACATAGAAGGAAGACGAAACTCTAAAAGTGGAAACTTATAAATTTACCTGTCTCCTGTGCTGGAGGAGCACATGGCAGAGTTTAATGAAAATTACAGTGGAACTTAACATGGTAGAAGGAAAACAGAAAATAAAGTGTTCCAAATTCATAACACTGACCACCACTAACATGTCACTTTAGCTAAAAGAGGCAAATCTAATTCTAAAGGCTTCTGGTTTAAATAATAAAAAGGAATCATTTCAGTGCAGTTTACAAAATATCTAGTGTCTCCAGCTATGGAAAAAAAGGACAGTGGATATGCAAAATAGGAGCAATTTTGAATGACTGGTTCCAATTTATAACTGGATAGTCACAAAATTAAAAAACCAGCACCTTCTTGATATGTACACTATCACTTAAGAGCAACACTATCAAATACAAAATGAATAAAAATCTGGAAATGGGGAGAAAAATGAAAATGAAAGTCATATAATAATGGGGAAACCAACAGCCATGTAGGTTTTTCTAATGCACCCTACATTATTTGCTTTCTGTTACCAAAGAACAATTTATACATAATAAAAGGTACTTCATTTGTTATTTGGGATAGCTGATTTGATTACATATATTTTTGGTCAAGAAAACAAGTTTATTTATTAGGGCACATTTCTATTGCCACTGTCTTCCATGGAAGCAGGACTGGACAACAAATGTGAAATGCTGACCTTACTGAAATCAATGTCAAAACTCCTCTAACTTCAGTAGTTTCGGATTCCACCCAAAATGTTTCTAATGCTTATTATTCAGCTACATTTTAACTTGGCCCCCAATCCTGTGAACTGCTATGCATATGACTCACTATACTAACATTCTTAGAAAGATTGGGTCTTTAGAACGTTAGCTCCTCCAGGGCTTACTCTCTCTGTAAAGAGCCATCCATTTCTGTGCTATCTGAAAAAGTAAAAGAACGGAAGAGTGTAAAATATTTTTTCAATGATCAAATTGTGGTGGCAAACACTACTGCAAGTCAAATAATACCAGGCATCAGGCTTTGCAATCATACCTTCACTGCATGACAGTCAATCTGAAAGAAAGCTGCTCTCCACTAGGCAGCACTTCAGAGAACTGATATAAACAAAGTGGTTATTGTGTGCATAAAATTCAGAAGAGGAGAGAAATCCCTGGATGTACTCACAGCTCTCAATTAGGTCTTCAGGGCTCAGAGTCATTTGGGATCCTTTCCATGTGGCCAAGTGATGGCAAAAATTCAACCTTAATTTCCTGTGAAATTGATGGGTTTCCTAAATCCTGGCAAATACTATATACTGCTTAATTGGACCGTGTTAGATTCTACTAATTAAACTACAGCTGTCTATAGTGTATTGGTCTTTTTTCTTCCATGTATCATAAATACTTCTGAGTGTTTTTTCCCTTCCAGGCTCAGGAGGGCAACTTCATGAATATTCACGAGCTGTTATTAGGTAACAATAAATTCTTCAGCTAGTTTGTTAGCAGAGAAATGTCAGATTAAGCTTGAATATTTGGGGATCTATCTTTGCTGTCAATATTTTTGTTTTGGTTTGGGGGTTTGACTTTTGGGGGAAGGGGGGATTTAAAGGTCTAAACTGGAGACTGGATATACATAGATTTCCAATGTTTAAATTTTCATCTTAAAATATAAGCTGTATAAAGGACAAAACAGGCCACACAGGGCATAACTGCCAGCCCCAATTAATGAATGCAAGAGAAAATGTACTGCTTACAGAATTACAGTTTACTGCAAGAATTCTAATTAACAGGGAGGAAAATCACTTATTTCAAGAAAAAAATTAACCTCAAAATTCAAGTAAGAGAAACTCTATTTTGAAAGTGTCAAACATTACACCTATTTCTGTAAGAACTCTTTAAAAGAAATTTCCTCAACTAAGAATAGACTCTTGATAAGACTACAACCAATGTAATATCTGTAAAATTTGTTTTATAGAATTTTTAATGATCCCTCTTTATAATTTTTGCATAAATAGAAGTTTTTGTGGAAGTTAGAGGACCAGGGAAGAGACAGTTTGTTAGAGTTACAAAAGAAGCAGCCACACTGAAGTCAATGAAAAAACTGCCAGTGATTTCAATAGACACATAGGATTGGTGAGGTGGTATCTTTTACTGGGTCTACAAAATTTAGACCAATAAAATATATTGCTTCACCTGACAAGCTTTTGATCTGCACAGAGCTCTTCTTCAGGTCTGGGGAAAGTACTTAGACTTATCACCACTAAATACAACGTGGAATAGATAGTTTAGCGTAAGTAGTTAACACACATCATAAGAGACCATTCAAGGTGAGGTGGCCCCTGTTAACACCTCTGCAGTCATAGGACAAAAAGGGGGGTTAGTGGATTACAGGTAATTATAATCAGACATAAATCCAGTCTATTTATATAGACCATAATTTGTAATGTCTTACCAATTTAAGCTCCTTATCTAGTGTTTCTTTTGAGAATGAGAACGGAGAGGTCAGATATGTAATGATCATTTATGAAAAGTGTTTACCAACAGGTAAAATGGTGTTTTTGTCTTTTATCATATTCCTGGGTGAGTTCTTTCAAGAGTGTAGCGATTTCTGGTTTTGCCCACATAGTTGTTATTGGAGCATTTAATGCACTGGATGAGGTGCACCACATGTTGTGATAGGCAAGTCTTGAACCCATGGATCTTGAACAGTGTGCTGTGTAGGAGTACTGACTATTATAGCAGTAGAGATATGTCTTCTAGTTTCGCATCTTCTCTGACAGGGTCTGGTGTTCCTATGAATTGGTCCAGTAAAAGATATTACCTCCCGTATATTATCCCTCTAACAGCCTAGGACCTAACATGGCTGCACCAACACTGCAAACAACTGATTTCAGTTGTAGTTGGATCCGATTCAACATCATCAACCACAGGAACTAATCCTGCAGTTCTCACTCAGGCAAAAATCTCACTTTCTTCCACAAGTATTTTGCCTCAGAAAAGAGTGCATACTTTGGATGCATAAGCTGCTGAATGATACATTACATTACTCCAATTCTCATCTGGTGTTGAATAAACTCCTTAAATTAATGCTTATAATGATGTATTCATTCATTTATTTGGTCTGGTGTCTAAAGAGCACTATAAAAAAACCCAGACTAAATAAAATCCAAAATATGCTTTCAAACAATATTACGTTTTGCACTTTAAGCTTTGACACAAGTCTTGCCAGTTGTACATCCTAAAACAGGACTCAGTCCTGAAAATATCTTCTATGAGGAGCAACACTTACAATTGTGAACAGGTTCAAATGTAAGTTCTTGCCAGATTTGGCCCATGAGCATCATGCTCTATGTGAGAGAGACAAAATTAAAAAGTAAGAGGAAAAAAATTAAGAGAGAAATAGGCAGATAGGTGGAGGAGTGTTGCACTTAATTTTATTGTCTGTATTACAAAACTATACCAGGGAAAATTTTCAAAACTGAAAGAATTAGACAGATAATTCATTAATTTTGATAGACTTGGATATATTTATCCCTTTGTTTTGAAAATGTTAACTAGTATTTACCACGGTATACCAATCCTAGTAGTAAATAATATATATAGTTATAAAGAAAACACTATTAAACTTGTAAAGTCAAGCTCTTCAAAGTTAGGGATGCAAGAATTAAGGTCACCCATACGACTCTAATTTGACCTCTTTAAGCATATGTATTAATGTAACCTAATCCAGCTTCACATTTAACGTCTGTGACAAAGCCAAAACATAGACTTTAGCTCTCCTTTATACCATCCCAGGCCCTTAAATTCAAGAGAACATCCTTCCTAGCAACTTTGCTTCAATCCTCATCTGCACGGGGCACTGAATGAAGAAGGTGTTCTGCAGAACAAAGTTTGTGTGATGATGTAACTATAGACTGTATCTTAATACACACACACAAGGGGGCTGAATGAACATTGCAGGAGCAATATTAATCCTGACATTTCCTAACTTTTGAATGTTTGACTTGGCAACCTTAATGTTTTAACATGGTTTTCTATAAACAATTTTTTAATGATACTTTCTTGAAAGAAATTGAATCACAACACCTTCTCTTCCAAATTCTATCATGTAGAACTACGTTTACTGCCTGCATGGGAGGAAAAGGAAGGAAAGTAGAAGCTAGGGTCCACAGCACAATCTCTACCACTTGAACTAATGGAGTCCTGGTTTATTTAGTTATCTTGGGTAACTATCTGAAGGGTATGTGTACACTAGGACAAAACTGAATTAAGCTATGTGACTTCAGCTACATTAATTGCATATCTGAAGCTGAAGTAGCTTAACTTGGCTTTTGGCACTGTCCACGCTACAGGAAATCAAACGAAGAGCACTCTTCCTTTGACTTCCCTTACTCCTCATGAAAGCAGGATTACGGGCATTGACCAGAGTGCTCCCCTTACTTCAAATTAGCTGTCTTTATGAGATTGCTAATTTGAACCCTGGAAGATGGACAGTGGCAGCTTTGATCTTCCTCTGTAGTGTAGACATATGATTAAAGAATGAAAAAAAGTAGGGAGCAAAGATTTTTCCATTCTACAATTTGTAAATCGTCAAAATACACACCTACATTATGAAAATTGTTGTATATTGGGTTGTAGATATAGATCTTGTTGTTATGGTAACTGAGTAGGTCACTGGGGTCAGCCCAGCTAGTCTGGGCTTGTTCTGGTGAGCTCTGTGCTATGCAATAAAATGGACACTTGCACCTACTCCAGCTCTCTGCCTTTCCACTGATTTCTTCCTATGCTGTGAAACTCCCCACGACATAACAAAAATGTCTTAATAAAACACCACCAAAAAAACAAAACTCACATATTGTTCATCTTGCAAATCTATTCCCATATATTAAAAAAATAATATCAGTGCTCTCTTTAAGGTTCTTCATCATAAAGCTCTCCTAATACATAATGGCTACAAGAACCACTTTTTAGAGAAGTACTCTGCAAATATATATTGTCATCATACAGTATGTTCATAATATTAAGACACAGATATAATATAGAACAAAATGATCATTGCACTAGCCTATTCTTACTGGCCTTCATCCGGCGGAAGAGTGGTCATTCACCTCACAAAGGCAAGTTTTGACACTGTTGCATTTTTGAATAATAGGGTGGCCATCCATCCCATTGTTAACAAGACAGTAACATATTTAAGCCCTCACCTGTTTTTTTTTTTTTTTTAAGGGCAAATTGTCCAGTATTTTCTGCTCCCTCGCTGGTAAGTCAGCACAGCCCTAGACCTGTCTTGTTTGTGGCTGGCTGCTGAGTGTGGGCAAGTGGTAGCCAGTCAGTGAAAGCATGTCATGGCCTCAGGGTTGGTAGAGAGGAAAGAGGCAACACATCAGGTAGGAGAGAAGCTGTGTGTGGGGGAGGAGGGAGAGGTGGAGTAAGTGTGTTTCTAAGACAGGGGTTGTCAGCGGGGTCTTCAAGCCCTTTCCTAGGGACCACTGGGAGCTGATGCTGAAACCCATGTGGATAAAGCAGGAGCTGTGGGGCTGAAATCCTGCAGGGAGGGGATAGCTAGGGCCTGTCAGGCAATCAGAACTATGAAGTAGCCCCCCTCCCAATATGCTATAAAAATTGCAGGACCCAGCAGGGAAAGGGGTACCATGGAGGTCCAGGCTGTGGGGGTTAGGAGAGCTTGGGTATAGGCAGAAGCCCCATTCCCTGGTGTCAGTGTTCCTGTAAGCTGTGTGCTTGCGGACAACCACCTAGGAGAGATTCAGGGGCCTCCCAGATGATTAGCAGGGTGTCCACAACCACTCAAAGCCAGCAGCATGTGTTTCAATTGATGATGCACATCCACACATGCCTCTGTGCATATAGCAAAATGTATTCTGCACATGGATGGAAAAAATAGGGAGAACATTGCCTGGTGTACCCTCTCCCTCCTCCTGCTGAAACCAGGAGCTGTGGGGCAGAATGCTCAAGCCCAGGCAGCCCCAAAGGGGTTGAAGACAGAAGCTGCATGGCTGAAGTCTTGATCCCCAGTCATCACTCCTCTCCCCTGCCTCCCCAGAATCCCATATTCCCAGTGCTCTCTGTGTGGCAAAAGCCCACTGAGTCCATAGGAAGAGCTGAGGGGCATCAGGGATCTGTTGTCCCCCAAAACTGCAGTGCAACTGCAGAGCAGTTTGGGGAAGCTCCATACCCCCACATCTCCTTCTCTCCATGCGCATTTGCCATTTTGGGGGCTGGGAGCCAGAGCCAGGCAATGCAGGGCAGATAGCCAAGGCACCAGCCAGAGGAGTAAGAAAGCAGCGGTGTTCTCTCTTATCCAACCTGCTGCTGCTGGTTCAGAGGGTTGAAACTGCCTTGCAGCTCACAGTTCATTTTTCTCACATAGCTGGTAAGAGCTGCAGAGGTGGCGGACCCACTCCATGGCTGGCAGAGCCTTTAGTAAACAAGGATTACAGGAAGCCCTGCTGGCACACAGCCTCTAGTTACCCCCTTCCTGCACCCTGAGCTACCTCTCTGCCCGCACACAGTCCTTCGCTAGCACTCTTTCTACACCTTGAGATAAGCTTAGGATGTAGGGAGAAGGTATTTCAAACTTTTTGAGCTAAGCCCCCAATCTCTGAGTTATAATTTTTGACTGATTCTTCCCCTTGCCACAACCAACACCAGTGGGGTGGCCTGCTGAGGTGAATTACGCCACCATGCCTCCCTGTACTCACCATATGGAGCTATCTTGAGCCCTGCTGGCTCCTGCTCCCAAAATATAAATTATACTATGCCTATGCCCAGACCCCCAGTCTCCTGGCTTGGACCTCCAATGCCTTCCTTCCCCCACTGGGCCCACTGCATGTTGAGATGCTAGAAGGAGAACTACTGCATAGTTCCTATTGATTATCATTGAACTCACTTGTTCCTTATTCAGCATATGGAAATATGGTCACCCTAATGAACAAGGACTTTCACCAGTGAATTAAACTGTGGTTTAATACAAAGACCAACCTTGACAAATCTTAGAGAGCATGGAAGGTCAAATACTTCATTCATACTTCTAAATCCTGCTATGCAGAAAGGAAAGTGGTTGAGAAGAGCAAAACAAGCTGAATGATGCTATTACCTGGGGAGCTGGGTCTGACTAGACCCAGCTTCAGAGATACCAGAAAGAAAGCCTTGTAAGATGAGCTAAGAATCTCAAGCATACTTCATGCTTGTTTATATTTTTGCTTGTTTTTAAGTTGAAGGAAATGAAACATGGTGTACTGGTGAGAGAGCACTTGCATTAACAAAAAAATATATAGCATCTGGAGCATTTTAAATTGAGCTAATTTCTTTGAATGACCTTCGGCTAACTCTACTCTGATAGGGTACGTCTACACTACAGCGCTAGTTCGAACTAACTTAGTTCGAATTAGTTAATTCGAACTAAGCTAGTTCGAACTAACGCATCTAGAACTAAAAACTAGTTCGAACTAGCATTTTGCTAGTTCGAACTAGTAAGTCCACATTGAGTGGACTCTGAACAGGGCTTAAGGATGGCCGGAAGCAGTGCCGGCAGGGCATAAAAGGAGGACTTAGAGCATGGAGATGCTGTCTCAGGCTAGCCGAGGGCTGAGCTTAAAGGGTCCCGACCCCCACCCCGGACACACAGTTCTAAGGGGTGCCCCGCTTGCAAAGAAGTTCTGGCTTGGAGTGCCCTGAGTGCCCACACTGGGCACATCACACCACTCGGCCATCAGCCCGGCTGCACTTGCCGCAGGCTGCCATCTGGGGAGAGGGAGTAATTGGGGGGCTGCAGGAGAGCTTCCACCCCCAGAAGCCCGCAGAGCCAGCCCAGTCCTCCCCATCGGGGGCTCGTACCCCATTCCTCCCTCACCTCCTTCCACTTACCCTTCCCTAGCCCCCCTTCTTATTGATGTACAAAATAAAGATAACGTTTCTTCCAACATTGACTCTGTCTTTATTGAACAAAACTGGGGGAGACTGGGAAAAGGAGGTGGGAGAGGGGAAGAGAAAGGCTGGGAGAGGGGAGGGCAACTAACATGATCAGGGGTTGGGAACAGGTCCCAGATGAAGAAAGGCTACAGAGACTGGGACTGTTCAGCTTAGAAAAGAGGAGACGGAGGGGGGACAGGATAGAGGTCTCTAAAAGCAGGGGTTGGGTGGAGAGGGTGCATTCATAAAAGTTCTTCCTGAGTTCCCATAAAGAAGGACAAGAGGACACCAAAGGAAAGGAATGGGTAGCAGGCTTGAAACTAGTAAGAGAAAGTTGTTCTTCTTGACAAAGCAAATAGTTAACCTGTGGAACTCCTTGCTGCAGGAGGCTGTGAAGGCTACAACTAGAACAGAGTTTAAAGGGAAGTGAGATAAAGTGATGGAGGTTGGGTCCATGGAGTCCTATTAGCCAGAGGGTAGGAGTGGTGTCCCTGCCCAAAGTTTGTGGAAGGCTGGAGAGGGATGGCACGAGACAAATGGCTTGGTCATTGTCTTCGGTCCATCCCCACCAGGGTCCCTAGGGTTGGCCGCTGTTGGCAGACAGGCTACTGGGCTAGATGGACCTTTGGTCTGACCCAGTACGGCCATTGTAAGCTCAGGGCTCAGTGTCGGGGGTCTCAGTGGACCCCCTTGATTTTCATGCACACCTGCTCCTGGGTGGCCAGGCTGGCAGCTCTCCTGCCCTAGACGGCCACTTTCCTGTGCCTAGTGCGGAGATCGTGGACGAGGTCCACGATGTCCGCACTAGCCCAGGAAGGTGCCCACCTCTTGCGGTCCAGGGCAAGCTCCCGGGAGCCGCCAGCCTGGTCCCGGCAAGAGGGGGTGGGCTGGGGGGCATCGGGTGGGTGGCTCTGTGCCGTGCCAGGTGCAGGGTCTGCTGGCTGGGTGCTGGCAGGCTTGCACCTGGCACGGGCACCGTAGCCAGCCCGTGCCCCTTTAAGAGGTCCGGGGCCGGGAGGGGGGCATAGAGTTTCCCTGGTGTTGGCCAGAGTGGCCACCAGGGAAACCTGGGGAGGGCTAGCCTCCCACTAGTTCGAACTAAAGGGCTACACAGCCCTTAGTTCGAACTAGCTAGTTCGAACTAGGCGTTAGTCCTCGTAAAATGAGGTTTACCTAGTTCGAACTAAGCGCTCCGCTAGTTCGATTCAAATTCGAACTAGCGGAGCGCTAGTGTAGCACCTATTAAAGTTAGTTCGAACTAACGTCCGTTAGTTCGAACTAACTTTGTAGTGTAGACATACCCATACTGTTCTTGTTTTGCTAATTTTTTCCTCAAAATATTTCATTGCACAGTTATGATCTTCTTAGTTCAGCCAATGCATCAAACATATCCAACACAGTTACTCTGCAAATATCGCTGAGTGTAGCTTTATTAAACTTGTGTAGCATATGCTATTGCCAGAATTTAGAAATTTTTATAGTATGCTATTTTCAGATACTTGTATGTCATGTTTTTCATCAGATTTATCTACCCAAGAAGATAGGAATTTTTGCAAAAGAAATCTGAGTCAAGACAGCACCATGATGAATGCTGATTAACATTTATGAAGTCTTTGAACATGAACAAAAGTGGATCGTGCAGCTTATTTTGAGAAGTTGGCAAAGGAGGCAGAAAAGGGAACAAGATGTAGTAAGTTACAGCCGACATTCAAAGCTATTTAATAACTTTGACCCAAAATTGAACCTTGTGAGGGGTCTAAGCTAATAAACAATGCTGATAGTAAAGCATGCTTAAATTTAAGAAGTCCTGGTCAGATGGAAAGAATATTATGATACCATACTTAACTATCTGTATTCTTATCTGGACAGTAGATGCAATCCCTGGCCCTGAAACGTGTGAATGCATCTATGTTGGAAATAGGGATGTAAGAGTTTAGCTGGTTGACCAGTTAACCAATAAGCTGATGCTTATCAGTTCTTTGTTAATGGTTAAATTCTGCTAGGGAGTGGGAGCCCGTGGAGCTGGGAGGCCACAGGGCCAGCAACCAGAAGCCTGCTGGAATTTTAATTGGTTACATGGCTACTATTTACACTTTTTACATCCCTAGTTAGAAGAGGTTTGCTGTGCCATAAAGAAACTGCAAAGCAGACATGCTGCTGGATCTGACCGCATACATCCAAACTTCTCAGTGATGCCACAAATGTAGCATTGCATCAACTCTTTATCCAAGCCTGGACTATTGGGAAGGTACCAGTGGAGTGGAAGGGAGAGACCTTTATCTCACTCATGTAACCCCATTTTTTCCTCCCCGGGTTACTCAGGAGCAGGTCACACTCACAGGTGTGCCGGCGCACCTGATGGTCTTGACTTAAAAAGGAGATCCTGAGTACCCCCGTGGTGATGATGTTTGGTTGGGGAAAACCTGTCCACCTCCTTGCTGCAGTCCCTTGCTCATAAAGAAACATACAGTGGTGGTGCCTCCACGTGGCTGGCCCTGTACGCACTGGTGTGCCTTGGAAGCCTCCAGGAATAAATTTATTCCAGAAATAAACTGGATCTAACTCCAGAACAACAATTACAAATCATAAATAATATACATCTAATAGTACAACCTTTACTTAACTTGAAGAAACAGGATTTAACAAATTAACAGTGAATAACATCAATTAACAAAGTACACAGAAGTAAAAAGAACTTACTTAGCTGCCAATATTTATCCCACCCCAGTGTGCACACCCCTGGACTCAGAGTCCCAGACTCGTCCTTGTGTGGGTGCACTTGAAGAACTGCAGCTGTAATGGAGGTTCTCTGTAGGCAGTATGTATGTGGGTCCAAGCTAGGCAGCAGCTCTGTCCCAGGCAGCACTTTCCCAACTAGGCCCAATTACTTACAGTCTCATGCTGTGGCTATCAGAAGCAGCCTGCTAGATCCCAGTTCCAAAGGCATCTAGTCCCAGTCTGTAGCTGCACTCTGGACTGGATCAAACTCCTTCACGGCAGCCTGGCTCCCCTTCTGTTCCAAAATCCAAGGGCAGAGTCCCAGACTGGGAGGCCTCTCTTCTCATGCACATGGAGAGAGCCTTATCTCCCACACAAAAGTAACTTCCTGTTTTTCCCAAGGGTTCATGGGAATTGTAGTCTGTGAAGCTGGATTGCAGCACACAGAGACTTTCCAGAAAATAAGCAGAGACACCTTTAGTAAGGGGACTACACTCAATCAGGGGAATGCAGGAGCTACAGGCCAATATTATTCTCTCTGCTCCTGAAAAAGTCCTCACACACGTCCTACTCTCAACCTCTACCTTGCCTTCTGAAATGTCATTGACCAGAGCAACAGAGTTTCATTATCAGGTGATCTACAATGGACACTATACTTACTTTCCATCTTTTAGCTGAAAACCATTGTGAATTCAACTGGCCTTTCACAGCCATATGCATAGACCTAGACGCAGCCTTTGATTCTCTCCTTACAACAATGACTTCCTTTACCTAGGCAGAAAATTGTCATCAAATGGGCACAGGCATATGGACATCATAAGGAGACTTGGTTTAGCAGCATCAGCCATATACAGTAAACTTCCGATAATCCGGCATGTTTAGGACCCAGGGGGTGCCGGATTATCAGATATGCCGGACTATCAGAAGGGGGGGCTATGAGGGGTCTGGGGTGGAGTGGAGAGATGCTACCCCAGACCCCCTCATAGCCCTTCCTTCTGATAGTCCGGCTCTGCCCCAGGAGTCCCTGATTCAGCTGCTGCTGGTCAGTTTCAGCAGCGGCTGAATCGGGGACGCCTGCAGCAGAGCAGCTGGAGTGCTGCCGGCTTGGTCCGGTAGCGCCGACCCTTGGCGCCACGAGACCAACACGTCAGCACCCCAGCTGCTCTTGGGGACACCTGGGACAGAGCAGCAGGGGTGCTGACGGGTTGGTCCCACAGCGCCACTCCTCGGCGCTACTGGACCAACCCAGCAGCACCCTAGCTGCTCTGCCCCAGGTGTCCCCAAGTCAGCCACTGCAGAAACTGATCAGCGGCTGACTCCAGAAAGCCAGAGGCAGAGCTGCTCTGCCCCGGGCTTCCTGGAGTCAGCCCTGGTCAGTTTCAGCAGCGGCTGAATCGGGACGCCTGGGACAGAGCAGCTGGAAGGCTGCTGGGTTGGTCTGGTAGCGCCAAACCTCGGCGCTGTGAGGACCAACCCAGCAGCACCCCAGCTGCTCTGTCACAGGTGTACCCAAGTCAGCTGCTGCTGAAACTGACCAGCGACTGATTCCAGGAAGCTGGAGCAGAGCAGCTCTGTGTCAGGCTTCCTGGAGTCAGCCGCTGGTCAATTTCAGCAGCGGCTGAATCCGGGACAGATGGGGTGCTGCTGGGTTGGTCCCGCAGCCCCGAGGGGCAGCACTACTGGACCTACCCAGCAGCACTCCAGCTGTTCTGCCCCCTGCTTCCCGGATTCAGCGCTGGTCAGTTTTAGCAGTGGCTGAATCGGGGAAGCTGGGAGCAGAGCAGCTCCAATGGTCCGGCTGCCCGGAGCACTTCTGGGTTCCTGATGGTGCTGGACCATCAGGAGTGCCGGACCGTCAGATGCCGGACCATCAGAGTTTTACTGTAGTACCTACCTAGGGTCTGCAGCCAAAAGAAGGTGAAACTATATACAAAGCAATGGGTTTACCAAACTTTTGTACTCCTGATCCTCTTATATGGATCTGAATCATGGACTCTGAAACTAGAGACACTTCATGTGCATTGTCAATGGCCATCATCGGCCACCACTGACTGGTCCTGTCTGGCCATGTTGCCTACCCTGGAGACAAAGTACACATACAACAAGCTGTAAAGGTCATGGACTGGCAATTGGCATTCAGTAGTCACAATTAAGCTGGCATTATCAGATCAGTACTAACTCTGTGGAGCACTTAAACACCACAGTGTGGCCATGGACATTCAACATTATGGACTTCTGCTGTTTAAATGTGTTTGAGTGTTTTGTGTAAGAAGATACAAGCCATCACTCTTTTCTGTAGTTTAGTGTAGTTAGATCATATACTGTAAACATTGACATTACTCCTTTTTAGATGTGGAAGAAAAGCTCAGGGTACCAGTTCTTCACTCATTCATACCAGTGTAACTCTTATTGACTTCAGTGGAGTTACTCCCCATTTACACTGATCTGAGTGGGAGAAACAAAATGACATTTCACATAAGGTGGAGTTTTGGCCCATACAAAAAGCAGAGTATCTTGTGTTCATAGAGTCATTCTGTGTGTGTGATGCAGAAATCAGAAGAAATCTAGATGAACATACTGTAATCATTATTGGGTAGTACAAACATGCAACTTCTCGAAAATGCCCTGCTCTATTTTTGGACTGACAGGATGTCAAGTATTCCCTACTGACATTTTGCAGGTGAAAGCTTTATTTTTCATCACCATTTTTTAAATGATTCCTCAATTTAAACACCATGTTGATCACCTTGGCTTACGTTTTGGCAAGATGAGCTCAGGCTGATGACAGCTTCTTTTTTTTTTTTTTTTTTTTTTTTCAGGAGAGAGTATATTTTGCTGTTTGGCAATCAAAGTCATTTTGTTTATTTTAAATTTGTAAAACGCTATTTTAGTGGCATCATTTTATTATAAAAATATTGCTGTAGAAACAGGGGTACTTCAATCATGTCTTAAAGTGATTAGAGTTTATAAATATTAATTGAAAAATGGAGTTTTGGCTGAAAAACTAGGCATTTACATTTTCTGTATATTTTTTATTTGAAAAAAAGTAAGGGAAACCCTGCCTATTCTCACTTTTTTCCTTATCAGTGATGGAAAAATGAAAATTCAAAATTAAATCTTCATTTCAATTTTTTTCAAAGTCAAAAAGGGAAAGTGTTGGAACTCAACAAAATCTTCATTTTATCAAAAATGCACGGAACACCCTTCAAACCCCATCAAAATTTCAACCTGCAATGTTGAGAGAATACAATAATACATATTTCCCCTAAATGACATCATTGTGATTTAGGGTGTTATAAAGCAAATTAAGACTATATGTTGTTATTTGACTAAAACTAAAAGTAGTACTTGAAGTACAAGAAGACACACCTTTGAAAAGTTATAGCTTTCTGAATAGAAGATCACTGTCACAGTTTAATATACAATACATGGATAGATGACTCACATACTTACTATTTTTAAAAAAAGTCTATCCATATTTTGAAAACCTACCAATTCTCCATTTTAATACTAGATCATTACAATGAAATCATAGCTCCACTGAAATCAATGGCAGTTTCACCATGGGCTTCACTGAGGCCAGGATTTAACCCTACACAATACAATTACATGATTAATTATTCCTGAAAGGAACAGTCTTTTTCTTTTTGCCTATAATAAGTAAATATTACTTATAAGTCCGGATTTGCCTAACAGGATGTTACATATCATCAGTTAAGATTACAATTATTCTTATATTTGGAAATATTAAAATTATGGATTAGGGAAGCAAACATGATTACTAATTATTATTTGTATCATGTTAGCATCTAAAGGTCCTAACCAAAATCAGGGCTCCCCTGTAGAACGTGCTGTAGATATACATAGCATGAGTGACTAGTTTGCACAGAGTTTACAGTCTAAACAGAGGGTGGGAGAAGGAAGAGACACTGAGAGCTGAAGTAAGTCATTAGCAGAGCCAGTAACACAACCAAGGATTCTTAAGTTTCAGTCTACTAGTCTAGCTACTGAATCATGGCACTACACTTCTTTCAAATGAATTAAAATTAGTAAAATGGTTCTGCAGCTTTAATCACTGCAATGCAAGTTTATCATGTCTCTTACATCTCTTCAGTCTAAATACAAGGAACTCAATCTCACAAGGAATAAAATAACAGTAGAAAAAATTGATGTTAATATGTTAAGCAAGAGTGTTTTCTTTCCCAGTTTATGGATTTACAAATGTCTTTGTTTAACAAAGTGGGCATATACTGCCAGAGCTGTTGCCAACAGTAGCAACGTCTGATTACTGAGATTTTTGCCTATTCTTGTAGCTACTATTCATTGCTAATTTTTAGAATGGTGCAGAGGAATGGAAGGTAGGGAATAAAGGAGAAATATTAGTAGCATTTCCATCACCAGCAATAAATGGTAGAAAGAGTAAAACATGCAAAATATTTCAACATACTGCAAACAAACTGATAGCATTTACATAGGAAGTGTGATTGGTTACAGGAGCAAATTCTATTATAATCACTGAAGGAGAGATTCAGAGCTCTGAACAATCCAGTTTTAGAAGGATTATCGTTTCTGCAAAATAATATGGCAAAATCAGGTTGAAATTACCAAGATAATGCAATATAAAACTGTGACAGATTACAGAAGAAAGGAATGAAATTCATTGCTACAGTGCTGAAACAAAATGATTTTGAAACAATTGATTTGAATAAATTAATCTATTTATCTAAGAGAAGAGGATGAAAGTCTAGCTTAAGAGAAAAAGATTGTTCATTAAAATCTATATACGCATGAAGCAGCAATAATGTCAACTTCTCTGGTTTTAAGTAACACCATATAGTAAAAAATATGTCAAATATTAATAGTTTTGGGGGAATTTCAGATATTGCTTAATTGAATATTACTAACAAAATTTCCATCATAAAATGATAATTATACTCTGAATAATTAGAAACTTTTATCAGAGATAAAAAAGACAGAGAGGAAAAAAAGACCTCGTTTAAAGGATTCTGTTTTATGTAGGGCACTAGAACATAAGGGTGATTAATTTCTGCCAACTCAAGGTGAAGGATCCAAGATCTTAATTAAGGGATTGACCCAACTGATATGGATTAGTTCTAATAAATGGTGTATAAGTTTTGGAACATTCAAATCACAAGTAAGCTTGCTGCTTTCCTAGAAAAACTTAGAGGGAGGTAGGAGCTAATTTGAATTCACATTTTCCATAAACATCATAGAAATTCAAACATAGGAGGGACCTTCATAGGTCATCTAGTACAGCCTCTGCAGTGAGTGTATTAACTAGACAATCAATTACAGGTTTTTGTCTAACCTGCATGTACAAACTTCCAGGGACTGAGATTCTACAGTCTCCCTAGGCATTTTTCCCTAGTGCTTAAATACCTTTATAAGTAGAAAGTTTCTCTAATGTCCTCCTTGTTGCAGTTTAATTCCATTAGTTTTTGTCCTGTCCACAGTGCTTAAGGAGAACAGTTTATCACCCTTCTCTTTATAACAACCTTTTATGTACTTGAAGACTGTTATTTCTCAATGGTCTCTTCTCCAGACTAAACAAACCCATTTCTTCCCCACCCAATCCCATCTTCCCTTGAAGATCTTGTTTTCTAGACTTTTAAATAATTGTTGTTAATTTTCTCCACTTTGTCCACGTCTTTCTTAAAATGTAGATTCCAGAACTGGACACAATACTCAAGTTGAGACCTAATCAGTACAGAGCAGTGCAGAATTATTTCTGTGTCTTGCTTACAAGACACTTGCTCAGGCCTATTGATGGGGGGAGGCAGATAGGGCAGTTGCCCTGGGGCCCAGTGATCCTAAAGAACCCGAGACTCTCAGCTGGCACTGCAGGAGTGGCAGCAGCCTGCATCGTGGGCACTTTAAGTTGCTCCCAGAATGCTGCACTGTATGCTCCATGAAGCTCTGAGAACTGGCAGAGTCTCAATGCGTGGATGAGACGATGATGTAGGGAGGAGGGGTTTAGATTTATTAGGAACTGGGGATGCTTTTGGGAGAGGGGAAGCCTATACAGGAAGGATGGGCTCCACCTAAACCAGGGTGGAACCAGACTGCTGCCACTGAACATTAAAAAGGCTATAGAGCAGTTTTTAAACTAGGAGATGGGGGAAAGCCGATTGGTGTGGAGAAGCATGTAAATCGGACAGAGACTTCTCTTAGAGGAGAATCCATTGATAGAGATTATCTAGGCTGTAGTCAGAAAGAGAGGAGAGAGGACAAACAAGGGGCCAGAGCAGACAAACAACGACATACAAAGGAATCTAATACATCAGGAAAGGGCAGACAAATAAACAGTGGCAAATTTTTAAAGTGCTTCTACACAAATGCTAGAAGTTTGACTAATAAGATGGGTGAACTAGAGTACCTTGTATTAAAGGAGGAGATTGACATAATAGGCATCACAGAAACCTGGTGGAATGAGGAAAATCTGTGGGATACAATCATACCAGATATAAAATATATCGAAAGGATAGAGCAAGCCGTGTGGGTAGTGGAGTGGCACTATATGTGAAAGATAATGTAGAATCAAATGAAATAAAAATCTTAAATGAATCAACATGTTCAACAGAATCACTATGGATAGTAGCTCCAATAATAAGAATAGAGCAGTAGGCAGGGTTTGACGAACCACGGCAAAAGCCGCTCGCCAGCCCTGCACTGCGCATGCGCAAGAGCTGCATTACGCATGCGTGCACCGCCAGAAAACGGGGTGCCGGGCTGAAATCTACTCGCCACGGGTGAGTAGACTCAATAGATTGTCAAGCCCTGGCAGTAGGAATATATTATCGACCACCTGACCAGGACAGTGATAGTGACATTGAAATACTAAGGGAGATTAGAGAGGCTACCAAAATAAAAAACTCTATATTAATGGGGGATTTCAATTATCCCCATATTGACTGAGCACATGTCACCTCAGGAAAAGATGCAGAAATAAAATTTCTCAATGGCTTAAATGACTGCTTCTTGGAACAGCTGGTACAGGAACCCACAAGGGGAGAGGCAATTCTTGATTTAGTAACTATATAGGACCACTTGGAAATAGTGACCATAATATAATAACATTTAACATTCCTGTGGTGGGAAGAACACCTCAGCAGTCCAGCACTCTGGCATTTTATTTCAAAAAGGGGAATTACACAAAAATGAGAAGGTTAGTTAAACAGAAAATAAAAGGCACAGTGACAAGAGCCAAATCCCTGCAAGCTGCATGGAAATCTTTTAAAGACACCATAATAGAGGCCCAACTTAAATGTATGCCCCAAATTAAAAAACATAGTAAGAGACCTAAAAAAGAGTCACTGTGCCTTAACCACCATGTAAAAGAAGCAGTGAGGGACAAAAAGTCATTTTTCAAGAAATGGAAGTCCAATCCCAGTGAGATAAATAGAAAGGAACATAAACACTGTCAAATTAAGTGTAAAACGGTAATAAGAAAAGCAAAAAAAGATTTTGAGGAACAGCTAGCCAAAAACTCAAAAAGCAATAGCAAAATGTTTTTTAAGTACATTAGAAGCAGGAAGCCTGCTAAAAAACCAGTGGGTCCCCTAGACGATCAAGATACAAAAGGAGCAATCAAGGATGATAAAGCCATTGTGGAGAAGCTAAATGATTTCTTTGCATCAGTCTTCATGGCTGAGGATGTTCGGGAGATTCCCAAACCTGCACCATCGTTTGTGGGAGATGAATCTGAGGAACTGTCCTAATTGAAGTATCATTAGAGGAGGTTTTGGAACAAATAGAAAAACTTAACATTAACAAATCCCCGGGACCGGATGGCATTCACCCAAGGGTTCTAAAAGAACTCAAATGGGAAATTGCCGAACCGTTAACTGTGGTTTGTAATCTATCCTTTAAATTGGCTTCCATACCTACTGACTGGAAGATAGCTAACATGACACCAATATTTAAAAAGGGCTCTAGAGGTGATCCCGGCAATTACAGACCAGTAAGTCTAATGTCGGTACCGGGCAAATTAGTCGAAACAATAGTTAAGAATAAAATTGTGGGGGGTAGGAATGGTGTCCCTGGCCTCTGTTTGTCAGAGGCTGGAGATGGATGGCATGAGACAAATCGCTTGATCATTGTCTTCAGTCCACCCCCTCTGGGGCACCTGGCGCTGGTCACTGTCAGCAGACAGGCTACTGGGTTAGATGGACCTTTGGTCTCACCCAGTACGGCCATTCTTATGTTCTTATGTTATGTTCTTATGCCCCAGCTGTGCATCTTCTGGCCAAGGCCCTACCCCTTCCAGTAGTGTGAAGCCTGCTCCCCACTTTGCTATGGATGCAGCAAGTCTGTCGACCTGCCTGCTCCTGCTAATATATTCCAGAATGATGTTCACTTTTTTTTGCAACGCTCTTCCATTGTTAAATTGTATTTAATTTGTGATGCATTGGAACCCTCAGATCCTTTTCTGCAGTGTTCCTTTCTAAGCAGTGATTTCCCATTTTGTATCTGTGCAATTGATTATTCCTTGTTAACAATAATGCTTTGCATTTTTCCTTATTTAACTTCACCCTCTTATTTTAGGCCATTTCTCCAGGTTGTCAAGATCATTTGAATTCTAATACTGTCCTCTAAAGAGCTTTCAGCCACTCCCAACATGATATTGTCCCTAAACTTTATAAGTGTACTCTATATGGCAGAGCTGGGGAACTTTTCTGGGTCGGGGCCACAAATACACAAAAAAATTAATTGAGGATCACACACAAGTGAGAAGCAACCTCACACCCCCCCCCAAAAAAAACCACCAAAATAATCCTCACTGACCTGGCCCCCAAGTGAGGAGGAGAAAAGAACCCTTATAGATGTGGCGCACAACTGAGAAATAAGGAAAAAAGAAACACTCCCCTCAAGCTTCAGCCCCATGATGGGGAGGTGCCAAAGATCAGGGATTATCATCAGGGCTGGATTAACTCTTCTGAAGGCCAGAGATTAGTCAGTTTTGCGGGGCCACTCTTGGCTCTGACATGGGGCCAAAATGAGGAGTTCAGTGTGTGAGAAGGGACTTCTGGGGACTGGACTGGGGATAGGGGTCCGGGGTCTGGTTGGAGGGAGGGTGTAGAAGCAGCCTGAGAGTGAAGATGTGTGGTCTGGGTGGGATGCAGGATGCAGGATGCAGAAGCAGGCTGAAAGTGGGGATGTAGGTGTGGGGTTTGAGCGGGAGGGTAAAGGAGCAGATTGGGGTGTTAGTGCAGCATCTGGGAGGGAGGTGAGGTGCAAGAGTGGGCTGGGGTGAAAGGGATGCAGGAGTGAGGCAGATGGGTGGGATCTGGGTGGGAGCGAGGGTGCAGGAGCAGGATGGAGGTGCAGGGTCTGGGTAGGAGGGGGATGTGAAAGGGCCAGTAGATTGGGGTACCTACCTGTCACCACTCCCAGGAGGCACAAGTGTCTTTGTATGTTGCAGGGAAGTACTCCCTGCAAGTACCACCTCCCACTGGCTGCAATTTCCTGCCCATGGGAATGACAGAGGGTGGTGCTTCCCTGCAGTGTGCAGAGCTGCTTCCTTCTCACTGTAAGACAGAGCCCGTGGGCTGGATAAGACCCACAGTTTGCCTTCATTGTGCCTGTGAGGCTCAGGGCTCGCTCCTCCATAGCAGGGAGCTGGTGCTGGTGCTGCAGCCACAGCACACACACACACACACACACACACACACACGCACCCCTGGCTGGAGTGCCAGCACTGGCTCATGCTGCTGCAAGGTGGTGAGCCTCGTAAGCCAGTTCAAGGCAAATTACATGAGAGATCTGGCCTGTGGGCCATAGATTCCCCATCCCTGCTGTATGCCAATATCCAAATCATTTCTGAAGACTTTGAATAAAACTAGGCCCATGATAGATCTCTGCGGGACTCCACCTCTTCCATTTTTTCATTGCAGAGTTCTATGCCAGGAAATGCAGCTTCACCTGAAACAGTAATGTACATAAATACTCTGGAAATGGAGTGTATGTTCATCCTTATTTGAGACTCTTTAAGTAAAACGGCTGTTGAAATCTATGTTTGGTGAATTACTGTAGATGATTTTCAGATTTAATTAGAAACCAAAATGCCCACCAATGTAGAAAACAATAATTGTAATCATAGTAAATTTCCTACTGCAGAGGCAACAGTCAACATGAGTTATTTTCTAGTGAGACCCCTTCTGCTGCAGGAGGAAGGCAGCCCCAAAGAGACAAAACCCCAGAGATCCTGAGGATGTAATATTGTTTTGGAACAATGGCAGATAATGATGAAAAACCATCTCAGCAGAGGGAATATGTTGTGTGAGACCTTAGAATGTCACTGTATAGATGTTGCTCTTTGACACAAAGAGATAATATGACAGCATGTGAGAATGGGAGTATCTAAAGGCAGGTTCCAATAATACATTCCAGGTAGTCAGGCTTGCCAACAAGGCGGAATATGGGCAAAGGGATCTATTGCCTTGGGTCCTAGGCAGAAAGGATATGTAATTTTTTTTAAATCAAAATTGAGACAAAATAAATCCATTTCCCCACTGTTGCTCTGTACAGGGTGCTGTCCCTCACTGTGGCCCGAACACTTTGCTGCCCCCTGCTGGTCTGGCAGTATGTCACAAAAACAGCTAAGGAACTGTGGTCCTCCTTTGGCTGTTAAGGAGGCACGGTGCCTGCCGTGGTGGCTTTCCAGTGGCAGGGCTGAGGCCAGGGAGATTTTGAAGAGGAACAAACTCCCACTGTGCCACCAGATTTCTTCCCTTAGAGCTGCAGCTTCTTACAAAACAAGTTCAGCCACCCAATCAAGCAGCCAAGTTTGCCAAGAGGCAGCAGGGTCTGTCTCCTCATTTACCACCAATAGCATTAACTGATGAGCCACTGTCATGAACACAGGATAAGAGGACACTTCCACTGGTCAGCCAGAGAACAAAGTGCAGATTTTCCCTCTGCCTTCATCCCGACCATCTCCTTGGAGATTTCCTGTTAGATGTAGTGCACCATATCAGCCATCTCCTCAATGCTCAGGGGTTGATATCTCACAGAACCAGCAATGTATTGTATATTTAATATTTGTGTTGGTTATATTCAGTTACATCTTGAATTATCAGTTTTTTCCTTTCCTTTAGTTCACCATGAGTTGCTTAATTAGCTTACTTGATACTTTAGGGCTACGTCTAGACTGGCATGATTTTCCGCAAATGCTTTTAACAGAAAAGTTTTTCCGTTAAATGCATTTGCGGAAAAGAGTGTCTAGATTGGCATGGACGCTTTTCCACAAAAGCACTTTTTGCGGAAAAGCGTCCGTGCCAATCTAGACATGGTTTTGCACAAGAAAGCCCCAATCGCCATTTTCGCCATCGGGGCTTTTTTGCGCAAAACAGTTTTTAGCTGTCTTCGCTGGCCCTCTTGCGCAAAAACATTTCTGGAAAAGGGCTTTTGCCCGAACGGGAACGTCAAAGCATTTGCGCAAGAAGCACTGATTTCAGACAGTAGAACGTCAGTGCTTTTGCACAAAATCAAGCGGCCAGTGTAGACAGCTGGCAAGTTTTTGCGCAAAAACAGTTGTTTTTGCGGAAAAACTTGCCAGTCTAGACGCAACCTAGGTGTTTCTTCTGTGCTTATTTAAATGTTTTATATGTTAATTAAATTCATTCCATAATGTGTTTATTTAATTTAAACCTATAATTCAAAATAACAAATTCTACATCTTATATTTAGACTCAAAATTTGGTTAACACTGATGCTGTAGCTGGAAAAAAAAGTTAACTTGATCAAGCAACATCACAACTTACACACTGTGGGCTCTAATGTGTTATCAACAGGATAAAAAGTAGTGTCACAAAGCTCAGCCATCCCTTTCGGGGTGGGGGCATTCATTGTTCTGTCTGGGCCCAGACTTGTAGTTAGTCTGGTTGCATGCATCTGCTGGAAGGCAGTGTGGTCTGGAAGAATGTGTGAAGGACTGGAAATCAGGAAGTTCTGAATTCTAATGCCAGTCTGTCAATGGCTTGGCATGTGGTCTTGGGCTAATCACTTCATTATCCAATCTCAATTTCCTCCTGTGTAAAATGAGGATAATAATCTTACAAAACACCAAACTGTGAGGCAGGTGAGCTTACTAATTATTCTCTCACTATACTTTGAATATATAGTGCTGAACTCTGTACTGTGCAAACTGGCATGGCTCCACTGACTTCCCTGTAGATGCATCAATGTACTTCAGCAAAGACTGTGGCTCATACTGCTATGCAAATTTTAAGTCTTATTGTGCGTTACTACCAATCCACTCTCCTTCTAATTTGCAGATGAAGTTTTGTCATCCCTTGTCGGCGTGAAAAAGAACAGTGCCCTAATTGATCTGACTTTCTCAACAAGGTTATCTCAAAGTCTCATTGCAGCCACAGAGGATAGACTCAATAGCATTTTCTTGTAACTTAAAAGCTGGTGTTATTTGGAATTGCCATCTTGCATTGTTGATTTTCTCCAAGGTGATAATATCCTTCCTATGGTATGCTGAATAATACTACCTATATCAGTGGTCCCCAACCTGTGGAGGTTGCCAGGCGCCAGGGGGCGTGGCCGTTCGCCCGCCAGGCGCCAGGGGGTGGGGATGACCCCCCCCATAGCCGCGCGCCCCCCCAAAGCCGTGCGCCCGGGGCCGGCGCCCCCCGCCCCTCCTCCAAGTGCCCGGGGCCACCTCCAAGCGCCGCGCGCCCGAGGCCGGCGCCCCCTCCCCCCCCAAGCTCCGTGCACCTGGGGCCGGCGTCCCCCCTCCAAGTCCCCCCCTCCAAGCGCTGGGGGCCAGAGCCGGCGCCCCCCCTCCTCCAAGCGCCCGGGGCCAGGACCGGCACCCTCCAAGCGCCGCGCGCCCGGGGCCGGCGCCCCCAAGCGCCCGGGGCCGGCGCTCACCCCCCCGGGGCCGGCGCTCACCATGCGCCTGGAGCCGGCTCCGGCACTGTGCATGCGCCACGTGCCCAGGGCCAGGCCAGCCCCGAGCACGTGGCGGGCGCACACGAATGCCCCCGCGGGCGCCATGTTGGGGACCACGGACCTATATGATACCAAATGGGGACCAAAAAATCTCTTATAATACAAGTCTACCTCATCTTGTGGACTACAACTTATACTGTGACACTTCTCTGTGAACATAGTTGTCTCAAGCATTATATGTGTAAGGGCTTTGGTTTTGATTCCTATTTCCAAGCCCACATATCATACCAAGGAAGTAATCACCACAAACACACATTGCATGATGGCATGGAGTATCCAGATTTCTTAGTTTTGGTTTTGTATTCTATTCCTTTGCTCACACAACTTAGCAATGTGTTTGCATTGTTCACTATTGCTCTGTACGTAGTCCTGATAGTTTTAGTGACCTTTCCTCAATATCCAATGAATTCATTCTTGATTAGTGTGCTAGGATGATTGGTTTCTTCTTCCCAGACTAATTGTTTTACATATTTCTATATTGAACTGCATTTGCCATCTGCTGACCTAATTACCTAAATAATCCAAATCCTCTTCAGCCTGGTTGCACTGTTTCTCATTCTTTGCTCTGATTCCAATGTTAGTGTCATCTAGGAGAGTTTATTGTCCATATATTTATATGTATACACACACACAAACACACTTTCTCTCTCTCTCTCTATCCTAAAACCAACCATGAAGTTCAGGCCAATGGTCACATCACACATAAGCAGACTAAACAATTCTCTGGAGCCCAAAGCAGCTTGAGGGGGGCCCAGTTTAATATTGTCCCACGCATACCATTTGTCATATTTAACATGGAATTTTAAGAAATATATTACTATATGTGTTGTGTTGGTATTTTTTTATTTGTGAAAATAAGGCAATTAATATTTGTAAAGAATGGATGAGATATAAAAGAGGTAACATATTGCCTCTGGTTCTGACTGTGCAACACTATTCTCTGAATCAGCATATTCAGGTGCAATTACTTCCTAAAATGGAGCCAAAAACCCCAAAAAACAAAAAAACATGGTGGTGCCCAATATGTACCAAATACCCGGCCTACTTGTAGATTAGATACAGATGCTCATTAACCTATTTGGCACATCACTAAGGATTTCAGAAATGTGCTGTTATTAGTGTCCAAAATAGTTTGTTTCTATAGTTCTTGTAATCAATATTTTTTCCTTAACATCTTTACCAGATTTATAGACTCTTCTGCTTAACAAACCTAAAGCATACCAGTGGATAATGGTTTCTCGTTTCTCTTGCCTTGCAGTGGCATGGCACTAGAGATTTATATTATGATCAAGATGCATTATTGACACATTGATGGTTGTAAAGTTGTGCTTATTATAGACTTGGTTTCCAAAGAACTTTGTATAATCCCCTCTTAAAAATGCTACAGAAAGGATGCAAAATGCAACAGCACTTCAATGAGTGTGGGTGTCTGAGAATATTGTTATCTTCTGTAGCAGCATCTTTTAAAAAAACAGAATGGCAGAAGGCCTCTCACTCAGCCTTGGTTTCAAATAAATGGAAGAACAAAAACCAGAAGGAAAGAAATTTGTACTTAATGAGTTAAAAGTCTGGGGTGTTTTTTTTTTAAGGGCTAGGGGATTTGGAGTTTGCTCTAATTGCTTGCTTATTCCTTCATTATGGTTGAAGAGTTCTGGTAATTCACCATTATTAAACATTCAAGGCCTGGTCTAGAGGAAACATTCTTTGGGGATTGCTCTCATCACTCCAGTGCCAGATGAGAATCCAGCATTGTGCCTGTTCCTGTGTGCAAATAAAGCTCCGCTTTCCCCTTTTTTACTGACTGCCTCTATTAAGAAGATGTCAAGCACTGCAGTAATGTGAGCTTATCTAACAAATTATTGCTTGTGAATCTTGCATGGAACTTTCCCCCCTTTGCAGTCTGGTTGTTTACACTTCGGAAGAAGAGAACACTACTCCCCTGGAGTCAGGCTGACATATACATCATTTCCCCCACCCTTTCCTATTACAGGAGAGTCTCTCCAGCAAGCACCATCTGCATACCTAGTAGCATCCAAATGGCATTCTCCTCTCACTTCTCAGAAGAGGCTGACAGGGGTAACAAAAATGACCACATATTACATACCAATCAGGTGTAGCTTGGGCATCTAAACAAACTGTGAACAGTACAGGGGAGCTGCTATATGTATTACAAACCAGGTGCACTCAAGTTCTCCATTAATATGTGCAAAGAGTAAACTGTATGAGTAAGCATTAGGGCACTGTGTAGTGCTGTGGTGTCCAACCAGTTCTGAGGAGTAGCCACTATAGTATATATATATAGCCACTGCTATATAGTGAACTAGCCATACTCAACCAGCTAAATAGCCCCAAGTGTACTGGGCATCCCGGGTACAATGTTAAGGATTATTACTAGTACAGAGACTAATTTCATTTCCTCTGGTGTTCTGAGGTCTGAACTATGCAGCACCACAGTCACAGCATGACTCCTACTAGCTGGTGCCGAGAGCCACAAGTCTTCTTTCAGCCTTGGGAGGGACAGTTCCAAGTACACTTCTCTGACTGGAAAAGGTTAGAAAACAGCTCTAGGAATTACTTTAACTTAGGCTGATGCTGTTTTCACATCTGCCTTACCAATGTTCTCCTTCCCATTATCTATATAAATTATAGTTTGCTTTGTGCAGGAGATACCTGCTATATGTACTGATATACTTTCAAATACAATGTGAGAAATACATTAAAGTGGTGTTCTAGATTATAAATTATATAAATTTGACATCTCGTAGCTCAACCGACCTAGTCCTTGTACACATTTAGTCACACCTACTTACTTTTTGCAGGAGGAAATAAATATAATGCTTTTTGTCTCTGCTAACCTTGCAGAGACTACAAAGCTATGGAAATGTGAGCTGTTTCTATGTAAGGTTGTGGCATCAAAAAATAGGTTTACTATATCTGAACTGTAAGGCTAAGAGTTGCTTTCATTTATTCCTGTAGAACTCTATATAGACATATATTATCAAAGGCAGAATTCAAAGACAGTGAAAGCATAAATAGCACATCTATAAAAAAACAAAACACAACAACACAACCATGATCATCTCGATGACAGAATTTGGCTTGCTTCTAGTGATGATGCATTCTTCTGAAGATTTATTACTATGCATCTGTTAAAGGCTTTTAAAATTTAAGATGCCTGAGAAATGTTATGTATCATAACTACTACAGATCATGAGTCAAGTAAGACTTGGAAGTCCTGACCTGAGCTATCCTGAATTTTGGCAAAATTATTTGCTTTCAAATCTAAACTCAAATCATTTCTGGGCACTCTGTTCCTGGTGCCACTCTATCAAACAATGATACTGCAATTCACTTCATAATATAAAAGACACTAAGTTCCCCACTCACAGTCAGGTTTTTTCTGACAGAATTATTTTCCCCTGCACATTATGTTTCTGTATATTTGCATGTCTGAATTTAATGGCTTAGAAAATATAAATTTAAAGTTAATTATATTGAACTATGTAAGTGAATAGAATTATTAGTGCCACAAATAGCATCAAGTCAATGCATTTCAATAGTTGAATTAACTTGTGAATTTATCTGTATGAAATTCTATGGCCTGTGTAATGCAGATGTGAGACTAGGTTATCATAATTGTTCACTCTGACCTTTAAAATTTAAGACTTTATATGTTAATTTAATGCATCTTAATATCAGCATTTTTCCCCAAAAGAGTATTTCAGTGTTGTAAAGTATTGCAGGGAAATATTATACCCAAAGCCTGATCAGCCTCCATTTTTCCAAGTGTTTCACACTGGTGAAAGTGTTAATGTAATGTCACACTTCTGTTTTCACAAAAGTAACCTTTGAATAAAGACCCAAACTATCTTTGCTTTTGCTTTTTCTCTTGGAGCTCCTGATCAGACTAGGAATACACTTCTGAAACACAAACTCAAGTCACTTCTGTCATCAGCCATCCTGCATTACCAAAGGAGGCCAATTAACATAAATTTCTGACAGGAGAAGGGCATGTCTTCTGTCATAGTCATGAAATAACTAGAATAAGTAAGTAAGCAGATGCTCATTTTCTCACAGAGCTGTCATGTGTCTTATGTCCTACCCATATCAGGGTTTGTTACCTACAGCATGTCACATAACTACATGAACTATGAAATGCTTAAAAAAAGTTAAGAAGAAAAATGTCAGGTATTGTGACATACATGTTTTGTTTTCTTTCCCTTTAGTACTGAAATTCAAGGGGTTCATCTCTCACCTACAGAGTAATGCCATAAGAACTCAGAACTGTTTTTATTAATCTTCTTATTTAAGACTTACAATCTTAACGCCTGAGGCAAATCAGCATTTGAAATATGCCGATTCAACTGAAAATAACTCCAGTGTTCAAGCTGCCCCAGTGACATTAGTTTTGATATATCAAAATACTTAAAATTATGCCCAAGTTTATATATGAGAGTAGTTCTAGTAAAGTAAATAGATCTAGTAATATACTTAAGTTATGCATTTGCCCTACAGAAGAGAGACACAAGACAAAGCCACTCAAATACCCAGGTTCAAAAGAGAGACATTGGGTTGTTTTCTCTACAGGCTAGCAGAATCTGAAAGTATCGTGTCAATCAGATCTGCTTTGAGCAACGATACATGATATTGTGTTAAAAACGAGAGCAGACTCTTCACTAGAGATCCCCTACATTGCTAATACCCATAAAGCTGAGGAGACATTAGCAACAGTAGAAAGATTCTCAGCTGTAGACAGGACCTCTGGGTCTCTGCAAATCCCATGATTTTCCTGTCCCCATGCCTCCAAGGATATGCAGAGTAGGGTTGTTTGTATAATGTTTATTACTGATGATTTAAGCTGTTAAAATTAACAATGAAGGTTATGTATAGTAAATGACTTCTGGGCTCATTTTGAAAAGAATCTTCACTGGCAGAAAATGCCCATAGAAGACTTGAACTAAAAATGGCTGCTTTCTTTGCCATTAGATATTTGCATTGACATTTTTAAAGGCACAAAGGGTATGTCTACACTACCCTCCTATTTCGAAATAGGAGGGTAATGTAGGCATACCGCAATTGCAAATGAAGCCCGGGATTTGAATTTCCCGGGCTTCATTTGCTTAAGCGGGGCGCCGCCATTTTTAAATCCCGGCTGGTTCAAACCCCGTGCCACGCGGCTACACGCGGCACGAACTAGGTAGTTCGAACTAGGCTTCCTAGTTCGAACTACCGTTACTCCCCGCGGCACGGGGTTCGAACAAGCGGGGATTTAAAAATGGCGGCGCCCCGCTTATGCAAATGAAGCCCGGGAAATTCAAATCCCAGGCTCCATTTGCAATTGCGGTATGCCTACATTACCCCGCTAGTTCGAACTAGCAGGGTAGTGTAGACATACCCTTAGGGATTTGGATGTCTACTGGGGAAGAAGGTGTGGTTATCATTGTTATTACTACAATTGCATACTGTCCACAAATCCATTAGACTGAGAAACATTATACCTGGCTCCCAAGTATGTTAACGAATTACCTGTCAAGTCTCTAGAAACAACTCTTTTGGCCTAAAGTGCTTCTCCATCATTTGGAAATATGTCATATCTTCCCACTAGAGAGACATCTACTTTTCTTACTGGAGCTCCACTTGACATCTATGACTGTCCGTACAACAGAGCTCTCGCTTGGTAAACACTATTGATTTGCTTCAAATTTCACACCTGTTTGTAGTAATCACAGTGCATTTTGGCAAGGGATCAGGCAGTTTCTAAGGTGTGGGTGGTAATCAGAGAGAACCCTGAGGCTTAGGCTACTCCAATTAAATAATTCTCCTGTGATTTAAATTCACAGCACAGGATCATTTAAGACCTGTTTAATGACAGTGACAAACAATGCTCCTAATTAAAAACCCCATTTCTATTTCTGTTTGCAGTCCCTCTGTTTACAGGGATAAAGACATTCTACACTAACATTTTACCGATAAGCTTATAGTCGACCCATTTTTCAAATAATGAGCATGCAGCTATTATGAATATTTGCTTTTCAATTCATGTTCATGATGATGTAAGGCCCCATAAATAAGGAACCTAGCTCCTCCTCCCTCAACAAACAGGAACAATAATACCCAGCTGACTTCTGCTACTATGAAGCATCTTTCTAGTCTACTGGAGAAACATTTATTGCAACATACTGCACTCGTTTCATTAATACCCAGCCAATGTATAAAACTGCTTGTTAATCTTAAAGACTAATGACTGCTGTCAGAGCTTTGTTACAGACTTATCTCTACCCCCAACACTCATGCACTTGGAGAATAACACCGTACACTGCATCTGGTCCCAAGAGAACTAATGAAGAATGCATATTCCAAATAATTAAAATTCTCAATTCATGGGGCTGATCTACTTTTCTAGGACCCTCTACCAGAGATTTCATTAATGACCCAAATGAAAGTATAAAATGCTAGAGTTAACCTACAAAATTTAATCTGAGGGGAAATGAATGATACTGTAGGTTGTTTTTGTACCTGGAGACTGACTAATCCAAACCTCAAGGAATAATAAGCTCAAGGGCAAGAAAGATTGTGGCTAAACTTCATTGCAATTTTTAAAATCTTTTAATGGCCAGAGACAAAGCCAAACAAGAGTTATATGAAGCTATATTTATGACTGTGTAATTCTACGAACATTCTTAGAAAGTACTACAGACTAAATTTGGATTCTGATGCTTTCTTTATTGTACACTTATAATTGTATATTTTTCAATCGCTGTAAAAGAAGCTAACATGTCATTCTTCAGGACAAGCTGGGGATGGAATGAAATGGGTTATAATCAACTTCATTTAAAACTGAAAAGAACATACTCCATTTCTTTCAGAAAAATAAATGGACCTGCCTGGGGGCTGAATATTAAAGGGGATTAGAAATCTTTCAGCTGTAGGCTGCTATTTTGAATCTCACCCGTGCTCTTAGTGACCAGAACTTATTAACCTCTGATTACTCTTTGGTGGACTATATATAACAGTTTGGTGTCCTACATTCAGTGCAATGGAAAGACAGATATTTACATTACTAAAGCCATGACCACTACCATGGTTATGTAATTTTCTGAAATGGGGCACTTATTTGGCATATAATTTTGTTTTTTAAGCCACAAAAAAGTATTTTTGGAGACTAAAATATATTAAATAGATACTTTATGTAAGACAAAAACATCCCCACAGTTCTCCCAATAACAATGCTATCAAAGTACAGTTCACAAAGGAATGTAGTTTAATTCTAATATAGAAACAAAGATTTTACTGGGAAAAATGTATTACATGGAAATGTGACATTAAATCAGCAACAAAAGTTGTTTTAATTCATCAAATCCAGTATATTGCTACAACGGTTTCTTCAATATATTCAGAAAAATATATTTTCTTATAATACTGAATGTTCTACTTTTACATTCACCTTCCATGTGGTCATTTTTCTCAATTTAAATTAAACTTTTTTCTTAATTGTTTGGGGGGGATTATGTCAAAAACATGATCATGCTATTATTATTAGAATCAAAGTGAGAAATGTAGTGTCTTTGGAAAGGGTTAGTCTTTAGAATATGTTCTGTAGCAGACCAGTTTGATTTCAACAAATAAGATTTCTGTTTCACTTTGGAAGAAAATACCAATATCACCGTCAAATTCGAGTTTGGTTTTCTGTAGGGGATCCTTTAGGAAGTGGAGCTACCTTACTTGAATTTCAGACAAGCAGCTGATTTTAAATAAGTACATTAGGATTCTTATTGGGACAGCAGAAGAGAAGAAATAGGTGAAAATAAAAAGGCAATTCGATAGAAGGAATTCACACAAGATGAAAACTCCCCCAAAATCTTCTATCCATGAGCTCAGGAGCGAAGATGACCAAAATATATTAAAGCTGGTTAAGGCAGGGGTGTATCACAGGTGGATCTGACTTTAAACCTTCTTCATCTATAGATTTCTACTACTTGACATATAATTGAGTTTTTATTGGTTGCTAACTGCACCATTCTAGTCCATGCTTGAATCTCATTTTTAATCCCTGAATGCCCTTAAAACAAATATCAGGGGATTTTAAATCACTTTAAACATGGACATTATGCTGTTAGGGATATATTGGAGGGGGGAACCACAAAAGGAAGAAAACTTCCTTTTGTATTTACAGATGTCATAAAAACTAGCCAAGTTGCACTGATGCATATTCTAATGTCCTGCGGTAATATCTAATGGTGTGAACAAGATGGAAAATACTTGATGTTCCTTTAAATGACACAAATGTTTTGCATTACAGGCCACAGAGGTAATGCATATTGCCATCAACAAGGACCTCTCTGAAATGTTTATGCTGCTTCACATATTTTTCTCACATACTACATTTGTAGATCTGATAAAAGCTAATCATCCTTGTCTAATGTGAATGACACTACAAAATATCTATCTTGATTGCCCACTAGGTGTCATACTAGAAGGCTATGTTTAAGATACACACTTAGGAGGCACCTCATGTCCACAAAAAGCATACATCAAATATATTCCTCTAAAAATAAGATACCAACGATATACTCAGAAAAAGTCATTTTCCACGGACATTTTCTTAATATAAAAAACTCCACAATGATGTTCCTATAAGTGTTTAGTACATTTCGGTGCATGCTTCAGACAGCATATTTCCAAAGAAATACATTAAATGTATTCTACTGTGTGAGATTCCCTGCAGAATCTATCATTACATTTGGATAAGGCATAAATTTACCTTTGCTTACCTTTTTAGTATATCAGGGTGGACTTATGGAATGTTTTAAAATTAACACTTACGACTGTGTTATAGAAATGGTGTTTAAAATATATCCCAATTAAGGAAATACCATAAAAGGCAAAAGTGAAGTGCCTCCTCAGTATGACAAAATGGAAATTAAGTTCACTATTGTTACATACATATATATAAGAAAAGAATTTCACAATAAAGGCCATACAGTAGTAAGAACTGTAACATTTTGTCATACCTACAACAAACTGTAGTGTTTTGAATTATTCCTGTTGCATACTGTACACATATTTATTAATCAATGATATAAAAGTCAAGAATGTTTTGGACTAACTCTCTTTCATTCTGAAGTGTAATTAGTTTTGCCAGTGCAAATATTTGAATTTAGACATTTAACTACCCATTTGTGTCCCAAAGCAAATAGTTAGTTCCATTTCCATTTAAAGTAAAGTGTGCACAAAAAAATTCTACCTGCAAGCTCAAAGGCTGATAGAGGCCCTTACAAGTTTATTAGCTGCTTGTGAGATACATTGAGCTGACAATCTTTAAAGTCTACTATCTGCTGAAAAGTGACAAGTCTTCCGTGCCATCTATAATCAACTTGTCTATCATAACACTATTTTGGAACATAAGAACATAAGAATGGCCGTACTGGGTCAGACCAAAGGTCCATCTAGCCCAGTAGCCTGTCTGCCGACATTGGCCAGAACCAGGTGCCCCAGAGAGGGTGGACCGAAGACAATGATCAAGCGATTTGTCTCCTGCCATCTCTCTCCAGCCTCTGACAAACAGAGGCCAGGGACACCATTTCTATCCCCTGACTAATAGCCTTTTATGGACCTAACCTCCATGAAATTATCTAGCTTCTCTTTAAACTCTGTTATAGTCCTAGCCTTCACCGGCTCCTCTGGCAAGGAGTTCCACAGGCTGACTACACGCTGTGTGAA
This sequence comes from Pelodiscus sinensis, assembly GCF_052426305.1. Classification (NCBI taxonomy): domain Eukaryota; kingdom Metazoa; phylum Chordata; order Testudines; family Trionychidae; genus Pelodiscus; species Pelodiscus sinensis. Next base: position 193,907,616 of record NC_143052.1, read on the forward strand.
GAAGAACTCAATGAGAAAGTTCAGACTCCATACCCAGATCCCTTTTCCCAAACATCTGGTTTTGAATAGAGTGCCCAATCTAGTCCCCAGTACCTCTGGATGGCCTCCTACCACATTTTTCCAAATGCTGTAACTCAGGAGTGTCTGTTCTAGTTTTAATTAACTCTGTGACGGGTCGACTGGGAACTGCACTGTAGCCGGCGAGGGTGAGACGGCGGGGAGCGGGGCAGATGGTGGCAAACCCTCTGTCGCTTCACATAGGGGTGGGGGAAGCCGCGCACAGCTGCCAGTGACATGCCAGATACAGAAGTTTAGCCACCGGCCTGAAAGGGGGGGCAGAAAGAGTGGAGTGGCATGTCCAGGGAACAATGCAAGCCTGCGTCAGGATGCAGGCAAGGTGCAGCGTCAGGAGGGCGCAAAAGCCGGCAGGCCCATTTAAAAGGGCACTAGACAGGCAAGAGGGTAGGTCCAATGTTCGAGAGGACTTCCCCGAAGAGCAGTTGGAGAGGACAAGCTGGAACAGGCCCGAAATGCAGAAGGCTCGAGGGAGGCACCAGCAGTCCGGAGGAGGAGAAGTCGGTGAGGATTCTGGTAGGAACGGGGGTCGGAGAGCTAGAAACACCAGACCTTGGGAGGGGAAGGAAGCAGCCCGGGGCAGGGCCATTCTGGCACCCATGGACTGAAGAGTTTCGGGGAGACACCCCGTCAGTTGGGTAGGGAGTTGCCAACCCCTACACCTTAGGGCCCCGGGCTGGGACCCGGTAAAGAGGAAGGGTCTGGGTCCCCTTTTCCCCTCACTGAGTAGCCGCCGCTCGGGTTGGTTGGTGCATCACCATGATAACAGGCGCATTGAATGCAAAATGTACTGAACTTGAGAGGGACTGGGGAGCACAGAACTGGAGGATTTTGGGGACATAAGGAGGTGTGGTCTCTGGGTCATCACCCGAACTCTGGGTTGGGGGACCTAGCCTCAGACAGGACCGCTACAAACTCATTTAGACACATTACAGGTATAAACACTACATATACACTTAGTCACGGGTGTGTCAAAAAGAGTTTCATTCTACCAGCTCCTATTGAATATCCTTATGGTGCACTATTGTAGCACTTGATTAGCACTAAAGTCTACCCAAAGCAGGTAGGGATGATGCAAACTTTAATATCATGTGGTGATAGCTAATTATGAACAGAGCTTCAGTATTAAGATAATTATGGAAGTAATCATTTTATGTCTCCCTCAGAAAAAAAATTACTAAAAAGTCCAAGACTGACTAAAAAAACTGATTTACTTTCATAAGAATGAATTTTAAATAATGGCTTAGTTCTATCACTGTTACTTCCAAAAATGCTAATTAATTCCAATTCAGAATGTATGTAATTATAATGGTTCTGGTGGAAAACAAATTAGCTGGTGCCCTTGGGGTGAACTAGATGGAACATATTTTATATTCCTTTCAACAGCATTAAATGTTTTACCTTTTAGGCCATAAATATAATGTGCCAAATCATAAACATTTTTCTTCTCTCAAATGTTTACAGTGACTGTTCTGTTCCTCTTAGCGTGAAGACGCTAAATGAGCTGACAGTTTGCATGCCAGTCAGTTTAATCCTCCTATCTCTCTGGGTTTGTGGGAAACTGTGGCATGCCAAGTTATTTTTGGCCAAGTGCTGCAGTACAAAGAGCCTTCAGGAGCTTTCATTTCGTCAGTGGCCTAACTGGCAGCTGCTGTACCTGCAGAATATCAATTGATATTGCCATGGAAATAGAATAACTCTTGTCTATTTGTTTTGTCATATAATATATGGGTTTGTTCTTATATAGAGGGTCACTTTAGGAAGAATCTACAAGGTCTGAAGGGAAAACACAGTGGGCTCGTCTACACTGGCCCCTTTTCCGGAAGGGGCATGTAAATTTCAGCAGTCGTCGTAGGGAAATCCGCGGGGGATTTAAATATCCCCCGCGGCATTTAAATAAAAATGTCCGCCGCTTTTTTCCGGCTTTTAAAAAAGCCGGAAAAGAGCGTCTAGACTGGCCCCGATCCTCCGGAAAAAGTGCCCTTTTCCGGAGGCTCTTATTCTTACTTTGAAGTAAGAATAAGAGCCTCCGGAAAAGGACACTTTTTCCGGAGGATCGGGGCCAGTCTAGACGCTCTTTTCCGGCTTTTTTAAAAGCCGGAAAAAAGCGGCGGACATTTTTATTTAAATGCCGCGGGGGATATTTAAATCCCCCGCGGATTTCCCTACGACGACTGCTGAAATTTACATGCCCCTTCCGGAAAAGGGGCCAGTGTAGACGTAGCCAGTGTGTGGGGGGAGGGGGAAGAGGGACTACACATCCACTTTTGCTTTCTGAGAAACTTCCAAAGAATATTTGCACTGAGCAATGAAGAACATATTTTCTTCTGAATCCCCAGTTCTCTATTCATTTGTGTCATTGCTAAGTAAGAGGTGGTGGTGGTGGGGGGGAATGACATTCTTCATTTGTCTAGCTGTCCATTGACAGGAGTATGTTTTCATTCTCTTTGTTATAATGCTCAGACTCCATCAAAGCTACGCCTTTTAGGGGAAGAAAAAAATAGACTCCATGATAGCTCTGTTCAACATTTTTTGAAAAAGAACTCTTATATCAATCAACGTTAATTACACATCGAGTTTGTGACTTTGTAATGAGAGCTGATTTCCATTAGCGTGTGACCCAGGGTCACACACCTACTTAAAGTTGGAATCCTCAGCTGGATGAAAATTATGGCCTGAAAAGTGAAAGTTATGTTCCTCAGAATTACAGTCAGTTCCAAGAGTGACCTCTCTACTCTGGTTCTGTCTCCATATTAAATAAATAATAAAAAAAAAGTCAGACATGCATTCCCATGTAGCAATAAACCTATCATCATTTTATCAGACAGTATGTTAACCTTGACTCTCTTCCAATCAATTCAGTATGAAGTCACTAAAAGTGCCACAAAGCATATCCTCTAAGGAAGGTTTTCAAAACCACAAAGGACTATTGACACTGTTAATTATCTTTATTTTCAGTAGAAGATTCTGACCAACAGCAAAGGAGCTGTAAATATCAGAATTTAGCAGGTCCTCTCAGACAAGAGACCAAAGGTGAAGTCTGAGTAACTGTATCTTCAGAATTCAGCTATCCTTCTGACTACAGTGCTCCCCCCCACACACTTTTTATATACAGATTTGTGTGGTTTAAAATGTTCAAATTGGATATGAAAGCATAGTTAACTATACTTATTAATAGAATTATTATATAAATGCCATATTCCCTTGCAATGTAGTATTTGTTCAGAAATTAAAAATACAAATGTGTGTAATGAGGTGGAATTTTCAAAACTACTAAAGGGCATATCTACACAGTGGCACATACCTCAAAATAAGCTACACAATTTGAGCCATGCAAATTGCGTAGCTTATTTCAAAATAGCTTATTTCAAAATTTGGCACTGTCTACACAGCACGTCTTTCAAAATAAATTGCTATTCTGCTAACTTCCTTAATCCTCATATAGCTAGGTTTACAGGAAGTTGGAGTAAGAAGCCTGTTATTTCAAATGTATTTCAAAATTTCTGCAGCTTCTTGTGTAGACAGCATATAACGTTATTTTGGAATAACAGACATTATTCCGAAATAATTCTGCTGTATAGATGTACCCTAATTGATTTAGGAGAAAAAGTTTATCTGAAAGCGATTGTAACCTGTCTACTTACGTGCTTTTGAAAAATCCCATTCCATAGTCTGCAGAATCCCCTGCAAGTTTTATTGGAGAGTAGTTGAGGTACCAAGATCTCTTTCATTTCACTGTCTTCCCTCTTGAATTCTAGAGAAGAGGTAAGATCTTCCTTACTGGTCCCTACTAATAACTGTTTCAATTTTTCAATGGAAGGTAAGGCTTCACCCATGTCTTCTGTTTGTTGATGAATCTGAATTTCTTGCAGAATTTTAGAAAAAAAAGTCTCTGTACTGACACCCAACCATATCTTCCCATTTGCTTTGCTTTTTCTCTTTTCATTGTATGTCTATTTTAATATTCAATCACAACTACCTAAATTTCCCATTTACTTTTGAAGAGTCAACAAAACATTACAAGGGACAGAGGGAGAATGGAGAAGATTTTGGCATATATGCATAATATAGGCTATTTCCATTAAGAATTGCTGAAAACATACCAAAATAGCAAAGATATGAGAAACAATAATGGTCTGAAATAAATATTTGAAACTAGAACTCACAGAAGAACCATTTTGTGGGCACCTCCCTTGCTGATGGGTTAACAGCTCATTATTTGAAGCTATTTATGTTAGTAAAATATGTTAGAACTACTGATGGGCTTATTTAAGACCTTGAATAAAATCTTTGACGTTAATGGCAGTTAAGTTACTGACTTCAGTGGGGCCAGGATTTCACCCTTTGTATTTATTATATACAGGAAAGTTCAAAGAATTTTATTAATCTTCCTTTGTGTTTCAGAGCAACTGGGCAAAGGAGGGAAACTCATTTATCCAACACAGAGAGAAATTGCAAGCTTAATTCTGCATGACATACACAAGAGCTGACCTGTACCACTGAAAATTAAACCACCTATTTTAAATGCAGAATTAGATGCTTAAAAAGAAGGAGGCCTTCTATTTAAAAATTTGGTACATGAGCAAAAAGCCCCATTAACATATGGGGTAAGCTTTACACCTGTTTGAGATATTTGCATGGACAAATTGTTGATAATAAATACTGAATAATTTTTAAAAGTTCAATTTATTGGAGTCGTAGTTTTTCCATGATATATATCTAATAATATTGGTAGTTGTTTTTTTAAGGACTTACTAAAGGTCTATTTGCCACCCACTGCTGACTATATTTCAGCATTGTAGGATGTTTAATGGCACTATGTATGAGAAAAAATGCACTTTGTGATTGCTGCATTTCATACTTACATTGTTTCAGGCACTGACAGCAGCCATACCATCTCAGATTTATTTTTCTAACACAGCAACTTTGGTTTTGCTGTGACTCTAGAAAAGGTAGCAAAAGAGTCTTTATAAAAAGGCTAAAGTATGTAAACACTCCCCATCTTGTTTCTTTGTAATAATTCAGGGTCAAATTCATGGAGGTTAGGTCCATAAAAGACTGTTAGCCAGGGGATAAAATGGTGTCCTTGGCCTCTGTCTGTCAGAGGCTGGAGAGGAATGGCAGGAGACAAATCGCTTGATCATTGTCTTCAGTACACCCTCTCTGGGGCACCTGGTGCTGGCCACTGTCGGCAGACAGGATACTGGGCTAGATGGACCTTTGGTCTGACCCAGTACGGCCGTTCTTATGTTCCTATGTTCTAAATTCATCTTAGTGTAGCTGCATTCATTTCAGTGGAGTTATATGGGGATGAATCCTATCCTGCAATGTTTAACATAATTTTAACATAGATTGTTGAATAGCAGAAAAAAGATGTAAAAGTATGGTCTTTCAAAAATCCTATTCATATTTCATGACTTCTACCACCTTCTTTTAAAATATTATTGTACTTAGAGACTGTTATTGCACATCTCATCAGAGAAAGGTGCCAATAAATATTTCTTTGTTGACATGCACTGCAGAATTTCTGTCAACCTATCAGTCTAACTTAGAAAGAAGTAATAGATCCATTTCCAAAATGCCTAGAAATGCGTAATCTGGACTTCACCAGTTTTGCTGGAGGATCTATGGACCTTCCTGAGAGTTTTCACCAGGACATCCTTTCTCCAATGTATTCATTAGTTATTGGAGTTTATGACATGCAAACATACAAAACTGAAAAGCCAAGTTTTGTAACAGTCAAACTAAAAGCCAATCTCTGCTTAGTGCTGCTGCTTCCCACCACCTATCAATGATGTTGTAATTTCATTTGTTCTAGTAACTATTAACTCCTCTAGGTCAAACAAGATTTTGATTTATAATCTCAAAAAGTAATAGAGGAAACATTTACATTAAAAAAGCCAAACTTTCAGGACTTATACATTAGAAAGGAGCAAAAAAAGGCTATATGCCCTTTTTTTCTCCATAGGCAAGTCACCTTTAAAAATAACTTTAAGGTTTGACCTTAGTGGTGGGCAGCACAAAAGAAGGAAAATAAACAAGGTACTCCCCTCAATGCACACATGCACGTGAACTCTGACATTTTATGTTGTACAAACACCTGAATCCACAACACGTTTCTCTATCCTGGCTAATTTTATGGGGAATTAGTTCTTGTCCTTTCTTCAGGCCAACCCAAAAGAAAGAGCAAAATAGTAAACAAAGGAGAGGCTGTGTCAGCTTGAGATAAAACCAAATGCCCTTTAACTTACAAAAGCACCTGGTTAGCAGTCTATAGTATTATGTAAGCCAAGTGGTTGGTTTACCAGCTTCTCTTTGTTTCCTGATCTGGAGAACTAGGCTGTGAGTTTACAGTTCATTTCCAACTAGAAAAGAACAGGCAGAAAACTCCACTTTTATGTCAGGGATGCTCCCTCAAACTTCCACTAGTTCCTCTTTATAGTTCTCATCTAACAAACATCTAAGAAATAAAGCTTTCCTTGCTTATCTTAGGGTACAGCTACATTGCACGCTAATTTTGAAATAAGCTATTCCGGAATTTATTTTCCAGAATAGCTTATTTTGAAATAGTACATCTACACACAAAAAACATATCAAAATAGCACTTAGCTATTTTGAAATAGAGTGTCCACACTGATTGGATGCTAACTCACATTTAAGGTCACCCGGAGCCACTTCAGGCAGGGCATCAGGTCAGCAGTTATTTCCTGGAGCTGCTGCCTAAGGCTATCTGAGACGTTTTTAAAGGGATCCCCCTGTGCATCCATTTCTCAGGTTCTTCTCCTGCTTGCCTATCTCTCTGAGGGAAAACAAAGCATATTCACTGTATGCTTAGTTGCCCTGTTATTGGATACCACAGCACTCCCAGCTATGGAGCCTGAGCTGCCTCTGGGCATGCAATGGACTCTAACTGTCATGCTGCAGTTTCTGCAGTCTGTCTTCCTGGCTCTACAGGAACACAACCCCCATCAGCATGAGGAGCCCCTCAACCTTTGTCTGGGAGCACAGTTCTTCCCACTCTGCACCACTACTTCTGGAGGCTGGACACCAGTTCTGACTGGTGAGACTGGCTCATGATGGAGTGGTAGAATGACCAGCAGTGGCTCCAGAATTTCTGCATGAGGAAGGAGAGCTTTTTGGAACTTTATGAGTGGCTCACCTCTGCCTTCATGTGATGGGACACCCAGATAAAACCCGGCATCCCCCTCGAGAAGCACGTCACCATTGCTATCTGGAAGCTCACCATGCCGGACAGTTATTGATCCATCAGGAACAAGTTTGGCATGGGGAAGTCAACCACTAGGGCCCTCTTCATGTAGGTACGGTGCTCTGCTGGGTTGGGGGCTATCTAGGGGGTGGCTCCTGGTGTAGTTGGGGGGGAATGGGGCTCTGGCATCCCTGTGAGTCTCTGTTTCGTTGTTTGTTTGTTTCCTTTTGCAGGTGGTGAGGGCCATCAACACCATCCTGCTGTGCAGGGTCATCCACCTTGGCGATATGAACCCCATCATCGCCAGCTTTGCTGCCATGGGCTTCCACAATTGCTGGGTTGCTATTGACGGCACCTACATCCTCATCCAGGACCCCAACCATCAGGGATCTCTCTACATAAACTGGAAGGGATATTTTTCCATGGTCCTGCAAGCCCTGGTCGACCACCGTGAGCAGTTTACTGACATCTACATCGGGTGGTCAGAGAAGATGCATGATGCCCATGTGTTCCACAATTCCAGCCTATTCCAGAAGCTGGAGTCCAGGGGCGGGAACATGAATATGCCACTGTGCATTGTGGAGGATGCAACCTACCCTCTCATGCCATGGCTCATAAAGCCCTACATCGGACACCTTGGCCTCAGCAAGGACTGCTTTAATGCCCAACTGGGCAGGGTCCACATGCAGGCAGAGTGCACCTTCGAGCGTCTCAAGGCCTTTGAAGACCCCACCACCCACCTGGATGTAGGGGAGCAGAACATCTCCCAGGTGGTGTCCACATGTTGCATGCTCCACAACCTCTGTGAGAGGAAGGGGGACACATTCTTCCCTGGGTTTTGGGGCAGAGGCCAGCCAGGTGGGCAGGTCAGGGTCTTTGAACAGTTACCATGCGACAGGCTCATCAGATGGGGATGCAAATCTGGGAGTCCCTGAGGGAGAGTTTCTTACAAGTTGGAATAAGCTATCCATTATTTTGAATTCATTTCAAAATAACAGAATTGCTGTGTAGACGCTCGCATTATTTTGAAACAACGATGCCGTGTAGACGCACCCTTAGAGTCGAGGTATTCCAAGACCCACCAAAAGCTCTTTATGAATCTTTGTAATTTCCTTACCAAACCTACTCCCCCTTCCCAAAACAATGAAAGAACATATGAAGCATAACATTGTGGAAACATGAGTGCTTTTCCCAATTGAAAGGACATTTACAAATTTTCAAAAAATGTGGGGAATTTTTGTTATGCCAACATTTCAAAACTCTTTGTTTGATTTTCTCCAGAAAACAATTCTCCTTTGGGATTCCCATTGACCTTAATAATCAGAAAGCCCTCTGTTTTGCATATGTGTACCTTTATAGTCCAATTCAATACAGAGTTTGAAGTTATAAATAATCATTTTCTCTTCCTGTAAATAATTTAGCAAAACTTGGGATTCCTGCTTTTCTTTGTCCTCATAGGAGCTCTCAGCTGTGTTCATGTTTTGAAGATGGAATAGTAGAATAGATGATCCAATTGTGATGACCGCTGGTGCAATAAAGATCCTTCGTTCAGTGGGGAGTAAATGCGATAAGTTGTTAAATAATTGACTATTTCAAGAGCTTAATGCTGAGTGCTTTTTATGTACCAGTACAGTGCACCATTTTATAGGTGTCAGTATGTCAGCAAGGATCAGCTTGAAATGTTCACCTAGAGCTGTTTACAAAGTGCACTACTGATGAAAGCCAGTTTTTAAAGAACATTTTGTGCTTTCACTTCAGCTGATTTGTGTGTGTGTGTGTGTGTGTGTGTGTGTGTTTGTGTGTGTGTGTTTTAACAAATCCCTTTGGTTTTGATTTGTGCCCTAGGGTGGGTGTCATTCACACACAGGCACTGGTCAGTAAAACTATATGCTTGCAGGTTTTTTTTTCCTGGAATTACTCCATATGTAGGCAGTATTTGCTCCACCTACACAAAACTTATTTATTATGTGCTTTGCAGTAGCACCTAGGAGCCCCAGTCATGGACCAGCACTTCATTGCACTTGGCACTGTACAAATGCAAAACAAAAAGACAGTCCCTGATGGGGTTACATCTCCTAAACCTCTCTATCTCATAGGATCAAGGCCTCTCTATTGCCACTCAAATCCTTTTGGCCTCTTTGATGCCAGGTATTCCAATCTGTGAAAATGCTTAGCTGATAATTGACAACGAAAGGGTCATGGTTAATACACCCATAATAGTTTCACAGTATTCCAATAGGGTAGATGATTTGGAGATGGCAAATATGATGCTGCCTTTATGGCCATTTCCCAATGATCAGTTAGCTTCTTTCCATCCACAGTTCACATAACCCATATTACGCTCTCGGGCAGTACAAATGAATCATAATAATTATTGTTTTCATATATGGGGTTTAGATGCAAATAATGCCAGGAGGAAGCACTTACTTGAAGGTAAAATGTTTCATAAAGATTTAATAATGTTTGTGGATTTGCCTAACTGTCTCCATGTACCTTCCCACCCACAGAATGTTCACTCTTGTGCTATTCTTTGGTAAAAAACAAAAAGACAAAAACAAAAAACCTCTGAGTTTATTTAAATTCCACCTAGATAATCACTGAAGATATTTGACCAGGACCCTTTATATAATTTTTCATGGGAAGGATTGTATTTCTAATATTGCAAACACAAAGACCATAGTCTGGTCTGTCTTTTGTAGAAAGATCCAGAAGATCTGGGCTTGGAGCAAGAGCTGCCTTCCTAGTAACATTTATAGACATATGAGGTCATACATTTTAATTTTAGTGAACAGTGTGACTTGAAGTGCCTCATCTTTTTTTGGGTGCTCAGCTTGGGACACTTTAAAAAGGGCCAGATGTTCTAAGAGTGAGCGCTTAGCTCTTTCTGATAAGCAGGACTATTTTTGAAAATTGAGACACACCTGGCAGGCCTCCAAAGAAGGCAGACAACCTCAACATTTTTATCTGCAGTCAGGTACAAATTTAATACAAATCTTTCCCCCTCTATACTACTGTTCCAATGGATGTGACTTAAGCTCTCAGGTCAAAATTAAAAAAGACGTATGTATTACCATTTCTAATAGGGAACTGAGCACAAACGGTTTTGGTGTTAAAAAAATAAAATCAAATCTGTGCAGCAGCGAGTAATGAATAAGCGAGTTTCTGTATTTTAAAACTACAGTCACTAGTATGAAACTGTAGGAGGAAAATGCCATTCATGAATAATACTCATTTGTCCTAACAGTAACAAATGTAACATTCAGAAAGTCACTGAGAGAGAGAGAGAGAGAGAGAGAGAGAGAGATTGACTGAAGTGTAAAAATAAGCAGTGACTGCATAAAGGAATATTGAGTAGATTCTTTCATATTAAGCATTTATGACCTATCCAGTCATGGTAGGCCAGTCAGAAATGCCAGAAAGACCAGCTCCATCCCACGGGCCATATTTTGCACACCCCTGTTCCAGGCAGAACAGTGAAGAGTTTTGTTTTGTTACAGATTTTTCCTTAGTTTTCCCCTGGTGCAGTCTGTCTTTAACACAAGTAATGTACATTGCCACAGACTAATTAGAAGTCTTATTTTCAAGGTGAAAGAGGTTAGTTTAAGTTCTTATTAAAATCAGAATAAAGTAAAAGGAAATCAGATCAAAACTAAACTCGAAAGGAAATCATTTTATGCCATATCTACACTAGGAAATTATTTCAAAATAACTAAATTTGACTTAACTCCTGATGTAACGAATTCAAACAAATGTGTCCTCCCTACGCGGAAACACTGAAATTCATCCAAGGCAGGCTCCATTAATGTGGACTCTAGGAAGCACTGGAGAATAATTATTTTGAATTAGCAGCATGAGAGCATCCACACTATCATTATTTTGAAATAATTATTTTGGAATTAGCTTTACTCCTGATGAAAAGCAGGAGTACGGAGTTCAAATTCCGTGGCCTGTTATTTCAAAATAACAGGCTTGATAGTGTGGATGCTCCACTTATAAATTCAACCTTGAGGGCATTATTTCAAAATAAAGCCCTAGTGTACACCAGGACTTAGTGTCCTCCAATCAAAATGATTATCACAATCAGGTGAAAAATTAAATATTATGAAAATTAGTTCTCAAAGTGCATGCTACACATTTTTAAGTGAAATCTTTGATTTTTTTTTAGTGCTTTTCTACTGTCCCCATTTTCTTTCTTCTTTTCTGTCTACTTCACTTGACATCCTTATTTAATATCACTGGATGGGCCAAAATGATAGTTACGTTGACAACCAAAGAAAATGAGAGCAGTATGACATCAGTGACAAGAACTAGTCTGTCTCTCTAACAGGCCCTTTTTTTTCTATCTTATTTTTGCACCACCCATAAAAATCAGTTTCTCTCCCACATGTCTTTTAAGGTGTGGAGTACTAAATAAATCTGAGAAGGCTATACAAATGTTTCTTTATTTTCATTAAGGAAAGCAAGAGGATTTTCAACAGCCTTCTGTTATAGATAACAGATAAACAAATATACACAGGCAACATCAAAGGAAAATAATACATGGTGAAAACCTGCATAAAATACATATGGAATCTTGATTAACCACGTAACTGGAAATTCATTGAAAAAATACTTTTTTTTCCTATAAAGTTTTTCTGCTCCCACCAAACGGCATTAGCTATGCTAACAGAAGACTGTCCTCAAAGTGTCTTCACTGTTTGTTTTGTTCACATAGCAATGCTGGTCATGGCTGTGAATTTTTCAGAGCTATGATTATATAAATTTGAAGAGTAGACAGCATGTATGTCTATATTTAAGGTTGCCCAACAGTTTCCATTATTAAACTCCATTTTCAGTCACTTCTAGCTTGTAACTTTTAACCCTTTAGCTAATGCTTTCCATGACATCTATGTGCCTCTGGTTGACTTCCCCACCTCTTCTCTTCGGCTGTCCCCAAGGGAAGATGAAAGGAGCAGAGTCAGTCTGGGAAGTGAAGGCAAGGAGAGAGGGGAATAAGGACAGGCTGAGGAGTTAGAGAGCAGGGACTGAAAGTACTGCAGTCATTAGAAAATTATCCACTGGAAAAAGAACCCAGGCTTCCCGAGTTCCAATAAAATCTGGGCAAGAATGTTTTACCTTTTTCCTAGTAAAAAAAAAAATGTAGATTTGGTAACAACAAAATATTTGGTAAAGTTGTGCTGATTTTGCCAAATTGTTAGTTTGAGGGGGGAAAAACCTCTCAACATTCAGGAAAAAATGAAATGTTTAATTTCAGCATTTTTTCCAAATGAAGATTTTTTGGGGGTTCAAAATAAAGGACATTTTAAAACAAAGGTTAAGTTTTAAAACCTCAAAAAGTTTAAAAATGCTCAAAATCAAAATTAAATGTTTTATTTTGGATCTAGTGAAACCTTTGGTTTGACCCAAAACATTATCTTGTTTTCATTTTCAAAAAGTGTCAGTGTCATCATTCACCCATCTCTACTCCCTTTATTCCTCTGTTGTCAGCAAGCAGTTGTCAAATCCACTGGCAAGGGTGTGTTTCATCCCCTTCTGATGACTCACTTTTCACAGAAGAAAACAAGTTACTATTCCAGAAGATTCCAGTATTAGCTCAAGTGGCAGAGTTCTGAGTGGTAGATCAAAAGATCCAAGTAACCAAGTTGGCCAATAGGAACTTTCATCATATGAAACCATTTTTCTTTAAAAACTATGTTTAAAAACATTAAGGCTGTTTCTAGACTGGCAAGTTTTTCTGCAAAATCATCTGCTTTTGCAGAAAAACTTGCCAGCTCTCTACACTGGCCGCTTGAATTTCTGGAAAAGTACTGACGATCTCATGTAAAATCATCAGTGCTTTTCCGGAAAAACTATGTTGCTCCCATTCGGGCAAAAGTCTTTTTCCGAAAGACTTTTGTGCAAAGGGCCAGTGTAGACAGCATAGTACTGTTTTCCGCAAAAAAGCCCCGATCGTGAAAAAGGCGATCAGGGCTTTTTTGTGGAAAACCACGTCTAGATTTGCCATGACCGCTTTTCCGCAAAAAGTGTTTTTGAAGAAAAGCATCCTGCCAATCTAGACGCGCTTGCCAGAATGAAAGCTGCCTATGTAACTTCTTGGCTTTCATCTCCCCTCCCCCCCCCATCCCTTCAGCTTTCTCCAGTGCTGTTGTTGCAGTAGGGAGTTCTATAATATTTGCCTTCTTGCTGGACCCTCTGCTGTCTGTAGTAGACAAGACTTGACATTAAGCCCTGGTCTACACTAGAGTTATTTTGAAATAACCCTCCTTATTTCGAATTAATAAGTGGAGTGTCCACATTACCAAGCCCGTTATTTTGAAATAATGGGCTGGTTATTTTGAAAGCTGTACTGATTTCCTCGAGAAATAACATTTATTTCAAAATAGTTATTTCGAAATAATGGTAATGTGGATGCTCCAGTGCTGCTGTTTCAAAATAACTACTCCCTGGAGTAATTCAAAGTAATAACTCCCCAGTGCTTCCTGAGGCGCTAAGTCAGGGTAGCACATCCACAATAACGGAGCCTGCCTTGGACTAATTTTGAGGCTCCCCCATAGCGGGGACACACTATTTCAATGTTGTTATTTCTGGAATTATTATTTCGAATTTAGTTATTTCAGAATAATTTCCTAGTGTAGGCAAGCCCTTAGAGTAGCAAGAATGAGGAGGGGATAGAAAGCATTGAATGACCAGAAGCAGTGACAGGAGGATGTGTTGTACTTTGAGGTCACCTCTAACCCTATGATTTTATAGGAAGCATATTTTTTAACTCCCCAGGTTTGAGGCAAGCAGTGTTGGTTGGTGATGGGAATCACTGACCAGGAAAATAGTTTTGGAGCAGGTAACATGCCTTAGCCTCCCTCCACCCCAATTTCTCCATAGTCCCCTCTCACTCATGCATAGTGGTTGCATCTATGATTCCATCTGGCTGCTTTAGATATATGAAGAGAGATCCCCAAGAGCATGCCCTGTGCATATGGTGTCAATGAACAACCTTACTGGGGCTGGGGTACATGTAATGATCTTTTTTTCTTTGCGGCAAGCCTGCAGTAAGCACTATGGAGCAGAACACACAGATGGCAAGTAGTGATTTTTCAATAAATTATAACTCTATCTCTGCCAATTCAGACTGGATTTTCAGCAGAAGGCACCTCACTGGCCTCAGGATTATCTATTTTCCAAGCTTCAAGTCCTTGCTTCAAATGATAGGGGTATTACAGATATTGCAAACATGCTTTGAAATGTTATTTATTTTTAAATGATGAAAGGTTTTAGGCAACCTTTCATCATATGAAACTGCTCCCAGAAACGAGTCCAGAGACAGATCAATGAAACATAGATATTCAATGCTCTTCAGGGTCAACACTAACTAAGCGAGCAACTACATTCCAACTTATCTTATGTTTCAGATTGGCAGGTGTAATACCAGAGGAATAATAAGAGGAGAAGATATGTTCAGTGTGTACTCCAGTACTTATTACTACTCAAGTCTTTCTAGTTTTTTGTTCTCTAGCCTGCAGTGATATTGAATATATTTGAAAGATAGGGTCTTTGGATCCTACTGAAGAGTGTAGAATTTTAATTTTACCTTATATTTTACGTTAGTATACACAAAGCAATGTACAAATCTATAATTCTTTCATCTTGCACATTCACAGAAAATGTGATTCATTCCTAGCAAAGATAGTCATGTTTATTGCCTTCTTTATTCCTATATTAGAGATATAGTTCTAACATTTTAGTTTATCTTTAATTCTTTTCTTTAAAATAATTGATAAGGGCTCTGTTACCTCCATATATTAGCTGATGTGTGGGTCAAATATGCTGTATTTTCTGGCATTTAATGGTCTCTTTGAACCTATTTCAGTTAAAAATATTCTGTAATTCTCATCACCATTCTTCTTTAATTTACAATATCTATGATGTATCAATATTCTTTTTAACTCAATACTTGTCCACATTTTTCAGCTCATTTGTAAATGTAAAGAAACTTTGTAATATTTAATATAATTAACTCGGGGCTACAGAGAAAGTTGAGTGTCTCAAGGAAGTAATGAAAACTTCATTGATTAATAGACCATTTCAAAGGTGTTTTGCAATTAGCAGACCTCTTCATTGGCCAGTGTTTATTCTTTATTACTAATGCAAACATTCAAATTCCAGAGGAAACATCTAACAGGCAGAATTGTCAAAACAGAAATGGTTTAGAAGTATCACATATTAGCAAATACTGGGCTGACTCTTGTACTATGAAAGTTTTGTTATAGACTTTAACGGGAAGAGGAGTGAGGCAATATTGATCATTAAAATTTTAGGAACAAAATAGGGGCTAACAATTTGAATGAGGGAGCATTAAGAAAAACTGAATGAAATTTTAAACTTTTCATTGAAACATGCTTCTTCATAAAAGGGAGATTTTTTTTCAAACCTGTCTTAAAATTAATGTGATATGAAAACATCTCCCAGTAGATGAGTGAGGCTTAGGATATATAGAAATGTCAGGAACATAAAATGATAAAACTATATCAACTAACAAAGAAAGCTATGAAAAACATGGTTTTACTGCCACAATATCATTCTTGGATCAAATGGTCTTGTGGGTTTAATAAAGTATAGTTTCCAATAATAAGGGAGAAGAGATTTCCGCAGTGACAGAAGGAAATGGCACTTTACTGTAGCTACAAAAAACATGTAAAAATGCTGTCTTCTGGGGTTTAAAATATATACATCTTGATTCTCCAATGCTGTAAGAGTCTTTTCCTTCATTATCTTTCAGCTGAGTAAAATATTTCATTTTAAGAATGGACTTAGGCAGTGAAAATATACCAATTTATGCTTTTGGCTTTTTCTTTTGAAATGGCAAGTCTTGTTAGAGAAACACCTTGTGAAAAGGAACGTGTAACATCATGGGTGGCAAGTTATATGGGCTCGTGGTGCCCGTGTTCCAGCAATATTCAGAGCCGGGGGCCCTGCTCCACCAATATTTGGAGCTGGGTCTCTCCCACAGCCCTGCCTGGAGTGGGCCCTGGCCCCCACCTGCCGGCCCCCCGTGCATCCTCCCACTCCGGCCCCAGAGCGTCCCCCCTGGACCCAGACCGTCCCTGCCATGTGCAGCTTTCAGTCCAACTCCCCTCTGCCGGTGCACGCTGCCGGCTGCTGCTGCTATGCATGGAGTTTACAGGTGAGCGGGAAGATGCCCAAGTGTGACGTGACATCACATTTCGGGATTTTAAAAGTGCTCAGCGCAGCATTGCACCGTGCGGCTTAGCTCCAGATACAAAGTCCGGGGACTTCTGGGGCCTGAGCACAGACTCCGGCCCCAAAAAGTGGAAGGCAGAAGGGAAGGGAAGGGAAGGGAAGGGAAGGGAAGGGAAGGGAAGGAAAGGGAAGGGGGAAAATAGGGGTAGGGATGGGAGAGGAAGGGGTTGTGCGGAGGGGGAGGGGAAAGAAAGGGGAAGGCACCAAGGGACAGCGTGGAGGAGAGACAAATGCCAGGGGGCCTAGTGCAGACAATGAGGAAAAGGGCAGGAGGGGAGGTGTCAGTGGGAGGGTGGACAGGGTGATGCTCGGAGAGGAGAGGGTAAAGGCATTGGGGCTAGAGGGGGGAGGAGGAGATGCTGGGAGAAGGCTTGAAAGAAGGGGTGGGCATGAGGAAGGCAGGGATGGAGCAAGTCATGTGTGAGGGAACAGAGGGGTGTGAGGGGAATGGGGGCAGAGAGTGGTGAGGGGGTGCGCATAAGGGAAAAAGAGGGCAAAGGAGGAAGAGGCAGTGAGGGAAGAGGGAGGCACCAGGAGGATGCAGGGCTAAGGGAAGGTGCAGATGCCAGGGGATTCTGGGGGTGAAGCAGAAGGGCAGACACCTGCAGGGGAGGGACCAGCACCAGAGAAGAGAGGCAGGGCAGATGCATAGAGGGAGATGTTAGGAGAGGGGATGAGGAGGGGTAGCTCACATGATCAGAGTGGGGCTACTGGAGGAGTGGGCACAGGGGGAGAGAAGGGCTGGTGGAGGGGGGCAGGTCGCAGAAGGGCTGAGGGCAGTGAGAAGGGCAGGAGTCAGGACAGCAGAGGAGAATGAGGCATTGGGGGGCAGCAGGCACCAAGGGAGCTGATGGAGCAAGGAGAGGAGACATGGCAGCAGAGAGAAAAGGTAAAGGTTTATAAAATATTTATTAATAACTTGGGTGCCACAGTGGCACATCCAAACAAGTCACATGAACTCAGTACTGGTGCACAACACAAAATTCATTCTGGAAACTCTTAGGCTATGTCTACACTGGTGGCTTCTTGCTCAAGACTTCTTGCACAAGAATCCTTGCACAAGATATTCTTGCACAAGAACACGTCCACACTGCCATGTGCGAGCTGTGCTTTTGCGCAAGAGCATCCATGGCAGTGTGGACATTCTCTTGTGCAAGAAAGCTCCTATGGCCATTTTAGCCATAGGGGTTTCTTGCACAAGAAATCCCTGACGAGCATCCACACTGCCCTCTTGCGCAAGAGAGCTTACACCTGTTAGAAAAGAGCGCAGCTCTTGCACAAGATGCCCTCTCTTACCACGCCGTACTGTAAGTGCTCTTGCACAAGAGCAGGTGGGCAGTGTGGATACTCTGTGGGTTCTTGCGCAAGAACGGCTGTACTTGTGCAAGAAGCCGTTAGTGTAGACGTAGCCCTAGAGGGAACACTTCCCCCAGCCTCTCTGCCCCTGAGTTAATGTCACACACATTGGGTTAATGCAATTGCCGGATAGTTGCATGAGGAGTGGTTGGGGGGGCCAAACTAATCCCTGTTGGTAGGAGGATGGTGGTAAAAGTCCTTCGAGAGGGGTGACATGACACCTTTTACTTCTGGTCATGTGTCCGTCTTGCCCTGAGCGTG
Organism: Pelodiscus sinensis; assembly: GCF_052426305.1. Lineage (NCBI taxonomy): Eukaryota > Metazoa > Chordata > Testudines > Trionychidae > Pelodiscus > Pelodiscus sinensis. Next base: position 193,925,770 of record NC_143052.1, read on the forward strand.
TTTTCTCCAGAGGCCTGGTTAACAGGGGTCAGGGAGTGCGGTTAATGGGGGTCAGAGGGTGTGGCTAATGGGGCACTACCAAAAATTATACATATATGATAGTAATATGAATCTATGGCTGATGCACTGAACCAAATGCTCAAACATAGGATCCTATGTTGTGCTTTAAAAACATTGCTGTAAACATGTTCCACAGGAAGAAATTAGGTACCTATTTGAAAAATTGACCCTTACTGCCAAAGGATTAGATAGAACATTTGTTCTGTGAACATAGGATGATGTGCATATACACTAAGTAAATGCTCCAGTGCAGAATGATGGTTCAAGATTAATGATCCAAATCCCAATTAAATCAATTGGAGAAGCTTTCTATAGGCTTCTTTAGACTTTGGATGAGGGCATAGGACTTAACTTACAGGTATATAAGGGTTCTTTGGGGGTGAAACTCATCCTGAGTTGCATCATAAACCCAAAATTATCATCTGCTTTTTAAACCATAACATTTCCAAATATTCCATGGAAACAAATCACTATGTTGTTCCCAAAAGTAGCAACCAATTATTATTTTGAAACATCTTAGCTCATATTAACCACTATAGATTTTAGACACTATGGAGTGCAACACTCACTCCAGCCAAAAAAACTCTCTCTAGAAATAAAAGCATGTCTCACCTAGCAAATGTTGACTATTATGTTTCCTTCACTCCTCAAGAAAACCTTAATAGCTCACAAGGCAAAATAGTTCTTTTCACATTGGTTGTGGAGGCACAGTAATTTCCTTTCACAGGGAAAATATTTCATTTCAACTTACCTTTAGGCCTATCGTTATAGCTTAGAACAGGGTATCTGAACAATTGTGCACATAATGTCCATTATTAGTTAATGTGTTTTATGTGCATCAAACATAGAACTCCTGGTGTACCTTATTGCTTTATAAAAATCCCAAAATAAATAACATACCACTAGAAAAAACAAAATTTGAAATTTCCCAACATTTCACAAGGGTTTTATTGGGGGGAGGGGTGGAGCTAAGGGAGGAGTACTAAATTGGTACAAAAGTTGAAATTTTGATTTTTTTCCCCCCTCACATAACAAGAATTTCAAAAAATGCCATTTCAGACATGTTAGAACACCTAGCTTCAACTTTTTTTTAATCAAAATGAAGCATTTCAGCATTCCCAAAATTGAAACATTTCATTTTGGTTAACTGAATTGACCCAAAATACTTCATCCTGAGTCAGTTCTATCTTAAATTGATTTTTCCCAAAGCAATGCATTGCCTCATGGAGCTGCAGTTCAGGAGCCTGATGCCCATCAGCAACATCTATGGACCAGGCTTCTTGTCCATACTATATCTCCATAATGCAGTACGCATCTCTGTCAGAGGAAAATCCACATTATGTTATGGAACAGATAGGTCTCCAAGGAGTCCAGCCCACAGGAAAGTATGGGAGTCCAAATTGGAACTAGTTTGAGATGAAACATTTTGGAAACATTTTGATTTGGGACAAAATGAGTGGAAATAAAATATTTCATTTAGAGTCTTCTCATGGAAAACTGAAAATTCTTATTTCTGATTGCATAACTCCTGACTAGTTTTACCCATCAGCTCGTCAAATACATATGGGCTGAGCCCTGGGAATGGCTCTGAGGTATATGGTACAGGTGGGGAATACCAAGTTGATATATAGCCCAGCTTCTCATTCTCCTGAAACTTGGCCATTTATGTGTTGGCTCAATCTACCAGGTAAAAGCTAGAGTAGCCTTAGTTTTGCTTTAAGATACAACAGATGACAATGGCCCCAAAGGTCCAAAGACCTTGTCCATTCAAATCCATGGGAATCTTTCCACTGACTTCATCTCATTTTGGTCCAAGACCCAATACATCAGAGAGGGATCAGCAAGGTGAAAAAGTATCTGGTATGCTCCCTATACTCTGAACACTTTCTATATGCCAACAGCAGAGAAGTGTTGCACTATAGGAGGCCCCTCCCCATCAGTTCTGTGATGCTGGGGGATCCTCTTTCATTGCAATGATTCTATTATAGCCAGCTGAGTGGCCAGATTCTCCCAAGAACCTGGTGTTATTAGCAATTTAGTGGTGTTTTAGAGGAAATAGTCCAAAGAATGTGCATTTCTCCCCTTAGATTACTGAAACCATACTGTAGCATAAAGTACAGCCCCAAAAGTCTGTACATACATGTCTCTGAAATATATAAAAAAATATAAAGAGGAACCCACTCCATCTTTCATATTTTCTCTATCTGTTTCACCTTATTTTCAGCAGTGTGCAATGCATATTACTGAAAAAAGGGAGGGGACACATTTTTGGTAACAGAAGTAGATTCACTAGGTCTGGAGTACAATTCTCATGAAACAGTAGTCAGATGTCTGTGAGCAGGTTTATGCTAAGTAGTTAGCCAGTCATTAGTTCTGATGTGTACCATAAGCTTATCATTCTTAGAAGTCCTATATCAAAAAGTAGTACTTAGGCCCAAATCATAATGGCTGGCAATAATAATAGGCCAGCATTAGCACATTTCCTAAAGTTACTACAAGACCTTCTGAAAACAATAGTGCATGCAACACCATAAATGTATGGTTAGTAATACTAATTCAGACTGGGTGTTACTAAATACATAAGAAATAGCTGCAAGAACCCAGATGGATTGTTTATTCCTCATTGTCCTATTACCACTGTACAAAACCTGTAATATAAAGGTCAATAACTAAAGGGAGTTTGAAGGAAATATAACCACCAAAAGGGAAGACTAGTTTTTAAAAGGTGCATGTAACCAAGGCAACAGCACAATAGAATTTGTGATGTAGACTTTTATAAAAAGAACTCTTGATATTTCAATGCAACACTGACAATGTTCATGTTTTCCTTTTAAATTCATGGGATAGATAGTCAAGCCCTTGATATATTTGTTTTTTGAAAACAAAAATGCTCTGATTTGCTGATTAATTTCAGGAGTAAGGAGGACTTCTTTTTTTTAAAAAAAATACTTGCAGTCACTCTTAGATGTCGAATACCATTAGCTGCAACTTTGCCTGTTGCTAGAGAAGATAAAAGCTGTATTTAAAAGCCTTGCCAAAAATGTCCTTTTCAATACTAATTAGCATCAATGGTCAAAGCTGCCAGAGCAAAAAAAGAACAGGGAGGGGAAGAACAAGAAAAATAAGTACCATCTCTGACACTGACAACATTTTTTAATGTCAGCTCATGATAGAATATTGGAGTGAAACATCTTTTGTTTATACAGCCCAGTGAGCAGGTGCCCTTCTCTACTTGCTCTATAAGGGTATGTCTACACATCAAAGTTCTTTTGAAACAACAACTGTTATTTCAAAATAACTTTCCTTGTGTCTACACAAGTCAACCGCTTTTTCGAAATTAAATTGAAACAGCGGTGGGCTTATAATGAAATTGGTAAACCTCATTCCACGAGGAATAATGCCAATTTTGAAATAGCTATTTCAAAATAAGTGCTGTGTAGACACTTATTTCAAAATAGGGGGCCTCCAGCCCTTCCCAGGGTGCCCTGGTGGCCACTCTGGCCTCAACCAAAAACACTCGTCTCCCTTCCCCCCCTCCCCGGAGCCCTTAAAGGGGTGCACTCTGGCCACAGTGCCTGTGCCAGCTCCAAGCCTGTCAGCCCAGAACCAGCAGTCATTGCCCCTGACCCAGTGGTCCCAAAACATGAGCCAGCAAGCCACTGACAGCCAACCCTCCACGGCTGCCCAGGAGCAGTCTGCCAGCTCCCAGGAACCTGCCAGGGGCCAGAGAAGGTAGGCGCTTTCCTGGTCCAGGGTGGAGATCATGGACCTTATTCAGTTTGGGGGGATGCCCCCAACGTCCATGATCTCCGCACTAGATGGGGGAACGTGGCTGTCTATGGCAGGATAGCTGCCAGCCTGGCCACCAAAGGCCAAGTGCGAACCCAGGAGCAGGTTTGCATGAAAATCAAGTCGGTCTGGGAGACCCCCAACCCTGAGCCCTGAGCTTCCCCTCCCCCTTCCTCCCCAGCTTCCCCCTTCCAGCTCCCTCCTCCCATGTTTCCCCCTCCCCTCTCACACCCTTTCTCCTTCCCTCTGCTGCCTTAGTTCCCCAGTCTCACCAGAGTTGCATTCCCCTCCACCCCAGTTTTGTTAAATAAAGAGTTTGTGTTCATGACAATACATGTATTTTATTTGACATCAGGAAGGGGGGTTAGGGAGGGGTAAGTGGAAGGATGTGAGGGAGGAATGAGGCACAAGCCCCCAGTGGGGCAGACCAGGGAGGCTCTTAGTGCTTCTCAGGGTAGAAGCTCTCTCACAGGGCCTCCTGGATACTGACAGCCCCCCGATGGACCTCCCAGATGGCAACCAGCAGAAAGTGCAGCCAGGCTCACAGCAATGCATCCATGAGAAGCACCAGAATGCCCGGGAGCAGCTCTGGCTCCATGTTGCAGAGTGCTGTGGTGTGCCGAGTAAGGGCAACCAGAGCACACAGAGACAAAATGTTTTGCTGTCCCTCATCGAGGTAGGCAAGCAAGAAACCTGAGAACCAGCTGTCCGGAGGGGTCCCTTTAAGCACAGGCCTTAGATAGCCTCAGGCAGCAGCCACAGAAAGTAACTCCTGACCTGATGCCCTGCCAGACCTGGTTCTGGCCGGCCTTAAATGTGATTCAGCATCCACTGAATGTGGACGCGCTGTTTCAAAATAGCCAAATGCTATTTTGAAATGCATTACTTGTGTATACGAGTTATTTCAAAATATCTTATTTTGAAATAACGCTGTAGTGTAGACGTATCCTGATGACGTCCGTTTCCACATATTGAAAATCCACACAGAGAAACTCCCTTTTCTTAGACCATGCCCAACTAAGAAATTATCTATAATACAGTATGAAGTGTAGCGTAAATCATCTGGCCTGGTTTGACTGCTCCAAGGATTCCTACTTTAGGATTCTACAACCCACGGCCTACATATTTTCTCTGTCTCTCTGGATGTTCTCATCTTTTCTTTCCTCCTTGATATAATGAATCACCTGACACAGTGAGTCAGCAGAATGAACTTAATCTTTTTCCTGCAAGGAAATCCTACACCATCACTAGGTGAGGTGTTGCAAATCAATAGTTGCCAACCTTTTTCATCCCAGAGACTTGAAGTATTTTAAACAAAGAAAAAAACCCAGTCTTATAAACAGATCATGATTTTGTGATGTTGTTCTGATAATGCACCTGAACTGCTGCAGATTTGTGGCTCCATGATACATTTAGAGCCATCTGAATTTTACAGATATCTTCCATGGCAAACTATGGTTTGGTTTAGACTCATTCAGTGTTAAAGTATCAGCAAAGGCTCTTTGCTATTTAAAAGAATGGGCAAACAATAGTAGACAAATGTTAATGAACTAGAGCACTAAACTTTGTGAGATGTGGGGGTCTTGATCCCTAATATTTCAAACCAGCCAACAGGTCCACTAGATTTGTATCAGGTTTTTGCCAAATACAACTTTGCCTCCACTTTTGTAAAAATCTGGAGGCCATTCTGTGTATCTGGAACTTTTCTTCCTGCTATGCAAGATGGACTTGATATAGTATCATCAAATTTGGAAATTAGCATTGGTGTCATCAAGGGAACATTTTTAAGTTTTTCCAGATGTCTATATTATGTTGTGATGCTATAGGGCCTGATTTTCTTCCCTCTTGCAGCAATGTAAGTAAGGAGTAACTGTGAAAATCAATGGAGTACACTCCAGGAGAACGAGGCTATTAGAATCTCTACATACCACAGTTAATGCTAGATCAAAATGTGTGTCACATCCTAAAAACTGATTAGCCCTCAAATCTCATATTCCCAGCCATGGACCCATTTTAATCAAATATATAAATAAACTGTAGTGCTTGTGAAAGATGCCAAACTGGCAGCCTTGGGCACTGAAATCCTCTACATCAGAGGTTCTCAAACTGTGGGGTCACCAGGGCTGGCTTAGATTTGCTATGGCCCAGAGCCAAAGCCCAAACCCAAGGCCAAGGGCTTCAGCCCTGGACAACAATGCTCAGGTTACAAGGTTATCTGGGCTGAAGCCTTTGGACTTTGACTTTGGCCCACTGCCTAGGGCAATGGGGCTTTGTCTTTGCCCCCCCGCCAACCTGTGATGCTGAGCTCAGGTAGGCTCAGTCTTCAGTCCCTTTTCCTGGGCTCATGCAGTAATTTTTGTTTTCACAAAGGGGTTGCAGTACAATGAAATTTGATAATCCCCTGCTCCATGTATTCCCTGAAGAGGCACAGTAACAATGTAAGCCTCCCTAACACGCCTTTTCATTATGCCTCAATTGTGTTTCGGAAGGTGCCCTCTTTCACATCCTCTGCCTTAACGCCCCAAATTATTTTACTTTCAAATGAGACACTCCAATCAATCCCTCCAGGGGTAAAAGTATAGGCAGTTCTCCAGCCCTTGCCCTTACTGCTGAGACTATCACCAAGAATGCACCTTGTGGAACTGTTTTGTTTTCTTTTGATGTGGACATCTAGTCTTTAGGGATTAGACTGTAACTACTAATGCATTTTACATAGAGCTAGTAAATAGAAGTGGCCTTCATTCTCTACCAGCCCTATATCTGAAACCAATGACCTAATGGTGAAAGTACCCATATATCATTACTGATCCACCCAGGACCAGTTTCTATGTTTTGCAATGCTAAGCAAACAAGGTGTTTTAGTGCCTATTCTGGGACAGGTGCCACAAAAGAAGACTGAGCTGAGGTTTTAGGAAAGAAGACTCAATTTATGATGCAGAAAAGTTGGCACACCTAACCATTCTTTATACTATAATGCTCATAGATCTGATCGGTAGGAATGTCACTTCACAAAATACAATTTTATAATACAGGAATAGAGAGTTAAGTGAAATAGTGCATCTGCTTTTGAACCTTCATATGCAAATCTCTAGGATAATTAACATCACATCTTTCAAAATCGGCTCATATTCTTAAGATGCTTACATTTTGTGAGGCCACTAAAATAAATCCCAATTACCCCAAAGCTAGGATACCTACCAAAATCCACATATAGATGAACAACACAGTTCTAGAAAATACTTAAAAAAAACCTACATTTCTTCAGGTTCTATTGAAAATGTGCTGACAACATAAACAGATGAGAACATATTTCATAATTAATTCACTCATAATTAATTACATTGAACATGTCATTGATCTGTCTGTACCTCAGCTCCTATGTGTAAAAGAGTATTTTGATGGCATTAATAAATGTGAGTTATTTAGTTACTATTGTGACAAGAGTCAAATAAGCACACAGACATATAATTGTAAACAATATCAATTACTTTCCCAGTTTAACAACGGATATGAATAAAAAGAGCAAAATTATGGGTCAGAGTTGAGGTTGTTTTGTGGTGATGAAATATGCCTTTCTTTATACTTCATACCACATTTGTTATGTGCATTAAGTTTTAAAAAATATTTTCAATTATCCATTCCTTTTTAAGTAATTTGATTTCAGAAATGGTGTGATGGATTAGTATGTTGCTATCACAAGGTTAACTGGCTTTTCAATATTTTTGGTTTTAAATAGCAATTTAATTTGTTAATTATCTTTATATATAATATATAATTAAGATAATTAACCAGTTAACAAAATGCTATTCAATAAATCATAAAAAGCAGACAGCTTAGGCTTCTGTACTGCAAAAAGAATAACTAGAACAAGTCTACCCACATGCGTACCCTGCCTGAGGGGGAATAAACATTTTAACTCTCTCCCTGTTACAGCGTTTCATTTAAAATATAAAATCTCACTGGGACCAGGTTGATTCAGCATGAGGAGAAGGGATACGAAGGCAACACTGGCTTTTTCTTTTTTTCTTTCCAGTGTGTTTCCTATGCTCTCAAAAATTTCTCTTGACAGCACCTCATGTGCTGAAGAGGAATTCTTCAATGTGCAATCAGCAAGGGGGTCTCTGTAGCTGCAGGTTGGCATATGGTGTCTCAAATTTCTCAGTGACAAGTGGCATGTTAGCAGAGCAACAGAGTAGCAGGAAAAAAGACGTTTTGCTAATCACTCCCTGTTGCCTGCACCCTCAGGCAGAATCATATTGCTTTATGCAGATGAGCTCATAACAGTTTCTTCAATTTAGCTTTTATATAAAAAGTGCCAGCTCCTAACGCTATGTCAACAGGCACCCGAGGGCCTACCACTTTACATTGCAAGTGTATTACTATTTAAAGACGAGCTTTTAGCTTAACATCAGTGCTCGCCTTCAGAGTTTAATTACCGCCCTCCCCATGGGGCCCAATGAACCATCTACTCCTCCCGAGGGATTTCTGCTTGGTGATGATCTTTAACTAAATAAGTAAATGCCAAATAAGCACTTCTTAAAGATGCAGTATCTTGCTTCCTGCCTGGCTTTGATGACTGCAGAAGCAAAGCTGCAATGTGCCTCAGACTTACAGTGAGAGAAGCTGAATTTAGAAAGCTCAGTTATAAATCTCACATTTAATAGAAAGTGGTCAGGGAATTTTAAAAGAAAAATAATTAAGTCTTTATTCCTTTGCTGTTTCTTATCCACAATATGTTATTAGCTGTGGGCAGAAGTAAGTCACTGAAAGAGAATCCCTCACCCCCAATTTTATTGCACCTAAATATGCAGATCCAACAACCAAAAGACACTCCTCCATTGTATCTTCTCATTTTGATACTGCTATGAAATCTATTACTCCCTTGAAAGAAATATCTGAGATAGCAACACAAAGTATGGGTCCAAACAAATATTCCTAGTTCAGTAAAAATGTTGAGTTAACTGGTGAGGATTACAGCTCTGTGAATAACAGATTTTTTAGTGCATAGACACTTTCGGGGGAGGGGGGGGGAGAGGAGGAGAGTTGTTTCTGCTCAAGCTGAATTGATTATTTTCAGATATTTGAAAATTAAAATAAATTCCTCTTTGTTTCAGGTTGAATTAAATGTTTAATTTGTCCCCAAACAAAATGTTTCATTGAGATTGAGAGTTTTCTGTTTTTGCATTTAAAAAAAAATGCTGAAAATTCCAGTACTTTAAAAAAAAAAAAGTCAGAAGAGGGAGCCTTCTATCTCCTTCCCCCAAATTAAAGTGTTTAATTTTTTAAATGTCTACATGAAGAGCTGTGAATCTTTTGCTTTTCAAGACAATTTGGCAAAAATGACAAATTAGTGAAAACTTAAAAACAACAAATAGTTTAGTAGCACTTCAAAGACTAACAAAACACGTAGATGGTACTGTGTCCATGAAAGCTCATGATACCACCTACATATTTTGTTAGTCTTTACAGTGTTACTAAACTATTTGTTGTTTTTAAAGTTTTTCCTGTTAAGATGTGTCTAGACGATAGAGTTTTTCTGAAAAAAAGTGGCCTTTTTTCAAAAAAACTTCTCCTGCATCTAGACTGCTGCCGCATTCTTTTGAAAGTAAATCAAAAGAAAGCGGCAGTTTTTTCGACTGTGGAAATCCACGTTTTATGAGGAATAATGCCTTTTTTTTAAAGTGCTCTTTCGAAAAAAGGCGCCATAGAATGCAAACTGTGCTTTTTCAAAAGAGAGCATCCAGACTGCCTGGGTGCTCTCTTTTGAAAAAGCGGCTTGCTTTTTCGAAAGTACTGGTTGTAGTCTAGATGCTCTTTTTCGAAAGAGGCTTTTTCGAAAGATACTTTTGAAAAAGCCTCTTTTGAAAGAGGCTTGAAGTCTAGATGTAGCCTTACAGACTAACTTGGCTACCCCTCTGAAAACTTAGTGAAAGACTATAGAGGTTTTGAAAGATTTTAGCTAAAATTTTCACCCAGCTCTAGCTAGGACAAAGGTTCCAGCAAGCTGAACAGAAACATACAACCTAGTGTTTAAGAAGGAAATGGTCAAATGTAAGTGAATTGTTTGAATGATACAAAGCTGCTATAGACAGAAAGGATAATCCATTTACTTAACCCCCAGGACAATGTGTCTAAACACATGAAACATTTAGCACTAGAAGCTAAGAGAAGAACTTGCTAAGTACCAGTTGGTATTTTAAGAAAAACAGGAGAGGGTGCATGGTACAAAAGATTAGGTGAGAGTCCTTGACTGGTCTTTTGAAGTGAAATTACACAAACCTTCCTTTCACTAACACTCCCAACAAAGAGTGTGAATCATTATAAATAAATACTAGAATCAGTGACCATATTGTATGTCTGCTTCAACATATTTCTCTGCTAACAGGGAAACAACCCATTTTTTTGTGTTGAAACTTTCCTGACTCCATGGAAACCCATGACAATGTCCTGGAAGGTCTATTCACTAGCTGTATTTTCTACCATTATATTCAGCAGTCAATAGAGATGATATTGTGCATATTTATCATGCATGTTTGAGATTTGTGATTGGCTACAGAAATGAAATTCAAATCCAGCAAATCCTCTCTTCTTAAAGCAAATACAGAATTTAAGCTTTATCCAAAATCTGTCCAATTTATGATAAATTAATGAAGGTTTTGCTAAAGCTGAGGGAAAAGGAGAACCTTACATTTGGACAAACATGGCCTCTTCCTCCTCAACATTACAAAAGAGAAAATTTCAGGTCATAACTTCCAAGTCACTTCTTTTGAGAGGGAAGGGGAGAGGGATTATTTTGATTTTGTTTCAAGTTTTCAAAAGCAAAGGAGCTCTCTTTAAATGCATATTTCAGAAGAAAGCAGGATCCAAGGTTTTGAAGCTGCAGGCTTAGCATGAATTATATATGATGGGTTATTATGGTGGCAGTCCTCCAGCAACATTTTGCTACAATTTTAATTTTCTTCTTTTTGATTTTCTATTATTTGTATTTATAAGAGAAGCTGTAGAGAAATAAAACACAGACGTGTTCTTGAACCGGTTACTGTATCACATATGGTGTCAATCATGTCTGAAGGCAAACTAGCCTTATTCAATATCCTTTGCTATAAACATCTTCCTTCCTTCCTTCCTTCCGGGGTTCTTTTAATTACTGTGAGAAAGCTAAAGCCAACCAATGAGCTTTGCATTTTGTTCTCTTGGCAGTGAGGTTTGTGGCCATTCTGATGTCTCCTAAAGCAACTTTTATGTCATGACCTGCATACAGTTGAAGCTTAGCATGATTTGTGGACTGGATGACTATGGAAAATAAAAGGTCCTACTGTAGAGTCTTTCTAGAAAACTCAGACTATTATTTGCTGGTTCAACAATGAACCTGGAACAAGACAAGTTAATGGATATTCTGCTGCCAGTAAAAAGCATAAGAAATCCCTACATATTTACCTACATCTTTTGAGTAGAAGCGACTTTGCTCTGTTACCCCCAAGGTCTGTCTTGGCAGGAGTCCACTCTTCCAAAGAATATCTACTTTAAATTCATCTCCCTCTTTTCTCCTTATGTATTAGGGTATGTCTACACAGCACACTTATTTTGAAAGAAGCCATTTCAGATTTTTTTCCTGATATAGTTTATTTTGAAATAGCACGTATACATTACAGGGAAGCCTCAAAATTAATCTGGGGTGGGCTTCCCTAATGTTGACATACTACCTCGATGTAGACCCCCAGGAGGCAAGGGGAGTAATTAATTTGAATGCCCCTCGGGAGGAGCCATTTTGAAATAGCGGCAGTGGAGCGTCTACATTATTGCCATTCTAAAATAGCTATTTCAGAATAAGCATTATTCCTCATGGAATGAGGTTTACAGATTTTGAAATAAGCTGTCCATTATTTTAAAATTATTTTGAAATAACGGAAATGCTGTGTAGATGCACTGTAAGGGTGAATCTACACAGCAGGGCTTAACTCAAAATAAGCTACACAAATAGAGCTACATCAACTGCATAGATTATTTTGAAATAGCTTATTCCAAAATTGGGAGCATCTACACAGCACTTATTTCAAAATAGAGCACTCTTCCTCCGACTTCCCTTACTCCTCATAGAATGAGGGTTACAAGAGTCAGAGTAAAAAGTCTTCCAGCTTGACAGTATTTCAACATTATTTCGAAATAACTGCCTGCTATGTAGACGCAGACTCAGTTATTTTGAAATAATGTTGCTGTATAGATGTACCCTAAGTGTGTATTCTTTTAGCTGAAACTCATTTTTTAATGCTTATGCCATATGTAAGACCAATTGCATTAATGTTTTTCCTCAGTGATGTTTGCAATTGCTCTTAATTTAATATGATCTAAGAATTTCATTAATGTACAATTAATTAATCCCCACCTCCAGATAAATAGTGAAGATGTTAAATTAGATGTGACTTCAAAAGCTGACCCACCCTTACACCTTTTGTCCATATTACAATCCACGTGTATCCAGGGAGATTAAAGGTGGGTGGACAACTGGATAAAACTAAAAGAAAGGAATTTCAGACCACATGTGGGAGGTAACTTTGTGATGGTGAGATTTGTTAAATAGGGTAATAATCTTTTTAGGGAACTGATGTAAGTCCTATTGTTTGAAACAGTTAAAAAGTGGATGCCATTGTCTAGAGAAATAACCCACACATGGAACTGAGTACTCTTAGGTTATACACTAACAACATTTGTTATAAAATGATGTTTTAATAATAGGTACATTTGAATTCGGTATTGCATTTTTTTCTATCCCTGCGTCTACTTCATAACTGAAACTAGGAGCGGGGAATCACCTGTTGGTGAGAGTTGAGAGGAAAGCAGACAGACCCCAAACAAGCAGTGTCCTGCCTGAAGTCTTCATGGGATGCTACACTGAGTAATGATAAATCACCTCTGGGCCCTTACTACACCAGCATTTCCCCATAGCTGGCATGAGCAGGGCTAGACAGCATTGCACCCTACCAACATTAGCACTCCCTCCACCTGAACAGGTGCAAGACAAACGTTGGAGCAGTGCTAAAAATTCAGTGTGGACGCAGTGTGTGCTTGTGAGGGCATACAATTACTGTAATGATCATGGAGGGGAAGCCAAACATCTCCAGCTATGTGTGGAGGTGGCTGAGGGAGTGGGGATAGACACTGCTAATGATAGCAAGAGTGAATGAAAGGAAGGAAGCCAGCCAGAGAGGAAGGAGAGTGCCCAGCTGCTATAATAAAACAATGGTGAGAACTGGGGAAGAGCTGTTCTTTCTGAACAGCTTGGACTTGGACAGCTTCCACGATTCAGTCACAGATGCAGCACAATCTCTGCTCCTTACTTCACAAACTGGGAAAGGAACCAGCAGCAAGCAGCTCAGCACATGACACTTCCAGGCTAATGTAGCAGCAACAGCTGCCCACAATTGGTGGACCCCAGCTCCCCCAGTCCTTCAATTATTGCCTGTTGTCACCTCCTTTTCTTCTCCTTTCAGCTCTGCCTTTAGAGGAAGAGGCAGAGAGGAGCATTCTCCATTACTGGCATTAATTCCCTAAGGGGCAGAAGCAAGTAGGCCTCAGCTCATTTCTCGTCCCTCTTCAAAGTAGTGAGCAGATATGGGGGCTGGAAAAGTGTATATTCAATTATTAAATCACTCTTTGTAAACAATTTATGGAGCAGTATTTCAAGCACCGACAATATTTGACTGCTGTTGAAGATTAAAAAACATTTTGACAACCATACATTGATGGGCCAGATCACCAGCTGGTGTAAATCAATGTGGCTGCATGGAAATCAATGGAGTTATACCACCTGAGGGTCTGGCTCCATAAATATAACCTGAACAAAGCACCAACCCATCCCCTCCTAAAATAATCTAACACCAGCAGAAAGGATGATTTAATAACCCCTCTCAATCTCTAATTTCCATACTTCACGTGAGAGCACTGATGTCCAAGTTAAAATTAATTTTTCAAGTAAGATTATCACAGTTTACCAAACATTTTACTAAAATCTATGTGCTGGGTTTGGGTCAGGACTGATACTGTAGTGATACAATTAAAAGTGGTCACGGTTGTCAAGCAATCAGGTTTATAAACCCATGCTGGTAATGGTTCAGATGTCTTTTAAATTGTTTGTGTTTTATCTTCTCTGTATTTGTCTCATTGTTTTAGAAGGAATTGAAGTTACCTTACTCTGTGTTAATTGCTAAGGCAGCTCTACTTTTTTGAAGATCAGTAAGATTTTGCCAGCCCAATTCTTCGTGACTGTTAAAAAATAGGCAACACTGTTTCTATAAAAGGGTAGATTCTGAATGCCCTTCATGAACAGACCCATTACTTCAATGGGACTACTTGCGCAGCCAGTTACAACCCAATATAAATAAAGTTATTGGAGAGTTGTCACTTATCCCCTGAACATCCAAGAATCTTTATCGTAGGGACCCACTGCAGATGGTGTAATTCAAATGTATAAGGCACTCTCTTCTCTGCTTTCTATCCATTGATGTATTACAAGGCATTTCAAAATTGTCCATCTTTATTTGCATCTTAAACAAAAGAAAATCAGATATTTATAAAAGCAGTGCCATATTTGAGTGATTTTGGAATCATTAGTGATTTTATTTTTTGTGTGCGTATTAAATGAGGGAATATTGTTTTCATTTCAAATTTTTACAGCTATTTCATGATAGCACTATCTCCTTTTCAATGCCAAATCTGACTCGCACTACAAGTCATTTTTAGCATGGCTGAATTGTCTACTTAATATTTCTACCCAGTCTTCTTAAAATGTGTATTCCTTTGCTAAACATAATAATGGTTATTATTTTATAGATAGCTGACATATTACAGTGATTACAGTAAAAGAGCATTAAAATCAGATAAAAACAGATTTCTTATGTTTTAGACCCAGATTATTTTTAAAATCCAGCCCGGAAATTGAAACATCCTAAGCACGTTTGTTTATCTGCATTACAGCTCCAAACCATCTGCACTTAATTGTAACACAACAAATTGTCTAAAAATCAGTGAGGATTAAAGGACAAAGCCTCTTATGAACAGTTTGTATTAGTGAAATTTAAACAAGGCAGAGATCACCCAGCTCCTTTTCTGATGGTTTAGGTCAATCAGGTCCATATGTTTTTGTTTTTAATTTATGCAAAAATGTAGACCACATTCAAAATTCTATTGCGGCAATAAGAGGTTTTATCAAAGTTTTAAGCTCTGCTGATCAAGACTTCGCCAGTTTGCAAGTTCCCTGACATTTGTCCCTTAAATTCACATCTGGCAAAGAGATCAGCTGTTGATATCAAGCATTCTGTTGTTCCAATGTTTAAGAAATTGGGGTAAAGGAACAAAAGTCAGTATGGAACACATGCTGAGAACCTATGCCGTTTAAAAAAAAATGAAGTCTACCAATTCTAACCTCTTTTCTCCGCTTCAACATGAGGAATATATACGGTGCTTGACCTGTGTGGAACAGGAAAACATGAGATCTCTGAATGGATTAAATTAGTGTAGCTCCACTGAAGTCAATGGAATTATTCTGTTTTATCAGTTGGTCACTCTATTTCCAGGGCATATATTGAATGTTGCAGAAATACATTTCCAAACAGCTGCTTGGGTCAACTATATCCATGTCCCCTTTTTGTTGTTGTTTTTGTTATTTGCCATTCATCATTTGCTCCATTTATACAGCAAAAATGACTTACGTAGTCATTCACACACAATGAATAACAAACATTTATAGCCAAAGTGAACAGTTTGCAAACAACCCATATACCAAGAACCCATATACCAAGAACCACTCCTCTAAACTAACTGGCAAATTTTGCAAATGATTAAATGTCTGGCAAGATTAAAATAGTTTGCAAATCATTCCAAATAGAAAATAATAATAACTAATTGGTTAGTTTACTAACAATAACTTGACCAGATCCTTAAAACCAAATCACTCTAACAGCTCCAGTTTTCTCTCCTCTCTGTGCTCCTCTCCCATTCTCGTTCCCCAGGGCTCCTTCACTTTAGTTTTCTGTATTCTTCCTCTTGCCATCCCTCCCACATATACACACTCCATCCCCTTTTTAAAAAACCCAAACTCTAATGAAATTTCTCCTGGCATCCACAGAAAAATGACAATAAATTTGCCTTGTATATAAGTGGTTAAATTATTTAAAGATGAATGGTAACAATGGTAATAATCCATCACCTATAGAAACATATTTAATACAATAGTAAATACTTATGAGTTATTGAATACACTAACTCTGTTATGACTAGTTTTCTTATATTATCCATACACTACTGGCTGGGTTCTATATTACAAGGAAGTTTATTCTCAACAGACTTTTTGTGCATGTTTATATTTACCTAAAAAAATGCAACACAAACAACAACTAATTCCATCTTTAATATTCTTCTATTGAAAACATGCAATTAAGATAATATTGCTCACTGTGTGATTTGTACATCTGGTAGAAGTTTCTCAAACAAAACTGCTGCATTGTAAAACTGTATTTTTTGTTAAAAAGAATGTGCTCCCCTAAAGAATTGTTGGGTTCTTTTTTTTTTTTTTTTTTTTTTTTTAAAGAACGTATTTTTTTAATGTGCTTTCAGCTGTATCACAAACATTAAAAGTATCAGGGTTTTGGCAAACACACAAAAATTCAATAACTATGTTAATTATACTTAATATGTTTATTTTTAATTGATTTTTAAATGGGTCTGTTTCATAGAATCTAAGACTAGAAAGGAACATTGTGATAATCTAGTTTTATAATATACAGGCTCTAGAATGTCCCCAAAACATTTTTAGAACATATCTTTCAGAAAAACATCCAATTTTGATTTCAAATTTGTTAGTGATTGAAAATCCACCACGACCCTTTGGTTCCAACTGTTAATTATGCTTACTGTTTAAAATGTATGTTTTATTTCCTATCTCAATTTGTCTACTCTTTCCAAAGTATCAGTGTAACTTTCACTTGTGAATTAAGGTCCCGATTCAGACCTTGACTTAAGCAGCTATTTTGCTGAATCAGAACCCAAATATAGATTTACATTGATATACATTTTCAAAGTTGAACAGTTAGTGAACTAACCCACAATGAAGTCCATGATAATTTCCCATGATAAAAATCTATAGTATGAATGCCTTTGAGCCTCAAAGAAATGAAGTTTTCTATTCTGAGTTTTCTCTGTTGTTAATTTATAAGGAAATATGTCTTCAGATGACTTGAAAAGTCCTGTAATATGTATATGTGTCTAAAGCAACTTTTTAAAAAAGAGGTGCCAAAAACCAAAGTATATCCCCATCTCGTGGTTGTGTACTTCAGCAGATGCACAATATTTTAAAAAGACTACAAACCTGAACTGATTCTTTCTTATTTCAAAGCCAAGCACTTTTCCACAACTAACATGGAACATTCACATTACATTCAGGGATATTTTCACAAAACATATTAAAAATGAAATACTTAAAACTTGTATAAAACATACCTCAAATGTCATGTATTGATTTTCTATTCTATTTTTGTGTTTGGTATTATAGCTAAAGCCTGTTTTACGTATTGCAGCGAAAGTAGATTTCATAATAAAATGTCTCTATTACTACTTTACTATTTAATTTTATATATGTACTTTATTAGTGCTTAACGTAATATTTTTCGGATATTAGGGTGATCTTTTATACACAAAGATACAAGTCTGAAGATTTTTTAAAAATAAATCCTCCTTATAGATTTATTTTTCATTTGAAAAATTGAGCTGCTAATGGAGGTGGTTTGTAGGGCAGTGAAAACATTAGAAAGAAATACAAAAATAATCATTACAAATCCTGAACCCCAGATCATTGCTGGTGTAAAATGGCATTGACTCAATGTTCACTATCATTATTTTCTAAGCCACACAATACTCTGAAGTAAAGGCCCTGTGTAATTTTTCCCATTTGCCCCTCAAGTTTGACCTTTCTGTGTAACCCAAGACATTTTCTTAAATAAAAATACCAACAACAACGGGTGGGGTCCTGTGCTGCCCATAATCCCAAAGTGAACCCAACTTAATCCCAGAAATTCTCTGGCCTATGTATCCCCATTTCTAATAGAAATAAAAACAATAACCAAAAAAGCCCCTAAAACAAAGCAAAACCTAATAAATTCTGCTGCTCATTGTGATGTCTAGAAAGCCTCTAACATTGCTAGGTGTCTTAGTATGGGATCTCATCAACCACTGGCTATATAAGTAGCTGGTAACTGCCCCCATCACCATAAAAACTTATTAAAATACTGTGGGATTCTGACCTTAGCCAGAGTGGCTCCTTAGACATTTCAACTGATTTACTCTTAGAGAGAAATAACTGTTGCTCTCTTTCGGGCTATTAGAGATCTTTAGAGATATATGTGAGCCTCTGAGTACCAACCAACAGTAGAGGCTAGAATTGGTTGGAAAATGGGGGTTTTCTGTGGAAAATTTCAACAACCCACACATTCATTTTCACCACAGAAACTGAAGTTTTGACTTCTAATTGAATATCTGAAAACCTATCACTTTTTACCAAAACCAAGTTTTCATCAGAAAAATGGAAACAAAATACTAATTGAATCAAACTATTTTGATTTGTTTGGCCAAATTAAAAACAAGATCCAGATATCAAGATATTTTGTTTCAGAGCAGTTTGACCTGGGCAGCCATTGTGCCTCATGGGAGATGTATCTCAGGTGCCTTCTACTTCCTTTACTTCTATGGTCAGATGACAGCTCCCATTATTTACCCAGGTCTCTCCTTTTGCTGACCAGTTGCAGGGCTTAATAGGAGTCACATGGTTGTGCTGCATTATGAGACATGTCATCGGGTTAGGGAACCCAGCCCATGAAGAAGACTATGGGGACATGAGGCATCCAAACTACAATTCCCATTGGTTACCGTGTCACTCACTCACTGTGAATAAGGCGAAGCTCCTAGGTGCCTAAATAAAAATGTTTACCCCATTACGGTTAAGTATTTATATGACTCAAAGGTGAAAATCAGGAGCAGGACCCCACAGTGCTTGGTTCTGTACAAACACATGCAAAGATAGGTGAGGTTCTGATGTGCTTGCAATCGTATACAATGAGAAACACTATTTAAATATAAAGTTACTATAAAACAGAAGTTTAGATCTTATCCACCTCTGAAGCTTGACACAAGTGCAAGATTTATTTGATTTCAAGATTTAATTTAAAACATTGCATAAAGCAATGAAAGCACTGCAATATGTTCAGACAGATATAGCTTATGACATATGGTATCAAAAGAACATTTTTAATAACAGCAAACAACTTTTATACTGTATATTTCTAATTCCCTAGCTTTCGAGGACATGATAGAATGAGGCCTTCATAAGCTGACCTTCATTAACTGTTCAACTCAAAACCAGGATTCTGTTACACCATTTTATTAACCCCTATCCCAGGAAATTAGATGGATCTTTTTGCTAATGCTAACGTGGAAGATTCTAAAAATGTTCTCACATATAAACTCCAGATTGGAGACATATTGTTAACTGTTATAACAAGTATAAAGTGCAAATGTTCCAGTTGCCTGCTCATCCTACTAATGCAATTTCAAACCATCTAACATACTGCTGCTGCTAACTCCTAACTTGAACCAGAGCCTTCCAGGATTAGCTGTGGGATTTTTTGTTTTTGTTTTTGTTTTGTTTTTTGTTTTTGCTAGCCCCAATTTATTTTCTAATACCCATTCTCAAAAAACTAGATTTATGTTTGTCTTCTTTGCCCCTTGACTGGACTAAACCAAATACAGTCCAGATGGGCATGAAACTGTCAGCCTTGGGGAAATGACACCTACAAAATGTACAGGTGGGCTCACTAAAATGGTTCTCTACAGCTATCACGTGAGGTTAAAGAGCACAGTCTTTACCTTCAATGCGCCTAAGTATCTGGGGCTGAGATACCTAAAAGACTGCTAAAAGCTCGAAGATGATTGCGACCATCTCCCATCCTTTGGTACAGCAGAATTGTCTGTATCGGGGGAAAGTTCATTTCTGTAGGAGACTGTTTCTTCTGGAGCTTTCCATGTCTGTGAAAGTAGAGTACTCTGGAGCATGGAGTGGCAGTGGCAGCCAGGAACCCCAGGTCCTTTGAATCGCCAGGTCCTGAAGACAATTGCCCCTTTTGCTTCCCACCCCCATCAGCGGAAAGGGAGCAAAATAATTCAAGGGATCAAATAGTTCAGTCAGAGAAGACTAAAGTTGATGGGAGAGGGTCTGTATTTCTCAACCTTGAGATTTGAGATACCCAATGTTAGAGACTGTTGTGAGTGGGTCTCTGGATGGCTCTAGTGCTCAGCATGGGAGGGGAGAGTTATCTCACTCACTGTCTGGGTTTCATAGCCAGGAGCCTGAAGAGGGATTGAACGATTGTCTTGTGGATATTCAATTCTGAGTTCTACAGACAGCGCTTCTCTTTGATGCAAGAACTACTCACAATGGTTGTGTTACTTGATCTACTTAGTAAGCTGGTACTTCCCACCATCTCCTCCCAGAACCAGGGCCAGATAATGGTGGTTGCACTCAGCTCAGATAATATTTTAGAGCAGCCCACAACATTTCATCATCCTTTCCTTCTATTTCCCACATTCACCTGTGCATGTGCTTTGCCTGTGGAAGTTTTAGTAGACCTCTCTCAGTCATTAAAAAGAAAGGACTCAGTTCTTCTGCACAATCAACATTAATGAAGAGGTTTAGTTATTGTAACATTTTTAAATTAAATGATCTATTACATTAGATATGTCTCCCTTCATTTTATTCTTTTTCATTTACCTTTTTTCACTCCATTTCTTCTTTCCCTCTAGTGTGTATCTTGGTGAATTTTTCCTCCATTTCACCTAAGTCTAGGTTTCCTATAATTTATGAGGCAATAATACGTGCTTTTCTATCCCTTCATTTTCTGTATCTCTTGTATTATTACTCCTCCATTTTCTAGATCCTTTCAAATCTCTGAGCCTTGGTCTACACTACTCCCCTCATTTTGAAACAACAAGTGGAGTGTCCACATTACCAAGCCCATTATTTTGAAATAATAACTCCTGCTTTCCTTGGGGAATAAGCTTATTTCAAAATAGTTATTTTGACTAGTGGTAGTGTGGACGCTCTATTGCTGATATTTCAAAATAACGACCCCCAAGAGTCATTCAAAGTAGTTATTCCCCAGTGTTTCCTGGGGCTCTAAGTTGAAGTCTCATAATTTAGTGAATATACCCTGCACCCAAATATACCCTGCACCAGAATATACCCCGTGTTTTTTTTCTATTTCAGTAAAAAAAAATCTTGTATACCCTGAGCATGAGTATAACCCGCGGGGTACACAAGACTGTGCCGGGGGTATAGTTATGGTGTGGGGGGTTAGGCTCCCAGCCTGCAACCAAACAATGTGGGGAAACTTACAGGCAGGAGAGGTTGCCCGTCTGGATCACACAGGAGCAACAAGCACCATGTCTCGGCCCCGCTTCTGTGAGCCATGGCTGCCTGCAGACTCCCACTGCTGCTGCTGGCCGCCAAGCCCCGCGCCCGCGAGGAAGGTGGAGGTGCGGGGTTTGTAAAAGTGAATATAACCCACGGGTTATATTTGCTAAATTATGGTAGCGTGTTCATATTAAGGGAGCCTGACTCAGACTAATTTCAAGGCCTTCCTGGACTGTGGATGCACTATTTTGAAATAGTTTTTTTGGGAGTTATTATTTCAAAATAAGTTTAAAAATTTCCTAGTGTAGACATGCCCTGATTTCTGTCCCATTCCTATTCCTGTCATTCCCCTGCCCTATTCACTTTAGTTTTCACCTCTCTCTGATCCTCTGTCTTTTCCATTTCACTCCCATCTTCACTCCTCTCCTTTTTACTTTTCCCTTTCTCTTTTCCACTCTGTCCCCAATAACTCTGCATTCTACTCACCCTCTGCTCCCATGCACCATGTCTGCCTTCTCCCATCGCTGCTAGAACAAGAACACTGCAGACAAGAGATATTGTCTACATGCATCGAAACAACCCACCAATAAAGCCTGAGTTTGTCAGCACTGATGTTGCCAAGTTCACTAGGAGGTAGATGTCTAAGGCTGAAGACATTCTGTGGAGAGCACTATAAATATTTCTAATGGTTTTGTTTGCAGGTACTGAAGCCTCAATCAATGACAATAAGAACTCTCACTCGTTCAAACTTATCAGAAATAAAGCAATGGGGTTTTAGAAAGAGACCTACCTGAACATGTTTTCAACAATATCCTGGAAAACACAGTTTTCAAGTTAGAGCAGTGCAGCTTTCTAGTATCTGATCAGATACACTACTTAGAATAGTGATTTAGAGTTAATCATAACCATTCCAGAAAAGTTGTGTCAGCTGCAACAAACCAGGTTTATTGGGTAGTAGAATAATAATCAGTCTTCAGTATGATTATTATTTGCTATCACCTGATTTCATTCTTCATATTGTAATGGTTGATAGACAAACAAAACAGTTTTTGAACCCCCATGAAAATAATAAAAACCACCAGAAGCATTCAATTTTCATTCTTTTACTTAGCAAGTCTTCAGATTACAAAAGGAGGAGATTCATTTTCCAAGTCAGCTCTTCCACTTTGCTGTGGTTTATGTGCTCCAACCAGCTGTCCTCTACCAGTTCCAACTCCTATTTGTTGTTTATTTCACAAATCATAATGTGCTCACCAACTGGAAGGGATTTTAATTCCTGATTACTTTTAGCTTCACGTAAAAGAATGTCCTCTCTCAGGGACAACAGAATAAGGGGTATAATTTATGTGCCAATGGATAGAGCTGACTAGGGGGGCAGAAATCATTTTTATTATATATATAAAATGGCATTTGGATTAAAGGGCAACTATATTTTTCAAGATGACAACTACCATATCTTAGAGAAGGGACTCTAAAGGCCATGGTTTGTGCACATTTGTGGGGGCAGAGAGGTTAATGGCTTTTGCACATTATTTTAGACTCACAACTGTACAAGAACATTAGAAGAGAACAATTCAGTCAACGGGATTTTTATTTTAAAGAAATATGAGTAGGCACAAAATCCTCCTATAAAGTGAACACTTACGTTGATTTTTTGAAATCTATATGATAATATTCCATATAGCACCACAATAGCTTATACAGCAAACCATTAATTAATATGTAATGAAAGAGGTTCTGAGGGTCAAACAATAACGTGCTGGAGCTCAAGCAATTTTTTTTACATTGATTATTGAAGCAGGAAGCCCAGAGGTGTCAGAGCTACAAATTTCCAAGTGTAAAGGTGCTGGGGTTCAACCCTGGCAAGCCCTGGCTCAAATTAGGCACGGCAATAAATCCCAAAACACACTATCACACTGCAGCACGCTTCCCTCATTTGCCACAAGCACAAATCCACAAAGTTCTGCCACTGCAACCTACATGCATTTTTTCCAGCGAGTCAGGCAAACACCACATAGAACACACATAATAAACCCAAACATCATTCTGAAGCCTTGAAAGTTTGCTGAGACACTTTGTAAAGAGATGATAACAGTTACATACAAGTTTGAGAACACTTTTTGCTTAGTGTATTACCAGTTGAATCAGCATTGCATTTGCTGTCTGTTACCTCCCATTTTGTAAGTTCTTAGCCAGTGGAGGCTTTTTTAATGCACATGATTTTGAATTACATCTGTTTAACAGCATGAGCCTTTAGTAACTGCATAAAACTTGGTAATGATCCTAACACAGCTGACTCAGGAATGTTCTTTTAATGCTCTTACAACGCGGTAAATCAAGATTCTGAGTCAGAGGCGATAACCTAAAAGAAAAGTGTGCAAGAGACACTTATCACAGGTTAAAAAATATATATATTTTTTACTGACAAAATATATCTTAGTTATAATGTTGAACTGATCTCACTTTTGCCCAAAGAATGGGCTTTCAGTTATCACAACCTGATTGATGTAAATTTTAAAAGTCTTCTGCTTAGTGATCATCAACAAGCCTAGAAAACATTTCCACTTTTCTACTTTACAACACACTGTTGTTAAAGCTAGAGAGGAAGAAGAAGATGATGATGTACTTACTATATTACTGGATATATTTAGTGAAGAGTAGGATATCAGACTTTTAGGACAATAATAAAAACCTCCAATAGTTATGAGAACAGAAGCATTCAGAAAAGATCAAGAAGTTCCACATACAAGCAAATGTCACACTGTGAAGTGGTTGGACTGGTGGTTAACTATATGCACTGTTACCAAGAAGTCAAAAAGAAAAATAAAGATCTCAGAACAGTTTCATACTAACATTTAAAGGACATTAGTGAAGAAATGAAAGAGGAAAAGTCCCTGTAAAAGGAAGATGAACACCTGCCATAAGAACCCCGTTTGAAAAATAACTGTGTCTTTAAGAATCTTGGGGGACGGAGGCACTCAGGTTCCAATTTTTAAAGATATTTAGGCATCTAAAGATTTAGATAGGCACATAAAGGGATTTTCAAAAGTCTGCATTTATGGGTGCATACATACATTTAAAAATCTGATCTACAATACATAGATTGCTTAGACTTCGCCCTAGAACCTCTCCTATTGCAAGGTCACTCAAATTCTCCCATTGATAAGCTATGGAATGTATTTTAGGTTAGGCAGAAAGCTTATGCTACACCAAGAGGTGACAGGGAATATGGACCCTTTGTCTGATTGTCTTCTCATTACTAGTGGTGTAAATTGAGAGTAGCTGCGTTGGAAACAATTGAATTACACTGGTGTAAAAATCTAGCAACAGAAGAATCATGCCATATGGTTCTTATTAATTCACCCTTTGTGTGGACATCTACCAAAATTATTTCACAAGGTAATTTTCAAGTGATTCTTAGAACAGATATTTCATTTGTTTAAAACATAGAATCTTTCTGCATGTAAATATGACTGTTGACTCTTGGCTCTAATGTAAAAACACTACACTGAAATTATTTTCACTTTCAGTTTGTTTATGATGGAGCAAGTCTTAGCATGCCCCAGTTTTCTCTTGAGCTCACTTACCTGAGCTAGACTGACTCTTTTTTATTTTTAGATCATTGAAGATCTCCTGGTTAAGCCTTCATCCTCTGTTTTTACTGTTGTTGTCCATGCCAGATAGATTTAAACTCGCTCGAGTAGGCTAGCCCATATACAGTTTTTGCTATATAGACATACCCACACATCAGTGTGTAAAAACAAATATGGCATTACACACCCTCTTTGCTTCCCTCACCCCAGTCAATAATCCTGCATGGCGTTAGCAGCTGAGAGGAGAAACTTAGTTCAAGTTGTTAAGATGACATTTTTATCAAATGTATATGATCAAGAAGCAAACTGGCATTCTCACACATAGTATGTTGTCTATAAAGAAGCATAGGGTAATGTGTATGTAACCCTTCTGCCAGGCCGAGTAAATAGCAGCAGCAAGGGCCGGGTTCAGTATCTAGGGGTCACCTCCCAACGAGGTAATACAACACCGGCTCGAGCCCCCACCCAGTGACCTGGGAAATCTTACATACACCTCTGGGTGCCTCAAAAGAGGCAATTCTTCCCCTCTCGCAAGCACAGAGCCTCAGTATAGTAGCAAACCTTTAATAACATGAGGTAACCGACATGTGCATTAAATTGGGGAAACACCACAACTCGGATTTACCAACCAAACAATGAGCAAAGGCCCTCCCCCCAGCCACAAATTTCCCCAACGTCCCAAAAGTCCAACACCCCAAGAGTCTCAGCCCTGGGTCAGTGCCGTCCCAGGGTTCAAAAGTCCACCCGGCAGGGTTTCACCATCCCAACCTGGAGGGGTGGGGGATCGATGCACCTTACGTGGCCCTGGCGGTGGCTCCACCTCTCCGTGCCGCCGCCGTCAACGCGAGTCACTCCGCCACACTCCACTTGTCGTCAGGTGAGCCGCCTCCACTGTCCGGCTCCGCAAATCCGCCACCGTCTCGGTCCACGCTCCGGGCTGCCAGCTGGTTGCTCCTGCCGCTGCTCCGCCAGCTGCCGCTCTTACCAGCCGCAGGCCGCCGTCAGCCGCTCCGCTGTCTGCCCTCAGGTTGCCCCGCCAGCTGCATCTACTGTCCGCCTGCGCTTGCTGGTTGCCCCTTGCAAACTGCTCTGCTAGCAGCACAGCGCCAGGCTCCCCTCAGCAACAGTGATTTCAGCTCTTGTCCACAGCTCAGCAACAGTGATTTCAGCTCTTGTCCACAGCACAGCACCAGGCTCCCCTCAGCAACAGTGATTTCAGCTCTCGTAGCGCTGGCCCTCAGCAAAGTTAGCTCCACAGCTCACAACTAGACTCCTAATGGAATCTAAATTAACTCTGATATTCCACAGTGGAGAGAGTGCAAGCAGTGTTGTTTAGGCCCTCAGACAGGGCCCCACCATCAGGTACCAAGACCTGTCCCCAACCTCTCTCAATTTGACTGGGTTTGGAACCCATGCCCCTTGTCTAGCGAGTGCTACTTAGTTTATGGCGAATCCCTCTGTCATAAACAGTTCCACCATTCCATTTTCCTTGATTCGCATAATCAGGGTAACAACACTTTTATCCCCTCTGCCTCAATAAGAGAGAGACTGGGGCTCCCACAGTGGCCAAAGTGACGATTTGGGCTGCTGTGGCACATACTAGACAGGGTGGGTGTGTCTATGCAAATTGGGCTCAGCCCCTGAAGTCTCTTTGCACCACTTGCCACAGTTCGCCACTAGATGTCAGGATAGAGTTTACCCTGACCCTGCTTACATGTATATGTACCTATATGCGCATCCAAATCACAGCTAGACAATTGCTCATGGCTACTACAAGAGAAGACATTTTAGTATGTTTTCTGATTGTATAGTACTATTTTCTCCCCCAGAAATACTTTGCTTTGGAAGTAAATATAGAAAATGGTCAAAGTCTGCAGAAGTCTGGATTTACAGTCCATGCTAGTTCTTAGCAGGCATGACGAAACTGATTGTATCTGACCAGGAAACAGTGCTGCAGGGCAACTCAGAGGTGCAGGTGTGTGATAAAACTTTAATGATTTTGCCATTCAGGACAGAAGATAATGCAATGATATACTGTAAGGAATCTGCTGCTTAAAGTTCATGTAAGCAATACTGGAGAGTACATTTTACTGAAAATTCTGTTTCAACCACCACCACATTTTAAAGGATGGATCATAGAATATTAGACATAGAAAAGCCCAGTGATATCATTGGGTCCATCCTCTTGCTAGAGAAAAATTGAAACCCTTTATATGTGATCCTTCAACCAGCTTGCAACATATACTGAAGTATTAAATCTGAGCCAATCTGAATGAATTTTTCAAATATTTTAACTTGGATTTCTTTAGCAAATGAGTAGCTATCCCATTCAGCCACCAATTTTATAATTCCATCCAAAAATTACCACTCTTGTGTGGAGCAGTTTATTCCTTATACAGCAATGCTGTTTATGCTAGTGGTTTTGAAATCACCTAGGCTGAGATTTTCTATTAATTTGTACACCTAACTCACTTTTGAAAATCCCTGCCCATGTTCTTATATACTCATACCCCCACACCACACACAGACACATTTGAAGTCAGTTTTACCAGACAGTATTCTCCAGGATTGGGTTTTTTGCCCTTTTTTAAAAAAAGACCAGTGCTGCATTTGCTATTTCTAATAGCCTGGTACTTGCCCACTAGCCATTATTTTGAAAAACAATTGCCAGAGCGTCAGAAAACGAATTTACTAATTCTTTTAACAACTAAAGACACATCACCTGTATTATCACTTGTGTGTATACATCACTGACCACTGGCAGGAAGTGAATTATTACTTTTGAGTAAAAAAAAATCACCTAATGAAATATCAAGGATTTTATGCTCTGTTATGCACATAAGAGTCATCCTATCATTATTCAAGTCTTTCCTCAACACTAATTTGTTCCACACAGCCTATCAATGATATTCCAACAGTGAAAAAAGGATTCATTTTATTTTTTAATTAAATTAACATAAATAACAAATAAGGAGTTCATGAAGCAAATGGCTTTAACCACTGTTTTCCACAGCTAAATTTTTAATCCAGAGGCACTAGAACAATTTGTGCAGGCCTAAGAGCCATTAACCAATCTATAAACCTTGAATATGATGGGAGCCACTTCAAGCCAGGGGGTGGTGCCACACACCTCAGTGTCCCCAGTTCCATCACCAATACTCATGTCCCTGCCACATTTGTATGCCTTTGCCCAAATCTCCTCATCTTGAATAGCTGTTACCTTTTTGTTGTATTTTGGGCTAATTTAAAATTAAAAAACTCTTGAGGAAGAAACTCTGTAGTTCTATTTGCCTATAAGTTACTATGTACACGTATGGCACTATAAACACCTTAATACCACAATATGAAACATGTATTTTCCCTCCCACTTCACTGACAAGCATAGAATAGTTTTAATTATTTATGACTTTACAATATCCAAGGTTATGTCTACACTACCCCGCTAGTTCGAACTAGCGGGGTAATGTAGGCATACCGCAATTGCAAATGAAGCCCGGGATTTGAATTTCCCGGGCTTCATTTGCATAAGCGGGGCGCCGCCATTTTTAAAACCCCGCTCGTTCGAACCCCGTGCCGTGCGGCTACATGCAGCACGAACTAAGTAGTTCGAACTAGGTTTCCTAGTTCGAACTACCGTTACTCCTCATTCCACGAGGAGTAACGGTAGTTTGAACTAGGAAGCCTAGTTCGAACTACCTAGTTCGTGCCGCGTGTAGCCGCGCGGCACGGGGTTCGAACGAGCGGGGATTTAAAAATGGCGGTGCCCCGCTTATGCAAATGAAGCCCGGGAAATTCAAATCCCAGGCTTCATTTGCAATTGCGGTATGCCTACATTACCCCGCTAGTTCGAACTAGCGGGGTAATGTAGACATACCCCTAGTGAATACTGCACATTGTGTAAAAGCAAAGAAGTTCTAGTAACATGAGATGTAATACCAACCCTGGTACCTTCCCTTGCAACAAACCCCATTGCCAACTTTGTTCACATATTCACTCTGCTGATACCATTATTGGACCTAACCAAGTGAGTTATAAGATCAAGAACACATATTCCTGCGCATCCAGAAATATAATTTATGCTATCATGTGCCAAAAGTGTCCGTCTGCTATGTACATTGGACAAATGTCTCAGACACTTCGCCAAAGGATCAATGCCCACAAAACAGATATTAGACAGGATGACAAAGAAAAAACAGTTTCTTACCATTTCAACCAGAAAGGACATTGTCTCAATGACTTAATTACCTGCATCCTGCTTCAAAAGCCTTTTAAAACTGCACTTGAAAGGGAATCCTCTGAACTGTTATTCATGCTAAAATTCGACACTTTGCGTGGGGGTCTTAACAAAGACTCTAGTTATCTTACCCATTACAAAGATAGCTTCCCCAATTATTAGCTCACAGACATTTACCTTCTTCCCCCCCCCCACATCCCCCTTCTGTTCTGAAATTTGATTTGTCCTTTTCATATGTGTTCTTTTTTTTAATTGTATTCTTTGGTATATATGGTTGTGACTATTTTGTTCCACTATTTGATCTGAGGAAGTGGGTTTGGCCCACGAAAGCTCATCATCTAATAAACCATCTTGTTAGTCTTTAAAGTGCTACATAGTCCTGTATTTTCCATGAGATCTCAGAGCACTGTTCTGCTATCCATTAGTTGAAAAGTGGGGCACAGATGAGCAGTAATTACATAGCTGTGGGAACAAGAGTGAAGGAGTCAAGGACTTGAGATCACATTCTTGTCCACCTTCTGGTTGAGGATAAGGTCCTAACCAAGGACAAGCATATCCTGCACAGACCAGGCCAATGGATAGGAGATCTGTTACAGGAAGGAAATCTGATGGAAAGAATGAGGCTCCACCTGGCCAAGACAGGAAAGAGCATCTTCATGCACTGATTCACCAACTTGGTGAGGAGGGCTTTAAGCTAGGTTCAATGGAGCCAGTGTCAAAAGAACACAGGTAAGCATAAAAAAGGCAAGATAACAGTGGGCAAGATAATGGGTGGAGCATGAAAAATTATGACCAGGTCATACAAGTTACAAGAAGGAAATCAATGGGGGAATCTTGCTCAGCCTCTTAGATGTCTTTACACATGTGCAGGGAGCAAAAGGAATAAATAGGAAGAACTGGAAGTATTCGTATACATGCTGAATTATGACTTAATTGTTCTAGAAATGAGAACAAGTCACAGAGATTTGATATGATAAATCTCATGACTAGAATATTGGCATAGAGGGGTATAGCTAGGTCAGGAGGAAGAAGCAGAGAATAATGTTGCAGTGGTGAATATCAGTGGGGTAAAAAGGGATCCCCATATATAATTTATGCTTCATATCAATTTTTGAAGTGCTTTGAGATCTTCCAAGATAAAACATATGAAATCATATATCTATATACAATTTTCTTTAGTACTTCTGAAATGATCAGTTTAATAGAAAGTGATTATATATAATTATATATAATTATAGAAGAGATCCTCAACCACACTCATTGCTAAATTGGTAAGCACAGAAAGTAGAAGGCACAATTAAATTCTAACATGCTGGATCTCAGTAGAGTTGTATGGATAGTATGAGAAGGCAAGGTAATAATTCTGAACTTCCTCCCATCCCTCTCCTTCATTATTGTAGGGTTCACTGGTGTTGGGGAGGGGGAGCATGACAGTGTTCAGATCTCTGAGTCTGCAGCTTCTACTTTTAAATAAAATTCAGGGACAGAAGAGATTCCTAAAAATGGCTTCTTTAGGATTTGCCATTGAGCTATAGTCCCATGCTGAGACAGATTGAAGCTCACTAATCATGGTGTTTTCCATTCAAGACTAGCACTGTTATCAGCCACATGCAGGCTTTGACCCCCATAGGCTGCCTATTGTGCAGCAGGTCTGCTGCTGCATCTTGGGCTGTCAGCAAGGACAATAGATTGACCCGATCATTTTTTGCAAATTGAAGTTGCCTGAGAAAACCAGGTTTTATATCATTGACTGGTTGAATTAGAATGAGAATGAAGAAAAGCTCACATAGCATCTTGATCAGTCCTTGGCAGGACTTTATACCTGCAGTGAATCTGATCTAGACAGATAGGACTCACCCATTTTAATAAAAAACAATTGAACTTATTCAGCTGATTAAGAAATCTGTAGTTATGGCCCATAATTATACTAGTTGCAGATATACGAAGGGACAAGGAACTAGCAGAATCGGCAGAATGATGTAGATTTACCAGAGTAAATATAAATGAATAATATTTGAAAAATAAGGTAAAAATTGAAATGCAATAGGGAAAACTGGAGCTGCACTAGTATTTTTTAAGCTAAAAGTCATTAAAAATGCAGTGGATGATAGAACTGCTATGTCTTTTATTAATGCGCACAAAGGATGTTCTGCATGGATGATTATTATAAACTATGACATTTTCCTAAAGGAAATGACTTGATCGACTGAAAATTTCTTGTGGACATACCATTATGCCTAGTTAAAAGATTAATAAATATGAATAATACTAGATGAAAAAATATGTATTGCAACACTAACACTAATTGTTTGCTGAACTCCACCTGTGTTGTGTTTGCATGAAAGAGTCTGGTCTTTTCCCCCCATAACATGTATAAACCACTAATGTAGTTGCCCACACAGGGAAAGAAGAATGTACCTCATAAACTGAGTTTAAGGCAACAGGGATAATTCAATCCCCACCGAACAAGTTTGTGGGCAAATATTCTTTTCATTTTAAGAAATATCTATTTCAATATATTGAGGCATTGGCATTTGAACATCTGGCTGTGCAGAAGCCTTTCTAATTCAAAAAGAAAATGTATTTTAAAGTAATTCTCAATTATTTGATGTTTATTATTAAAAGTTTATTTTAGTTTTTATACTTCTAAATGTGCTGTAATACTGCAAGAGGTGAGTAATTGCAACATCATTAACACAGATGAATCATACAATATATTTACCTGAATAAATCAATTCCTGTATTTCTTCTTCTAAAGCCAACTGCATACAGAATTTCAGTGTTAGTGCTGGTCCCCAAAGTAATTTCTATGTATGGAGGATGAATTCATATTTCAATCCAGCTCTTTCCAATTAAGTGGTACGCTTATCTTCTCTCCTGCCAGCTTCTATTTGTTATCAGTACTTACATTTC
Source organism: Pelodiscus sinensis (assembly GCF_052426305.1). Lineage (NCBI taxonomy): Eukaryota > Metazoa > Chordata > Testudines > Trionychidae > Pelodiscus > Pelodiscus sinensis. The sequence goes on from NC_143052.1 coordinate 193,957,811, forward strand.
ATGGTATAGATTTCTCCAACTAGTTTGCATTAGACATGTGCTCCAGCAAGAAGAAAGCCAACTAAAATGACTGTCTGAAGACATTGCACTATGGAAAGCATAGGCAGATGTAGAATTACTTACTGGATGTGTACAAGGCATCTGTAATAGTTTTCAGGGAACAGATATCACAGACACATGGGCTGCGTCTAGACTGGCATGATTTTGCGGAAATACTTTTAACAGAAAAGTTTTTCCGTTAAAAGTATTTCTGCAAAAGCGCGTCTAGATTGGCACAGATGCTTTTGCACAAAAAGTGCTTTTGCGCAAAAGCATCCGTGGCCAGTCTAGACGCGATTTTGCGCAAGAAAGCCCCGATCGCCATTTTAGCCATCGGGGCTTTTTTGCACAAAACAGTTCTTCCCTGTCTACACTGGCCCTCTTGCGCAAGTATTCTTGAGCAAGAGGGCTTTTTCCCAAGCGGGAGTGTGAAAGTATTTGCACAAGAAGCACTGATTTTGTACATTACAAAGTCAGTGCTCTTGCGCAAATTCAAGCGGACAATGTAGACAGCTGGCAAGTTTTTGCACAAACGAGACTGCTTTTGCACAAAATCTTGCCAGTCCAGATGCACCCATGTAGGAATTGTTCTCTCCTTTGTGGGGGGAAGAGGCCTGGGGGAGAGGCCAGTGGAGGAGGAAAGCCCATGCCAATTTTTCCAGAATCTTCATGTAACGGAACTCCCCGATGAGGAATGAATATGGGTGTAATGGGATGCAGTCATGGAAAACCCCGTGGGATGCCTCCTGGAATACAGACAAGGCCACTACCACTCACCTTCCTGCTCTCTGAGGCTTCTCACCACTCTGTCCTTCTGAGCCAGCTTCCTGGTCTTCCCCAGCCAAGGCATGCAGCTGAGATCACTCCCCACACTCCTCCCCGAGAAGCAGTACAGACACTAAAACTCTTCAGGTCCGAGGAAAATGCAATTTTTGGCCCAGCTTCCTGGGATACCATTCCCCAAATGGGATCTGAACCCCAAATGAATTCATTAGATAAGTCTCCTTTAACAATGAAAGGCGGAATGTACACACTTGTTGCTCCCCCAGATAACAATTATTTACACTAGACTTGGTGGTAAATAAAAAGTGGTTTTACTAAGCAAAAGCAATAGTATTTAAGTGGTAATAGGTGAGAATAGGCAGAGCAAAATAGATTACAATCTTAAAATAACAGAAATTGCTTAGCTAATTCTAACACTAAAACCTTAGTGCAAACTTGTTACAAACTCAACTTAAAACTGTTCCTTTTCCAGCTAATCCTTCAAACCAGGGTCTCCCTCCCCATGGGGTCTTTTGTTCATTCCCTTGGGTGGCCCATGCCAGCCAGCCAAAGACAAAGACATGCTACCTTCCTTGTGTTTTAAAGATTCCACTTTGGGCGGGAATTCTGTTTCAACATTCCACCCATCCATTGCTTGGTCAGCTCCTACCAGTTAGGATGAACATGTGACTTCCTTAGACCAATCACTGCTAAGATTTAGAGGACAAAGGAGATTGTTTATAGTTGGTCATCTAGAAATTGTGGGTAGCACCCTTGATGGCTTTCATTTGCACATTTAAAACCACAAAGCATTCCATATTTCATATATCTAACTTTACACACAAGAATGATACATACACCAAAATAAGATAACAGACCCAGTGGATTAAGACATTAAGATTAATAGGTTACATGGAGCAAACTTTCCAAAGCACCTTTGAGATATGCATATTTGTGTCCATTAGTCCATTTAATAAATCATCGGCGGGGGGGAGGGGAGGGAGGAAGAGGCGGATGTTCCATCACAATGGCATTGAATTTCTCAGAACTCATGAGTCTCAGGAGACTCTTCTGGAGGCATTAGACCATAAGCATACTTCCAGGGTGGCTCTAGGGCCCTCTGTTTCTTCCTGCTCCCTAGGAATGTGGGGTCTATGGGAATCCTGTTCTTATGGCTACTGAAACTGATGGATGCTCTTGGAATATTCTATCCTCAACAAAGTATAGCGCCCCCTCTCCACCTGGTTACCTTCTTTTAGAGCCAATCTCCTTTCAGGTTCGGATGGATAGGTCTGGGTTCTTCTGGATCCCGCCACCCACTCAATTTTATTCTTTCTGATTGATGTACTTGGCGGTGCCTCCACCCTCCTCACTCCTTCCTAGCAGGGTCACCAGGGCAGCTTGGGAGGAAAATTCTAGCCCAGGATAATCCCCACGTATTTGCCAGATAGTTGGAGACTCCCAGAAAATAGCACAAACACATACACTATAATAAACACAATTATATTAAACAGGAGACAATTATAACAGAACAGGGTAAAACACTATTTTTAGGGTCACCGGTGCCCAGCAACTGTGAGGTTAGTGTCCCGTTGGTACGCGTACTTTGTTGGGGCCCTTGATGACTGTTGACCACAAAATCCTTCTCTGCAGTGGTTTAGCAGTGGAGCTGACTAGGTCCAGGACAGCCCAAAGGACTCACAAATGGGAGAAGGCAGTAAATCCCTCCACAGTTTAATATGCTGCAGGTAATAAAATCCCCAAACAAAATCCCTGATTTACTAACTAAAAATTGGTGCACTCACACACTCCATGAATGACCTCAGGTTGAGAGATGACTCAGTCACTGCAAAGGGCTGCTCTCTTCTCACAGGGATCCTCTTCAAGCAGGAACCAGGCTGCTTCGGTCCCAGAATTTCCCCTCACCGCGAAGGGGTGCAGGGCTCAAGATGCAGACCACACAACTGCACCAAAATTCAAAACTACAGCCTCCCAGCCCAGCATTCAGACCCACACAGCAGGCAGCAGCCCTGAACTTGCTGCTAGAGCCGAGCTGACCATGCGGTGCCTGGTCTCACCCAGGGAGCTGGAGAGCCAACTCAGCCTGGCTGGGGAAGCCTCCCAGCAAACTCCACAACTGGGAATCAACAGTGGAGACATCCCAGCTGAGGGATCCTGCCTTCCGGTCCCTAGAGGCTAGTTCTCAGGGGGAACCCTGCATGCAGGCCTGGGGCTTACTAGCTCCCACACGGCCAGTCCTCCCCTTGCCTTGCTGGCTCCAGACTCCCCTCAACAATAGTCTCTCCTTCCCCCTGGGAGGGGCATCTCACTCCCCATGGGTAGCTGGGCAGACTCTGGCCCTGGTAGGGAGGGGAAGTCAAGGCAAACTCAGAGTGCCTCTCCCTGAGCTGCCAGCAGACAAGGCCCCGGGAATCCAAGTAATCTCCTTGGGGGTTACAAAAGAAAGGGGGTTCTCTAGTGGGGTGAAGTTAATTAATTTTTGACAGTTCACCACTTAACAGGAGAAGTTGGCTTCATGAAGTTGGCTGCATGAAGCTGGTGAGGGTATACCGTTATATTAATTTAAAACAACCTATGTAATTAATTTGAAAATCAATTAATATAAATACCTTTCAGCGACTGAATTCATATTTGATTAAATGAAGTTAGGTATTTCACAAGTTAGAGCAAGGAACGTACTCACTGTTATCAGACAAAACACTAATTGAAATAATGACAAAGATGTGAACAGAAAGGAAGGAAGCCAGAAAATTAAAAATGAAGGATGTTACGATTACCTGCAGGTCTAACCAGAGTTTAAACAAATAAACAAACAAAAAGGATAATATGGTGACACAAAGACAGTATGGCAATGGATACCAAGAAATCATGGATCCTGGCATTATAAGAAATAAAATTGGGAAATAAACCCCCATATAAACAAGACAAAACTATTACTACTGGAGAACAATTCCCAACGTGTGAACAGAAAAAAAAAGAGGCCTTATTTGCAACTCCATGATACTAATGCTATATCATTGCATTTACACTGAGAATAAAGTCCAAGGGTATGTCTACGCTGCCACCCTACTTCGAACTAGGGTGGCTAATGTAGGCATTCGAACTTGCAAATGAAGCCTGGGATTTAAATATCCCGGGCTTCATTTGCATGTTCCCGGGCACCACCATTTTTAAATGCCTACTAGTCCAGACTAACTGCCCACAGCTACACAAGGCACGGAGTAGGTAGTTCAAATTAAAGCTCCTAATTCAAACTATCATTAAACCTCCTTGCAGGAGGAATGAGGTGTAATAGTTAATTCGAACTAAGTCTTAGTTCGAATTACCGTTTCACTGCCGCATGTAGCCGTGGGCAGTTACTGTGGACTAGTGGAATTTTAAAATGGTGACCAGACGGGAACATGCAAATAAAGCCCAGGATATTTAAATCCCAGGCTTCATTTGCAACTTCGAATGCTTACATTAGCCTCCCTAGTTCGAACTAGGGGGCTAGTGTAGACATACCCTTTTGCTTGCTTCCCGGGAGGTAGAGTTAGAACCATAATGTTGATGGTCTGAAATCATTTGCAGGAGAGGGGAAAAGGGGGCAAATACCAAATAATCTGTGTTCACCTTAACTAACATTTCACCGCTTTCATAAGACACGTGAAATGATCACATAATCGGATTTGGTTTGGATCACTCAAACTTCCAGTGTTAAAATGGGGTTGAATTTAATCCAAGCTAAATCACCTAACCTTAATAAAAGCCTTATGTAACAGGCAGTTTTGAGAATGAAGAATATATGCAACTTTTATGCACAGTTGGATATCTAGTGACATACCAGTCTCTTGTCTCCACATCCAGCATGTTTGGAAAGGATTTATTTTTTCCTTGTTGTTCCAGTAATCCTTTCCTTCTCTATCCTAGCAGGAGAAGGTCTGAGCTAAGTTAAGTCTGCATAATCTATCATCTTCCACAGTTCTCTGCATAAAGTTAGGTTAATGTATTTTGTGGTATGTGTGTGTGCATATTTACCCTAGACCAAACACACATGGACAAACAGATTCAGGCATGCATTTTCATTCAGTTGCCACAGTGTTTCATGAGAAGCACCAAACAGGAAGTGCCTCACACGCCAACAAATAGCTTCCAATGCAAACAGCATTCAATAAGGACAAACAGAAAGTACTGCACTTAGGAAGGAACAATCTGTTACACACATACAGAATGGGAAATGGCTGCTTGTAAAAACTCCATTGTCTATCTGGTGTCTCATCCTCTCTCTCCTCTGCCTTTCCTTGTAACTCCTGCCTACAGGAGGTAAATTCTCAGATTTTTTGTGAAGGGGGAAAATCTCCATATGCTTTAACTGTAATCCTTGAGGATTTCTCTCCATTGGAGGAAGAAGCAAATTTGACTCTCTCAACATTGGACCTTGACCCAGGCTGTGGCTGAAACACATTCCATTCTCATACTTCCATAAACATGAAAGGGAGAACCAAGATACATGAATAAGAAGTAAACAGGTGACATATGAAGAAGGAAGCTAGTAAAGTCCCACAACCAACTAAAGAAGCCTTTTCCACCAAAATTGAGAAAGAAGATGACAGGATGCACTCTCTCAGACTGGAAAAGTGGAGTTCCTGGTGTCATCTGGTTGGTACCTTAGTAATACATACTGCCCCCTCACCTCCATTGCCACAAAAATATTTTTTAGATTTTTTTTAGAGGTGGTATAGAAGTAAATGGTGAATATAAACAGATTTCCTCGATTTGTTGAATAATTGCTTGAATTTTTGGTAGATATTTGGTTTTCAGAAAACTTTGATCTCTCCTGCATTCACATCAATGTTTTCCTAGGTCTTAAGTAGGCAAAAAAAAATTGCATTGCCCTGATGTATAATGTTAAAATGTAAACACAAGGAAATGGATGTATCAAATGTACTGGTAATGAAAGAGACAATTTCACTTGTAAATCAGGAAATAGAACCCAAATGACTAAGTCATGAGTTAGCTTTTCTGAGGCCCAATGATATGACCACTCAGCAATAAACAAGTTTTGGCACCGACACACTGGGCCCAAGACAGGGTATGTCTACACTAGAAAGTTAATTCGAACTAACAGACGTTACTTCGAATTAACTTTGATAGGCGCTACACTAGCGCTCCGCTAGTTTGAACTTAATTCGAACTAGCGGGGCGCTTAATTCAAACTAGGTAAACCTCATTCTACGAGGACTAATGCCTAGTTCGAATTAGCTAGTTCGAATTAAGGGCTGTGTAGCCACTTAATTCGAACGAGTGGGAGGCTAACCCTTCCCAGCTTGCCCTGGTGGCCACTCTGGCCAACACCAGGGAAACTTGTCTGCCCCCCTCCCGGTCCCGGAGCCCTTAAAGGGCCACGGGCTGGCTACACAGTTTGTGCCAGTTGCAAGGCTGCCAGCACCCAGCCAGCAGACCCTGCACCTGCCACACCATGAGCCAACCACCCGATGCCGCCCAGCCCTCCCCCTTTTCCCGGGACCAGCCTGGCAGCTCCCAGGAGCCTGCCCGGGGCCGCAAGAGGCAGGCGCCCGCTTGGTCTAGTGCGGAGATCGTGGACCTCATCGAAGTTTGGGGGGAAGCCTCCAATGTCCACGATCTCCGCACTAGCCACAGGAATGCGGCTGTCTATGGCCGCATGGCTGACAGCCTGGCCGCCAGAGGCCACCAGCGGACCCGGGAGTAGGTCCGCTGCAAAATAAAGGACCTGCGGCAGTCCTACTCCCAGGCCTGCCTGCCAGGGGCCGACCCGGAGGCCTGCCCCCACTTTCACGCCCTGGACCTCATCCTGGGGGCTCATGCCGTCCATGCGCCCCGGGTGGTCATCGACCCCGGGGCAGAGGGACCGGTCCTGGACACCAAGGAGGAGGAGCTGGAGGATGCCGTGAGCCAGGAGCCTGCCCAGGATCCAGGACCCCCGAGGAACCCCACAGAGCACATCGCCTGTGTCGTCCGAGGCCGGGGAGACCTCTACCTGTGAGTACCATCATGCTCCCCTTATGTGTACGGGAGGGTGGGTGGGAGAGGGAGCCCAGGGACCGTGTGCCTGGGCCTTGCCCACCATGGAGCAGCAGCTGGGTGTCATGCAGGGGCCTTGGCCTTGCAGAGGGGGGCTTGGTTTCCCCCACATTGTCCCCAGGGAGAACTGACCACTGCTCTTGTTTCACCACAGCTGCAGCACCTGGAACTGCAGGGCGCACCACCCCGCCTGCAACAGCCACCCGTGCCCGGGCCAGCAGGCGTGCCAGAAAACAGGAGGACTACCAGCGGCGGCACCCGCAACCAGGAGCACTGGGTCTGGGAGGACCTTCGGCTGCGCCAGCGGAGTGTGGATGCACTGGAGGAGCAGGGCTGTGGCCTCAGAGGCCACCTCCAGAACCTGGTGGACCGGTTCCTGCTGCCTCCTGCTCCGGCTCCTGCGGATGCCCCAGCTCTCGCTCCTCCTCCCACCCCTGCTCCCTCTGCTGCCCCTGCTCCCTCTCCCTCCACCCCCCCGTCCCTCCTGCCCCACCTCCACATTCACTTCCCCCCGACGCCCCCGCACCCGCAGTGTTGCGAGACAGGAGAGCCAGCCGGACCCCCAAGCCTGAGCTTTCCCTTCCCTTCCTCCCCTTCCATCCCCTTCCAGCTCCCTCCTCCCAGGTTTCCCCCTCCCATCTCCCACCCTCACTCCTCCCTCCCCCCACCTGTTATGTAAAATAAAGAGGTTTTTTTTGCCAAAACAGGTGTCTTTATTTGACATTAGGAAGGGAGGTTAGGGAGGGGAAAGGGGAAGGGGGGAGGTTGGAAGAAGGCCCTAGTGGGGTATGCAGGGAGAGTTCAGTCCTCCTCCTCCACCTGGAAGCTCTCCCGCAGGGCTTCCCGGATCTGAACGGCCCCCCGCTGGGCTTCCCAGATGGCGGCGGTGCGGGGCTGAGCGTACTGGCCAGCCATGGGGTCAGCCTCAGCTATCCAGGCTGGCAGGAAAGCCTCTCCCTTCCTCTCGCACAAATTGTGCAGCACACAACATGCTGCCACCTCGGAAGGGATGTTGTGCTCGGCAAGGTCGAGTTGGGTGAGGAGGCACCTAAATTGGGCTTTCAGTTGCCCAAAGGCCCCCTCAATGATGATGCGGGCCCTGGTGAGCCTCGCATTGAAGGCCTGGCAGGAGGGGTTGAGGTGCCCCGTGTAGGGCTTCATGAGCCAGGGCTGTAGGGGATAGGTCGCATCCTCCACCAGGCAGACGGGCATGTCCACATCCCCGACCCTGATGTGGCGGTCGGGGAAGAAGGTCCCGGCGTGCAGCCTCTGGCACACGGAGGCATTCCAGGACACCCTGGAGTCATTAGCCTTGCCGGACCAGCCCACAATAATGTCCGTGAACTGTCCCCAGTGGTCACACACGGCCTGCAGGAGGACAGAGAAGTACCCCTTGCAGTTCATGTACTGGGAGGCCTGGTGTTCCGGGGCATGGATGAGGATGTGCGTCCCATTGATGGCCCCCCCGCAGTTGGGGAAGCCGAGGGCGCCGAACCCCTGGATGACAGTGTCCCGGTCGGCGAGGCGGACCACCCTGCGGAGCAGCACCCGGTTGATGGCCTTGACCACCTGCGGAGAGACACAGCAAAGTGCGAATCAGTGGGGCGCCCGGGTGGCTGGGAGTACTTGTGCCCTGGCAGTGCCCCACACCCCACTCCCGGGAGCAACCCCCCCGGGCGGCATGTAGTACGGCCAGGAGAGACCGGCCCTTCCGGTGTGGGGCACTTTTGCCTCCTCCCTCTCCCATCCCCCCATTTTCCGTGGGGCGGCCCATCCCCTCCTTGCAGCCCCCCTCGCTCCCGGCCCAGTGGCCAGCGAGTGCTGTACCTGCATGAGCACCGCTCCGACGGTGGTTCTCCCCACGCCGAACTGGTTCCCGACGGATCGGTAGCTGTCCGGCGTGGAGAGCTTCCAGAGGGCGATGGCCACACGCTTCTGGAGGGGGATGGCGGGCCTCATGCGAGTGTCCCTTCTGCGCAGAGCAGGGGCGAGCCACTCACAGAGCTCCAGGAAGGTGTCCCTCTTCATCCTGAAGTTCTGGGTCCACTGTTGGTCTCCCCAGCACTCCAGGATGATGCGGTCCCACCAGTCGCTGCTGGTGTCCAGACGCCAGATGCAGCGGGGCACGCCAGCGCCTGGGCACTGCCGCAGCTGCGCCATGGCCCCCAGGGTGGCCAGGCGGAGAGGCAGAGGGCTGATGTGCACCAGGTGGAACCAGGCAGCCCTCCAGCCATTGTTGGCAGGCTTGCAGCAGCAAGTCCATAAACTGCACCAGAAAGTGCAGGGCGAGGTCTGGCTCCATGTTGCCACCTGCGGCGGCGTCCCCGAAGGAAAACACCGACACAGACGGGCACAGAGAAAAATGCTTTGCTGTCCCTCGGCGAGGTAGGCAAGCAAGCGGAAAAGCTGAGAACCAGCTGTCCAGGGGGGTCCCTTTAAGCACGAGCCTCAGATAGCCTCAGACAGCAGCCACACAAAGCAACTACTGACCTGATGCCCTGCCAGAACCAGTTTCAGCTGCCCTTAAATGCGCCCCTGTGTCCAATCAGTGTGGACGCGCTAGTTCGAATTAGCAAAACGCTAATTCGAACTAGTTTTTAGTTCCAGATGCGCTAGTTCGAATTAGCTTAGTTCGAATTAACTAATTCGAACTAAGTTAGTTCGAATTAGCGCTGTAGTGTAGACATACCCACATTGACTTGAGCTCCCAGGGTTTGGGTTACTAGCTATAAAACTGAGTGTAGACATCCAGGATTGGGCTGGAGCCTCTGCACTTGAACCCTGTCAGTGTGGTAAGTTTCAGATCTTGGGGTATCACCCCTGCCTGAATGTCAACATTACTATTTTTAGCCCCACAGTTTGAGCCTTGCAAGCCTGAGTCAGATCACCTAGGTTCTGAGACATGGTGCTCATGAGTACTGGAACTAGTAGGGTTGCCAACCCTCCCGATTTCACTGAGAGTCTCCCAGAATCAGCCCTATTTCATGGAGGTTGCTGAAGCCAAAATGGTATACTATAGGCACAAAAGGAAGTCCTGAGGCACAGATGTGCTAAAGCAGACTCCTCATCTATCTGGGCCCTATGCTTTTCCTGAGAGTGGGTGGCTCATCCCTATGGACCCTGGAAAGAAGAGACAGGAAGCTCTGCACTTTGTCCTTGCTCCCAGCACTGACTCCAAAGCTCCCATTAGCCAGGAACTACAGCCAATGGGAGCTGTGAAGACAATGCCTGCAGGTGAGGGCAGAGCATACAGCCTTTTCTCCCTCCTTCTCCCAGGAGGCACAGGGATGTGCCAGGCACTTTTGGGAGCAACGCCTTAGTTCTGATGCATCACCAGCCAGGAGCAGCCCATGATAAGTACCATCCAGATGGAGACCACACCCTCAGTAAGGCATGATTTCCTTTGCAGAAACCATGTTGTCTATTCCCCAACAAATTGTGTTTATCTATGTAGAATAGTGATAGAAATGTAGCCGTGTTAGTCTGGTGTAGCTGAAACAAAATACAGGACTATGTAGCACTTTAAAGACTAACAAGATGGTTTATTAGATGATGAGCTTTCGTGGGTCAGACCCACTTCCTCAGATCAAATAGTGGAAGAAAATAGTCACAACCATATATACCAAAGGATACAATTTAAAAAAATGAACACATATGAAAAGGACAAATCACATTTCAGAACAGAGAGGGGTTGTGGGGTGGGGGGGGGGAAAGGAAGGTAAATGCCTGTGATTTAATGATATTAGAGGTGGGGAAGGGAGATGTCTGTGAGTTAATGGTATTAGAGGTGATAATTGGGGAAGCTATCTTTGTAATGGGTAAGGTAGTTGGAGTCTTTGTTCAGCCCCCTGCGGAGAGTGTCGAATTTTAGCATGAATGCCAGTTCAGAGGATTCCCTTTCAATTGCAGATTTGAATGTCTTCTGAAGTAGGATGCTTGTGATTAGGTCATTGAGACAGTGTCCTTTCTGGTTGAAATGGCAAGAAACTGTTTTTTCTTTGTGATACTGTCTAATGTCTGTTTTGTGGGCATTGATCGGCGAAGTGTCTGAGACGTTTGTCCAATGTACATAGCAGACGGACACTTTCGGCACATGATAGCATAGATTATATTTCTGGATGCGCAGGAATATGTATTCTTGATCTTATAACTCATAAGTTCTAAGTTATAACTCATGAGTTATAAGATCAAGAATACATATTCTAGTTATCTTACCCATTACAAAGACAGCTTCCCCAATTATCACCTCTAATATCATTAGCTCACAGACATTTACCTCCCCCCCCCCCCGCATCCTCCTTCTGTTCTGAAATTTGATTTGTCCTTTTCGTATGTGTTCTTTTTTTTAAATTGTATTCTTTGGTATATATGGTTGTGACTATTTTGTTCCACTATTTGATCTGAGGAAGTAGGTCTGGCCCACGAAAGCTTATCATCTAATAAACCATCTTGTTAGTCTTTAAAGTGCTACATAGTCCTGTATTTTGTTTATCTATGTGTGTGGCAATTTTCTTCTTTACTATAGTGTCAACTAATTTGCCCAATACTATTGTTAGACTTACCAGTCTGTAAGGGTGTGTCTAGATTACATGCCTCCGTCGACGGAGGCATGTAGATTAGACAGATCGGCAGAGGGAAATGAAGCCGCGATTAAAATAATCGCGGCTTCATTTAAATTTAAATGGCTGCCCCGCTCTGCCGATCAGCTGTTTGTCGGCAGATCGGGGCAGTCTGGACGCGCCACGTCGACAAAGCCGCCTTTCTTGATCGGCACAGGTATGCCTCGTGAAACCGGGTTTACCTTTGCCGATCAAGAAAGGCTTCTTTGTCGACGCGGCGCGTCCAGACTGCCCCGCTCTGCCGACAAACAGCTGATCGGCAGAGCGGGGCAGCCATTTAAATTTAAATGAAGCCGCGATTATTTTAATCGCGGCTTCATTTCCCTCTGCCGATCTGTGTAATCTACATGCCTCCGTCGACGGAGGCATGTAGTCTAGACACACCCTAATTGTCAGGGTCATCAGTAAAGCCCCTTTTTAATATTGGCATCACTTTAACTATCTTCCAATCATTAAGAGCAGAAGATGATTTAAATGATAAGTTACAAACCACAGTTAATAGTTCCACAATTTTACTTTTGAGTTCTTTCAGAAGTCTTGGGTGAATACCATCTGGTCCCAGTGACTTATTACTGTTAAGTTTATCAATTTGTTCCAAAACCTCCTCTAATGACACCTCAATCTGGTACAGTTCCTCAAATTTGTTACCTAAAAAGAATGGCTCAAGTTTGGGAATCTCCCCAATATCCTCAGCCATGAAGACCAAAGCAAAGAATTCATTTGGTTTCTCTGCAATTATCTTATTGTCTTTGAGTGCTTCTTTAGCATCTCAATCATCCAGGGGCCCCACTGGTTGTACTTAAAAAACATTTTACTATTACTTTTTGAATTTTTGGATAGTTGTTCTTCAAACTCCTTTTTGGCTTTTCTTCTTATATTTGTACACTAAATTTGTCAGAGTTTATGCTCCTCTTTTTTTTCCTTACTAGGATTTAATTTCTATTTTTAAATGATGTCTTTTTATCTCTCACTGCTTCTATTACTTGGTTGTTAAGCTACAGTGGCACTTTTTTGGTTCTATTACTATGTTTTTTAACTTGGAGTATACATTTAAGTTGGGCCTCTATTATGGTGTCTTTGAAAAGTTTCCATGCAGCTTGCAGGGATTTTACTTTTGTCAATGTACTTTCTAACTTCTGTTTAACTAACCTCCTTATTTTTATGTAGTTCCCCTTTCTGAAATTAAATGCCATAGTGTTGGGCTACTGAGGTGTTTTTCCCACTACAGGGATTTTAAATTTTATTACATTATGGTCACTATTTCCAAGCAGTCCAGTTATATTTACCTCTTGGACCAGATCCTGTACTCCACTTAGGACTAAATCAAGAATTGACTCCCCTTGTGGTTTCCAGAACCAGCTGCTCCAAGAAAGAGTCATTTAAGGTATCAAGAAATTTTATCTCTGCATCCTGTCCTTTGGTGACGTGTACACCCAGTCAACATGGGGATAGTTGAAATCCCCCACTATTACTTACTTTTTTATTTTGTTAGCCTCTCTAATCTCCTTTAGGAATTCATAGCCATTATCGCTATCCTGGTCAGGTGATCGATAATATATCCCTACTGCTATATTCTTATTATTAGAGCATGGAATTACTACCCATAGGGATTCTATGGAACATTTTGGTTCATTTAGGATTTTTACTTCATTTGATTCTACATATTCTTTCATGAATTGTACCATCCCCCCACCTGCATGACCTGTCAATATATTTTGTATGTTGGTACAAATGTGTCCTGTTGATTGTCATCATCCCACCAAGTCTCTATAATGCCTATTATATCAATATTCTACTTTAATATGAGGCACTCTAGTTCACCCATCTTATTATTTAGACTTCCAGTGTTTGAATATAAGCACTTTAAACATTTGTCACTATTTATCTGTCTGCCATTTCGTGGTGCATTAGACTCTTTTTCATTTGATTGTTTCTCATCTGATCTTACCCGTACTTTATCATCTTCCATCCTCTCCTCCTGACTAGAATAAAGAATCACTATTAATAGACCCTTCCCTAAGAGATATCTCTGTCCGATCCATATGCTCCTCCACAACTCTCAGCTTTCCCCCAGCCCGTAGTTTAAAAACTGCTCTACGACCTTTTTAATGTTAAGTGCCACCAAACTGGTTACATTTTGGCTTAGGTGGAGCCCATCCTTCCTGTAAAGATTCCCCCTTTCCCAAAATTTTCCCCAGTTCCTAGTAAATCTAAACCCCTCCTCTCTATACAATTGTCTTACCCACATGTTGTGCCTCTGAAGTTCTACCTGCCTACCTGGCCCTGTGCAAGGAACTAGAAGTATTTCAGAGAAAGCTACTATAGAGGTCCTGGATTTCAATCTCTTCCCTAGAAGCCTAAATTTGAACTCCAGAACTGCGCTCCTACTCCTACATGTACTATGATCACCGGCTCCTCCCCAGCACTACATATAAGTCTCTCTAGATGTCTCGAGAGATCCACAATCTTCACACCAGGCAGACAAGTCACCATACAGTTCTCCTGGTCGCCACAAATCCAGCTGTCTATATTTGTAATGATCGAATCCCCCATTACTAACAACTGTCTTTTCCTAATGACTGGAGTTCCCTCCCCTGGCAAGGTATCCTCAGTGTGAGAGGATACTACATCATCATCTGGAAGGAGAGCCCAACAGCTGGAGCCCTACAGCTTCCCAAAAAGGCTCATCTACTGACCTCTTTTCCTCCTTTAGCTCCTCCAGTTCAGCCACCCTGGCTTCCAAAGCCTGTACATGGATTCTGAGGGCCAGGAGCTCTTTGCATCAAAAGCACACATACGCCATCAGTCCATAGGGCTGATAATCATACATCCTACATTGGGTGCAATAAACAGGAAAGCCCCCACTCTGCTGCTAAGCTTCTGCCGGCATTCTCTCCTACAGATAAATAGATTATTGATAGGGTTCTTATTTAAATCAGGTAATTTTGGTTTTAGTTTAGTTTAAAAGTTTTAAAGAATGCCAAACATATCTAGCCCCCTTCCAACTCCCCCTCTAAACTCTGTCATGAAACTCCCTGTTAGCTAAGCTCCCTGGTTGCTTACTAGCTGGCTTTATACAGCATTGGCCTTCCCTTCCTGATAGCCCTACCCCCTGGTTAAGACTTGACCAATGAACAAAGGGTTCTAGATTTCAAATCCTTGTTAAGAAGCTTGCAGCTTCCATCTGCTGGCCTCAGCACATGGTCCTTCAAACAAACTGTTCAGCACATGGCTCTTTGTACAAACAGACAAACACAAGCTCAGCACATGGTATCTTTTAGGCAACCAGCAAGCAACCCCCAAACACAAGCACAGACACTACAGACAGCCACTTACCCCAAGGTCCCGTAATCACTCCTCTTTTACCTAGAGAACTCCCTCACAAAATTCCCTTTTAGTTGCTCCTGTTCACTAAGCTGGAAGACCTTTAGAAAACTTTTTACACCAGTTCTGCATCAACTCAGCACTAAATGCATTCAACAACAACAACAACAAAAAGCCCAACACCATAATAAGAAAATAGGTATACATAACATCAGAGCTCGACAAATAGTGTAATCTACTCGCCCGGGGCAAGTAGATTACACCCCGGAACAGCCGGCGCAGAGTGTTCTGCACATGCGCAGAAGGATCTGCACATGCGCAGAGCACAGAACCCTGCAGTTGGCGAGCGGGGCTCACCGATGCTCAGTGAGCCCTGCATTTCATGGTGCAGTATCTCTCACTTTTTGGCCTCTGTTATACTATGACTTATGGGAGATGCTGATCTGCAAAATTCATAATAAAAAAGCAAATGAAATTTCCTGGTATTGTGAGCCCTAGAGAGACTTTGGCTGCTAGAAAAAGATATTAAATGTTTAGTAGCACTGAAATCAGGCTCTCCTGAGAAATTCAAATACATATCTATTTATAAACAGCGTTGTTTAATTGCTAGAAAAGCAGTGGGAAACAATGAAGTTATATGTGTGCTTTACTGTTTATAATGCTCCTGAGTCAAATAGGATTAATGGTTACAACCCCCACAAATGAAAGAAGAACTTATTTAGCTGTGAAACTATTTTTGCATAGTTCAAAAATTATAAACAATATACATGCCAGAGTATTTTATTTTTGATATGCTCCAACAATCCACCTGCTCTAACCACTAGACATTTTTCTTTGAGACCTGGCAGTTTTTAAATCTTCCCTTCATCCACTGATTCAGTGCTTTAGGGGGTCTTTCATTCTGAGCCTAGTGTGTGTTTGGTTTAAATTCAGTTCAGTCATCTAACCCAAGAATCTTAGCTTTGGGATTCTTTGCTAGTCACTTTCAATATGCGTTACTATGGGTACTGGAAAGCCTATTACTGTACACAGGGAAGCGCAACAAGAAAGAAAAAGACAGACACATTTTCGTATCAGAAAGAAGTGAGGAGGGGAAAATGTCACAAACACCATTATGAAATTATTCTCTATGGCTATTTCTCTTACAAAAGTGGAAAGTCTTAATGTAGTTTAGAACCCAAGAAATAACTAAAGGGGAGCTCTTCCCACCTCCCTTGAATTGAGCAGACCGTACATTACCCAGCATGACACTCCAGTTCTTCTCACCTCCTGTGCAGTATTATGGGAGTAAATATTATTCACATCAGAACAGAACTCCGTCAACAAGTCTCTTTTACTACTGAAATAATCAATGAAGAAACAGCAATCTGCCCTGCAGCCTTCTGCACGCTCTAACATCTACAATAAGATTTCTACACGCTGGCAGTCAATATGGTTCAATTAATGTTTAATTCATGTTTTCTTCCTGAAGCAAGATGAAAAGACAGACCATTTATCAATAGCAGAGCTATAGCAAAAACAAACACTTTTTGATCCAATATTACCATCTTTTTGAGATGCAAGACACCCTAGTTAAGAAAAGGCAAAATGTCATCTGCCTTTGATTTTCCAGAGCTAGCTTAAGCTCTGCATATGATCGAATGAAATATTGGTTCTAAAATATATTGAGAGGGGAATTTTAAGCTGTTGTAACAATCAAGCTTAAACAGAGGGCAGCCACTTTCATTCTTTCCAGTGGCAATACTCAGAAAAAGACAAAATATCAAAATTAACCTTTCTTCATTTCACCTTATAAAAAATCTTCCCCTCTCTCTAGTTTACTTCTGGTCATCAGAAAGACGACTGGTCATCAAAGTGAATGCACACAGCTGCTAGGAATCTGGATGAAGATTTCCCTCCTGAATGGCCATGATGTCTACACAGCAAGCATCTGAAGGCATAGGGTATTTTCTCTCTGACTGAATTGGCTTCCATAAGCCCAGGGGTCTTGGAATAGGAGTTTAAATCTAATTCACAGCTACAGCCCACTGACATCATCATCACCCAGCAGGTTTTAGTAAGCACTTTTTCTTTATTTCCCTTTCCTTCTTAACAGGCAGATATAACTATTCACAGTTCTTTCCTATATTCTCTGGGCCCCCTTACTAGATCCAAGCCAATCACCAGAAGAGATAGTGAGGAGAGAGTACAGGGTAGGATAAACCCATGGCTGCCCTTTATGTAATAAGTGCCTTAAGATTTGTGGATACTATATTCATTTATTGTGAAGCATGTTTCTGTCCATTTCCTTGGAAGCTCCCCATTACTCACACTGGAATGTCACAATGATTCGGCAGGGGCGGGGGAATAGTTTATATTTCATGTAGGTCTAGTGGGGAGCAGAAAGTAAAAAAAGGAAAAATATTTTGTGTGTGTTCCACAGGGTGCCAGGCCAGGGATTTTACATGTTGGCTATGAATGTTAGTTAAGAATATCCACTCTAAAGTACATGGCAAGAGAAAGAAATGTAGTTGACTAAAATTCATACAGAAAGCCACCGACATTACTAAGTATGTAATTCTCTCTTGCATATTATTATAAATATCTTCCCTGCCCCTAACAAGAATCAAAATATTTCTTAGCTTGGGTACATATTCTATAGGTCTTATAAATACTCTAGGTTAATGACTTGGATTGATGACAATCTAATAAACTGGACAGGAGAGGAGAGTGAAGAAGAGATATTCTATTGTTCCTTAGAAATGGGTACATATTATTCTGAATAATGGGCACATATTATTTTAAATAATTTAGTAAAAATGACTTTACAGTCTTGGCCCAATAATACTAAGAAACTCAGTTAACCATTTAGAATCATATTTGTAATCACTGTAATACTGTACCTTTTAAACGGCAGGCAATGAGTGCAGACGTATAACCCATGAAACACGAGGGATCACATATACTACATCATTGGAGAATTGGGTAGTTCTTTTTATTCTGATCAACATCCCAGGATTCATTTAATTTTAGTATTCATCACTATAAAAAAATCTTCACAGTTAGAGCAAGGATTCAGTTTAGTGTTATGTACCTTGAAATAAGGTGAACAAAAATCCCCTAGTTTTGCAAGATGTCCTAATTTTTGCAACATTCTAGTGCATCACACTGGATGTTAAGTTTGAAAATGAATAATATAATGAATACAGTGTCCCATGTTATTTATTTTTATATTAGATTTTTATATTAGATTTGATATTTAACCCTGACGCTACATTTGAAATTGTCAGTGGGAACATGGATGCCTATACTGACAAACCATAGCTGCACTGAAGAGGCTGTGAAGAGGGAAGCATGGAAGGTTGAGCAGTTGAGTGGGGAAGCATTCTAGCATTGTGCACTGCATGGGAGAGTATGGAATTATGAGATAAGTACATGATGAATGGTTGTGTCAAAATGGCCATTAGTGAAACAACAATGTTCAGTGGGACTAGTTAGATGCGTAAGCACTTGTGTAATCTAGGTAAGAGCTATTAACATCTGTGAGAGCACTCATGTACCTAAAGATTACATATATGCCTTGGTGTTCGAGGGATCATAGCCAAATAAGGAAATGGTACTGACAGGCACGCATGCTGTAACTTCAGTTAAAGGAGCATGTTTTTAAGCACATAGGAAATTTAAATAAGTAGGGCATATGTGCAATAGGAAATGTTGCATATAGGAATACTCTCCACGTTAAGTCTCATATCAGACATCTTGGCTACGTCTAGACTGCAAACCTCTTTCTAAAGAGGCTTTTTCGAAAGATACTTTCGAAAAAGCCTCTTTCGAAAAAGAGCGTCTAGACTGCAAGCAGTACTTTTGAAAAAACAAGCCGCTTTTTCTAAAGAGAGCACCCCGGCCGTCTGGATGCTCTCTTTCGAAAAAGCCCTGTTTGCATTCAAGAACGCCTTTTTTCGAAAGAGCACTTTCGAAAAAAGGCGTTCTTCCTCGTCAAATGAGGAGTACCGCCGTCGAAAGAAAAGCCTCATTCTTTTGATTTAATTTCGAAAGAACACAGCTGTAGTCTAGACGCAGGTGAAGTTTTTTCGAAAAAAGGCTACTTTTTTCGAAAAAACCCTGCAGTCTAGACACAGCACTTGGGATCAGTGTTCGCTCTAAGCTGTGGGGCTACACAGCTTCACAGGTGAGATTAATCAACCCCACCCAGTCAATCAGCTCCATGCACTGAGCTCTGAGCCTCTGACTGGGCAGGGCTGATTAATCACCTGTGAAGCTGTGCTGCTGTGCAGCTTAGAGGGAATACTGCTTGTGGACCACTCTTTAATCAGAAAGGAAAAAACTCAACAGAATTCAAGCCACAAGTCTTTGCCTGATATGTCAAACTAAAAGGATTCAGTACAAATACTGATTTTATAATTGCATTACTTTTGTTTATTCTATGTTCTAAAGAAAGTCAGCTGTAAAGATATTTAGAAGTTTCATTTAATATAATTGAATATAATTCATATTAATTTAATATAATTGAATTTCAGAATTTTTGCACATTTTAGAAAAAACACTTTTTAGGAGGGGTTTACACTGATTAGAGGCTGGTGAGAAAAAAACTGGTTGCATATGATTGAGGAATAATTTAATTAGTACAATCCAAACCCACACTCAGCTAGTTTGGGAAACAAACACCTTAAAAATCTCCATAAACTGAAAATATTACTAATGGTTTATATTATTTGGTTTACAGTAGCACTAAGAGATCCACTTGTACAAAAAGAGAGTAGCAAAGAAGAGCCACTCTATGAAAAATTAATTCACAACACTGAGCAGTTACTCAAGCAAGTAGTTCCATTTAAGTCAATGAGACAAACCATCTGATTAACTTCAGATCGGTAGGAGTAAGGAGTTCAGAATTTGATACCAAGTCAATGCTGCTGAAGTTAATTAAGCCTACCCTGTCTCCAATTTGCAGTTATACTTTCATTGTAATATGAATGGCTAGGGTTTTTCTCCCTAGAATGGAAATAAAGTGGCTTTTGTAAATTCAACATTCTGTATCTAGTTTATGATGTGTTTACAAGGGAACAAACATAAAGGGGATGATCAGAGGAAACAATATTGCTAATAAAACTGTATTTTTCCCAATAAGACATAAAAGCTAAGATGAGGGGGAGGAAGGCTGTTTTGGGGGGCTTATTTTGTTTGCTAGGTTTATTTAAATGTTTGTTCCCTTTTAATTCTGACTAACCAAAAGGTTATTTAGGCACCTTATAGGTGAAATATCTCATTTCTCTAGAAGGAAAGGATTTCAGCATTTTGCTTGCCAATTCAGCTAATGTTTAATTCATTGCTTTGTCTGCTAGCTAGATTAAAAGAAAGAACATTTATCAATAGGGGAGAACAGTAAAATCCAACCTCATGCTCTGATCCTAATTTACAAGGAGATCCAGGTCCAACTTTTTGATAAAAGATGTATTTGAAGGGAGGCCTAACTTGTGATTGCAAACCATAAAATAAAATAAGAAAACCCCTACTGGGACACAGACATAACTGATGGTAAATCCTTTAGGCAAGGTACAATGTATGTTCTAGTTAAGACTGAATATCCTGGCAGCTAGTGTTATCATAGTGCTAATGGGATATATCTGGTGCAACAAACTGCATTCTCCATGAAATACATTATTTTGCTATTTTCCTATTTCTCAGCCTGCCTGTGGCTTTACTCTAGGCAGGGACTAATGACAGAGCATACAGCAAGGGAGTCATTTTTGCACAGGTTTTTGCAGAGTTCATGTATTCAGTAGTATTTTAAAAAAAGAACAGGTACTTAGGAAACAAAATCACTGCATAGATCAAATCTGCAGACTTACATTTCCAACAGAGAGCTACAGAGAAAGAGGAGATCTATAAGGAAATGCTTTTTAGGGATTTGTGTCTATTTTTGAACCATAGCAAAGAAGTGATTAATCATGGCATGCCATGGAGCAAGTCATATAATGCAGCATGTGAATGTGAGGTAGGCATCATCAAGAGAGTTACTGGTCATGACTTTCCTAATGAAAAGCTGTTTCTGTCAAAATGGAGAGTATAACTGATGTGCTACTTTTGAAGATCTATGATTTCCTGCCTTGAGGGTGGGGGGCTGGACTCGATGACCTCTTGAGGTCCCTTCCAGTCCTATTATTCTATGATTCTATGATTTCTATAATAATAGTTCAGAGTTTTGATGGCAACATCTCTTGTTTATGTTTTATGAATTCCAAAATTCTAGCATATTCTTTAAACATTCACCCTTTCAAAAATTTATTGAATTTATAGCTCCGATTAGGCAATTTTGTTCAGCTCCATGGGAAGCAATTTTTCATATGTGTATATGAACACTATATGATATTTTGAGCATATCAGAAAGAAAGACAAATGCAAACTGCTGTAGGCTCACATATCTAGAAGGCTGACATGTAGAAGACTACTGAACTACTATGAATAAAATGTCATGGCATCATATATGGTGCTACTTGATAGAAAAAGCCAGCAAACGTATAAATAAAGCACCTAGTGTAGGGGGTAAAAAACCTAACACAATTGACTTCTATTTAGTTACTCAATTTTTCCCTATTGTTTTGATTTTAATCTAGTGGAGTCTTTGTTGATATCACAAAAAGAAAGCAGAAAATAATTAGCCTTGCAGATTTCATTTATTCCCTATTCATTAAGCACATCTTTTCACAAGTAGATTGATTATATTCCAGAAACTCAAAAGAAACAAAAATAATTTTTACTGTTTCCCTTTCTCAGCATGGCTACAGCTTACTCCATCGTCACCATTATTTTCCAAAAGAGCCACTTCTCAGTTCTCAAAAATTCATTGTATGTAGCTGAATTGAAAGAAGCTGCAAATCTGTTTAGTGCAAATTCTTAGAAAAAGGAAAATAATTAGTGGATTCCCATCTGCACTATGCTCCTCCTCTTAAACCCTTCCCCCCCACAAACCCCTACACTTTCCATGAAACATCAGCAAACAGCATCATAATGCAACGTGCCAACAACCACAGATATAGGTATCAAGTACATCACTAATGACAGCATCAGGCTCTATAAATTAAATTATTATTTAATAACCTTGGAAAGGAGACGTGAATGTATACAGAGGCTGTGTCTGAAGCAATTATTCTGAAGTGCCATAGGTAACATAAAAACAAGGCAGATAACTTAACATGAGTTTCTGGTTTCATATTCATGTCAATGGGGAAGTAATTCTGAGAAACAAAGTTGTTAAAATGTCCACTTTCTGCTATTTGATTGCTGATCCTTTTGTCAGAAATATGCAACCACCAGGGATATTACAGAAGCACAAACC
This sequence comes from Pelodiscus sinensis, assembly GCF_052426305.1. NCBI lineage: Eukaryota > Metazoa > Chordata > Testudines > Trionychidae > Pelodiscus > Pelodiscus sinensis. Next base: position 193,979,951 of record NC_143052.1, read on the forward strand.
TGCTCCCATATTCCCTTCTGCCCTTGTCAAAACTCCCATTTGCCCACATCTTCAGATTTCCCTCACAAGTTCTCTGATTTAACAATGCTTTGCCAATGGACAAATCTGCAGTGTATTGAAAACTGGAAATGTAAGGCCAGAGTCAAATCAATGACATATAATATAAAATAGGAAGAATAGGGCCTATTGTCATCATGACTGTATTGCTCATTTTCAACTTAAATTCATTTAAATCCTCCATTTTCTAAATTTAAAACATGCTGCAGAGGAGATGCCAGTTTGCCACACGCCATCGTGCTTCAGAATGCTGGGATCTCACTGCAGAACTTAGATCCCATTTGCCATCAGGCACACTGAGCCTTGCCTGTGTGCGGGATACAGTCCTTCCTACTTAGAACGTCAAGGGATTAAAAACAAGAGCAGTAAAAAAGCAACTTGAATGGCATCCTATGGGGAATCTAAGTCTGTCCACATTAGAGGGAATGGCTCTCCAGAGCCCTGCTGCATGTTCTTACTGTACCAAGGGCACTTACCACTAGCTTTTTAAAAATTACTTAGAGCATCTTCGGCCAACACCACGATTGTCTAATGAGATTGACTTCTATGCTTTGATAGTCCCCCATTTCTCAGGAAGTCTTCCACTGCAATTAAATGGGCAATAGAAACTGTGACTACCAGAAGATACTCAGCGTTTCTCTGGACTCCATATGGACTTATTCCTGATTTTTCTTGTAGGATTATTATAAACAGAGGGCACTTGGATTAATTTCCCAGTGAGTCAAAGATAACTTGACAACAGATTTTTTTACTATTTGTTTTTGTCAATCAGAAAAAGAACAGGAGATACCCAAATTTAAATTAAATAAAAGGCGTGGGGAAGAGGGCAGTCCTTTACTCATATATGACATGCGTGTCAAACACAAGATAAGCTCTCAAAATGGCAATAAATATGGGGTAACTCTTCTTTGTAGGCTCTGACTTATCATGGCTATGTCTACACTGGCATGATTTTCCGGAAATGCTTTTAACGGAAAAGGTTTTCCGTTAAAAGTATTTCCGGAAAAGCACATCTAGATTGGCAGGATGCTTTTCTGGAAAAGCACTTTTTCCGGAAAAGTGTCCGTGGCCAATCTAGACGCGCTTTTCCACAAAAAAGCCCCGATGGTCATTTTCGCGATCAGGGCTTTTTTGCGGAAAACACTACTGTGCTGTCTACACTAGCCCTTTTCCGGAACAGTTTTCCGGAAAAAGACTTTTGCCCGAACAGGAGCAGCATAGTTTTTCCGGAAAAGCACTGATGATTTTATATTAGATCATCAGTGCTTTTCTGGAAATTCAAGCGGCCAGTGTGGACAGCTGGCAAGTTTTTCCAGAAAAGCGGCTGATTTTCCGGAATAACTTGCCACTGTAGACACAGCCATCATGTATTTTGTACCCAGGAGTACAGTGCCATGCTGGAGGATATGTTTCTCCATTCTCCTTTTTTCAAGGTATCTAATACTTACACTCACCACCATGACTCTGGGTGTTAGCTCTTAATCTTTAGTCAAGCCACTAGTCCATGGACAGCCAGAGTGAGGAACTTGACAAATGTTTGCTTGCTGAAACAGGACCTTATAAATGTACATCCTAAATGACAGAGCTGCAGATGAGCTATGAGAGCAGTAGCATGTAAATGATAACAATTTAGTGCAATAAAACATCCCTTGCAGATATCTGCAAAGGAATATGAAACTGTCTCAAATTAAACATCTTTGAAACTCCAGGGATAAAAAAAGTCCTAGTTCTACTTTAATCACTCTAATGCAATATGGTGAGTAGCAGAGTGGGCAATAAGTGGCCCACAGGCTGGACACAGTTCACTAGTATTAGCCTCTGATGGGCCACTGGCACTATGTTTATCTGCATTTGCACAGGTACAGCTGCTTGCAGCTTCCGGTGGCCACAGACTGCCATTCCCAGCTGACGCACAGGTAAATATAGCACCAGCCACCTGCCCAAGGCTAATCCTGGTGAACTGTGTCCAGCCTGTGAGCCACATATTGCCCACCCCTGCTCTATAGCTAGGGACTGGGAATCAGGACTCCTGTGGAGAGGAGACACCCATTTGCCAAAAGAATCTTTTCCCTGCACTAATCCATCTCCCTTTCATCTCTCTATTTAATAAAGGACCTACATTATAAGCTGTTTTTCTCCCTAAAATACTCATCCAGATGTTTTCCCTAGAGGGGATGGATGGAACCACAGCAAACTGTTAAAGAAAGACGTGAAAACCATTAAGGAAATAAGTAGATTAAGCATAAAAACCATCCGTATGTTTAGCAGCATTACTAACACTTCCATTGCTTGCTGGTCTCTAAAAGGACATTTAGGAGTAAATTAGAGCTAAATAACAGCACAGAACATAATGGACTGGCGTCTGTAAATACACTTTATAGGACTGTGAGAAAGTTGGCCACAGTAAGTGGACATCCGGCTAACTAAAATCATGCCGGACCATGGGGACCAGAAAGTGCCTGTCTAGAGAGGTTCAACCTGTATTTGCTTCTGTGATGTGGCCACCTTCCATGACTTTCACTAGAAGAATGATGATACTAAGGGCAATTGAACGAAGCTGTTTTCTTCAGACGACATAGAATGTAATAAAGCTTCCTTGCCAGAGATTTCTGTGATATTACATTAATATAAACAAGATAATTATGTACCATAGCAGCACATGGAAGTCTGATTTGCAACCCTCTTTAGGAGTTCTTAAATGCACAATCATTGACCTCTCTTGGTCTTTTCTAAACACTGTATAAGCCTAAGGCTAACATATAAAGAAAGGTGATATTCATAAGAATCCCAGCTTTATGAAGAAAAATATTAACTGCAACTGGGAAATAGAAAAAGGAACATTGAAATTAGCATTAGTTAACTTCTGATCTCATCTGTTGTTTCTGATAGATCTCACATGGCTTGCCTCATTCTAGTGGCTTAACACAAAAACAAGGATGTGTATGAGCAGCTTACTGCAGCTAAAAGAATGTGATCCATTTGGGCTGAGAATTACAGTTGTGATAGTGGCATGAAAAGAGGAGACAGAATGCAGGGAACAGATCTTTCAGAAAACAAAATCCAATCTTCATTTAAAAATTGCCAGTGATAGAGAAGCCACTACAATACCTGGTAAATTGTTCCAGTGCTTAATTACTCTCCCTGTTAAGAATTTATACTTTATTTCCTATCTGAATTTGTCTAGCTTTGGATTCCAGCCCTTGGATTGTGCTATGCTTTTCTGCTAGTCTGATGAGCCAACAATTAAATATTTGTTCCCCATGTAGATACCTATAGACTAAGATCAAATCACTCCTTAACGTTGCTAAATTAAATAGATTTTTTTAATCTCTCTCGATAAAACCTGCTTTCTGATTCTTTAATCATTCTCGTGCTTCTACTCTGAGCTCTCTCCAATTTATCAAAAGTCCTCGAATGTGGACAACAGAACTGGACGCCATATTCCAGCAATGACCACAATAATGCCACACACAGAAGTAAAATAACCTCTTTACTTCTACCTGAAATTCTCCTGTTTATACATCCCAGGATTGCATGAGCACTTTTGTACAAAACAGAGAGCTCATATTCAGTTAATTATTCCTCCTTGAACCCTAAATCATTTCCAAGTCACTGCTTCCCTGGATAGAGTCCCCCATCCTGTAAGTATGGCCTACATTCTTTGTTCCTTGAAATATACACTTACATTTAGCTGTACTAAAACGCATAGGCTTGATCTACACTGGAGTGGAAAGTTGACTTAAGATAAGCAACTTCAACAGCATAAATTGCGTAGCTGGAGTCAACAGTTTCTTAAATCACCATCCACACAGAGTCATGTGGCACCAAGTCAAACACCTTACAGAAGTCTAACTTTATTACAGTAACACTATTACCTTTATTCGCCGAAGCTGTACTCTCATCAAAAAAAGGTATCAAGTTAGTTTGGCAGGATCTATTTTCCATAAAACTATGCTGATTATTTTATTAATTAGATTGCTCTCCTTTAAATACTTTATTAATAGTTACCCTTTTAAAATATTAGCACAAGATAAGCTGTGTCTGAGCCTTCTGATACAGTGTTTCAGTATTCACTGAAAAAGCAACATTAATGGTACAGTAAGGTCCTTGGCCAGCTCTTAAAGACTCTTGGATCATCTGCACCAGTTGATTTAAAAATATCTGACTTTAGTAGCTGTTGTTGAACATTTTCCTGAGTTACTAGTGGAATAGAAAGTGTGCCATCATCGTCATATGATATGACTACATCATTTGTTTTTCCCCAAGATAACTGAAATATCTATTGAACAATATTGTCTGTTCTGCATTATTATTGATAATGTTACCATTTTCATCTAGTAATGGATCAATACCATTATTAGGTTCTTTTTTGTTCTGAGTACATTTAAAGAATGTATACAAAGAAAATATTTCTTCAACCTGAACTTCTCTATCACCTAGGAAAGCCCCTTTTCTGTAGTGGCATGGAGTGTGTGGACTATAGTCACCTATGTGAAATATAGATAATTATTCTTATTATCCTCCTTTAATTTTGACATATCCAATATGCTAGGGCACATCTTATTTATAGTTACTGCTATGGAGTTATAAGAAATCAATCTGAGAATGCTTTTCCCGAGACATTACACTGGTGGTTGTAACTTGTAAGATAATGTGGTAACACCCAACACAGGTGCCATTATGAATCATTATTACCTCAGGAAACAGGTGCATAGTAGCAGAAACTTGTGGCTTCATGGGATAACAATACTGTATGATCTCTCAGTAATGGCGGTGTAGAACATGTTTGTCACCACAACCTCCTGATTGATGTGAAAGACAGTTTTCAAATACCGCAGCTGAACAAGTCTTTCCCCTTCTTTGGCCTACATATTTATAGAAATGCTGCAGAAGCCTGAGCTACATATTCTTTAAAAAGTAAATATTGTACACTAATCCTTTTATACATTATTTGCCATGCTACTCCATCACTTTAATTTTTTTAAATTAACGAGTGGGATTAATGTATAAGCATGCTGCATAGTTAGAGTTGGGTTGATATAGTGGAAAAAATGTGGCTATATAGCAATTCTCAAATTACAATCTAGGTTAAATCCTGATTTTATGATTAGCCTAAAACAGGTCACAAAATAATTCCATTGAGCTATGCTGTGACTACTCACTGTATTTTACATGGACAGTCACTTATCATTGCAATTTTCTTGGATGTTTCCAAGACATTAGACTGAAGACAAACTATTCTGAGTCAGTTTCATGGCAGAAATGATAAAAAATCCAGTAGATCACACAATCTCTGTCTTATAGCGTCATTTTGTTGAGAAGACTTTATTAATTGTGATTTTATACCTATAGCAGTGCAAGATGTACATTTTTAGTTTCACAAAATATTGACATGTCTCAGTTATCCTGTGGCCTGGTCTATCCAAAGCATCCTTGGTGACTCTAACCTGATATTCCCTGCTCCTGTTCCTTTTCGTGTTCATTTAGGATCTTATTATGTCCCCTGTTGTGATGACTAGTTCAGTAAATGCAGTCAGGAATCAGCCCACCTATAACAGGCTCTGCTCATGAGAGTGAAGCAACCCAGGTTCACCTGTGAATAGTTAATTATCTAAGAAGCGGGGAGGTAGCTAATTAGTTATGGCATATCTGCACAGCAGCATTATTTAGAAATAATTTTGAAATAATGGGCTTCTTATTCTGACTTCTGTAACCCTAGTTTTACGAGGAACAACGCCTATTTCAGAATAGTTATTTTGAAATAGGGTGTGTGTAGACAGCACAACTGGCGTTATTTAGAAATAAGTGGCCTCCAAGGGTGTGTCTAGACTACATGCCTCCTTCGACGGAGGCATGTAGATTAGCCAGATCGGAAGAGGGAAATGAAGCCGCGATTAAAATAATCGCGGCTTCATTTAAATTTAAATGGCTGCCCCGATCTGCCGATCAGCTGTTTGTCGGCAGATCGGGGGAGTCTGGACGCGATGCCCCGACAAAGAAGCCTTTCTTCATCGACACAGGTAAGCCTGGTTTCACGAGGCTTACCTGTGTCGATGAAGAAAGGCTTCTTTGTCGGGGCATCGCGTCCAGACTCCCCCGATCTGCCGACAAACAGCTGATCGGCAGATCGGGGCAGCCATTTAAATTTAAATGAAGCCGCGATTATTTTAATCGCGGCTTCATTTCCCTCTTCCGATCTGGCTAATCTACATGCCTCCGTCGAAGGAGGCATGTAGTCTAGACACACCCCAAGGTTCCCCACAGGTGCTCTTTAGCCACTCTGTCCACACACATCAGAACTGTATAGTTCTTCTTCCCCTGCAGCCCTCCAAGCTACAGCCATAGGACAAAGGGCTTGTGGCACACAGCAGGCCCAGCTTGCAACATGCCACACAGCAGAGCCCTGACTGCTATCACTGCTGCTATGGCAGATCCCCGTGTTCCTTCTGAGCCCCACATGGCTGCAAGGGAGCAGGCAGCCACCACCGAAGCCCCTGCCCTGGGGCAAAAGAGGAGGGTACCCTCATGGACTGATGCGGAGATCATGCATCTCATTGAAATCTGGGGCGAACACTCCAACATCCAGGATCTCCATGCCAGATGGCAAAATGTGGATTTCTATGGCTGAGTGGCTGACAGCCTGGTCCAGAAGTGGCACAGCCGCACCCTGGACCAGATGCGAATGAAAATAAAAGAGCTTTGGCAGGAGTATGCCAATGCCAAGGAAAGAAGTTCCCAATCAGGAGCAGCACCCCAGACCTGCTACTTCTTCACCCAGCCGGATGGCATCCTGGGAGGGGGCAGGTTGCCTCGCCTCCCCTCATCATCAGCTTCAGCCTGGACATGCCTATTGTCAGCTTCCTGTAGGACGTGACTGTAGAGGAGGACGATGAGGAGGACAAGTAGGAGAAGGAGGTGGCCAACATCCACCCCATGCCTGCTAGCCAGGAGGTCAGCCTGTCCCTAGAGCGGGATATCACTCAGGGATCAGATGGGAGAAGGCCCGTCAGGTGAGATGCATTACTTTCCCTAGACACACGCAGGGGGAGGTGGTGTGTGGTGAGGGGCTGCGCACTCCTCACCCAACCTTCTCAGCTTGGGGCTCACACAGCAGCCTGTGAATGTTTGTGCACACGGAGCCCAGGTCCGGAGCACGCAGCCACAGTGAAGCAGCCACTCAGGAACCTCACACTCCTGCTCACAGGGCTTCTGGAGAGGCCTGTCTTACTCCCGACCCCGTGGTAGGACACTTTCCCACCACAGGCCACCACCAGGGAGGATAGGGTCAGAGATACACACATGCAGCTGTTTGCAGATTCAGACTAACACAGCTACCCCTCTGATATTTCACACACAGCAGGGCTGCACATGGGCATGCCTACACTCCTGGCCAAATGCAGCAAGGCAGAGGACACTGGTGCTCTGCCAGGGGAGCCTGCTGGGTGGACGAGGGGGAAGGAGTGGAGGGGACACCAGCAGCATCCTCCTCAGAAAGCGACATGTCTTTGTCTGAAACTCTCCCAGATGCACACAGCCCCCAATGGGCTTGCCAGGAGGCAAATGTGAACAGCTGTTCAAATGCCCTGGCCAGCTGCTTGGCCTCGGCCCCTCACCCTGGCAGGAATGTCTTCCCCATATTTTCACATATCTTTTGGAAGACACAGCAGGCCGCCACCAGCTGGGGGACATTCCACTCACCAAGGTCCAGGCGGATGAGGAGGCAGAGGAACCTCTCCTTCAAATGACCATAGCGGAAAAAGTTCCTGTGTGTAGTTGCTGGAACAGGCTGGAGTTCCTGAAGATGCATGCATGAGGGCCTGCAGGACCATAGAAAAGTACCCCTTGTGGTTGATATAATCAGAGGGCTGATGGTCAGGGGCCTAGATAGGGATATGGGTGCCGTCAATGGCCCCTCTGCAGTTGGTGAAGCTCATGGTGACAAAGTCGGTGATGATGGGATCCACACGGCCGAAGATGATGACCCTGTGCAGCAGGATAGTGTTGATGGCCCTCACTACCTGTAGAAGGAGACAAAGGCTACGTCTACACTGCGAGGGTTTTCCAGGATACCTCCACCGCGTCCAGGGAACACGTTTGCTCTTCCACCTTTTTTCGTGGAAGAACAAATGTGCTCTTTTGGGGAGCCCTGTATACCTCATTCTGCGAGGAATAAGGGCTCCTCTGAAAGAGGAGACTTTTCCGACATTTGGCCCCATGTAGATGGGGCCAAATGGCAGAAAAGCCTCTGCTGGAAAAGCAATCAGAAACAGCTATGCAAATTGCTGAGAACAATTTGTGTAGCTTTTTCTGAAAAAAAGCTATAGGGTAGACATAGCCAATCAGGGACTCACAAGGTTGCCAGGGCCCTCAAGAGTTCCCTGAGCCCAACCCGCCCCTCCCCACATACCAGGAGCAGCCTCCAACTTGCTCCATTCATCATCAGGGCTTTGTGAAGGTGGGACCAAATACCTTCTAGAGGGGGAGCTTCCACCACCATCCTCCCACTACCCTAGAGAACTCCATTCCAGCAGTTCACCACCCTCCTGGAACAATAGCAAGAGAGCACCATACCTGCATGACCAGGTCGCAACAGTCAATCTCCCCACACTGAACTGGTTCCCGACAGAGTGGTAGCTGTCCAGTGTGGTAAGCGTCCACAGTGCGATGGTAACCTGCTTCTGGAAGAGGATGGTGGGTCGCATGTGGGTGTCCCATCAGCAGAGGGCAGGGGTGAGCCACTCACACAGCTCCATGAAGGTGGACTTGTGCTTGTGACAGTTCTGGAGCCACTGCTGGTCCTCCCACTGATCCATGATAATGCAGTCCCATCAGTTGGAAATGGTGTCCTGTTGCCAGAAGTGGTGGTGCATGGTGTGCAGGGAAAGGCAGGAGGGGTTGTGCTGCATGAGTAGCGTCGGGAGAGAGGAGAGAAGGTGCCCTGCAATGAGCTGGGGGTCCTGTTTCTGCAGGGCCACATGGGCAGCCTGCAGTAACTACAGCAGGAGGTGCAGCTGTAGGTCTAAGAGCCATTGACTGCTTTCCAGCAGGTCCAGCTCCATGGTTGGAGTGCTGTGGTGTCAGCAAGGGCAACCAGAGCAGCAGTGAGAAGTCTTTGCTGTCCCTCAAGGAGATAGGCTCTTCACCTTTGCCTGAGACACAGCTATAGACGAGGAGGGATGTCCCTGTAAGCATGAGCCACAGGTAACCTCAGGAAGCAGCTCCAGGAAGAGAGTGCTGTCCTGATGCCCTGCCTGAAGTGCTTCCTGAGGGCCTTAAATGCGTTTCAGGCTCCAATCAGTGTGGACACGCTATTTCAATGGACATTTGTAGTGTGGATGTGCTATTTCAAAATAAGCTATTCCAGAGTTTTTCTTCCAAAATAAGCGTGCAGTGCAGACATAGCCTTAGGGAATACCTGAGCCTTACAAAAGATTATGAGGGCTCAGCTTGGAAGTCCAAGTACACAGTAAAGAAGCTCCTGAGGAAGAGGACTGCTTAGGAAGCTGGCTTGAAGGAGTTCAGCAAAAACCAGGACCTAAGATAGGTGCTCCTTGAGTGGGTTCCAAAGAGGTTAAAGGTGATGAAGGCCTGGTTCCCATGGAGGGACCGTACCATACAGCAGCACAGGGTCTAGGTCATTTGGAAACTACACAAAACTCCAAAGAAGAGTTGTTGAGATTTGCCTTCTGCTGGGGCCCTCAATTCAAGAAACAAACTTGTCCCCAAACGATGGCAGTAGGCATGACGCCAAAGATGGCCCTGTGTCAAGCGGGCCTTATTACTGAAAGAAAATGGATGGATTCAGGTGGGAAGAAGTGGGTTTTGCCAACAAAAGCTCATGAGTCTATATATATGTTTTTTAATCTCTAAACTGCCACAGGACTTACTCATTTTTTCAGGTGGGAAAGACATATCAATTTTAACTGCCCTTCTCTTCCTCAGCTAGGACACTGGGGTTAAAGACGTGATTGCATGTTTGATAGGCCTTTGATTAAATAATTAGATCCCTGAAAGGGCATCTTCACTAAGTACAAGTTTTGTTGACCTTACAGAAAGCTCATAAGGGGAAATTGAGTTGGGGGCACATCTTCCACTCCACACACTACCACCAGTGGGTGTGCAGGGCAACAGAGCTGACCCAAGGTACGGGCTGACCGGGCTACTGCCCATGGTGCCCCTTTGTAGGGGGCGCCACGCGGGGCTGCCGGGCCGGGTGGAGGCGACACCGTGCATGCTCCATGAACCTGGGACAGGGCCATGCATGAACCTGGGGGGCACCGTGTGCCCGGGGGCAGGGCCGCACATGTGTTGCACTCCCGGGGGCGGCACCGTGCTCCTGGAGCCCAGGGCGCACAAATGGCTCGGGCCAGCCCTGCAGGGCAACACAGTGTTGATACAAGGGGCGGTTCTGAAGGTGAACACCAACAGTATAACACTAATAAATGGCCACAACTAGCATCTCTGAAGCACTTTTGAACAATAAACATTCTCCTGCCACAAATTTTAACTTGTTAATTTGGCTTTTTATCTGGCCTCTGCTTTTCTTGTCTATGCTGTTTAGGGATTTGCATTGTTACATTAAACAAATTCACCTTTTGGAACAATATATGGATGTTATTTTCTCATCTATTATATAGTTCTAAGGAATAAGTTTATTATTATTTCCTTTCTGGTAAAATATGCCAACGTATCCAATTTTTGACATGACATTCCTCGATATACAATCTTTCTTTCTTCAGACAACACCATTTCCTTTCACATAATACTTTGTACTTCAAAGCAACCTATTGAACATGGACAGGAGCATACTCTTTCAACATGCAGTTTAACTGTATCAATTAGAAGAGTTACGGTTTGCTTTATTAGTATAGAGTCAATTTGCATACTGATCACCATCGTCCTCTTTTAATCACTACCATATTTCTGTAATAACTCCAATGTATGTTACATATTATTTCTTTTGATGTATTCAGTCACTTTCAGTGGATAATGAATTTTCCCCCATACTCTTTTGTGCCAACATGAATGTGTGCAGGACATCTGATACCTTTATTTTTTCTAAAAACCAAAGAATACATAGAGAGAGCCATTAATGGTTTCAAAAGAATTATATTGTTTTATGTTGAAAAAATGACATCTCATTCCTCTGAATTCTTGGGTCTCTGCCACTTAAACGTGAAATAACTACAAAATCAACAAATCCTCATTATTATTAGTTACTCACCACAGGGAACTGCATGCAGATGGTTTATAATTTCACAAGGAAGAAGAGATTATTCAGAGAGAGTCAAGTGAAATGAGTTTAGGGGCCCGTTGGCTGATTGTGTTAGAAGTTACCTCAGAAAGAATATTGCAGGTATAAGGTAATGAAAAAAGAAGAAAGACAGTATTCATAGGGTTAGAAGGCCCATACAATTCCCCTGAAAGGTATCAATAAGATTATATTTTCTTCAAATAGAAGACTGGCATTAGAAGACATAGCTGTATTTATAAATGCATAATGTTAGCATGCTATGTCTCACTGCATGCCCAGGGCCAAATAAACCATTAATATTATTTCTTATTGGCAGGAGGACAAGGTATTCATATGTAGAAGACCAGGTATATGCACATTTATTCCCCCATGTCACAAAATGGGTTAATTTAAAAATAATTTGTCTCCTCTCAGAACTTTTTGTTTTAATACATATTTGCTAGTTTGAGGCTATTGTTTACACACAATTTTTAGTGGCATTATCAAAACCAGTAATTTAAAGGCTTTCCAGTCCTTCAATTTTCCCCATCACTATTCATCTCTCTGTCTCTATTTGAAATACTGACCTATGTAAGCATGTGAAACTAAGCATTATTGTCAATCAGCACATTAATAAGATAGTAGGTATTTAAAAAATATTAAATCTAGATATTTTCCCATTTTCCAACCCAGTGAAATTGCACTTATGCTGAGTTATGTATTCACACAAATCTGTGGAAATTCACAACTTTCCTAGGAAATGAAAATAGACGGGTGTGTGCATGGAATGGTTGGAAGCAGATTAGGTTGTGATGGAAGCTGTTTTTGTTTTCACTAAATAATCAGGTGATAAAAGATTACACCACTTTTTTTAAATTAGACTCTCCCCCCTCTCATTCACTACCAGAGAATAAGAACTTTGTTTAACCAGATCTGTTCTCCATATGGAATGAGAGGATCAAAGATGTGATAATCTTTCCAGTTTTCTCTCTCTCTCTCTGTTCTATCATTAACACTGACACTGCAAATATAAAATTCTCAATGTCAGCACCACGTGGTGATTCATCAGACTTGTTACCACTAAATCACTAATTGATTTTGTTTTTTATGTTTCTGGGTCAGTAGGTTTCTTAGATGTGGCTATTTTACAGGCAAGTATTAACTATAGCGGTACTCTTGTTTTTTAATCCAGTGTTACTGCAGCTTGGTGAATAAGGACAGGAAAGAATTTCATATGGCTTACTCAAACATATTCCTTTTCATCTCCTATAATTTCCATTTTGAATGACTAAATACCCCCACTTCAAACCAAAATTTCTGACTTACCTAAAAAGTTTTTTAATTTCCTCATTAGTGTAATTGTGATATTGACCCCGTGCTCTGTCTTCCACTTACAGTAAATGTCCCCTTTTATGCTGAAAATCAGAAGAGCACTAGTTGTGCAACATATCCATCCATGAAGAGAAGATATAAAATCGGTGAAGGAGAGCCTGATTGATAAGCTGGTATTCTCAATAATAGAGATATTTTCCGAAACAGAGTATTAACCTGTTATGAAAAATGCATTTGTCTTGAATTCTCAAGTTGTTATTGATTAGGTGTTTTGAACAAGACATTTTGGCTTTTTATAAACATTAGGTTTGCCAAAACTATGATTGTGGAGGGTGTGCTCTTTAAAACGGTGTTTTGATAGGAGTGATTTGTTATGTTATTTCATAGATCAATAATCAACATCTATTTACCTTTTCATTAGTTGTATGACTTTGCTATTTACAAAATGAACAATACATTCTGCTTTCTTCTTCTTGAGTGTTGAACTCTACAATAATGATTCCAAACACAAGAACACACATTTATGAAAAAAAATACTGAATTTTATTTCCAAGTTAGGTGTTAATAAGAGAGATATTATCATCATTTTGAAACCCAAAATCATGCTAAATTGACTGTAGGTAATGCTATATGTCAGTAGGCTGTCCTTCTGACCTTCTTTGGCACACAGACATACTGTGATAAGACACATATAATTTTTTCAGTGATTTTATCTGACAAGGAATCATATTGAAATAATGAAATTAAGAATGATGTTGTACAAATACAGATACACCATTTAGCTACCAATGCTCTTGAAGTAGCATAGCAATCTGTGTTAGAATGCCAGTATAAAATGCACAAAACCTTGGCTTTCAGGTAATCTATCTGATACATTTAGAAAAACTACAATAATGCAGTGCTGTGGATAAGTAAAAAATCTAGTTCCCTTAAAGTTAGCAAAAACAGATGGATATAATATTCGCATCCAAGATGAGGATGTCTGCCTTGCACATTGTTTGATACATGTAAAGAAAAGAGGATTTTGACTTCCTGAATTAAGATGAACTTTCAAAAGGGACATATATATTTCTGTAACAGTGATCTATTGCTACTTCACTAGGAATGCTACCTACCAAGGCAGTGTAACCTGCCCTGCAATAACAGAAAAGAGGTGTCAAAAATCAGTACACAAGGGCAGAACTGGACAGGAATAACGGAATCAAGCCTAATAGTATAAACGCACCATAGGTCCATATGTTGAAGATGCAATAAAATATACTGAGGTTCCAGAATCAGGGGACACTACATAAGTAAATAAATAAAAGACAAAGGGTAAGAAATGTATACCTTAAGGCCTTTAAACAGCTGTAACCTTGGAAACCCAGCACTGCTGACAGAATCAGAAGGCAGGGCATAAGCTGTAAAAGACAATGACGCAAACTGCTGATCCTCTGCCAATAAAATCATGTTCAGCCTCTCCCATTGTGTATGCAGCTTTGCTTTCCATCTCCCATAAACTCAGTTTCCATCATTCAGGTAATAAATTACAGCTGTAAGTGGAACAACAGGGATGCTGGGGGGAGGGGAAAATTGGGTTTCATATGGGGGTACACAACCACTTATTGATTGATTTTCAGCTCATACACTGAATGATACCATGGAAGCTTATTCTGTGTACAAAGCTGATCTTATAGGCAGATAGGCCACTTGAATGAGTCCTTGGTAGGGACAGCAACTGCACCATGAGTGTGAGAAAGGAAGACAGATTGAGTCTGATCTCAAACCCACTCAAGTTATTGGTACTCTTTCCATTGTCTTCAGTAAATTGAGTAGGGTCCAGAAGAAATTATAGAGATTAACTCCCTGCTGTTAAGAAGTATTTTGTATAGTCTAATGGATTTTTAAGGCCAGAAAGGTCCGTTAAGGCCTTAAAGATCCTTTTATGGCATGCGGTACAGTATACCTGACTTCTGGTATACAACAGGTCATAGAATTTCACCCAGTGATTCCTGCACTGAGCCCAATCTCCAGAGGTTGAAATAATGAACATATTTTAGAAAGACTCCTAATCTTGTTTTAAAGATGTCAAGTGACAGAGTATTTATCCTAAACTGGACAGCAATCTGTACTAATAGTTAAGTGGCACATTGCTAAAATTCAGACTGGAAATAAAAACCAATAACATTCTGATAAGCTTCCAGACACTGTTCACAACATGCTTTTGCTAGATTAAAGAGATCTGAAGCATAAGAGATTTTCTCCCTGCATAGGTGTTTCTAGGCAGAGATCAAATCGCTTTCTAAGGGTAGTTCGAACTAGGGAGGCTAATGAGGGCGACCAAAATTGCAAATGAAACACAGGATTTAAATATCCCACGTTTCATTAGCATGTTCCCGTGAGGTCGCCATTCTGGAAATTGACTAGCCCGGAATAACTGCCCGCGTCTACACGCGGCAGTGAAACAGGAGTTCGAAGTAACCCCTTAACTCGAATTAGCTGATTAATAAATGGCTTAATATAAAAGTGTTGCGGAAGGTCCAGTTCTCTTAACCCAATACTGGTTTATGTATAGTAATCATATTGGTGCCCAGCCACCATAATGATAGGCATATCTTATTATGGGCAAGATGGATGGATATCTGTATTCCCTAAATACAAAGTAGTTTCCAAATATTGTCAATACTAAAATAGAATATACTGAATGTATGAATTTCAATAATGTTAAATCATTCAGGAATAAAAGGTATTAATCAAAAGACTCATCTAACAATAAACATCTCTGATGAGGAGTAAATTGCCATGTGTATTTATAATGAGTCCATTGTCTTGTTAATAATAGCTTGAAAATGCATACTTTATATTCAGACATGTGTAATTACCTTGATATTTCTCTTTTATTTACCACCAGATACAGTAACCATCTCAAACAGCTGCAGTCTGTTTGCAAACAAAACCCCATAACCTTTTTATCTCCTTCACAGGTCTCTTATTAAACCAAACATAGCTGCAGATGAACCAAACCAGAATATACATGCTTTGGCATCTCACAAATATCATCAATAGTTAGCCATTTTGTCTAATGGAACTAATGCATTCTGATCCTATTTGGAATGGGGGGGGGGGCCAAAAAAGGTCTTTCAGACATAACTACACACCCCACAAATAATATAAAAGATGCCGTTATTATTGCTTAGGCAAAGGCACACAAATGCCTTTAGGCAAATGGGCAGCAAGGCATTCACCAACCTATCAGAGAGTCTAAAGTTCTTTGTAAACACTTTAAAATATTGGAATTTAGATTAAAGCCATCTTGCTTTCAGTCACGTATTGATAAATCCTATTACTAAGGACCAGGTACAATACTGAAAGCAAAACCATCTCTATCAGAAAACAGTTGTTTTCCTTTTGCTTGTAGGGACTCATACCCAGCTGAGTGATCAACAGCCCAGAAAAGTTAGGTCAGAAGTATAGCTACCTCACCCCTTGTGGATATTTTTCACCTTAAAACATCCCTCCACCTTAAGTAGACATGCAAGATCATATATGTTCTGTCAGTTGGATCTGAGAGCAGCAGAAGCAAGACTCATTATCATAAGCTTCTGTATCCTAAGCAACTGTTCACGTCTCTCCCATCACAACAGCATATGAACACCACATCAGGTGCCAATGTATTTATCCTCATAATACCTCTAAAGTAGGGAAGCAGTACTATCTTAATTTTATAAATAGGGAAACTGAGGCAAAGAGAGGGTTAGTGACTTGCCGAAGGTCACACAAGAAGCCCCTAGGGTGAAACAATGGAATTTCCTTCAAAGTATCCCATGATTTAATCAAATATTTGTTGAATGGCTCAATGAGAAGGACAGAAACCACTTTTGTCCATAGTGGAGTAATTACAAACACATTAAAATTCAGAAGAAAAAAAACCACACAGAGCATAGGTTTTGATTGTTTCTATTAAATACTTTTATTCTATTTTGTCTTGGCTCCCAATACTCTTTCTATACTAGAAATATATAGAAATCTGTGCTAACAATAGTCAAAATTCTTTCTCCTTAATTTACTGTCAATTTTTGTTTCATATGTGGCCATTTTGACACTATCAACACTGGAAAGCTCTGGTGTTTCAATTATACTTTGATATCTTGACATGGATTTTTAATGTGCACAAGAGAACAGCTTCCAACTCTTCGCATTTGTACTGCTTGGACAAGGCCTGTGTACACAATTGCTTGAATGGTATGCTAAATACATAGCCAAGTCACAGATATGCCCATGTAAGGACAATGAAACAATAATAGATTTTGTTTCTAACACCCAACATCATCTTGATGTGAAATCCAAATTGGCATCTCTGCTTAGTGGGAGGAGAGAAAGAGACAAGCTGTGCTGTGAGTATTGTTATCTTGGGAACAAATGCCCATTCAAAATGCAGTATTTTATGCAGATCTGTGCACATCCTCAGGGTTTCATTTTGCAGGGATTCATCTAAACCATGGGGTGAGGAACCTTTTTTAGGCTGGGGGGCCGCTGAACCACAGAAAAATCATTCAGGGGCCGCACACAAGTGAGAAGCAAAAAAGAAAAACACAAAAACAAAACAAAAAAACCCAAACCCTTATTGATGTGGCTCCCAACTAAGAAGGAGATGGACACTCCCCGCACTCCCTTTGCACACCAGAGCCTTGGGGGATCCCAGGCTAGCAGATTTTGTGTGCTCCTGACCCTCAGGGAGTGGGGGGTGGGAGAGCTGGAACACCAGTGCAGAATCCCCAATGCTGGGGGAAAGTCCCAAGCTTCGGGAGCCAGATCCAGGCAAGCTGGGGGCTACATCCTGCCCCCAGGCCTCAGATTCCCCACTCCTGATCTAATCTTTCCACTTAGTTCATGACATTTATGACCCAATATTTTTCATTCTTTTTTGTTTGTTTATTGTTAAAAACAAGTATCTAAAATCTCAAAGCAAAACTGGACTGAGACCAAAAACAATCTCCTAGTTTCACACAAAAACATTTTTGTGAAAAATTGTACATTTTAACACAAAACAATAATCTGAATGATGTGCTCTCAAAATTGAGGCAAAGTGTGTGTGCTTCATCCAATAATAGGAGTATTGGTAAAGTAACCCAAAGTTTTACAATTCAATTGGTTTGTGTTTACCTGGGGATATTTTGCATAGCTAATAATATGAGTATGATCCATGCTCATTTAGGTTTATTTAAATACCAAATTACCTCAGACATCATAACCCTGTACTCCCACTGTTTTGTACGGAAACAAGTTTGTAAATAATAACAGTGCCTCAATTTATTATTCACATTAAGCAGAACCCTTCCCCCCGCACCCATAGCTGTGGTCAAACCAAAGCAGGCTAAAAAATTTTTCATCTGGTCTTCCTGAGCCCGTGTACTAAGTGTCATTGCCTTTTTTCAGGGTTCAGCTTCTTGGGAATATGAATCAGGGAGACCCAAATTTTTTCTTTGATTGCTTCAGTGACACAGTTTTATTTGTGGCAGATATTTTTAAAGGAGCTGCTCAGAGTAAATTTAAGGATCTTACTATCAAGCAACAGATCTCTGTAGAAAGCACTCACAGTGTTTCATGTGCAGTCTCTCAAGTCGTGTGAATTTATTAGCCACTTTGAAGTAGTAAAAACGTGATGTGTGTATGTACAGATGAGCCAAACAGTATAAAAACCAGCCAGGAAATCAATCAAGTAGCTTTTTAACAAAGGTATTTCAGACTGATCAAAAGAATAGCCTAACAGTTACATACACCTGATCTAACACTCATTACGGTATCATTTCAATGAACTGTCTTTTGAAATTGAGAGGTGAAGGCTATCCATAATGAGCTCCTTCCGAGTCAGCAACATGATACTTTTTTACAATGCTGAGACAAAATAAATATATGGCAAACACCAAGGAGGAATTCTTCTCTCCAAACAAATCATTTTCTCTATGGAAGGGCTCTTGCTTTGAAATGAATGCTGTTTAACAGCCATGAAATGTTTTTTTTTTTTAAAGGAAGGCTCTAATGTGGACCTTTTCATTAAAAGAACCAAAGTGTAATGTAGAGGCGGTTGCCATGAGGGATGGGTAAAAGTGGGGGTGGGTGACTGTACTCTGTCTAATGTGAGCAGATTTAAATAGATGCTGAGAGTGCAACTCTGATTTGGTGCTAGAGAAGCTGTCTTTCATATTTGCTCTGGAGCTCACCATTGGGGAAATGGTCTAGCAAAACTGTATTAAAACAAATTATTTTGCAAATGAATGGGATGTAAGGAAACATTCAGAGATAATAAATGGCACGAGCGGCAGCTTCGACTGGAATAAATTAACATATGTCTAATAAGTAATAGCCTTAGATAAATTTACACCTGCTGAGGATTTATCCCCTAATTTTAGAAGTCCATTTTATTACTTTCTGGTAGACTAATTGGCGTTGGCCAGGAATGAGCAAGAGGTTCATTTCTGTAACAGAAACTCACCTGCCTAACCAAGCAATCAATGCTTCAGATGACACACTGACTGGCCTATAGTAAGTTGCACATGTACATGTGCAGATAGAAAGTAGTAATACTGTTAAGAAGTTTGTTGCCAATATGTTAACAAAGGTGCCTAGCCAAAAAAAAAAAAAAAAAAAAAAAAAACACACACACACAACAACAACAACAAAACAGAACTAGATGAAGATGGATGCATGTATTTGCAGCAAGTAATGGTGAAGGAATTAGGAATTTCTCCCTTAAATAAAAGCACCTTGTTATAAACAGAACTAAGGCTGGAGGTAGTACTGCTTGGCAAGCACACTTAAATCATATGTTCTCTGCCTGACCTTTTAGGACAGGGTACAGTTATCTTCCAAGAAAAATGTTTATAGTGGAGCAGTTGCCCCACTCCAGCAAGGGAGGGATAAAGAGCAGGCCAGAGGGAACCCTGTGCAAACCCCCTCCAATCGGGAAATGGCTTCTAGGGAGCCAATCAAAGGGCCATTTGCTGGGGCATCCCTGATATAAGAAGCTGCTCAGCAGAGCAGGGGGCAATTGGGTCCTGACCAGGGAGGTGCAGGACTGGTTCCCTGGGAGAAGTGCTGTTGGTGAAGTAGGGTTGGGCAGGCTCATGGGAGCAGAGGGAGACTCCTGCCTTATACCTCCCAGCATGCAGCCTTGATATAAGGGCCAAGAAGCTGCAGTGGTCATGGGGAAGGGGCCCAGGGAGTGTAAGCAGTTAAAAGGAGGGAAGGAGGGCAGGCCAAAGCTGCCACCAGAGGGTCTCAGAGCTGGGATCCAAAGTACTGGGTCCCATTTCCCCTTGCACCACATCTAGCTACCACAGAGTGTAGCCTTTATAGACTGTGGCTTGCTGTAGAGGTGAGGGGCTAGATCTTGGCTTCAGTAGACTGCTGTGGCAGGTATGACACTGTGGACTGCTAATATCCCTGGAAGGGGATGAGAGCAGAGTGGTGAGCACGGTGGGAGGGCAATGTCCTAAAGAGGATACTGTGGTCCAAGGAATGATGTGGGTCAACAGAGACACTCTGGAGAGTGGAGACACTGTCCAGAAAGCAGCGCACTCAATGGTCAGAGCTATTTCCTATGGTGACTAGCAGGAGGAGCTATGCTAGTGAATCAACCTGCTTACAGTGTTACAATTATATTTGTCATGTGGTGTGAGCTCTTCAGATTTGTTCTTCAGAAATATTTTTGAGCCTCCGGAATAGGTCAGCTTGCAGCAGGAATTATTTAGCCATTTCCTAAACAAGGTCTCACTCCTCTCACATGGACTGTGTGAAAGTCTGAAAAGAAGAGCCAGACAAATGCCTCAGATCTTTCCCGCTCTTCATCTGCATTTCCTTCCCATGAATATTCTAGTGAATGTAATTAGTGGGAGGAATTTTCACAGAAATGGCAAATTAACATAATATTCAAGAATGTTTGCAGAAAGCAAATTCTGAACATGTAAACATGAGCACCCACTCCAGAAACCTGATTGTAAAAGTTATTCTCATTTAATTGCAATAGAAAGTACTAAATGACTTATGTGTCCAATGAAACCTTCACAAATATTTATAATCAATATACAGACTAAGAACAGACATTACAAGTATTTTGGTAATTAATAAGACAATCTGTGAACAGAGAGAAGGGCTACATGTAAATAATTTATTTGTTACAAATTATTTATTCACTTCCACATAGAATAACTGAACAAAAGGGATTTTGCCTACTTTTCCTAGCAAAAGGAATATAAGGAAAGTGGTCTTTAGCATTCCCCTACATCCACAATGCAGAAAATTCCAAAGATTTTCTTGGAAAGTGAACTGGAATGAGACTGTATAAAGTGAATGACAATAGCTTTGGGTCAGGCTCCTGCCCCATGGATCATTCTGAAACAGCAGGAAATTCTATTTCCATCAACTCAGCAGTGGGATTTCAACAAGGGGCTCCTGGTAACCCTGAAGAGCAACATTTCCTCTATTTTTTTTCCATCTATGTGCAGAATAAATTTTGTTATGTGCACTAAGGCATGTGCAGATGTGCACCACCAGTATAAACACATACTGTCAGCTGTGGGAGCCCTGTTAATCAGCTGGGCAGCATTTGAATCTTTCCTGAGTGGCCACCCAAGTGCTCAGCTTACAGGGAACGTTGTAGAATCCCCTCTAGCACATCACCAATACTAGTGCAATTGTTAAAATTCAATTCCTTTTCTAAGTCTGTCTGCATTGTACTTAGTGGTCTGTCTCAAAGTAAGGGTTCGGTCCAGAAGACAATACCTAAGGTGTGATTCATGAAGCAACTTAGATACCTATAATCCCTAGTTTGTCACCTAAGTACCTGCGCATAGGACCAGTGTGATCCACAAAACTCCTGCTTGGCAGACACTTGGTGCCTACATCTCCACTATAAGGCTACGTCTAGACTACAAGCCTCTTTCAAAAGAGGTTTTTTCAAAAGAATCTTTCAAAAAAGCTTCTTTCGAAAGAGATTGTCTAGACAGCAACCAGTATTTTTGAAAAAGGGCCGCTTTTTTGAAAGAGAGCACCCAGGCGTCTGGATGCGGTCTTTGGAAAAAGCACTGTTTGTGTTCAATAATGCCTTTTTCCGAAAGAGCACTTTTGAAAAAAGGCATCATTCCTTGTAAAATGAGGTTTTCCATGGGTGAAAAAACTGCTGCTTTCTTTCGATTTAATTTCGAAAGAATGCAGCAGCAGTCTTGACGCAGGGCAAGTTCTTTCAAAAAAACCCTGTAGTCTAGACACACCCTGAAAGTTCTTGAGGTATCACTTAAGATTTAACTCCTGGGCAAGTGCACTAGTGCTTCCCTTTTGACAAATGGGTGCCTAAGTTCCAGAGCCATTAATAAATGAAGGAATGGTAGATAGTCATCAGCCTGAGATGTATGCAGGGCCTGATCCAACACAAACTGAGGAAAGACAGGTGTTTGTCTGTCTGAGTCACAAGCAGGACCTGATCTGGTTGGCAGCCTCAGCGTATATGCCTACCAGACTGGGTTCCTTTTAAAATCTGGCTGGAGGAGGATGTGGAGGTAGTGCTGATGGTGGTGGCACTCCTTCAACCTGTCTTGCTGAAGCTGTTCTACTGCAAATAAGCTGTTCTGTTGCAAATAAACACCTAAACAGTGTCTCTCTTTCTCTCTCTCACACACATCTTCCTCTGTCGATCCTCACTCAGGGTACATCTACACAGCAACATTATTTCAAAATTACTTAGTCCGCATCTACACAGCAGACATTTATTTCAAAATAACGTCAAAATACTGTCAGGCTGGAGGACTTGTTACTCCGACTCCTGGAACCCTCGTTGTATGAGGAGTAAGGGAGGTCACAAGAAGAGTGTTCTATTTTGAAATAAGTGCTGGGTAGACGCTCCCAGTTTTGAAATAAGCTACGCAATTGCTCAATTTGCATAGCTTATTTCAAGTTAAGCCCTTCTGTGTAGACGTACTCTCAAGAGGGCTGACAAGATTGCTGGGCCTTGCGCAATATGGGGTGGGATGGTTCTGTGCCTACACAGAAGGAGCAGGGCCTCAGGTGTAAGGAACAGAGCTGGGAGCGATTGTCCCAGCTCTCCAGCAGCAAATTAAAGGGCCTGGGCACCAGCCAACACCAGTGGCAGTGGTCTGGAACCCTAGGCCCTTTTGAATCACCAGGCCACTGAGCCATTGTCCCCTTCCCTCCCCTCCCCGTCAGCTGGTCTGAGTGAGGCATTTGTCTTGCTCCTTCCTGCAAGAAAGAGCTCAGGCACCTAGGATGTATAATAGCTCAGGATGTATAACAGATCAGTCCAGGTAGCTGTCTCTGCTTCATGGGTTGCAAACAGAGATAGAAGCCTCTCTGCAGCCTGGATTTCAGTACCTATCTCTAAAATAAATTAAAAAACAACAAATGTCCCCGCAGGACTTTAAAGAGTAACAAAAAATGTAGATAGTATCATGAGCTTTCGTGGGCACAACTCTCTTCTTCAGAACTGGGCTGTGCCCATGAAAGTTCATGATACTATCTATATTTTTTGTTAGTCTCTAAGGCTACGTCTACACTGGCCCCAAATTCCGGAAAAGTCATGCAAAGCAGGTAAGTCAGAATAGGGAAATCCGCGGGGGATTTAAATATCCCCCGCGGATTTAAATAAACATGTCCGCCGCTTTTTTTCTGGCTTGGAGAAAAGCCGGAAAAAAGCGTCTAGACTGGCGCGATCCTCCGGAATAAAGCCCTTTTCCGGAGGATCTCTTGAAAGTAGGAATAAGAGATCCTCCGGAAAAGGGCTTTATTCCGCAGGATCGTGCCAGTCTGGACGCTTTATTCCGGCTTTTCCCCAAGCCAGAAAAAAAGCGGCAGACATGTTTATTTAAATCCGCGGGGAATATTTAAATCCCCCGCGGATTTCCCTATTCTGACTTATCTGCTTTGTATGACTTTTCCGGAATTTGGGGCCAGTGTAGACGTAGCCGAAGGGTATGTCTAGACTGCATCCCTCTGTCAGTAGAGGGATGCAGATTAGGCAGGTCGACATTGCAAATGAGGCAGGGATTTATATATCCCGTGCCTAATTTGCATAAAAATGGCAGCCACGTTTTGCCGACTCAGCACTTTGTTGGCAAAAAGAGGCAGTCTAGAGGGTATCTGTCGAGAAAGAAAGCCTTTTTCGACAGATCCCTTATGTCTCCTGCATGGAGGTTTACAGGATCTGTCGAAAAAGGCTTTCTTTCTCGACAGATCCCCTCTAGACTGCCTCTTTTTGCCGACAAAGTGCTATGTCGGCAAAAATGGCGGCCATTTTTATGCAAATAAGGCACGGGATATTTAAATCCCTGCCTCATTTGCAATGTCAACCTGCCTAATCTGCATCCCTCTGTCTAGACATACCCTAAGGTACTGCAAGGCGATTCATTGTTTTTTAATTTTTTTTTAGTTATAGACTAACATAGGTACCCTTCTGAAGTACCTATTTCTGAGAGACGTTTGGGTCTTAATACACCTCATCAGTAGCACCCATTAGCTAGTTTAGGCAGCTTCCTCCCTACCATCCTGGCTTTTGTGGACTGTATTTTTAGGCTCCTTTCTTTCTCCCCATTCATCATAAGTCTGACTCAGCTTTCTAGATCATACTACTGCCCCTGTGATTTTTTTTGTAGGCACTGTAATAGTTAAGTCCCTTCATGGATCCTACCCTAGTCTTTTGTCCTGACTACCAGCTTTTATCAGCAGACAAATGATAAAGTTAACTATTGTCGTAAAGCAAGGAGAGGCTGAGGTCTAGGTTTTCCCCCAATGACTTGCTTTTCTGCACCCAGTGTAGTCAATGACTGTGGCTTTCTGATTATCCAGGCATGGCAGCACAACTGGGAACACGGAATGCCCAAGATATCCTGATTTGCTCACTGATGCCTTTTTTGATGGTATCACATTCATGCATTGACTCCTCACCATGCACAGTTGTGGTCTAACAACCAACCAACCAACCAACCAACCAACCAAAATATTCCCTTGAAGTTAATAAAGAAAAAATGTAATAAAATACCTTAATTTGTCATTCTTTCTACCCTCTCTCACCTCCTTTCAAACTGATCTTATCTTTTCTTTCCCTTTCAGATTCCTCTACCTCGTCCCTCACTTCCAAATGCCTTTTTACCAACAACCTACTCTTTGGCTAATCCCTGAAAGGATTCCAAAAGCAGGCAGGAGAGAGAACGATGCGGGCAGTATGAGCTAGAAGTATCAAGAGAGATGTGTGGAGCAGAACAAAGTGATAGTTTTATGTATCCCTGACCATGAATGCCACTCCATACTGCCCTTTCACCCGCTCAGCCACAGTTTGGGGAACTCCAGTTCCTTTTAACCAATTATGTATTGTAAAATGCAAAACAAAAGAAAAAAGAAAACAACCTCACAAAAAATAAAAGCACACACAAACATTAGGGGGATCATTCTTGTTATTTATAATTTTAAAAAACCCACACAATTAAAACGGTTGTAGGGAGCACAGATTGCTGCTGAAAGAGCCTGGGATTCTTGGGGAACCGACATATGGAAGAGTCCCTGCTACAACTTACTTTTTATGGTGTAAAATACATCGCACAGATACCTCCCCCTCCTCAACCTTGTTTTCAAAGAAAATTCAATGTAAAATTAAAGAGCCAACACCCAATAGCAATGAGACATGCCACAGTGTGAATTAATACAGCTACTGGTGCCCTTCTCCAGCAGAGGAAGGCATTTGTTTTATGTGCCTGGGACTCTCTAGACAGACAAGAAGATGTGGTCCTTGCTCTGAGGTGCTCACAGCACACACAAGCATACATGCAACCGTGGGTAGATATGGCATGTTCACCACCTAAATTTAATATCTTCTCATTGCTTCTTCAAAGTGCCTGTGGGATTAAGGCATTCTCATTCCAGCATCACCACCTGAAAATATTTTGTATACGGTTACACATACGCACCTAGGACATTCACTGAACTGCTACTTCTGTATACCTTCTTATGACACATAAGGTGCATCTACACAGCACCCTAAACTTGAAATAAGATATGTAATTTGCACTATGCAAATTGCATATCTTATTTTGATTGTATTTCAAAATAGCTTATTTTGAAAACTAGCATTTCTACACAGTGCCAAATTTTGAAATAACTCGCTATTTCAAGACATCCCTTAACCTTCATGGAACGAGAATTACAGGGATTCTGAAATAGCATGTCCCTTATTTCAAAAATGATTTTGAAATAACGGGCGCATTTAAAAGACCTGGGGTAGCTATTTTGGGATACTTCTGGTATCCCAAAATAGCCCCGCTGTCTTGACATACCCATAGAATGCTACCTGGTTTGCCTGCACGTCTTGTGTGACTTGTTATAGCAGATGTTTATTTTTTTTTACTTGAGTTTCATGTGTTCTTACTGGCTCCAAAGCATATGGAACTTTTCGTGTCTACTTATACCTTTGCTGTGTTAGTAAATATCTGGATTTTTTAAATCCTGCCCATCCAGGCCCGATGGGAGAGGGGGGAGGACAAAGAGAGTAACTGCCCCGGCACTCAGCAATTCAAAAGGACCCAGGACTCTCAGCTGCTGCTGCTGCTGCTGCTGCTGCTTCTGCAACAGTGGCATTGACCAAAACCCCCACACCCTTTAAATCACTACTGGAGCCCCAGGCGATTCACTCCAGGTGGTGCTGAAGGGCTGACAGGGGTAGGTCTCACCCCTTCCAGGAGCAGCACAGAACCACTCCTCCCCCTCCCTTTATCAAGGGTCCAGCAAGTCTCTTGCCCTCCCATGCCCCCATGCCCATCACCCTGCCATCTAAGTGCCTATCAATATGAATATTTAAACTGACACTTTAAATAATTTCTGAGTATGGATAATAGCTAATTTTCAAGTGGTAATCACTCAGCCATTTTTGGTCAATAATGCTAGGAGATGTACATGGCTACTAAAAAGGAAACTGGGAAATGTGGAGGACCATAATTGGGAAAATATTTTTGTTAGTGCACTTAATATAGATTCATAAATGCCAGTGTCATGACTAAAATGTAGTGTAATTAGTGAAAAATTCAATTACAAATCCAAAAAATTCCATTGTGTGTTTCTACTAGCTGGATTTGGTTTTCTATTTGTTTGTATTCATTATTATTTATTTTTATTATTATTTTATTCCAGTAAAATATTTGTACATGTTAAATATTCAATGTGTGCCATAAATGCATCATGTACCCATTAACATGTAGAGTTTCAAGGGCAGGGGAAGATAAACTGTGACTTATCACTATCTTCAAAATTTAGTATAAGGTAGAGAGCATTCATCATAGTAATAATAGGTGTGGAAGAGAGAACATTACAAAGAATGCTTTTTCTAATTATTCCAGTCTGATTTTCCCCACCATATCTGTATCTGACTGATTTTTGCAAGACAGACTTATTGTAAGGACTGTAAATTAACATCTGCAGAAGAAGTCCCACCTCTTCCCTTCCAGCCTAAACTTCCTGAGCCCATCTGCCATTGACAAACACCATCGAATGAAAAGCAAACACAATTGAAAGATTCCAGTTATTACTGCTAAAAGTATTTGCTTTTCTCTCATAGATCATCTGCCCATTTACTTATAGCAGCTGGAATGCCATCTCCATGTCAGTATTTAAAAAGGTTATCTTACACACAGATGAACAGGTGACATACTTGTTGACACAGTAGAAAATTTTCCTCCTCTGCTTGTGCTCAACAAAAAAAAAAAAGCTCAACTGTTATATACAATTTCTTCTGCAATGACAAAAAATGTTTCCTGCTCAATTTGGCTCCCTATTTTGTCCTGCATTTTCTTTGGGTTGCACCATCCCATATTATTTCTCTTTATTTCTGCTTAAAATGCTATTGGGCTATGAACAATAACTTGTGCATGTTACACAAACCGACTAGCCATTTGGCAAGTGATTATTTTACATGTGACTGGCACTGGTAATTGAGTCCAGTACCTTACAGATGACTCTTAGTGCTACAAAAATCTTTCATATATAATTAATCAAGATTATTTTACTCAGGGATTGAATGGAGAGGGCCAGGAACATCAATGATTCACTTTTAAATCCTGCCTATGAATCAAGATCCATCTGCAAACACATTTCTGTCAATTTGAAATACCAAATTGAGGTGTCCCTTAAAGCAAATTATGTAGGTGCTCAAAATATAGTCATGTATGTTCTATTGGGTTGCACTGGGTTCCTTTGGTTCGATTCCCATTTGTTCCTATTGGCTCTGCAGAGTTCTTCAGGAATTGCTCAGATGCCCTGCTAAGCTATGCTAGGCTCCTCAGTTTATTCTTGATAGTCGACAGGGAAATGGTTATTCTTTCCCAAGCACCACAGACTTGAGACACCAAATAAGCTTGATAGCCTCTTGGCCAAACCAGTCAGCATCACCTGTCCGAGGCTCCAAGATCTACCACCAGTAGACCCTGATCTACTGGATGGTGACCACTGATCTAATGTAATTCAGAGAAGTGTTTGGCACTGGTAATTTAAAAATACACTTGTTTCTTCTACTATCAAATTTAGATATTTATAATAAATCCCTATCAATTTCATAAACCTGTATATGAGAAAACAGGTTTTAAATCATCCAAGTATTAGTAGTGGTAATCACCTCCAGTTAAATAAATGGGAAATTATACAAAATAAATAATTGGAAAGTGTATTTCTCAGTAATAATAGAGGTCCAAAGATTTAAGAAACTGGATTATAACATGAGACCAAAGACACATAAAATTCTGTGAAATGAAACTTAGTTTGTTGGAAGAGAAGTGAATGGAGAAGAAAGTTTACTAGTAATTATGGTAAGCAGCTTTAGAGGATATTGAAAATTGAAATCTAAACACTGTGATGTGTTCACATTCCAAATGTTTCTTAATTAGTTTGAATATACTGAAAGGAGGGGAAGAGTCCAAATTCCAGGAAAGCAAAACAAACACTCAATACAGCCTTGGATTGAAATGGAATAATTTCCTCAGAAACTTTATAAAGCACCCTACAATAAAAATAATCCCAAAGCTCACATCAGGGCTACGTCTACACTGGCCCCAAATTCCGGAAAAGTCATGCAAAGCAGGTAAGTCAGAATAGGGAAATCCGCAGGGGATTTAAATATCCCCCGCGGATTTAAATAAACATGTCCGCCGCTTTTTTTCCGGCTTGGGGAAAAGCCAGAAAAAAGCGTCTAGACTGGCGTGATCCTCCGGAATAAAGCCTACTTTCAAGTAGGAATAAGAGATCCTCCGGAAAACATCAGCGTTACTCAAAGTGGGCGATGGGCCTGCTTTGGGGAGGAAACACTAGTGGGCCCATGCTACTTTGTTTACCTAACGGATCCGTAGCCATGGAGCCTCACAACTGCCATTGGTTCCAGTTCACCATTTCCAGCCAAGGGAGCTATAGGCCATGCCACTTCCCACAGCTTTTCTTGGCTGGAAACAGCAAACTGGATCCAATGAGAACTGTGAGGCTAATAGTTATGGACTGTTTAAGTAAACCAGTGCTGTTTTTGTGACGGTACTGCCTGGAATGGCGTACCATCGCCTATTTTC
This sequence comes from Pelodiscus sinensis, assembly GCF_052426305.1. Taxonomy (NCBI): domain Eukaryota; kingdom Metazoa; phylum Chordata; order Testudines; family Trionychidae; genus Pelodiscus; species Pelodiscus sinensis. Next base: position 194,009,150 of record NC_143052.1, read on the forward strand.
CCAGCCCACAGAAAAGAAATAGGATTTCCCCCGGAAATGTACTGGCACCTGTTTTCCTGGAGCAGCTTGGAAGCCTGTGATTTTTTTCCCCCCCAGCTCCCAGCGTGGCGCCATGGATCTTAAAGGAGCCACAACTGCATTTCAGCCCCCAGCATGTTTTTTTTTTTTTCAACAAGTTTGCCCCAGAGTACTGGCACCTTTTTTCTTACCAAAAAAAAAAAAAAAAAAAAAAAAAAGCACTGAAGTAAACCAAATGGTGCAAGTCCTCTAGTGGCTTTTCCCCAAAGCAGGCCCATAGCCCACTTTAAGGAACACTGTTCTATAATATACTTGTGAGGTTGACTGTACCTCAGTTGAATTTCCCACTCTTTTTAAATAGTATATAATCTGGAAGCACTCTCTTCCCTCAAATAAACCACTGATTTGCAAAGAACCACAGGAAATACGCAAACATGTCAGATTTATTCTAATTGGGTCCAACTATCAGTCTGAGGTCTTGGGTATTACAGATGTGTTGGATTGCTCTAGAAGTGGGAATTCATGCTTCCTAGAAGAATTGTGTTCAACTACACATTTCATGCCAGCCAAAAAAATCAAAGGCTGGTGTTTTTACAATGTCAGTTGCCAACTTTTTTTTAATTACTGCATCATGGCTCTTTTCAATAATTGCTCCATCACTTGAGAGTTATACGAGCACAAGTGTTTATTTCAAAGAAAATGTGGCAAGTGTGAATGGAAAGGAAGTTTGTCAATGCTCCCACTGCAAACTTGACTGATGAGAACGGTGAAGTTGAGAATGGCTATGACAATGCTAATGATAGGGATGACAACATCCTGTGTTCATCATAGAACAACAGTTGTAGTGCAAATGCAAACATTACTGCCATTCTCCTACTAGTCAGTCAAAGTGGTGAGTATGGCTCATTGTCCAAGATGCACAAACCAGGCAAGGCGGTATCTCAGAGTGACTCTCAGCAACTAATTGGGCTGGGATGACAGCTACTATGAATGATATGGGAATATTTGCAAGAATCATTAACCTCTGGCATTCAGGCAGATCCATCATTTTCTCAGCTGGGCTGCAGTGTCCTACAGTGAGATTTAGACAATGATGGGGTAAAGCTGAAGAAGTCATGAAAAATCAATCTCCTGTTGCAAGCATTTCCTGAAAACAGGAAACAAACTGAGCATGCAACTTCTTTCCTTATACCACTTTATTTATTAAGATGTGGCTGGTTAATCATAGCATCATAGGATTGGAAGGGATCTTGAGAGGTCATCTGGTAGAGTCTCCTCTATTCTTAAATATTATCTACTATTTATTGTTGACTCTCAGCGATTCATCTGGGGGTTACATTAAGCAAATAGATTTTCAAGATATACTTTACTGTGTCGTATCAAAATGAGTGCATGTCTGCAAAAAATTCATCAAAATGTGTAAGTTGTATATAAATAAAATATATGAATGGTGCTAGATTCTTGGTCAAGAAACAGAGGGGTAGCCATGTTAGTCTGAATCTCCATAAACAATGAGAAGTTCTGGGGCACCTTGTAGACTGAGGGTATGTCTACACTTGCACCCTCTTTCGAGAGAGGGATGCAAATGAAGACATTCGAAATTGCAAGTGAAGCCGGGATTTAAATATCCGATGCTTCATTTGCATAATTGCGTTATGGCGCTATTTTGAAATAACAGACGCTGTTAAGATGCAGTTATTTCAAGAGAAAACTCTTCTCTTGAAATAACTGGTAAACCTCATTGTATAAGGAATAAGGGTTATTTCGAGAGAAGCGTTTTCTCTCAAAATAACCGAGTCTTAATAGCGTCTGTTATTTTGAAATAGCACCATAACGCGATGATGCAAATGAAGTGTGGGATATTTAAAGCCCAACTTCATTTGCAATTTTGAATGTCTTCATGTGCATCCCTCTCTCAAAAGAGGGTGCAAGTGTAGACATACACTAACAGATTTATTGGAGCATAAGCTTTCGTGGGAATCTGATGAAGAGGGTCTTTGCCCATGAAAGCTTATGCTCCAATAAATCTGTTAGTCTATGGTACCACAAGACTCCTCATTCTTGGTCAAGAAAGTATATCACAATGGCCCTGCTTTTTTGTTCTTTAATTACTTTGTTTGAATCTCTGCTGGGTCTATACTGCTTGTGTCACATTGTTGATCATTAGTCTCCTGTGCTCTAGATAAGTAGGTATTGCAAACCTATCTAACACATTCTCTGAATTGTACTATATTGCTGCTTTACATTAATTTGCTCTCTAATTTTCTATCAGCCATTAAATCACCAAACTGCATATTCCAACCTCTGGTCATTACAAAGTGAATAGCATTCTTTCTAATATTAATCCTTGTGGCATTCCATTAGTCACCTTCCTCCATCCCAAACTGCTTTTATGCAAATTATCCTCACTGATAATTAAACCTATTTTTTACTCTCAAGTATCCCACACATTGATCTCTAACTTTACAGATTAGTTCAGGTAAATTATTTCCATAGCTATTCACATAAAATCATGTTTCTAAACAAATAATTTTTTAAAAGAGAATTAGATTTGTTAGGCATGACCTCCCTTTAGTGAACCTGTGTTTATTTTTTGAAATTAAATTATCTCTTTTGGTGTTGCGTTGTCCTATCCCCCGTAAGTACTGCCGAGTGTTTCCCCCTTCTCCACCATGAAGTTTATAAATAGGCTATTTCTGAGATCTTCCCTAAAACTCTTCCCAGGTGTGTTGTAGAGGTTACTAACAGCCTGGAGAGAAGGAAGCGTAACTCTCCTCCTGTACATAGCTAACTCTGCACAGCTCCCTACACAGATTGTGAAATTTAGATGTTAACTTTCACACTGAAGACAAGCTATGGAACAGAGTTTATATTAATGTTTTTTAAAAGCTACAGCTAGCCTCAGGATCCAATTAGCAGAACACAGTAATCTTTTGTATTTATTAAACATGAGCAGAAATTCTTCCTTTAGCTGCAGCTCAAGATGAACAAAAATACTGGCAAGTCAAGCAAAACAAAATCTTTTCCCCATATGATATAGGAGCACAAAACTATCAGCTCCACCTGGAATACTGCTTAAGTAAAGAACACTTCCACTACCCATAATCGGTCTCTTAATGAAGAAACAAGATACATGTTAAAAATTTAGACATTAACAAAATGGCTCTTAAAAACAACATTTGGGAACAGCACCTAGCTAGCAGAACAGACCTCTGTTTGGGCTTTTGGTTGCTACTGGGAACATGAATAGTAAGGAAAATTACTCCTTCCCTACAAATAGGTGCACCTGTGTGGTCCTTTCTCCTAGTACACATTGACTTTACAAGGGAGCATAGCTCCACTTCAACACATCTGATGGCAGGACTGGGAACAAACAATACAAAAATAGTACTCTCTCCTAGAGTTTAAGCTAATTGATTGGAGAAATGTGGAGTGACCTAGCAGCACTCAAAATATTTTCTTTTTCTACAAGATAAATATCTTTAACTATTTAAATTCTCTTTCTGTTACTAAATGACTCTGTGGAACGAGGTGTACAGCTAGTTCGGATTAGGAAGCCTAATCCGAACTAGCTACTCCGTGCCGCGTGTAGCCGCGCGGCACGGGGTTCGAACTAGCCGGCATTTAAAAATGGCGCCGGCCGGCTTATGCAAATGAAGCCCGGGAAATTCAAATCCCGGGCTTCATTTGCAACTGCGGATGACTACATTACCCCCGCTAGTTCGAACTAGTGGGGTAGTGTAGACATACCCTAAGAAACATGGTTTGAGGTCAGTTCTGCCTGTACTAGTGTCAGCCACTTCTGTTGTCCTGCCTTTGGGGATGGAGATTGGTGCCAGTGATTCCTCCTCCAGCTGGTGCAAAGGTGTCTCTCTCAGAACACTACTGGAATTGGAATCTAGGCTTTCTGTTCTCCATTCTTTAAGGCATACACTCTGAGGAAGAATAGTGATAGAAATGTAACCATGTTAGTCTGGTGTAGCTGAAACTAAAAACAGGACTATGTAGCACTTTAAAGACTAACAAGATGGTTTATTAGGTGATGAGCTTTCGTGGGCCAGACCCACTTCCTCAGATCAAATAGTGGAAGAAAATTGTCACAACCTTATATACCACAGGATACAATTTAAAAAAATGAACACATATGAAAAGGACAAATCAAATTTCAGAACAGAAGGGGGATGGAGGGAGAGGAGAAGGTAAATGTCTGTGACCTAATGATATTAGAGGTGATAATTGGGGAAGCTATCTTTGTAATGGGTAAGATAATTAATGTCTTTGTTTAAACCTAAGTGTAAAGTGTCGAATTTAAGCATGAATGACAGTTCAGAGGATTCTCTTTCAAGTGTGGTCTGAAAAGGTCTTTGAAGCAGGATGCAGGTAATCAAGTCGTTGAGACAATGTCCTTTCTGGTTGAAATGGCAAGAAACTGTTTTTTCTTTGTGATCCTGTCTAATATCTGTTTTGTGGGCATTGATCCTTTGGTGAAGTGTCTGAGACGTCTGTCCAATGTACATAGCAGACGGACACTTTCGGCACATGATAGCATAAATTATATTTCTGGATGCGCAGGAATATGTGTTCTTGATCTTATAACTCACTTGGTTAGGTCCAATAATGGTATCAGCAGAGTGAATATGTGGACAAAGCCGGCAACGGGGTTTGTTGCAAGGGAAGGTATCAGGTTTGGTATTAGTGTGGTATGTCCTGTGGTTGTTGGTAAGAATCATCTTGAGATTAGGTGGTTGGCATCTCTACAGATCAAGTGCCGGGCTGACTTGGGATTTCTGGGCTACAGGGAGAGAGGAATTGCCTTCAAATACCCAAAAGAGGTGTCAGCTCTGGACTCCCATATAGGTATAATCATGTAATCAGTGCTGAAACTGTCACAGCCAATAGCTTCAGTGCTATTTTAATTCCTAAATGGCAAGCAGTGCTTGGGGAGACTTTGTACTAGAGCTTCTTTTGGATGCTGGGCTGATGCCAGATGCCTTTGCTTACGTGGCAATACTGGGCTTCAGTGTTGCTGATAGCCATTGTGGACCCTGCTCCAAACCTTGGCACTCTGGTGCCAGTGCCTATTCCTTTAAGGCTTCTCCTGGGACGTAGGCCTCCAGTATCAGTGAGTCCATCTGACAATCCCAGCACACCCAGGGGTGAGCACTGAGAAACTGAACACTATTCTGGGGAGTGAGTTTCCCCAAACCGTATGAGGTACTGAACACACACGTCCAGTTTCAGGTAAATTCCCAGGCACAAGGTGCACCTTTGAAACCCTTTTGGCACTCAAGACCTAACATTTCAGAATGAGGCATAACAGAGGTAGGCCCTAAAGATTCCCTCCACTGAGGAAATCCAGAGGATTATCCTCAGTTATAGACTCAAAGTCTAACACATGCTCAATATTTACACTTAAATTAAAAAGCTAGAAAATATTTATCATATAAATAGGGCCACAAAGTGGATTTTTAATGCTCTTTACACACTGGAAAAGATGGAATGTAATCACCCTCCTCTTCATTGGCTTGGACATGCATATCTCTTGGGGATAGTCATGCAGCCCCAGAGAACTCACATTTCCAAGAATTCTTCAAGCTTAACGTTCCAGGAGGCACTACCCAATAGTTGAATGGGACCGATGCCCTTGTAAAAGAATATACAATTTCCCAGCAATCATTTCCCTTTCCCTGTGTTTTGCTGCTAACTATGATTTTTATTTCTACTCTTTTAAAACTAAACATGAACTGGAGCAGGACAGAGATAGTAAAAATGGAAAATCCCTTTGTGAAATAGGGTATCAAACATATCTAGCATGTCCCTTTGTGAATTCCAACAACTAAAAGAGCTGCTCAGAGTGGAGACGCTACCTGCTAGAAGCATGTGGTTTCATTAAGTGACCTTAACTAGTCCATGACCAGCTTCTACTTGGAGCTTCCCAAAGAGAAGAAGAAAGTAACATGCCACCTTCTGAGGGGAAAAAAAATCTGGCTTGCTGAGTGGGAGGTTTCTTTTTCAGTCAATTGTCTCTGCACGTGGGAACTGAATCATGAAAATGTGTACGATTTTCAGGAGAGGTGGTACACAACACATCTACACTGACTGTGCAGTCATGGAGAAAGAATCTCTTACTCAGTCAAGGACACTCAGATTGTGTGGCCATCTATTGTCAGTCTGGCATTTTAGCAAATGCTATAAAATTGCATCACTTCCATATAAATAAGAAATGAAGAACATCACAAAGTCCCACAGAGCATTAACCACTGCTTATGAAATAGTACTGATCTTTTACCACTTTTATCTTTGTGCAGCAAATGTAGGTTTTTACAGGAAATATAATTGCAGCGTTAAATTTCCTTTTCTTTCAATATCTTATGTTAACAGAGGTAGTTGGATCAATGCATAGCTAATTTGTCTTTTGAATGAGAGTATTCTCTGATTAATGAAGACATTTAGCACCAAATGGTGTGCTAACATTTATGTACTTTTCTTGATTAACAAAGCTGATCACAGATGTCACTGAAATTCTTAACTAAATTCTCAGTTAATCAAGTGCATAAGAATGGTCCATATTTTTACTAGGTTTAACTTTTCTAATGCCCCATTGCAAAACTGCTTTCCCAATCCCAAACATGGTGATCAACCAGACCTGGGAAAGAATTCTTGGTAGTAACTCAGAGCCCTTCCCATTTAGCTCTAGTCTTCTCTCATAAAATAGGCATTCCATTCCCTCACATCATCCTAATAGCCCTTCTTTGCACTTGCTCCAGTCTGAATTCATCTTTCTTAAACATAGGAGACACCGTATTTCAGATGAGGTTGCACCAGTACTTTGTATGATGGTACTAAGTCTTCTCTGTCTTTTCTGGATGTAGCTTGCTTGATGCACTCTAGGTCTGCATTGCCATTCTTTTCACAACTGCATTGATGGCTCACCCAGGTCTCTCTCTTCTGATAAGTCCCCAGCTTCTAGCAAAAAATCTTGTTGTCAATCCCTAAGGGCACATCTATATTTATGAGAAGACTAATGCTCTGGGGATCAATTTTTCTAGCATCTGATTTAGCAGGTCTAGTATAGACCCTTACATTGAATGCGGAGGGCAGCCCCCATCACCATCCAGGACTCCTCATTCTGTTAGGAGTAAAGGAAGCCAAAAGGACTGTTTTGTCCCATCAGCCTTTTGCTGTGTGGATGCTGCTACGGCTTGTCTTAAGGTAAATTGACTCCAGCTACACATTTTGCATAGCTGGAGTTGCATACCTTAAGCCAACCTTCCTAGGCTAGTGTAGACCAGGCCTAAGCGTATGATCTTTCACTTTGTACTATTAAATTTCATCCAGTTTCTATTATTCGACCAGATTTTCCTGTATGATATTCCAGTCCTCCTCCATAGTGGCTTTACCTCCCAACTTTGTGTCATCCTCAAATTTCATTAGCAACTGCTCAATTTTTTTGCCAAGGTCAGTAATAAAAATGTTAACTATACCAACACCTCAGGAACTTGACTTAAAAACCTTCCTACAACCTGACAATTCGCTTTTTAGTATGACCCATTATGATCTCCCCTTTAATCAGTTCCTTTCCCACCTTCCAATTCTCATGTTAATCCCCATCTTCTCCCAATTCAACTAGTAATTTTATATTATAAAAGAGAACAAGAAAAAAAAAAGTCGAATGACCCCAAATGGAAAGATGATCATACTATTTCTGTTTTCAAAAAGTGAATCAATAAGGCACTATGTCTATCAATACCTATTTTGTATCTGAACTCTACCATTGATATCCAAGTAGAATGTAAACTCCTGGGGATAGTGGGGTTTTTCCCCCTCACATCGCAAAGCACATATAGCTCAATAAGCAATGAATATTAATAAAGTTAATTCTTACATTTTTCTTTAAAATCAGATTAGGAGGACATAAAAATCATGTATTTAGGTGGATACTCACACTAAGAAAATTGCTTTCATTTCACAGCATCATATCTTCGAGACAATGACAAAAAAGTGAGAATGCAGGAGACCTACAATACCACATACAGCAAAATCTTGAGGTTGGGGCAGAAAACTTATTTTCTTTTTCATCCTCATGTGCTCACAGTGAATGTATATATAGTATACTTTATTTTCCCAGCAAGATGCTAGCTCAGCTACTGTATGCAAAGTTTACACTGCTCTACTTATAATACAGGAGGTTTTGGAACAAACTGATAAACTTAACAGTAACAAGTCACTGGGATCAGATGGCATTCATCCAAGAGTTCTGAAAGAACTCAAATGTGAAATTGCAGAACTATTAACTGTGGTTTGTAACCTATCCTTTAAATCAGCTTCCATACCTAATGATGCCAATATCCTGGTAATTACAGACCATTAAGTCTAACGTCAATACCGGGCAAATTAGTTGAAACTATAGTAAAGAATAAAATTGTCAGACACATAGATGAACATAATTTGTTGGGGGAAAAGTCAACATGGTTTCTGTTAAGGGAAATCATGCCTTACTAATCTGCTAGAGTACTTTGACGGGGTCAACAAAGATGTGGAGGGGGGATCCAGTGGATATAGTATATCTGGAGTTCTAGAAAGCCTTTGACAAGGTCCCTCACCAAAAGCTCTTAAGTAAAGTAAGTTGTCATGGAATAAGAGGGAAGGTCCTTTTGTGGATTAATAACAGGCTAAAGACAGGAAACAAAGGGTAGAAATAAATGGTAAATTTTCAGAGTGGAGACAGGTAACTAGTGAGGTCCCCCAAGGGTCTGTCCTGGGTCCAATCTTGTTCAACTTATTTATAAATGATCTTTAAAAAGGGATAAACAGTGAGGTGGCAAAATCTACAGATGATACCAAACTGCTCAACCAAAACAGACTGTGAAGAGCTTCAAAAAGATTTCACCAAACTAAGTGATTGGGCATCAAAATGGCAAATGAAATTTAATGTTGATAAATGTAAAGTAATGCACATTGGAAAAAATAATCCCAAGTGTACATACAATATGATGGGGACTAATTTGGCTACAACTACTCAAGAGAGAGATCTTGGAGTCACTGTGGATAGTTCTCTGAAAACATCCACTCAGTGTGCAGCAGCAGTTAAAAAGGAAAATAGAATGTTAGGAATCATTTAAAAAGGGATAGAGAATAAGCAGGAAATATTTTATTGCCTGTATATAAAACCATGGTACACTACATCTTGACTACTGTGCACAGAAGTGGTCCCCTCATCCCAGAAAAGATATATTGGCATTGGAAAAGGTTCAGAAAAGATCAACAAAAATTGTTAGGGTTTGAAGAGAGATTAAAAAGATGGGGATTTTTCAATTTAGAAAAGAGGAGATTAAGGGGGATATGATAGAGGTCTATAAAATTATGATTGGTGTGAAAAAAGTGAATAAGGAAAAGTTATTTACTTATTCCCACAATATAAGAACTACGGGTCACCAAATGAAATTACTAGGCAGCAGGTTTAAAACAAACAAAAAGAAGATTTTCTTCGCTCAGTGCACAGTCAACCTGTGGAACTCCTTGCCAGAGGATGTGGTGAAGGCTAGGACTTTAACAGGGTTCAAAAAAGAGCTAGATAGATTGATGGAGGTTAGGTCCATCAATGGCTATTAGCCACGATGGGTAGGAATTGTGTCCCTAGCCTCTTTTTGTCTGGAAATGGGTGACAGGGATGGATGGAATGAGGATTACCTGTTGTGTTCCTTCCCTCTGGGGCATCTGATATTGGCCATGTTGGCAGACAAGATACTGGCTAGATGGACCATTGGTCTGACCTAGTATGGCCGTTCTTATGTTCTTATGTACGTAGAACTCATGGGTCAGAGATACTGTATATTCATTACACCAGTGGTCTCTCAAATTTTTTGGCACATGAGCCACTTGACTCAATTCAAATCTTTCCACGGACCACCAGTTGCTAATGGAAACTCATCATTAATTATACAATGATACACTCTTGAACTCAATCACACAAACACCAAAAACTCCATGAACTACAAAGAGGAAAAACACTGCTAAGTGAGGAAGTCAAGATCTTTATTATCTGTACAGAATAAAATAAAAGTGAATTGAGCAATTGGTAGTTTCAGATATCATCAAAAAGTGGGGCTTGCAGCACTATTCACTTACATTCCAAAACATATCCTTATTGTGAGTACACTTGTTCTCATGCTTCTTTTCTGATGGAAATCCCCTGCTATTACACAATTCACATTGAAAACCTTAGTGACTTTCTGGCCATTTTTTAATGCTCTGCTTTTTTCAGGATCATACATTTTGGGATACAAGCAAAACCATATATAGTGTCAGAAAAGTTATTTTAAAATATTCATTGTGTAATAAAATGTGACACTTAGCACATAGTCTTATCATTAAATTTCATTCCTTTATTTACTTTTCACCATTGTGGGACATATTCTTGCTCCAGACATCATCATTAAAATCCATATAAGCTCCTTTTAGTACTGTAAATTAAACATTTCCCTATCTTTATTTTGATGTTTTGGGGCTTTTCATCTTTTTTACATGTAAGCTAGGAATATATACTGTACACAGAAATTACGGCATCATCAATGGTAAGGCATGAACATGCGTTTTCCTTACAGAAAGAATTGTAGAAAACTAACATTTTGCTCAAGCTTAAACATAACATTTCCACAGCAAGGATTTGGATTTATTAATGTCCCATTAATATCAAGAGGTGTTTCAAAGCAAAATCTTTTTTTCTCTCTCTGCTTTAAACATTAAGCTCTTGAGGCTTGTAATCATTTGAAAATGGGGTCATGTTAGATGACATGGTTCTTCAAGGTTGTATTTTAATACTGTACAAAATATGGCACGATAGACAGAAACCATCATGTCACTTGGTCATGGGAAAAATCCTACTGGAACTATAGGATTCATGTCAGCTGATCATAATTGACATTATGGTCCCAGAAGGAATTATCCACAACCTGCTGAAACATAGTTCACCCCCCACTAATTACAAAATCATATTTAACATCATGTTAATTAATGACCTAATTTTCTAGGGAAGACAAGAACTTAGAGACTTAAAATCAAGAGGGGGTTGTAGGAAGAATATATTTCTATATTGTCATTTTCCACCATGACTGTCCATTATGCACATTGAAATAATCAAACTGCAGCAAATTAATGGCTGAAGAATGCATGTCATATTATTCCAAATTTCTTGTATGGATTATTAGAGACATTTAATGGAACAAAATAGTTGCATTCATGCTGGAAAAACGCTAAATTAGAGACCCATGGTCCCGATTCAGAAGAGCATTTGAGCATGCACTTACGTTCTATACTGAATAGAGATGTTTTCCTGAATCAGAATTCACATTTCATATAGCCTACCTTTCTTGAAGAAGAGCCATCTATAAAATCCCCCCTTGCAGAAAACTCCAAGGCAATAAGGCAACTAGGTCAAAATAAGATTTTCTGGTTTTAGTATGAATCTAAAATCAGTTAGCACCACAGAGAGCATTTGCGGTTAACAACAGCTTTATGTAGCTCTGTTTATACCTTTCAAATTATTTTTAATGTGGTGATTAATGAACGGTAAAAAGTGATTTTAAAGTTTTACCTACTATTTATATTGTCTTTTTGAGGGTTTTGTAACTTGTGGCTATTTTGAATTATTTCCTCCTTTTTCCCCCTCCATAGTTTCATTACTTGGTGTTTCTCTGACTTGCCTTTGTTGTTTTTCCTGTTATATTTTTTTCCCTTTATTCAAGTAATTTTGAATGTTATTGCCCCTCCTGCCACTCCCAGTTGTGTTTCAGCAGAAAATTCCATAGCCTTATCACACATTCTATTTGCTAGGTCATTGATGCCTGGGGATGTGTTGGTTGAAGGAACCAGATATGTTTAGTGACAGTTTCAAAGGATGGGTAAAATTAGATTGTTATACCCAAACTATTTGAGATTTATTTGGGAAAATTTTATTAAATTTCACTTCCTGCTTCTCAACCCCCCATTTTAATACTGTGGGGATCTCTGCCCACTACTGTTGCAGCCAGATGCCTCCTCAGTAGCAATGGAGCAAAGTGAACAGCATGTCTGGAAGGTTCTAAACCTGGCACATCTTGGTGCAAGTGACTTGTCCTCTAAAGAGTCTGGATGGTGATAGGAGTTATGAAGCTCGCTGTATGAAACAACAGCTGATCTTGAGGAAAGAGAACTGCCAAACCTTTCTCACAAAGGGTATTGAGACAGAAAGAAGGTGCTAGAATTTCTGTACAATTGTTGGGAGTGAGAAAAAAGGGCCTTAACCACTCTTCTGTTGAGTGTTGCTAATGACAGGATGAGCCAGGTGCCTCGTAATAGAAACAGGGTGCAGACAAGGAGCATATGCATATCATTTAACCTATTTTCAAAAGGGAAAAAAAATGCAGAAGCCTCTTACAAACACTGACAGCACATCATTGGTTTTGTATCTTATTTCAGAATTATGGGATAATCATCGAGTTTTGTCCTTGGATTTTTTCAGTTTCAAGAACAAATGCAGAAATCATATACCAACAGTACTAGACATGCTCTAGAGGGCCAGCAGGTGGACCTGCAGTATATTTTACATTTCTGAGACCCAGCAAAGAATGCATGCAACAAAATAACAACAATCTTTCAGTCTTTGCCCTGAGATTCAGTGACTTGATGAGTCACCTTGACAGTCACACCAATGAGCCCCTATTAGAACCAAGTTAGGAGGAAACTATTAGAAGTTTGAGTAACAAATCTGAGGCAGAGGAAATATAAGGGTATGTTTACACTGTGGTGCTATTTCAGGATACTTCTGGTATTCTGAAATAGTGTTTTCTGCAATTTGACAGCATGCCCATTATTTCAAAATGTAATCAAAATAACGGACACACTATTCCAATGTCCCGGTAAACCTCGTTCCAATCTCAAAACCAAAAAGCTCAGACTGAAGTCTACCTTCGATGTCATATAAGTTGAAAGTAAAGACAATATTAGAAAAGATGTAAATCCGGACCCTATAACAGTTGGGAAAACTTTTTTTTTTTAAACACGCTCAATGGATTTGTTACATTCATTTTTAATCTTGAAGCTATCATGAGGTGCCTAAAAATCATTCCAAGATGTAGTTCTAGGAGAATAGCTCTCTCAGACAGAGGTAGAAGTCACAAGCAGAAATTTGGTTACTCATTAACCCAGACCAGATTTTCAAAATGTTCTCAGAACTATCTGCACCCCCAACCTCAGGCCCACACTGAGATAATTGGGCATACACTTTATTTGAGTCTCTAAAATAGGAACTGCAATCTGACCTCTTTGAAAATCTAATCCATGTTGTGTAATACAGTAGACTTCCAATAATCCAGCACCTTTGGGACCTAGGTGGTGCTGGATTATCAAATATGCCGGAGTACCAGGAGGTATACTATAAGGGGGCATACTCCCAACCCAATCCCCTTCCCCCCACCTTATGCTCGGGCCCTGGAGCCACCGGTACAGCCACACATCTCCCTCCAGGCGCTGGGGCTTGTGCGCTGAACTGCCAGCTTTTCAATGAGCTGGCTGGGATGTCGTGCGCAACCCAATTCCCCTTCCCTATCCTCCCTGCTGTCACTCAATCCCCCTTCTCTCCCAACCTTATGTCCTGGTCCCAAACAGCTGCTGGTGCTCAGAAGCCAGCTGCTAGCACGTGCAGGCTGGATGCTGTGTGTGCTGGGGACCATGAGCGGAATGGTGTGGGCCGTGAGCATGCATGCGACTCACAGCGGCCAGGCTGTGAGAGCAGCTGACCTGAGAAGTTCCAGGTTCCAGCTGATGCCGGACTATCAGGAGTGTCGGACAACTGGATGCTGGACTATTGGAGTTTTACTGTATTTAGAAAAAGGGCATTAGCTTTCTACCAGCATTATTAAACATTGCTGCCTTGAACTGAGATTTTCTGACATACCAGCAGTGGAGAAAGACACCTAATTAATAAAAGAACTTTAAAAATCCACTGATCTAGAAATATTTTAGTGATACAAGGTTGCAACTTTCCTTTTTTGGTCTGTTATAATTCCTATCCAACCCCAGGTAGTTCAAGAAGAGTGTGGTTTAAAGTTCTTCTCAACATTCTGAAGGGCGGATTGTAACACTACCAGCTGGATCACCCAGTCTGCTGAGCTGGGGATGGCCTTTCATCTACAACCTATTTATTCCTGCTGTGTAAAATTTCTCTATAGCTATGATTTTCTGTTATATCTTAGCAGACTACACTGTGGCTGTGGTGGTGCTAGTGTAATGCTCCTTTTTATCTATTTTCTAGCTGTGCCTGATAATTATAATGTAAATGGGCTTTCATAGCTACTGGGCAATTCTTGTTTTTACTCTCTTTATAATAAATTACTCTTATTAAAGTACAAATAGGAGCCTGGGGCTGTACATTTGATACCCGGAGGCTATTAAAAACTTTCAGCCTCATTTCTGAAAACTGGGGAATTAAACAAATGTTACACATATGTTACAGTTATGATAAACAAGCAGTAGTTGCTCGTATCTTAAAGGGTGTTATCTATTCTGCAGATTTATTTTTCTTAATATTTTATGAAGACACAGGGTATGTTTTATAGCTTTTATTATGGTTTTCAGTGTTGTATGGTTTGTAACACCATTTTACAAGTTAAAAAGTAATACTTATTTTCTTGTACACCTTTTCCTTTTAGTAGGAAAATAGCCATTTTCCCTAAGCAGGTCCACCCTCCCAATTCCGAATTAAGCTAAAATTAACACTGGAGTTGCTTTTGATGTTTGCTTCTTCATGGAAGATGCCAACATATAACTCAGACTCTGTTTTCATGAGAAAATTGCACCAGTTGAACTAAAGCCGTCATTGTAAACCAATTGAGTTATATTTGTGCAAAAGGCTGTGGGGACACTTATTTGGGTGAAATGTCATTGGTGCATCTTGTGTGGACAAGAGTTAAAGGGAAGTTCACATTAGATAGAAGTGACTGCAAAACCAGCAGAAAGGAAACACCGATTACAGAAATATTGTGTTTCTTTAAAAATTCACGAAGTGATGGATTTTTTAAAAAAAGTAAGGATCTTTTTGTGGCATATAAAATCTTTAAAATGATCAAATCTGAGTTTTAATATAATAAATAGGTTTTAATGAGCTTTAAAGTAATTCATTTTATACTGGTTGAAAGAAATATTTTAGGAGTTGTTAAATTTGGAGCGTAGGTGTTTAAAAAGCACTTAACCTTTTGTTATTGTTGTTATTTTCTAGGAAGTAAACACGGCCACTGTTATGCCATAATTTTTAAAGGTATAATACATTTTTAAGGAAGGCTTAACATACATCAGAAAACCACATTGTATACATGCAAAACAGGAGTATAGATTTTGAATTTCTATGTTTATGAAGAAGCTTAAGTGGGCTAGGTGCCTTTGAAATTCTCTATGGAGCTTACACTGCTGTCTCAATCTCTCTTTTCCCATTAACACAGACTATGTACATCTACAGTGTAATGTGGGGGACAAAAAACCCAGCCTGAACATTATAAGATTCATTTTGCTGACCTGAGGGAACAGATCCTCCGGGTGCTAATTTTCATTAACTGAAACTGACACCTACAGCTGATCCTGATCTAAAATCTATATATCTGAAATGACAATAGCCACTTTCACGTACCTATCCTCAATAGTATAAACCAAATATTAAACACCGGACAACACGTACAGATAGTGAAACAAACTGCCATTTGGGCAGACCCTGTAAAAATAGACTCATGCAAATGAGCCTTACTTTATGAGAGAAGTCTGACTAATTTCAGTTGGGCTACATGAATGCGTAATGGTAAGAACATTTCATTAGCTTTATTGGTTAGCAGGCAGAGGGGATCTTTCATTCTGGGCACAGCACAACAAGTACTTCTACTTCAAAGGAAAAAAACTCCAAAATAGTAATGTGTATTGATAGCATTTAAATCAGCAATACTTTTCTCATAATATTCTGCGTTTGGAACACAATATCAAAAATACAATACAATTTGTTTCTGGTGACAGCCTTGAGCTTTCACTGATATTCTTCTAGGGTGGACAAAGGTTAAAGAGTGTTTTTTTTCCTGAAACAAAATATTCTTAAGATGAATAGAACATAATGTAAATCTTTTAGACCAAGAGAGAAAATCAAAATGCATATGTTCATGAGAAAAAGGAGTATTTTCCCCCTAATATTTTCCTAATAGATTATTCCAAAGATGTTAAGCTGCTTTCAGGAAACCTAGGTGACTCTAGAAAGATTATGCAAATAATTATTTCATTTCTGCTACTTTTAGGGTGAAGTATCCTTGCCATTTTTAAATCTGTGCCATTTCCTATCTTCACCAAACAGCTGGCAACTGTATCTAATGGATTATGCATAATATGCATGTGAGCCCATGAAGCAAATACATTTATTCAGAGCTGAAAAGAAGCAGAAACACTGCCGTCCTTTAGGCACAGAGCAGAGATTCTTAAATATATTTTCATGATTTCCCCCCTCCCCCACATCCATAAAAAGAAAGAAAGAAAAAGAGAAAAATCAAAAGTCCTTCCACTGTTGCTGTATGTTTTGTTTTGTTTTAAAGTAGGTTAATCTATAGACTCTATTCTTCCCATTTGAGGACATGTGCAATCCCCATTAATGTTACTGGTAGTTACACAAGCATATCAGAAGAATGGCTGATCAGGACATCCTTTCCTATCTGTTTCCTATAGAAATCATCTATCTTTTCCTCGCCTCAGTTAGGGACATAAAAAGATTGCAGCTTAAAAATGTCAATGACTAAGACTCCAGAAATAATACAAGAATTAGACTTCCTTCACATTTTAGATCATACCTGCTTCATTTAGTTTTGGTACTATCTATATAAACACAAGTGTTATGTTTTATGGAAACCTGAGGTCATTACTGCTAGTCAAACACAATGCTTTAGTTATCTGTGGGTGATTGTTAGTATTGTTGGTATAATGTGACTTCCTGAAGAATGATCGAGAACAGGGGCCGCGTTATGCTAGGCACCATAGTATGGTCCTAGCTAGGGATGTTACATATCGATTAACTGAACAGTCGATTGACCTCATGAATTCTTATTAGTTAATCAACTATTCTGTAATTCCTAGGGTTTGGCCAGTAGCCAATGCACTCTGGCCCCACTCCTGAGGGAGCCCCCTGACACTCCATGCTGCTGCCTCTGTATCGGAGGCAGCAGAGTTGCCAGACAGGATCTGGTCTGCAAGAGAAGCCAATTTAAAAACTCCCCAGAGGCAGCAGTGAGGGGTGACAGCAGCCCCTGACTAGGGGAGTGGGTCTAAGTCAAGACCAAGCAGGAACTGAGATGGGCTGCCTGCCCGCCTGGCTCCTAATACACTTTAAATGCAGAGCCATAGCGGGGGTAGGTACTGGATCCGGCGCAAACTAGAACTTGCCAGTAAATAAAAAAATTACTGGCAAGTGGGAGGCAGGGGAATGTGTATAGTCTATAGCATTAACCTATAAACTTTGCTTATCGGTTAATTTGTTAATCGACTAAACTATTATATCCCTAGTCCCAGTCCCACAGTGCTGACAACCAAAATAAACAAGACAGATAAAGTGGAGTTAAAACAAAGAGTGGTAATTCCTCTGCAAAATTTAGGACCAAGTCATTATCTGGTATAAATTGTATGCTGATTTATATGAGCTGAGGATTTAGTCTCAAGATCTTGTTAAGTCAAAACTGAATAGTTGCTATTAGTGGGAGGGGAGAAAGAGGAGGTTTAACGGAGACATCTTTTCTAAATGTAAATTCCATTTTCTGCTTTTCCTGCTTTCAAGCACAGAAAAGCAGGGACTGTAATTAGAGAATGGGTAGTCAGCACTGTTCACCAGTTGTGCATAAGCTTAAACTAATAACTCAGCAATTAGAAGAAAAATGAGCAGTAATTACACACATTTTTACTCACTGCTAGACAGATGGAACATTTTCTGCTCATTATTGGCAAACTGTCACTGCATTTATTTCATTTTTAGTGTTTACTGTTTGTTGTAGTTTGATTAGGAATAATTACAGAGTAGCAAAAATATGAAATACATGAATAGCTTTTTTTTTTAATACAGCTGTTTTCATCCCCATCATCTTCAAGATTAACATAGCTTCCTTTCCATATTATTATTAAACTAGAGGACTTACCCAGTGTTGCCTAAGCCCATGTAGCGGTGAGGGAGTCATGCAAGCCTCCCCATCAGCTGCTACCCAGGGCCAGCCCTGAGCAATGGGGGGCCATGAAGCACAGTGGGCGCCTGCTCTCTGTGGCCAGGCCAGGGCAGTGGTGGAAATGCTGCGAGCCAGTGGCTGCTCCCCATGGTCAGGGCACTTTATGCCCTTTCCTTCCATGGGCATTCACTGTCCCTGCTATAACACCCCCTCCCTTTCTGTTTGATGCAAAACAATTGCATTCCACACACATCCCATTGTCCTAGTACAGCCGCAGGAAGAACCCGTTCATAAGCCGACCCCCGCTCTTCACAGCAGGATTTTTTTTCCAAAAAAAGACAGGTCATGAATGATTATATATGGTACATGGAAAAACAATATGACAATCTCTTTTTAAGAAATCTGAAATAAAAATTAATTTCATAAAAATAACAGTGTTTTTGGAAAATATAATCATTTAGGTAAAGCATGTGCATTTTCCTTTTATTTTCTAAAGAAAAAAAACCTTTAATTGAGTTAAAGATCCAAGCAGTGCCAGATAAATTTGCTAGTAGAATCACATATGTGTACGACTGGAAGGGATTTCAATAGGCCAAAAGTCCAGTCCCTTGTACTCAAGGAAGCAATATACAACTAGACTATTCCTGACAGGATTTGTCTAACCTCATCTTAAAAATGATGACAATTCCTCAGTTTCCGTAGGCAATTTATTTCAGTGCTTAACCACTCTGACAGTTAGGAAGTTTTTCCTAACGTCCAACCTAAACCTTCCTTAATGCAGTTTAAGACCATTATTTCTTCTGCTTCTTAGGCTATAGCAAATCTGTGGCTTTAGCGGCCTGGGATCTTCATAACGGTTCCACATTTAGGCCAGCTCAGGCGAACCAACAGCCTCGCCAGGCCCCTGGACAAGATATGTGTGTGGCAGGGGCTTGGCCCCACACTCCTGGAAGGAGTACAGCCTAGAGTGGAAGGGGCGGGGCCAACCAGCCCTCAGCACTGGCCACCTCGACAACTTCTCCCCCTACCCTCAGAGCCACCCAGAATACGCTGTGTGGGCTTGGGGCTCTGAACACTGCCACTGTAGCAGTAGCAGCAATAGCAGCCAGGAGCACCGGACCCTTTTGAATTGCTGGGCCCTGGCAAATTTTCCTTCTCCCCACTCTAGCCTAGGCAAGCCCTATTATTCAACATTTTTGGAAATGATATTTCTGCAGAACAAAGTGTGAAAAGGCCAACAGCAGTTTTATACCGCTGAAAATGGGTGAAAAAATGGAACCTGACTGGTGTGGAACAAGTATTCTACTGAGCTGTAACAAACAAGGATTGCTTCTGGAAAAACTAATAGACAAAATAGAACTTAGAACTGAAAATGAAGAGGCAGTTCTTCTCAAAGGGCTCTGAAGCTATGTCTATACTACACTAAGTTAACGGAAAAAGGTACGAACATTGTGCACCACAATTTGCATACCTTTTTCTGATAGTTTTTTCGGAAGAGGCTTTTCTGAAATTTGGCTGATCAACACTGGGCTAAATTTCAGAAAAGCCTCCTCTTTGAAAAGAGCCCTTCTTCCTTATGGGAGGAGGAAGACAGGGCTTCCAAAAGAGCGCGTCTGCTCTTCCGCTTTTTTTTGTGGAAGAGCAGACGTGTTCCCTGGATGCGGAGGAGTTTTTCCAGGATATTCCGGATATCATACGTAGCCTGATATTGCTTCATTTATTGTATGCTATTTCTATTTCTAGGAATTCATTCATAATATTTTCAGGTGATGTTTCAATTCAGTCATGCTCTGAATATACAGATGTATATGGATACACACACACACAACTTCACTAATCTCATTTACAGAAAGACCCATTTAGTTTAGAAACGAAGCTTTCTTTCCCCTATCTTCATTGAAAGCACAGCCTTAAAATGATATTTAATGACAAGCTTCATTAGAACTGGCACAGAAATGTCCATATTTGTTATGCTACTCATAGCCTTTGGGTTGTAAAGATTTCTCTAGACAGATTATTAGTGTATTTGCAAGTGTGGAAGACATTTCTAAGTCTTTGTGAACATCTTAGATTGGATTCTGATGTCTGAATTGATGCATTTACATTCTTCCTATGTTTTATTTTTATGTTTTATTTGGTCAGTGAACTTCCCTGTGGCATGCACATAAGATGTAGAGGGTAAAAAAGAGCTGAGAAGGTTTCTAACTAATCTTGTGTCCTATGAAATTTGTCTCCATTTTTTTTCTTTATTCAGTTAAGATTTTGAGCCAGGATTTCTATCCAGAGTCTAGATTTAGACACACAAGCACCTGTTTCTCAAAATCAAAATAATGTTACTTTTGGTATGCCTCAATTAAGTGTGGTAAACATCTAGCAGGAAGGAAGAAAAATAAGATTCAAAAGGGTTCTCTTCACACTCCACTTTTAGGTAATAATAGTCATCTACTTCCATTGTGCTTTAGCAACAACAAGAGAGAGAGAGTCAGGCTCAAGTAGTCAGCATTCTGTTGGTTATCACTGTGACACCAGAGTGCTTTGTAATCCACAGCTGCTGAGAAGCTGAGGGCAGCATGCCAGGAGGGACGACCCCTGCTGCTGCTGCTTTCCCAAAATCACAAGGCCAGGATGGCTGCCTCAGACCATCCTATGGACAGGATGTCTCTGATTCTAATCAGCAGGCCCTCCAACCATTTGCAGCATTAGGACCAAGTGACTGACCTAAGATCAGGTAGTGGATTATTCATAGTATTTACAACACCAATTAAGAGTGAAATCAAAATCCTTGCCCCAGTTAAGTCAATAAGAATTCATCCTTCACTTCAGTAGTGCCAAAATTTCAATTTACGACTCTTGACTCCCAGGACTCCGTAGTATCCACTGACAGTGTTGTCTGCAATCCTCACCCAGCTCCAAACAAACTCCACATACTCACTGTAAACTTAAATCATCACCTCTCCTGCGAGCTGGCTTTATAAACAGAAAGACTGATTCTAAAATTGTACTTTGCATAAATTCCAGGATACACATTCTACCAAGGCTTGACTTTTCCTAAAGTTCCTTTCCTCAGGCCTCACGCCATAATCCCATCTCTTGGAGGGAGATTGCTATCTCCCTTACATTCAGATTTATGCCTACGGCGCTAAAACTGCCTCTTGAGGTAATAAAACCACAAATTTCTGCTGGGCTACCCCACCTGCTAAGAAGCAAAATGCAGGACAATGTAGCACTTTAAAGACTAACAAGATCTTGTTAGTCTTTAAAGTGCTACATTGTCCTGCATTTTGCTTCAACTACCCCAGACTAACACTGCTAAGAAGGTGAGCCAAAGGAAAATCTTTGCCAGCCTGTGATAGTCTTTTTTCAAAACAGATGTCATTGAAGGACCTCAGACCAGAAAGAAATCACCTACCTACAATTATTTCTAAAATTCTTTTTGTACTGAAAAAATTTAGGAAATGAAAGATCCATATTTTGTTCTGGTTTTATTTTTATTTTATTAATTCTGGAATAAACTTTGAGTTGACACATGCAAAATAATCTTTCTCCAACTATCCCTGCTTATTGTGGTTGCTCTTCGCATCTTTTCCTTCTTCAATGTTTTTCCTCTCTTTTTCTCCCCTTCTTTTTATGACAGAGTTAAAGCTGTGACAATTATGTACACTAAGGGTACTAAACCATAGCTATCACATTTGTCTTGAGTATGTACTGGGGACTGGGAGAAAATCAGTATACTGGATAAATATTGATATCTACATGAATTATCTACATTAGGGCTATTAAAAAGTGTAGAAAGTGTTATAGTCTCTCAAAAATGGCATAGGAAAGGCAACTGCAATAAAGGTATAAGTTAAACTGAAAGGCTGAAGGCTTGCCAATTGATTCTTAGCTGAATTAACATTGCTATTACAACAGTATAATAGGTAATATGAAGTTATTGATGTTACTAATTGAACTTTGACACCTACTGTTCTACTGTTCTGTCATGTTCCTAACGAAATTGTAATAAATACAGTAATTATCTTTTCCAGCTAGTGAGCAACATTTTGATATTCTGCGCACTGAAAAAATGGTCAGAATAAAGATATTTTGAAAAAAAACCATGTTACTTTATTAGGGTATATCTACACTACAAAGAAGACCCAAGCTGCTGCTATTGATCTTCCAGGGTTCGAATTAGCAGGTCTAGTGAAGACATGCTAATTCGAACTGAGAGGGATGCTCCGGTCAATGAGAAGTAATGGAAGTCAAAGGAAGAGTGTTCTTCCTTCGACTTCCTGCTGTGCAGACAGCACCAAAAGCCAAGTTGAGCTATTTCGACTTCAGCTGCGCAATTGATGTAGCTGAAGTTGCATAGCTAAATCTAACTTTAGCTCTGCTATGTAGACATACCCCTAGAAAATAGTCTAGAGATATACATAGGGGGTTTCATTTCCCAGTCTACTATTGGAAAAGGAAAAGGAGTAATTTCAATATTGTACAACATCCTAAAGCAGATAATTTTTGTTCTAGAAATTGCTAACTACCGTTTGTAAACCAGAGGTCCCAAAAGAGGCCACAATGCAGTGGTAGGTGTTATACAGAAGGGGAACTGAACCACAAAGACTAAGGGACAGATTTTCAGATGCATTGGGGCACTTAAAGATTCAGAGAGAAATCTAGTGGGATTTTTAAAAGTTTCTAAGCTAGTTAGTCAACTAGGATTGTCAAATGGTTTTCTGGAACACTGGTTTGAAAAGGAACTCTGGCAGCTCTGGTCAGCATTGCCAACTGTGCTATTAAAGGTCAATCCACAGTGCAGCAGAGTCCGGGACTACCTATCCCTACCTATCCTGCTCCCAGAAGTGGCCTTCAGGTCCCTACTACCTTCAGGCATTGGAGCAGACATGGACTTGAAAGCTCTGCATATTGTCCCTGCCCCAAGCACCAGCTCCACAGTTCCCATTGGCTGGGAACCATGACCAATGGGAGCTGCTGGGGGCAGTGTATGTGGGTGTAAGGGCAGTGTGCAGAGCTTCCCTGGGTGCCCATTCATCCAGAGACCATAGGGACCATCAGATGGCTGCTTCCTGAGAATCACTGTAAGCACCACCAGTACCCTATACCTCTCTCACTCTTCCCACATCCAGTCTCCTTCCCCAGTCCAGAGTTCCCTCCTGAACCCCAGACTCATCAGCTATCCTTCCAGTCACAGGAAACACCCCCTTCTTCATCTCAATCCCCTGGTCCCAGTCCAGTGAAAGTAAATGAGTGCAGGGAAGATATCAGAGCATTTGTATTTAGGATTTTCTTGATGTGTGCCCATTTTATATCCCCTGGCTTTAAAAAGACAGATTTTCTGTCACAACCTCTTGTGAAATCATTTGAGGGGGAAATTTAGAGTCTTACTTGCCTGTCCAAATTCAGATTTAAGCACTACCTTAAAGGAGGACCTTACAAATCAAAATAAGTCAGTCAGAGTACGAACTGAGAGCAATCACTGTGGCATTCTGAGCTCTAATGAATGGATGACAGCAGAAAAGGGATCCTGGCACTCTGTGATATGATACAGGTTGGTGTGAACCAACTTAAATCTTCACAGCTCTGTTAATTAGTATGCAGTAGATATGAATGTCTGAGGGCACATATAGTAATCAAGCAAATTCATTTTCAGTTTCATGTGTGTGCTATACTCTATACAGGATGTCAATTAGAAGGGAAAGTAGAATGCAGAGTGCATGCAAGATAAGAATGGAGGAGGGAATTCCTGACTATCGAGGTGATAGATTTTTCAAACACCACAGATAGATTTGATTAAAGAGGGATTCAGCTGATCAACCCCTGTAACTTGAAATTTATGATTCAAACTCTGATTACTGATTTAATAATGAAAAAAATAATGATAGTAGAATTGTATCATTTATGTTTTTCTGATCCACTTCACAATAAATAATCTCTTATATATACTTTATATATGCCCTATATGGGAAAATGTTAGCAAGATGGACAAAGTTAACAAGAAAAAAAAGCTGACTATTAGGTAAATAAAATATACTCATTGAAATAAAGGTAAAGAATAAAACAAAAGCCATAATGGATTTCTGAAGTGAATTTATAAAAATATGTATCGGTTTAAGTGAGTTGGCATTTCTTGGAAGACAACCAAAAGTATAAATCAAAAGATTGTTGAATCAGTCTGTTAAAAGTGAAAATACAACCACATACATCTCTTTGAGGTACCTTTATCCTAGACTACTTGGAAAATTCTGATCCTTTCAGTGGCAACTATTGTATTTTTAAAAGCATTTCATTTCTTTTGTGCAGTTATTCTTGCTCACTGCAGCACCTTCAAGCAATGGTGTGGTGAAGGGAGGCGGGGTGGGGGAGGGAGTTGCCCGCGGGCACCACGCTATGGGGGTACTAATTTAGCTCCCAAAAGTTAACTTTTTTAATGATTATTCTCCATTTTGTATATATTCCAACAGTTGACTGTGAAAAGGTTTCAGTGAAACCTTCAAAAAGTAAATAGGACGATAGTTAGGTTATACTATAACATATGTAACATATAACATAACTATCATTCTATTTACTTTTTGAAGGTTTTACTGAAACCTTTCACAGTTGGCTGTTAGAATATATACAAAATACGGAATAATCATAAAAAAAGTTAACAACAACTTTTGGCAGCTAAGTTGGAACCCCCCTAGTGTGGCGCCTGGGGGCAACTGCTTCCCCCCCCCCATACACACACACCCTCCCTTGCTACGCTATGGTCTTTAAGACTGATGTAGACATTCTATAGCTATATTACCAATAATGCCATAAAATTAGATATATTTATGGGTTCAGGGGTGACATATTATAGGAGCAGTTACGGTGACTACTCATTTAAGCTTATCATCAAATTAAATCCTATTGGGCTTTCCACAAAATTCAAAAATATTCCATAATATTTGCATATTAGCTAGAACCTTGTCCTTAACCTGTGTGCAGAATACTTAAACATTTAAATAGGGGCAGTGTGTGTGAACAGATGACAAAATAAGGATCATTGGCTAAATTTTCTGCTAGTGTAATTCCATAGATCTCAGTGGAGCTGAGCCAATACTTTATTTCGGGGGTGAAGGAGTTTGTTCCAATTTCTTGTAATTGGTTAATATTAATTTATATTTAATTGGCAAAGTGGTGATACTCATTTTCAATGTATTTTATATAAACTATCATTTCTCGCAAAGCAAGGTTATCCATTTTGATTAGATTTTCAGGTAAAAATTATGTATTGCTCACACTGAGAAATATGAGCTACTCTTTAATTTACTTTAGAGATGTATTAATGTTGTAATCAGAATATAGGGGTTATTCGATATCGAATCTGATGGTATTATGGTAAAAATCTGGCAGAAAAGGAAGTATATTGTTTGCAATTAATTGAAAAAATCCTGTATTTTGCATTATGATCTAGATTATTCCAAGATAATGTGACAAAATAAGATATCTAGTCACAAGCATATGGATTTTGCACAAATCTGAAATGTTTCAGAACACAACATAGCTAAAAGCAGATTTTCGTCTATAATGTATTTAAAACTATGCCTATGAAGTCAAGTGCCTTGTTTTGAGACAAGGCAGGCTGTCTCCAAGCTATACCAAGCCTGTTCATCTAACCTTCCATTTTGATGGATGTATTTAGGTCTATGTGAATCAACTTTGCCCCCTTTGTCCAAGGAAGAAGGAAAATAACATCATTTAGGTACCTGAGGTGACAACTTTCTGTCACACATATATATATAAAGTTTTATAATAGGATTCATTGCAGGCTTTTCCACATTTGCATGCTGAATCCTATAAATCATAGGAAACCATTAAAGTGCAGGATGCTAACCCTGCTAACCTGTTAGGCCTAGCAAGAACAATAAAGCCCTTTCAGACTGTTGTATCAGAGCTTGAACACCCCAAAGGGTGGCAGTCATTCCCCAAATTCAGTTTTATGCTTCTTTAGGGGCAAAATTTCTGCTGTCATTTTAAAAAAGAAAAGCTTCTGCATATGAAAACATCTTTTTTAAGCTGCAGATTCATAAGCCTTGAAATGTTACAGCAGCAGCTAAAGCCAGCCTGTCAGGTTTCTTTATTTTATTTATTTTGTTGCAAATTGAATCCCCCAACACTGGCTGTCTAAACCAGTTAGCTCAAACTCAGGCTACTAAATCTTGTCCTGATGCTGCCAGTCATCTGCAACACAAAGCCATTTAAATAGAAATGAATTATTTGCAATTTTACCATGTTGCTAATGAACTCTAATTTGGAATGTTGCCATATTATAAATTAGACAAACCATATAATGACGTATATGAATACAGAATTTTTAATTTCTGTTTATGGCAAATTTTCTCTCTCTCTATATATATATATCTATTTTTGCATTCTCTCACTGGTACAAGTCTACTCTTATCATTTATCTCACAATGACACACCACTAGTCCCCCAACTTCCTCGGGAAACTAAATATGAGTGGTTTCCCATCTATTTTCACAAAATTTCCAGGCACTCCCTGGCATGCATTGAGCAAAAAGCCGTTGTCACTTACTCCATTAGTGGCTGGGCTGTCAAATAAGCTAAGTGTGCATTATTTTTCTCAATGCCTCCTCAACCTGACAAGACTGAACTAAGTTGCATTATTATGTACTTCAGTGTGAAAAAAAAATGGTTCATGTGTACAATTCTACCATTTTTGTCTCCTTTCACTGGAGAAAAAGGCAATTTATTGTTGCATTATCTCCATGATCACCATCACTTGCCTCTGTCAGTCGTCCAGCATAATTGCCTCAGGACAGTTAATTGTAATATTAAGTACAGTCTTTCTTCCAGCCTGTTTCAAGGGTAAGAAAAATCAGGAACGAAGTGTTGGATTTTAGTTAAATCTGACACATACACAGAACATGACCTTCCCAAGATGTTAGATGTGATAACTTCCCAGTCACGGAAAGAGAAGACAGTTAAAAGAGAAATCTAGATGATGTGGAGTCCCTCTGATTTATATCAGGTCACAATTTAGCAAAGGAAATTTACCTTGCAAATTATAAGTAACAGAAGTAACATTGCAACAATCCTAAAACGACACTGAAAAATTAGGTCCTAGGGGGTGTCAAATTGTACCAATTGCTCAAATTTTGCATTCAGAAACTTTCTGAAATAGATTTATATCTAGATATACACAACACTTATCTCTATTTACTTCTGGAATCTTGGCATGAATTTAACTTCATACAGGTGACATGAGTTTGGTAATCTCACATCTATTCCCAGTGAACACTAATGCAATTTGGGTCAACTGAAACTATACATGAGTTTATCATGAATTTGCAGAATAGTTACAGAAAAAAATCTAAAGGGGTAGGGCTCTAGATTCACAGCCCAGGAGGTGGTTCCCTTACATTCAACAGCCCAAAGGTAGGGTATCTGGAGTATGGGAAAATCAGATTCAAATTCTAGCTCTCAAGCATGTGTGTGCGCACACACGCATACTAGCCTATTGCCTAGTGGGTGGGTGGAGATATTATGTCAAAATAAAAATAAAATTGTTTGTGTTTTTGAAACCATCAGTAGACCAAAACAGTCAGTAACTGACCCAGCTCTGTTTGTAACCTCTGTCTACAATCCCTCTGCCACATCTTTCTGTTTTTGTCGTTTCTTGGCATAATTACATACATATTATTAACTGTTTGGATCAAAGACTCGGTCTTTTTATGTCAATATGGTGCCTCCTGAGCACGTAAAAGTATGCTAGTCAACTCACCATACACAGACGTCTAGCACAGGCTTTTGTCCAATTGGAGTTCTACAAAAGACCTCAAATGAGAGATTAACTGGGATTTTAACTGCTACATGGACTTCATGCTGGCCCTTAGACCCAGTAAAGTTAATACTATGAGCAGATTTTAGCATTTAGTTAAAATAGGAAACTGAAATGTTTATCTCTTAATTATTATGTGACCCCTAGGTGAGGCTAATTTATCAAAAAACTAACTGAGGGTATGTCTACCCTTGCACTTGATCAACAAAACTTTTGTCATTCATGGGTGCTTAAAACACCCCCCTTATTAATGACAAGGTTTTTCTGTGTCAAATGCTCATGTGAATGCTCTCCTACCAGGATAAAGAAACCCATTCAGTGTGGGGGGGGGGGATTATTTTGTCTGCAAAAAGTACTGTTAAACAGTGTTCACACATGGTGACTTTTAGCAACAAGGCCATGGTGACTAAAAGCTGCATAGTGCAGACGTAACCACTATAGCTCAGGATACTTGACTAGATGGTCCGTTGGTTTCACCCAGTATGTTCGTTCCTATATCCTAACTATAGAAAGCTTTTACATATCAAGATATAAAAACAACTCATCATTTCTGTTGATATGTTCAAAGAGTAGAACTGCAACGGCAAGGCATTTGTAGAGGTAAAATATCACCAGGAACAAGGGGTCGTTCTGCATTTTAGCATCAATAAAATACAGCAAGTCTTGCTTGAGCCCTGACATTTTCAGTCAGCTGAAGGCTCCATGTTCTATTAGCATGAATACATTTCCATCTAGACTTCTGAGGAAGCCACTAAGCAAATAATTGTGTGCAACAAATGTATGAAGTCACTCTCACAAATGGAATCTGTCGTAGTTTCCTAGTGTTACAATAATTTGCATCACAGTAGTGCCGAGAGGCCACGGAGATCAGGGCCTTTTGTGCAAGGCATTGTACACCCACAGAGTAAAAGGCAACCCCTGCATTGAGAAGTTTACGATCTATATAGGCAAGGGAGAAGGTGAGAAAGGAAACAGAAGCAGTGTTCCCTCTAAGTTGTGCAGTAGCACAGCTTCACAGTTGATTAATCAGCCCCGCCCAATCAGCTCTGTGCATGGAGCTCTGAGCCTCTGACTGAGCAAGTCTGATTAATCACTTGTGAAGCTGTGCTGCCTTACAGCTTAGAGGGAACACTGAACAGAGGCACTGGGAAGTGAAGTAGCCTGCCCAAATGACACAGTAGACCAGTAGGAATATAACTGTGCTTCTGACTTCCAGTCCAGCACTTTGTTCACTAACTTACACAGCCTTCAAGATCAGCATTATTTAATTCCAGGCTGCTGCTGAATCTGTAGAGAATTTCTCCTTCCAATTTCTGTCAAACACTCTGGAGTAACACCTTTCAAAGTCAAACTGCACAGGCTTAAAAGTTACCTAGCCTGCTGTTGGTACTTCTTGAGAATCAGCATTGCAATTCAATTGAGCAACAGTGAAACACCAAGGGTACGTCTACACTGGCCCCTTTTCCGAAAGGGGCATGCTAATTTTCAAGTTCGTAATAGGGAAATCCGCTGGGGATTTAAATATCCCCCGCAGGATTTAAATAAAGATGTCTGCCGCTTTTTTCCTGCTTGTAGAAAAGCCGGAAAAGAGCGCCTAGACTGGCCCGATCCTCCGGAATAAAGCCCTTTTCCAGAGGATCTCTTATTCCTACTTCAAAGTATTCCGGAGGATCGGGCCAGTCTAGACACTCTTTTCCGGCTTTTCTACAAGCCGGAAAAAAGCGGCGGACATCTTTATTTAAATCCCGCGGGGGATATTTAAATCCCCTGCGGATTTCCCTATTACGAACTTGAAAATTAGCATGCCCCTTTTGGAAAAGGGGCCAGTGTAGACGTAGCCCAATAGGTTACAATGAGATGAGGTAGAATTTTATTGCTAAACAGAACCATAGAGCACCCAAGGAATTCTACATGAATCTATGTTTTTGTGAAGCTTAATTATTGCAAAATTGCCAATCTGCAAAACAGAAATACATTCAAGTACTGATTTGGAGAGTAAAGCTTGAACAAAGAGAAGATGTTTCCCATGAGATGTCTCTACAGTATGTGCAGAGAGGCACAAAAGTAAGCACATTAAAAATATCAGACACATTTACCCTTAAAAACTAGAACTGCTGCCTTAGAAGGAAAATTACATTTGGTTTGGGAAATAAGATGTTTTAATCATAATGCAACTTTCATAGCAAATGGGGCCGATAACAACCAAATAGCATATTTTAGGAGAGAGGCAAGAAATAAGTTGTAAGTTATACATTGTATTTATTACAAAATAAAACAACATGCCAAAGCATTAGAGATCACACAGCACACCTCACTGCTAGGCCTGATAAAAAAAGCCATAAGCCTCCTATAAATTCAGTCTTTTAAAACAGAAGTCTTGCATGATGTAATATGTCATTACTGGGGTTCATTAGCTTCTGCTGGAATTTCAGAATTGGTTAATGTTAGGCTTGAAATAGGCCTTCATGTGGAAAGGAGAAAATGCATAGGCCCAAATCTTTTCAGGAAAAGCTGGAAGACAATAGAACCAGTGTGGTATGCTGCCAACATACCAAGTTTATGTCCCTTGTCTTGCAGTCTATAGAATAAGGATGTGTGAGCAGCGTGACCAGGGAAAAGGAATTATGGCTGAAGCATTATTTTCTCATCTGCTGCTATTGCCTCTGGAAATATAGGTAGCCAGATGTAGGTTGCAGCTGAACCCAGGGAGCTGCAAAGGTAGCAAACAGCCATCTGTCATCTCCTGCTCACTCAGTCTTGTTCAGAATAAGCTCAGCCACTGCTCAGAATGGGGGCTCTAGTATTTGGGTAAATAATGTGGAAAAAGAGGAGTTTAGCAGGGGTGCAGTGGGGGGCAAAAATCTAATTGGATTAAGACTTGTTAAATTTGTGGATGGTGTGGTATGATGAGACTGCTTCTAATGGCATGTAGACAACCTGCAGCTGCTAGGAGCAGATACCACCGATAGCTGGTGACAGGACACTAAATGGGGAGGACCCTGAGTTTTTACAGAGAATTTTTTCCCATGTGAGTCTTCCCCACATGCTCTGGGTCCAGCTGATCACCATATTTGGGGTTGGGAAAGAATTTTTGCCTCAGTCAGATTGGCAGAGATCCTAGAGAATTTTCATTTTCCTCTGCAACTTGGGGAATGACTTTCATGCAGGTTTAAGATGGTGTAAATGGTGGATTTTCTGTAACTTGAAGTCTTTAAATCATGATTTGAGGACTTCAGTAACTCAGCTAGAGGTTAGGCATGTATTACAGATTGGGTTGATGAGGAGACTCTGTGGCCTGGAATGTGCAGGAGATCAGATTAGATTATTATGATGGACCCTTCTGGCCTTGTAATCTATGAGTCTGTGAATCTATAAGATGACAGGCAAAATAGCAATGTTCTTTAAGTCACTATAGTTGGAGATGACCAAATTCCAAGGGAACTGGAGGCCACTCTATCAACTTTTAAATCCATTTTGTGAAATCTGAAACACTTTGCAAGACAGCTGCAGGAAGAATGATGAGGTGAATTAGTGGATGGTACCCTGTCCTTTGATTCAGTACTCAACTAGTGTTAACATTGATACTGCTGGCTTGTCCCGAACTAGAAGAGCTGATGAAGGACAGGTGAGGGAGAAGAAAGGAGGATACACCTACTTCTGAAAGGGAAAATCTTTCAAAGAACCTTGATTGTATGGAGTAGAACAAGCTTTCAAAGTGCCTCTCTGAGTTGCCAGTAGGCCTCAATGAGCAGTTTATGACACTCCGATTGCGGGTCACCAAAACCCAACAGATAACTATTGTGAGTACCCATGCGCCAACAATGGACGCTGATGAGGATGTAAAGGAAGATTTCTACTCTCATCTGGAAACCATTTTATCAGAGACACCTAAATAAGATAAGATCATTCTTCTGGGGGACTTCAATGCATGTGTTGGATGAGACTCAGACCTGTGGAAAAGAACAATTGGGAAGGAAGGAGCTGGCAAAAGCAACTCAAGTGGATTCTTGCTCCTGACCAAGTGTGCTGAACATAAACTTAACATCATGAACATCCTTTTTTGACAAAAGGACAAGTTCAAAACATGTTGGAGACACCCACGTTCAAAGCACTGGTGTTTTCTCAACTATGTCGTAGTTTGCTCTCAAGATCACAGTGACACACTTCTGACAAGAGCAATGACAAGTGCTGATGACTGCTGGACTGATCATTGCCTCATTCGATCCACAATGAAAATTAAGATCACCTCCAAATGGAGGCTTCAAAAGAAGCAGATCAGACACAAGCTGAAAGTTCAAGATCCAAAGAACTCCATTAAGTGAGACCAGTTTCAGGCAGTCTCAGTAGAAAGCTTGCATCAGAGTTTCCAGAAGAAACTGAGGAACATTGGAGTCAGCTGAAAGCAGCAATCATCAATACCTGGGAGGAAACCATAGGCAACCACACCAGACAGCATCAGGACTGGTTTGATGAGAATGATGTTGAAATTGAGCAACTCATCAATGAGAAGAGAATGGCATTTCGTGCTTGGCAGAATGATACAAATTGCAATACAAAGAGAGAAGCCCATGCTAAGACGAGGATGGAAGTCCAAAGTAAAACCAGAGAACTCAAGAACAAATGGTAGACTGAGAAAGTGCAAGAACTCCAACCTTTCATGGACACCCATAATACACATGGCTTTTTTTGTACCACTAAGGTTGTTTATGGGCCAGCTTTGTCATGGCATGAACCCCCTTGGCTCTAAGGATGGAACCACACTTTTGAAGGACAATCAAGCCATTAATTTTCACTGGAAAGAACATTTTGAAGACCCTCTTAATCATAACTCTATGGTTGCAGATGAAGTTCTTGCAAAAAATTCCCCAATTACTTTCTAAGGATGAGTATGAAGACCCTCCCAATTTGTATGAGATATACAGTGCCATCAAGCAAATGAAGAACAAAAGGCAGCATGTCCAGATGGGATCCCTGCTAAAATCTTTAAAGACGATAGACCAAAGTTAATTCAGTAGCTTAACTTGCTTATCTTTAAAATCTGGATAAAGGAGGAAATACCCAGTGAAATGAGGGACACCTTGATTGTTACCCTCTTTCAGAAAAGGGATAAAGTAGACTATGGAAAATATCACAGTCTCTGTCTTCTTGCTGTTGCAAGCAAAGTTCTGGCACAGGTACTTGCAACCTGTCTTCTGCCCCCATCACAGAGTGGCTTCCGACAATGTCAAAGAACTGCAGATAATTATCTTCATTGCATGGCAGTTGCAAGAAAAGTGTTGGGAGCAAAACCAACTCTGAGTCTCGGGGCCCTTTGGACTATATTTTCAAAGTTTAATGTATTTATCAGAACATCCAATTTCCTAAAGTTGCTTCATGACAACATGAAAGAAACTGTTCTGAGCAGCAGTGGCTACCAGAGGGAACCTTTCAAAGTACAAACAGGACTATATTATCACCCTAAGCATGTTCGAGGTCTTTATTGCCGTCATTTTTTACCTAATTACTGGGAAGTTCCCGGTTGGCATTGAAATCATCTACAGAATGGATGAAAAGCTGTTTAGGCTTAGGGTGTGTCTAGACTACCTAGTTTTGTCAACAAAAGTGGACTTTTGTCGACAAAACTATACCAGCGTCTACACTACTGCTGAGTTCTGTCGACATAACGTCGACAGAACTCAGCAGTTTTGTCGACGCTGGTATACCTCATTTTACGAGGCATAACACCTTCTGTCGACAGAACTCTGTCGACAGAAGGTGTTATTGCCTGTAACACTGCGTCCAGACTACGGAGTTCTGTCGACAAAGCAGCTTGCTTTGTTGACAGAACTCAATGTGTCTGGACGCTCTTTGTCGACGGAAGTTTTGTTGACAGTATCTGTCGACAAAACTTCCGTCGACAAAACGCGGTAGTCTAGACGTACCCACAGACAGCTCAAAGCTAAGAGTAAGATTTCCACCACATCTATTATGAAAATTCAGTATGCTGCTGACTGTACAGTTTTTGCCCAATCTAAGAAAGATTTTCAAACTATCTTGAATGTGTTTGCTGATGTCTTGTTCTCACCCTCAAGATCAAGACCTACGTATTCTATTAGCCCTCTCCACATGAGGTACCATCTATTAAAATCAATGGAGAGGCATTAGAGAATGTCAATCATTTTCTCTACCTTGGAAATCATCTTTCATCCAAGGCAGATATTGATGTAGAAACCAACATCCTCTGAGCTATGCCAGTACAAGCCTTTGCTTATTCATAGCACAGAGTTTTTGAAGATCACAACATTTGAACAGACACCAAGCTTCTTCTGTATATAGCCATCATTCTCCCAACTCTATTGTACGGGTCCGAAACCTGGACAACTTACAGACATCACTTGAAAGTCTTTGAGAGGTATCATCAATGTGCTTCCACAAGATGTTGAAGATTAAATGTGAAGACAGGCACACAAACATTAGTGTTCTGGAAGAGGTAAAGACCACCAGAATCGAGGCAATGATCATCCATCAGCAACTTTGCTGGACTGGTCACTTTTGCATGTCAGACCATCGCCTCCCAAAATGGGTCCTGTTTTCTCAGCTGAAAGAAGGATATTGTAACGTTGGAGGATAATGGAAGCGTTATAAGGACTTTCTAAGGGATAACTTAAAGAAGTGCAACACTGACATTGACACTTGGGAAACACTTGCCCAGGATCGCTCTAAATGGAGAGGCTCCCTGCATTTTGAATTTGCCTGCTGACAAGCTGAGGAGAAGAGGTGCAGGAGGAAGGGGAGACTGGCTTCTAGTCATGGTCAACAGCATCCTGCTGTACCTAGAAATAGCTTTCCTCATTGTAAAAGAACTTGTGGTTCAAGGATTGGCCTTATCAGCCACTTGAGGGTCCACAACTCCCACAGAAGATGATCATACTCAGCAGTAAGTGATTGGCCATCATCAGTAACCTAGCATGGTGCTAGGAAAGTGTGTGCTTCAGGAGGTGCTGTCTTTCAGGTAAAATGTAAACCAAAATCCTTGTGTTCACTAGTGATTCCATGGCACATGAGTAAGGGTGTTCACACTGGTTTCCTGGCCAAATTCCAGCTACAGTGATTACATGCCAATTACTTATGTAGCTACAATGTAATAAGATACATTTTCACTGAAAATTATCATTTGTACAATGATAATTAATAATAAAAGGCAATCAGAGTAGCAATTTACCATGATGATGGAGCCCATCAAATGGCAATAGCAGTATACATCTTAAGTGACGTTTTCCTTAGAAATCTGAAGTAAAAAAGTCACTTAATCATAATGTTCCACATATCCACAGGAGGTACATAAGGGTATGTCTACACTACCACCCTAGTTCTAACTATGGTGGTTAATGTAGGCAACCGAAGTTGCAAATGAAGCCCGGGATTTGAATTTCCTGGGCTTCATTTGCATCTTGCCAGGCACCGTCATTTTTAAAGCCCCCCTAGTTTGGACTCCGTGCCCACAGCTACACGTGGCATGGAGTAGGTAGTTCGGATTAGGCTTCCTATTCCGAACTACCGTTACTCCTCATGGAACGAGGTGTACCGGTAATTCGGAATAGGAAGCCTAATCCGAACTACCTACTCCGTGCCGTGTGTAGCCGCTGGCACGGAGTCCGAACTAGCGGGGCTTTAAAAATGGCGGCGCACGGCAAGATGCAAATAAAGCCCGGGAAATTCAAATCCCGGGCTTCATTTGCAACTTCGGTTGCCTACATTAACCACCATAGTTAGAACTAGGGTGGTAGTGTAGACATACCCTAACACTGTTAGCATCCTCACACTGTCCAACCAGAATCTTTCAGTCTGACCTTACTGGATCACTGCCAATCTTATTTTCACTTGGGTACATCATAGATGCTTAGTGCATAATGGTGATTGTTTCAATAGATAGACACTTGTCACCTAGAAACTTGATTGAAACCAACTATACAGCAGACTAACCCTATTTGAACCAATGATCTACAACTCCACTTCATGTTTTGTAGTTGTCTCTATTCAAATAAATCAATCAGCTATCTGTAAAGATCAGCACATTACAGTGTGAAAAATGCCTTGCCTTAATGTCATCTAATCATGGCATCTATTTTGCTATGTATTTGGTTAATAGTGGTGACCATTTATCATGTACTTGCTCTCCAAAACTTAACCTGGGAGTTATTTGTCAGAGGCAAGAACATCTAAGGTCAGAGATGAAGGAGCTGCTAATTACTCACAATTACTCTAAGGCTGCAAGAGTTTTACAGTGTACAACATATTATGAGCTTTATAAAGATAACGATGTAATGGCAACAATCTATTTTCTTATTCTGAAAGCAGTGAAATACTCATTCTTTTGGGTCTCCTATAGATGTCTACATCCAGTGGGGATTCTGGTTTGTCTTTGCAGAGACTTTGCTACAATTCCAAAATTAGGAAAGCTTCCTGAAGTGTCAATTTGTTATTTATACATTAGCCCAAGGTAACACATATATATATATTAACTTAAACATTATGTAAAAAAATTGCAGATGATCTCACCAAGCAATATTTGGTGAAGAGAGACAAAACCATGCCTTTTGGAAGACGGTTATAAATAAATGGATAAGGTAACCAAGAGCATGGATTGAAGGGACTATTTTAGTAAATGAAAAAGGGTTAAGGCCAATTTTGCATGGATACCTATCACTCAATGTGAAGCAAAAATAGATTTGCAAAGCCTTTAAAAACATGTTCTTTGCACCTATCTATACAGAGGTTAGAAGAAAAGTTTCCTTTTATAGTTTGAGTGTCTGGTTGTAAAGCACTTTAAGATCCTTTGGGATTAAAGGCCCTACAGAAAAAATATGACTAGCAATAGACCTTTATTTGTCTCTTTTCCATTTTATTCTCTTTATGCTCTAACTAGTCTCTCTCTCATTCCTTTTTCTAGTCCACACTCTTTTTTTAGAGTCCCTTTCTCTTACAACGGTTCCACTTTCTTTTCAAAACTAATGAGAAACAGAATTCTCCTGTAAACAACAGAGTGCTTTTCAGCAAGAATCTAATTCTTATCTTGCAGCAAATATAATTTATGCTAACTAGAGACTATGTCTATCCATGATCATCAGATAGTCATAGCTATTTTATACCAGATGTTTAGAGACTTCATGTGTTCTTTGTTTATTTGTTTAAAAATATATTGCCTGATGGTTTTAAAAGCTGATATTCAATACTGATTTATTGCCTCAGCTCCATCATCACTTTTGCTGTGTTTAGCCCTTTACCACTGTGAACTTTCAGCTCTATGTACTTCTTCTGTTTGGGTATGTCTACACAGCAAAGTTCTTTTGAAATAACAGCACTTATTTTGAAATAACTTTCCTAGTGTCTACACAGCCAAACTGCTATTTCGAAATAAATTCAAACTAGCGGAGCGCTTATTTCAAATTTGGTAAACCTCATTCTACGAGGAATGATGCCAAATTCGAAATAGCTATTTTGAAATAAATGCTGTGTAGACACTTATTTCGAAATAGGGGGCCCTCCAGCCTTCCCAGAGTGTCCTGGTGGCCACTCCATCCTCAACCAAGAACACTTCTCTCCCTCCTTCCCTCCCTGGAGCCCTTAAAGGGGTGCACTCTGACCACAGTGCCTGTGCCATCTCCAAGCCTGCCAGCCCAGAGCCAGCAGTCACTGCCCCTGACCCAGTGGCCCCAAAACATGAGCCAGCAAGCCACTGGCAGCCAGCCCTCCACCGCTCCCCAGGAGCAGTCTGCCAGCTCCCAGGAGCCTGCCAGGGCCCAGAGAAGGCCGGTGCCTTCCTTGTCCAGGGTGGAGATCATGGACCTTATTCAGGTTTGGGGGGATGCCCCCAATGTCCATGATCTCCACACTAGATGGGGGAACACAGCCATCCACGGCAGTATAGCTGCCATCCTGGCCACCAAGGGCCACATGCGAACCCTGGAGCAGGTTTGCATGACAATCAAGTCGGTCCAGCAAGACCTCCAACCCTGAGCTTCCCCTCCCCCTTCTTCCCCTTGCTTTCCCCTTCCAGATCCCTCCTCCCATGTTTCCCCCTCCCCTCTCTCATCCTCTCTTCTCCCCTCTCCCGCCTTCTTTCCCCAATCTCACCAAAGTTTCATTCCCCCTTCCCTCCTTTCGTTAAAGAGAATTTGTATTCATGAAAATATGTGTATTTTATTTGACATCAGGAAGGGGGGTTAGGGAGGGGTAAGTGGAAGGACATGAGGGAGGAATGAGGCACAAGACCCCAGTGGGGTAGACCAGGGAGGCTCTTAGTGCTCCTCAGGGTGGAATCTCTCCTGCAGGGCCTCCAGGATTCTGACAGCTCCCCGATGGACCTCCCGGATGGCAGCCTGCAGAAAGTGCAGCCAGGCTCACAGCAACGCATCCAAGAGAAGCACCAGAGTGCCCAGGGGCAGCTCTGGTTCCATGTTGCAGAGTTCTGTGGTGTCCAGAGTGAGGGTAACCAGAGCATGAAGACACAAAATGCTTTGCTGTCCCTCATTGAGGTAGACAAGCAAGCAGGGAAACCTGAGAAATGGCTGTCCAGGAGGGTCCCTTTAAGGACAGACCTCACATAGCCTCAGGCAGTGGCCCCACACAGTAAGTCCAGACCTGGTGCCCTGCCAGAACTGGTTCCGGCCAGCCTTAAATGCAATTCAGAGTCCACTCAGTGTGGATGCACTATTTCAAAATAGCAAAATGCTATTTTGAAATGCATTTTGTGTGTAGAAGAGTTATTTCAAAATAAGCTATTTCTCGAAATGAGATATTTTGAAATAACACCGTAGTGTAGAAATACTCTTCTTTAGAAATTGAGGCTAGATCTACACTGTAGTTTTTTTGTGGAAGAGAATATGCAAATGGTGTGCTCATTTGCTTATCTTCTTCTGATTCTTTTTGTGGAAAAATTTTGCCACTAAAAAGCCCCGTACAGATGGGGCCATTTGTCAGAAAAAAACCCCTTTTTCACAAGCTCCTGTAAACCTTGATTTTGAGGATTAAGGGATCTTGCAAAAAAAGGGGTTTTTTTTCCTAACAAATGGCCCCATCTACATGGGGCTTTTTAGAGGCAAAACCTCTTCTGCAAAAGGAATCGGAAGGAGATATGCAAATGAGTGCACCATTTGCATATCCTCTTCTGCAAAAAAAAACCAAAGTGTAGACATAGCCTGAGTCTGCAACCCTCCAATGATAGTGCACAGTTGGACTACTGCATCCACACACTGACACCAGGAAAACCAATGTCTACGGCAAATGTTAGAATTGGTGTCTCAAAGGAGCTACCTATAAAAGCAATTTCTGAGTACTAAAACCAGAATGGTCTTCCACATAGGGGCACTGGGTGCAGTCTTATTGATGGGAATTGTCTTGCTGCCCTCTCCTGCTACTATGGAGATTACCTGTAACATTGTGTATGCTTAATAGTTTATTTAGCTATTTTTGACAACAGGCTTCCCAGCCACACCCAAATCAATACATTATAATCAAGTGATTAAAGTGGAAATATATTGTTGTCTTCAGCTGGATAGAATCAAGATTGCTTTAAAATGTTGGGCAAGTCTATCAAGACACTAAGAGATAACAGATATTTGCCTCAGGGGCAAGAGTCTGTGTTTTGGATACAACACGTTCTGAGTTTTACTCCCAAAATTGTCATGACATTCTGAGTGGCCATTGTAGGAAGCATGTACTATAGTAGGTTTATGGCATATAGTGATATCAGGATATCATCTTAGTTTGTTGGTTTTATTTTTAGTTATATGAGGATTAACTACATTTTTAATAAAGAATTTAAATATTGAGTTTATTTTCATAGCATGCTTTACTTTTATAGGAGGGTACCTGGAAATAAGTGGTTTTGACACGCCTTTTGATGGGTTAAAAAGAAATTATGTACAAAATACTTGAGTCAATTACAATGGCTTTGGCTTTTGACATATTTTTACTATAGTTGAACCTTTTGTTATTTTTACCATTCCAACACATTGTTTTTCATTTGTAGTTCCAATTCTCAATATTCCAGGTTTCTAAGCATCAAGTAGAATATTGTTTGTAACAAGTCAATTAATTTAATCCCTTTATTACTTGTGGCTAACTCTTACTTACAATTGAAGCTAAATTTTACTTAAAGTTGCATGGCCTTTCTGTTGGCATATCTTTATCTTGACATTTGTCATTTTCTCTGTCTAGACAGAATTTAATATCTCTCCTGTAAGAATATATTAAATTCCAAAAAAAAAACCTACTTAAAAAATCAACATCAGCATTGCATAACTAAAAGGACAAGTCAGGAAACGCAAAAGCTGAGGTTCCAACAATATTAATTTAGAAGAGCAGCACATACAGTACATTATACTACATACATCTAACATCATAATATATTAAGCTATTGTACATACTTAAAATGAAAAAATGCTATAAGATACTGTGATTTTGTAGTATAATTGAGGGAACACTGCTGTTGAAACCTTGACATGTGCATTTCCTGACCTTTTATTTAAGTTCTGTAATGACAGATGTCAAAAGAACTGTTAATGAAACTGTTAAACTCCCTTGTTGAAAAGAAAAAAGATCTTATGTTTAATGTTAGCATTTAAACTGCACCTAATAAGCTCAGAAGAGCCAGAAATAAGGTGAAGTATTTACCTTTCCTTGAGTTTTTATAAGTCCCCAACATCACAATAAGCAGGTGCTAAACTGAAAGAAAAGCATGTTGATTTGGCTCTTCGTTTATTGCTATTTTTTAGTCTGAAAACAGGATTATAATGGAAGCTGTTTTGGAACCATTATAAATACTACTAGGTGCTTGCTGTAATGCACATAGAAAGGAAAATAATTCCATCAGTGCTATAAAAACATATAAGAGGACATGCTGTCTGCCTAAGGAGCTAGCCACCTCGTACAGACAAAACAGATCAGACACATGTGCTATAGTACTGCTTCAGGTGCCAGAATAAGTTTCAGTTTGAGCAGGAGTGTTGGTGATGTTTTTTCCAAAAGTTCTTCACAGAAGTGTGTTTCTGAGGGCGATATTGCTATATTCCTTGTCAAAAAGTGCCATGATCCATGATCATAAAAAGCTGTTCCAAAATGTGGGGTCAGGCCACTTTCTTACAATGTATGTACTGTACTGAATTCTGTATATGATAGACCACTTACTTCATGTGTGGCTTGATTTTAAAGGCTAAACAATACATATTTTTCATGAAATTGAACTAATATCATAGAAGATTAGGGTTGGGAGAGACCTCAGGAGTTAATCTAGGCCAACTGCCTGCTCAAAGCAGGATCGTCCTCTAAGGATGGAGATTCTACCACCTACCTAGACAACCCATTCCAATCTTTCCCCACCCTCCTAGTGAAACAGTTTTTCCTAATACTGTATCCAACCTATATCTCCCACTGGAGACCATTGCTTCTTGTTTTGTCATCTGTCCCCTCTGAGTAAACAGCTTGGATTCACAGAGAGAGTTCTGAAAAGTTTGCAAATCCTTGATCTGCTCCTTTTCCATTGTATGGACTACATTTAAGAAAGAGAATATCACTATGTTCTGGATACAGTGCCTATTCATGGATTATCCTCTAACTCTCTCATCCTGGGAAGTCTGCTATAGCAATCGGTTACATAGTAAAACATAATTAAGAAAGTAATGTATTGCACTTTCTTTTAAAATTTAGTTTAAAAGTCAGAAATAAAGAGGAGAGCCAGCACCATGTGACCAGCCAATTTTCTGTCGTGAAGAAGGAACTTCTTGATTATTTAGGAGTCACTGCCACAGATAAAAGGAACTGGAAAAAAATTCTCTCTAACATTTCCATCCAGAACTAGACCCATAGTTATCTGTATCACCTTGTTGTCCATGTACTGCAGTCTAGAATTCACTCTTTTTAAAAGTTATTCTATATTTTATTGTAAAGGAATCTCTGAGAACGTCACTGCCTATCTAGGGTCTAAAACAAGACAAGGGGATTCCAAAATGGTATCTGTTGAATCTTGTGTATGGGAAGAGGTGACACGCCATGTACAGTTTCTCCCTTTACTGGGCCAATCTGAGGATATGAACTTGGGGAATAGTCACAAAATTGAGGTTGGTTGGGAATTTTATTATGTTCTCCCTAACTCTGTGACCCATAATCAGGTAAATAAAATATGAGCAAGTGCTTCTCATGATTACAAATACTGTTTGTGCTTAAGTTGCATATTTTTCCATGGGCAAAACTGTGGATTTATGTACAAAGATTTGGGGCTTGATTCCCCTTGTTTTACTTCCCTTTTGTACAGTGTTACTCTAGTCATTTAGTTCCAATATAGTTGCACCAGCTTGAAACTAGAGTAACACAATAATGGCTCAAGCCGTTGGGCTTTTTAATTAGCTATGTGTGCGCTTTGGCTGTGCCTTGCTACTTAGTTGTAAATTTGACACACACAAATTGTGTCATAATAGGTGTATTTATTACCAATGTGTGACATCTCACAATTGCTGTTGTGCAGATTTTCAATCAGAAAAAAAAATGGTCAAATCTTAGGTTTTAAAAACTGGTGCTTTATCTTGTGGAGAATCATCTGCCAATTTCTGCAGCACTCCTGAATTCTAAAATTTAGCATTATATCACTGCCAGTAAGCATTTTGTATAAATGTGTACATAGAACATTTCTCTGTGGCTATGTCTAGATTGCAGGC
The DNA here is from genome assembly GCF_052426305.1 of Pelodiscus sinensis. Classification (NCBI taxonomy): domain Eukaryota; kingdom Metazoa; phylum Chordata; order Testudines; family Trionychidae; genus Pelodiscus; species Pelodiscus sinensis. The sequence continues at coordinate 194,051,887 of NC_143052.1, forward strand.
TTCTTTCAGAAGAAGCTTTTCCGAAAGAGATCTTCCAAAAAAACTTCTGAAACAGGGCATCTACACAGCAAAAGCGCATCGAAAAAGCGATCTGCTTTTTTGTAAGATAGAGTTCACACTGAATGGACACTATCTCACATTTAAACTGTGATTACTCTGGATGGAGTGGCCATCCATGTAACTATGGTATGCATTTAAATAAAATCTGTTTGCACACACATATCTACTGTTGCCAGTATTTTTCTTATATATTGATTTATAGATTGTGTTTAGTGGCACATATTAACCTTTTACATTTTTGAACAATTAGTTGGCAGGCATGACCTTCTGATCAAAAGCAGCATATGTTTGTTGTCTCACATGCATGCCAGGAGGCAATAATCCTTGTACAAAGGGAAGTTTGAAGTCTCTACATGTCACCTGCTATTTCTGCTGATATCTAAGCATGTCTCTTAACAGAGCATCTGAAAGGAACTAAGGGATTGTTTCTCCAAAAATTTCAACTAGTCAGACAGCAAACAGGGTGGGGATTGAGGATGACTAATTTCACCCCCCAAAAAGTTCAAATTTCAAAATTTGACTAATTCAATCAATTATCCTCATCATTTCTTAAGCACCACACAAGCACTTTTTACAATAATCCCAAAGATTAACAAATCCTAGGATAAAAGGAATTACATTTTGGATAATGGAGGTAGTTTCATTATCTGTTTTAAGACCTTTTGCAGTATTTCATTGATCTTTCCCATTTCACCCAGTCAATACTTTGTTTATATATAGGCAAACACACAGAATGGCAGACTGTTCATATGATTACATTAAAAAATTAAAAACAAAAGATCTACATACAGTCAAAATATGTTTGAGTTGGTAGAAGAATGAAACGAGCAGTTATACTATACTCCGTGGACCAAATTCCAGAAGCAGATGGTTATTCTGATACCTCAGTCAAATGACCTTCCCTCACCCCTGTTTCCAATAACTTCCATAGTGACATTAAATAGGGCATTGGAGGGACGGTAGCCCTATGGTGGCAGGCCATGTTAGCCGCAGATAAAATTCCATTGCTTTCCTTTGAGCACGTCAGGGTTTTCTCTTTTGCATGTTTTTCATTGCTTTATATTCACTGGTATGTCGGCATTTTAACTTAATTGCCACAAGTCTCATTCTGGGGCAGCTTCCAAACCTAAATCAAACCAATGCTCAGTTCTGTCGTGCTTTTATGGACCCTCACTCTCTCAAACCTTACAGTGTACATCAACATTTTCTTTTCAAACTAGTTGTTCAGTTCTCACACCTGCTGATTTTAAAAGCATTAAATCTACAATGGCTTAATATTAGTCATGAAAATAATGCTGGACCTACAAGACCAAGTTGAGTCCACAAATTATTTTTATGTTTATCTTATAAACACCCGAGAACAAGATTTGTACTACAAAAGTACCCATATAGTAATTGTAATGTAGTGATAATGGTGTTAAAGATACATTTTAAAACATCCCTCAAACCAGAGTTGCAGGAATCTTGGGGATGTGAATCTTGGTGATGTAGGGCAACAAAGCAAAATCTTAATGAAGCAAGCAGGGCACATAGATGTGCCCATCTACTTCAGTGTTCCTCAGTACACTGGGTTGAAGCCAATACCTACTTGCACCTCAGCAACTCAGAAATCTTATGCTCTTGTAAACAGAATGAAGATGAAAAATGCCTGTGTATTTAACTAAACAGGTTCCCATTAGGAATGCAAAAATGGCATTGATTTCATTTAAGAGAAGCAGTTTGGATGAATGTTGTAGTTAAACTGCTACATACAAATCATTACAACTCTAACAGTTTTATTTCAGGAGAAAATACAATATTCTGCACAAATGTTCTGAAGGAGTTTGTTAACATACAACATGTTACCTTAATTGAACTGAAATATTTAGCATTCTTTTCTCCATACTAGAATCTGGGGGAGAATGTGGGAAATTAACAGAATGTAGAAAACCTCAGTTAAGCCACTTAATACCTTATCTGAAACATGTGTGGAAGTTAACTGGAGAGATTAGAATGAGACTTGAACTTCAACAGTGCATGTCATTTGTAAAGGACATGAGTCACAAAGAAGGGAAAGAGGTTTCTAGTTTTAAATGCAATTCATTTTCACTGATTAAAACAGACAATCTTCAGTTTTGTCTGACATATTTAGGGCATTCTTAATATTAGTTTGCACTGCTTCCTTGTGGTGATTTATTACTAGGCGATATCACACACAATAAGAAAATACATCTAAATAAACGTGGAGCAGCAAAAGGCAAACAGTTTTATTTGATTTGTTTACAGACTACATTTATCAGCAATGATTTCCCATCTCATTCTTTGAGCAAGCTTCACTTTCCAAGTCTTCCACACAGGGAACTCCAATTCAAGTCAATGGAGTTCTGGCAATAGCAAACCAAATCACAAGAGAGCATGCAGGATGGGGCCTTCTCACAAGAACTCAAGACAAAGCTAATGCAGTCTCACCACAAAACTGTGGCCATTGATTTCCTTCATATCTTTGTTGGAAGTGATAGGGAAATGAACTAAGAAAGGTTTCACATCCTATCAGTTGCTGAGCTACAGTTCATCTTTAAGTTTGACACAATCAACTCTGGATTAAACAAAGACTGTGAATGGCTTGCTAACTACAAAAGCAGCTTCTGCTCTCTTGGAATTCACACCTCCAGATCAGCTGCTAGAAGTGGGCCCCATCCTCCTTGATTGGATCCACCTGGTCATCTCCAGCCTGATCCTCGCCTGCATATTTATTCCTGCCTCTGGAAATTTCCACTACATGCATCTGACGAAGTGGGTCTTTGCCCACGAAAGCTTATGCTCCTACGCTTCAGTTAGTCTATAAGGTGCCACAGGACTCCTCGTCGCTCATCCTATCAGTGTTCTGCTAATCCAGTGTTTATAAAGAAATACATAAAAATGAAGGATTAAAGCAGAGGACTATACACCAAGAGAACCAATTTCTGTTCCCAGCTTTGCCACAGAATCTCAGAATTTGGGCATGTCAACAAACCTGTTTGGGTCTCATTTTCTCCATACATAAAATGAAGGTATGTCTCACTTATTAGATAATAATATTAATACCTCACAGAACATTAATATTTGTGAAAAGGCTATTTTCAACTGTTTTTCATCAGGGCTTGAGTTATTAAGTTCCTTAAGGACTTCTGAAAATCTGTCCCAAAGTACTTAAAGATTCTGGGATTGAAAGCCCTATTGAACTGAAAAGTATTACTATTAATAATGCTAGTTGACTAACAACATTGTTTCAGCTACACCAGACTAACACGGCTACATTTCTATCACTAACAACATTGTAATGGATATGGAAAATTGGGTAAGAAAAAAGTAGTAGAGTATTTTTTAAAATCCCTTTAAAAATTAGCACGGCACCACATAATGTACATACTTCTTTGTTTTTCACATTAAAAAAAGCTGAGTATTTGTTGTACCACCGGTTATACTATCTGATCACTTTCTATTTCTTTGTGCTTCAGTTGCAAAGTTCTAAAGTTACTTTCTGGAAAGACATACAACTTCCACTTTGGTACAAATGTTTGGGTTTTTTAATTGAATGTTGTTGGATATCAGCATTTCATTATTTTCAGGGACAAATTTTAAGAAACTCTAATATTTTTATGAATAAAAAAAATGTTTGGAAGAGTGCGAAGCTCACAAAATCTCTTACTTCAGCATTGTTCCCAGCCTTGTATTCCATTTTTAAATATAACATGGTGCAAGTGTATTAGCCTTTGACACATTCTTTATGTTTCACTTTTCTTTTTTTCCAACCTCTCCCTCGCTCCATTAATTACTTATGCTTTTTTATTGCGAGACTACTGAGGAAATTATAGAGGACTTCAGATAAACCAGTTGCAATAAAAAGATTATGGTAAGTCACACTGCACACACACAAAATTATTAGAGGGCTCAATTTACAGATTTAAGATTTAACATTGATATTTTGTTTTAAATTAGAAGTTTGCTTGAGCCAAGTCATTTCATTTGTAAGGACTTCTTTCTTTTTATTTTTATTTTTTTGCATTGAATAGTATTTTAGTTTAATCCTTTTTTAAAAAAATACCCATACTATTTTTTTACATTTAAAGGATCACCATCACATGAAATCTAACCAATTTTTTAACAGTAGTTAAGTCACTTTGCACATGGCACTAATTCATTCGATCAAATAATTGTGATAAAAAACCACACTACAGATTTTCTATTTTCAAATAAATATTTCTCTTTCCTCTGTATTGCTTGAAAGTCTAAGGGTACGTCTAGACTACAGGGTTTTGTCGACAGAAGCTTTGTCGACAGTATCTGTCGACAAAGCTTCTGTCGACAAAGAGCGTCTAAACTACATTCTGTTCTGTCGACAAAGCAAGCTACTTTGTCGACAAAACCCTGTAGTCTAGACACAACCCTACATGCAATAACACCTTCTGTCAACAGAACTCTGTTGACAGAAGGCGTTATGCCTCGTAAAATGAGGTTTACCAACGTCGACAAAAGTGCTGAGTTCTGTCAACATTATGTCGACAGAATTCAGTGGTAGTGTAGACGCAGGTATAGTTTTGTCGACAAAACTCTGTAGTCTAGACACACCCTTAGAGTGCATAAATGGGTCAAAGTAAACTGTATTAAAAAAGAAAAAAGTATGTTTCCATTATTCTCTCTTAGTGACTGTTTTGAGGGTTACTTGTGACAGTGCAGAACACCACAATACAGAAATGTGATTTTTATACTGTGTCCTTTTAAATAACCCTCTATATTTTATTATTTATATATACCAAGGTGTTTAAAAGACAAAAAAAATGACAAGCCCCAAAGAGATTTTTTCCCCATTGCTCATTCAACTTAATCCCTGACCCCTAATACTTTTCTCTGCATGTGTCTGGAATGTGGTGTCCTCCTTTTGGAGACCGATGTTTAGAAGGATTTTTTTTTTCACAAGAGAATTATCTGAAAGATGAAAAAGCTCCACATCAACCCTTTTTTCCCTCTGCTGAATCACAATCCCTGAACTGAGTTGCCCTGACCTTCCACAAGTAGCAGGATGATTATTCTCAGGGAATTTATAAGCATCATCATCTATTTGAAAAGAAAGCTTGAGAACAAAAGGGGGAAATCAATTTGAATGTACAGTGAGAGTGAACATCAAGAGCTGAGCCACTCCCCAAATGGAATTTAGCCAGAGCCAAATTCCCTAGGTGCAGAGACAAACATAGCCTCCTACTGGTGTCCATGACAAATATCTACAGCTGAAAATTACAGCAGGTATGCAGTGGGAAGGTGGGAGAGGCTCTTCTTCAAAGCAGGCTGACAATAAGAGTTTAAAGATCCTGGAACATTAATCTTATCAGCTGTGAATGTTACCAGACTCAAAACCAGGGCAGTAGTAAAGCTTTAGTTTTTACTATAGAAAACATATGGAATGATACATTGCACTGTAATTAAGGCTAAATCCTTCAAAGAGAATCTAACGAAACTAAAGTTTATAAGATTTAGACACCATAGATCTACTGAAACATAATTAGTTTCAATCAGATCATAAATTTAATTTACATCAAAGTATTTTCCCCAGTGTCCCCCACCCCCTTTTTGGTTTTTTGCACACTTTTGACTGAAATCCAGATTTGGATGCCAGGGCTCAAACACACACATTTAAAAATCAAGCCTATTGATGGTGGTTGTCTGTGATATACTATTCACAACAGCCTACTCAGTCCTGGCTTGGCATTTATGCACAGGGGTGCATTTTTTTCCTCCTGAGAGGTCAAAGCTCATACCCCACTGCACTGCTACAGAAGTGCTCAACTAGACATGAGGACAGTGGCTCACCTGAGACATCAACAGTGCAGACATGAATTTTTAACTCTTCTGTGCAATGAAGCATCAGTTGTTTTCAGTCCAATTCACTGCACAACATGGAAAAATCTTAGCTTTATATCACGCTAAAACTCTTGTATTAATTATATCCAATTGACATAAAATTCAAACGGTGGCTGTACAGAAAAAGTTAAAAAAAAATTGTGTGAAATAAATTTGATTAGTTGGTTTTAAATTGATTCTGAATATTAGAAGAGCATATTCGAATAGATATTAAAATAGAAGCAAAACCAGGTAAGCATAGGAAGAAAGACTGAACTGAGTTGTATTTAAAAAAAAAAGTGGCCATAGATATATACCTAGATACTTCATTTCATGCACTCATAATTCTCTCTGGCAGTTGCATGATTAATTCAAAGATTTATTGATTTTTTTCCCTTGCTCAATCCTGCTGACCTGCTTTCCTTGACAGGGATGTGTGGATCATACTATGCTGTCAGTAGAAAGTATAGTGTCATGTTGGTCTCTGGCCTGGAGTAAAGATTGTTACTAACTAAACATAAATAACATTTGAATGCATGATAAAAATAAACACCTTTTGTTTCTAACTGGGCAGATACAAATTAGAAAACCAGTAGCCTTAAAGCAGAGAAATATCCTGAAAGTATAATGCATTTCTTTACATTAAAATAACTGTGCAGGGTTCTCCCCACAAGAAAGCAAAGGGATTTTATTCTACTAACAAATCACCATAACAGGCAAAGAATATTTGGAGAGCCTCTTATCAAATGCCAAAAAGTTTTAACTATATCCTATATACATGGGATGATCAATTATCATCAAACAAGAGGACAGTATTTCCCCCAGAAAATTAGAAGTAGTTCTTGTAATTATTGCACAGACCACTGATTTTAAAATGACCCATATTAACAAGGAACCTAAAACTTAGACTGAATACTTAGACTGAAAATATATACGATCTTCATTTTGGAGACCAATGTGAAGAAACAGATAAAGAAAAATTGTTCTTATGATACTTTTAGCTAGAGCGAAATCAAGAAGTACCAGATATCTCAACAGAATGGATTTTCTAATGATCTTTTCCAGTTCAATTTTGACTCTCAAGAGAGATGGATGGATCAGAGTAAGCATCTGAATTTGGATGTCTGTCTGCGTGTTTGAACCTCTGAACATTTAAAGGTGTATCCATGGTAACTGTACTATATCCACTCATGGGGTTGTTTTACCAGTTACACTAGTCAAAAAATGTCACCAGAAAATACTATTTCAAGCTTAATCAATGTCAATGTCAGTTGTTATGAACTCACTCCATATCAAAATAAAAATACAGGTCAGACAACACTGTTAGTGAAAGTTTCTACATTTTTACCACTTTGAAACCAGCTAAGCCATAAATAAATAAACTTGGAATGATTAGGTATTTATCAGTAAATTCTTCCCCCCCCCCCCCCCCACACACACACACACACATACATACATATATTTCCACTAATGATAACAAAAATTTACAGATAAGCAGAATAAGAAAAATGCTGTGTGAGTTTGAGTGAAGGCTATTTACTTTATGCATTTTGACCTGTGATGTTGACAATCTGTGTTTTAAAGGTAATAAAGTTTTTGAAACTCAAAATCTACTGTCATCATATAATGTCTGACACCCACTCCCAATAATTTCCCTCAACCATGAAAATTTAAATAAAATAAACATAGAAAAATGCTTAAAATTAAACATTGGTATTATACATTAAATGTATTCTTTTTAAAAATCAATTTCTGCAAAGTCTCTGTCTCTGTGTGTATATATATATATAACAACAGCTTTATGGTGTCATCAGTTCTGAGAAGTAAGGCATGCTTTCATGAGTTAATATGTCAATTTCATCCCTTCACATGAAATATATCAGTGATCACGAGATGTTTTTCTCAGGTGAGATGCCAACTTCTGTTGGAATCATCCTGAAAACTCAGAATATACTCAATATCAACTCATCGAGTGATATAAAAATATGTAAATATCTAGAAGAGTAACAAGATGCATAAGCAGCTAACAGTATGGGATAATTAAAAAAATCCATAAACAATGCTATGATTGCTATTTTTGATAGAATTGCAAAGCGAGGGCTAGATCCACATCAATGTGTCCCTCTTCCTAGCCATTTGTGCCAATATGGATCCCCATTAGCTCAGCAGTCTGCATCTGTACTAACCATAATGAGATTGGGCTTAAATGAGGATGGTCCACAAAGATATGATATACTTCGATAATGTCTCACAAAATCTTCCTTGAACTGTTTAATTCAAAATGACTTGAACATACAAGAAAGTCACATGGATTTAAAAAACTGTCTGAAGAGCAGACTAGTAAATAAAGCGCACTAATAAAATTCAATGCATCTGGTACAGAAAAGGAGTCCAGTGAGCGACTATGAAGGCTAATAGTCCATTCTGTCTTAATTCATATCTTTATTAAAGATCCAGTGCAGGGGAGTGGTAAACACCAAATTAATTAAGACTGCAGACAATACTTGGCAGTGTTATGATCTCCAGAAAGAGAGAATTAATATAATGGCACCAGAGTTGCAAGAAAAATCTGGCAGGCAATAATATGTGATTCAGCCTAAAAAAATACAGATAAATTCAGATATGTCTGGGGAGAAATAATCCAATATGTAGATATTTTCAATGAGAGAGAGAAACGTTATTGAAAGAACCAATTCATGAGTGTGAATGTCAAACGTTAGTGTGCAAACACTCAAAACCAAAATCCAATATAGTTTGAGGCTCACAGCTTGTATCGTGATTGGGGAGCAGACAGCTTCTGTGGGTCCCTAGGCAAGATGTGGGGTCTTGGGCAGAAGGGGTGGGATTGGAGGGCAGCCAGCCCTCAGCACTGCTCAAACTGCAGCACTGCCCTCCCCCCAGCCCTCAGAGCGTGTGGCATGGAGCTTGGGTGTCAATTTAAAAGGCCTAGGTCCGCCAGAGTGGCCATGGCTCAGAGTCCTTGGCCTCTTTGAATTGCTGGCCCTGAGGCCTATGCTCCCTTTGCCCCAACCTCACCCCCCAACAACCGGTGAGCCTGATCATGGTGTATTATACAACAGACCACAAGACCTGTGCTGAGCTCCATGAGGGGTTCTTCCATATATAATATATTGCAGCATTGCCATAGGCCATATACTAGAATCATCATGCAATAATCTGAGAAGGTGAAAGTACCTTTCTGTTTGGCACAGATGAGGCCCTAGGACATGGCAATGCCAGAAATGTCTCCTCAGTGCCAGAAAGCTGTTGACGAAACTGAAAGGAGTACCTCACGAGGAATACAATTGACTGTGGACTGAAAGGACTCTGATTTGGGGGACTGGAGAAATATGTGTATATATATGTATATATATATATATATATATATATATATTTGGTGAGGCTATGATAAATAGGGAGTGTGGCATGTAATTGCCTATTAATATTACAAGGATGGTGATAAAATAGAGAGCGAATGGTTGTAACCTGGAGGAATGGTATTATATTAGAGAGAGAGAAAGAGAGAGAGAGGCTGGGTTTCAGGAAAAGCTTCCTAATAGAAGAAGAGGCTCGGAGTGAAAAGTCTGAAAGGACAACTGGTACTTAGGAATAAAATAATTGTGCAACTTATGTCCACTCCATCAGTAGCCACTGTAAAAATAAAAAATAAACACTGCTCTCACCATTCCCAGCTGAGTTCTTGCACATATGCTCTGCAGTGTTAGCTCAACAGTTTAAAAAAAATCGCGATTCATGACCTTCAATTCAATGAATCCTCTTTCCCTTTTTGTTAACATTACCAAAACATAATTAGATGGCTCTGGACCTGCTGGTACACCTTAGCATCTCTCCAGGCTGTTCCAGACATCACCCTATTAGAGAGCTAGAACCAAAATCCAGCGAAGAAAGCTGAGAGAATCTAATTGACTCTGGCGAGCTTTAGACCAGGCCTAGAATGCACAGAAATGGAGTAGCTTTCTCACTAAACCAGGAGAATCTTCCCAGGGGAAAATAAGAAAATTTCAAATGTATCCCTTATTTACAAGTCAATAGAATCGAAGTTACAAGTGATCTCTAGATCATGAAAGTTTCAGAAAGAAGTTGAGAGAGACTGGAAAAGCCCCAAAACTCATTACCCTAGGCCCTCTGACATGATACATCTGATACAATTGGTCACGTCCTAATCGAAAAGTGGATATTGGAGATAGAAGTTAAGCTTTGTCGTGACTGGATCACTAACCCCTCCAATCAGACATCATAACCCAAATTCACAAACAGGAAATCTCAATCGTCATGGAAAAATCTCTATCACCACATGGCCTTTGAGATGCTGCCATAATCTCCAAATATAAGCATTGATGAAAACTTCAGTGGTATCTAAGATTCAGAGCTATGTGGTAACTACTGGCAAACAAGACTTCTTAATATCAACTACTGCAATTCATGGAAATCTTTCAGGAAAGAGATCCAAGCACCCTTGGAACCTTCTCAAGTTAATACTTAAAGAGTAGCCTACAAATTATGCAATTCGTTTAATTAAATGGAGGTCATTCTGCATCAGTGACACATTCTCAAGCCTTGGTCTGCTATGTCTAATTTATGGCTCATAGAAAGTGCAGAGCTGAAAGACTCAAGAGCTGTCATCCCATGTCAACCAAAGCCCTTCAGGACTTACTTGCCATTCATATTTCAAATCTTCTTTCAAACCTGTTATTCTTTCACTGCTGAGTAAATCTCCATCATGCACAATAAATAGTGTCCCTCTTCTTTTTCTTCCTTTTTCAGTGGTTATATCCTTCATACAACTCAAATCTTTTCAAGGTTTATTGTTAAGACATGAAAAATGGGGTAATTTAGGGAGAAGGATCCATGTACTTCTTGTTAACCTCTTTATTAGTGCTAAACTACATATGCCTATTAAAATATCTGTACCCACCCGCGGGAAAAATCCATGACTATTTGCTTTTGTCTGTCCTCTTCCCCATCTGGCTTTGCTGTTTGTTGAGGCTGTTTGCTGAAGTACGGAAAGAGTTTGGAGATGGAGACCAGAACCAAGCATTAGGTCCCTTTTGATGTCTGAATGAAGAGGCAACGGTCAGCAAGGGCAGCAGAAAACATTGCAGTTGCCATGCACAAATATACTTTACTGCATTCTTTAGGCCCTTCTGGAAAAAAAAACCTTTTTCAGTAGTTACAAAATCAACATAGAACTGTGCCAGATTCTAATGGAATGGCAATCTCTAGGAGAAATTTCATAAGGAAAAACAGTAAGGAGTGAGAATATGTAAAAGTTAGCTAGTAGTCACATGACAAGATTTAAAACAAAAGATTACTAAAGTTTCTATGTTTATTTTCTACGTTTAGTGTGATTCGCAAAATATGATTCACCAGAAATTATGTGGGTCTCAAAGATTGAAAAGAACCTTTCAAAGACACAAGTGCAAGTTCTTTTCAAATTGCTCCAAACCATTGTCAAATTTTCTATTTTCCACATTTTAAACAATGTTAGGCCAGGCCTATACTGTGGGAGGGAAGTTAATCAGAATTGTTAGTACTAGGAAACATGGCACTTGCTCATCCAATCTGAATGGATATAATTTTTCTATTTGTAATTTCTAAAATTTATTTTTTTTTAATTTCCAATGAAGTAGAAAATTTTGTGGAAAACAGTTTGTGTGAAAATGTTCATTTCAAATATTCTTATTATCCTAACCATTTTAATAAGCATTCTTATGCTTTGACTATTCATATTGTATAAATTTTTATTCTGCACCATTCTTAGGGAAGTGTAATGCACAACATTCTCAGAAGATAAAGCGGTTCTGTGGGACTATAACTTGTGTGATTTTGAGGAGGAGGAACAGAAAAGGAAAGTAGGAGGAGATGGAGAAAAGAGACCAATTCAGGGACTTCTGTGTTATCATTAAACAACATGACACAAAATAACTTTACAGTTAGCTGCTATTCTTGAACATTGGGTTGCATAGCTCCAAACATAGGCAATCAGTGCCTTAAATGAAGGGGAATCTGCATACAGCCACAGAGTTCCTGGGCAGGTCACGGGCTTATCTTCTGGGGATGTCTTCAAGGGGACTTCTACTGCTTCACCTTTGCACTAACCTTGATCCATGTCATGAAACCAGAACGAGTAAATAGAAAAAGGACTCTTATAAGAAATCCTGTGTATTACATCTGTATTACATACCGGAGTTGCTATGGACAGCTTTCTGCTCTTTGATAACCTCAGTGGGACCATCATATGCACCGTCAAAAACAGAATCTAGCCAATAGATTACAAATTTAGAGAGGTCTAGGCAGGCTGGCCTAGTATGAAACAAGGTCCATGCTATCTGAGCTAAGACATATTTCCTAAGTGTTCTTTGAGAAGTCTGGATGTAGGTATCTACAATGAGCAGCAATTCTTTTAAAAGCAAGCAAGCAAAGAGCTGGTTTTCCATAAAAAAAGGAAAGGACACCTAACACACTGTGCAATAGCTGAGAATCTGAAATGAAGAATGTGGCTCATTTGCAAGTCCCTTTATTCTAAAATTCAGGATCGGGATACTAATATTTAATGTTTACTCCACATTATATCTGAAAGTCACTAACTGTCAGGGGAGTTAAGCACTGAAATAAATTGCCTAGAGAGATTTAGGAATCTCCAAGAATGGAGATTTTTAAGAACAGGTTAGACAAACTCCTGTTAGGGATGATATAGAGCAGGGGCAGGTCCACTGACCCACAGAAAAACCAGTCCACACACAAGTGAAAAGAAAAAAAAAACCCAGTCCTCAATGAAGTGGCTCCCAACAGAGGAGAAAGACACTCTCCATATTCCCCCTGCCCACCAGAGCCTAGGAAGGCCCAGCCTCATAGATTTTGTGTGTTCCAGCCCTGTGATAGGAAAGAAGCGGGGGCTGGAGCACCAGCACAGGATCACCAAAGCTGGATGTGGGGTGCTGAGCTTCAGGGGCCAGACTCAGGCAAGCTGGGGCTGCATTCGGCCCCTGGGCCTTAGGTTCCCCACCCCTGATCTAGATGGTGTTGGGTTCTGCCATGAGTGCCTAAGACTGGACTTGATGACCTCTCGAGGTTCCTTCCAGTCCTGTGATACTATGATTATATGCAAGTATAACTAATTCAAAAGCAGAAATCACTCTTCTGAAACACGAATGTGCAACACTCATTAGATTGCTAGGCTGCTTACTTGTTTTAAGAAGCCTCACACTTCTCCTCCTCACCCCATGGGTCTAAGCTTGCTGTCTTACAGTTCTTATGGGAGATTTTCTTTTCAACTTTCTCCCTTTTGCAGTTCTGTATATTTAGTTATATCCCACTGTTTCCATGGCATTTTGTCTAATACATTCTGTAATAATCTCCAATAAATACACATCCTTAGAAGAGTTCTTGTGGTGGTTTTTGCTCATTTTATCATTCCATTCTGACAGTATTCGTTACTTACTGATAATCAGCCACATTTCTCTTTTAATCCTATCCTGTCATTAATGTTTTAATATTAAATTGTCAGGTGCAAAAACATGCTATTGCATATTTCTTTTCAATATTTCACCACAGTAGATCAGATAAACATGGGAAAGTTGTTCTTGTATTTGATACCTTTGTTAGCATACATTTTCCCCTCAAAATATTGATCGCTAGTGGAAAACAGCTCAATAATCCTGTTATATCTTAGCATCCTATTCATCAGCACTGGGAATCCAAGACTTTGAGGTTAATCGATATTCACCATTTCAGTTCTTGGCCATATTATCATTGAATTGATCATGAAGAGAATGCAAAGCAATTGTCTCGTAAAACATCACTTTTTTAAAAAAGCTGCCATGATTAAATTACTGCTAAAATACTGAGATAGTAAACAGCAAACTCTACAATCTTTCTAGTAAAACTAGACTAACGTTCCCTGCCTTTCTCACTGAGAGTGAGGAATTATTGAGGAAAAACTGTAATTAAATACAGACTCTATATTTAATTTGCACAGTGACACCCTCAAGAATCAGATTTTCTGAAGTATTTTCCATGATATGGCAAGATAAGCTAAACAACCTTTTAATGAACATCAGTTTCTATGGATAGTTTTTACTTGCTTTGTGACTGCATGCGATTTTTTTTTCAGATATGATCAAGGCCATAATAAATGTACTAAGTCTTCATTTTTAATGGCTTCTTGCACTGGTTCTATACAAAATAAGTATCGTATCTAATGGCTTATTAGGCCAGCCCACCATATATAGCTCATAAGAATGTGGTTCCAGCTTTTATTCTTCCAGGGACATAATCGGGATGGACTTAATGGAGAAACAAGCCACAAACAGGAACGAATGGTGATATTGGTGTAATGCTCTCCAGGTCTGTAAAGATGCTTTGGGATGAGAACAAGATCATTAATGGATGAAGCTTCATCAATTAAAAAAGTCAAAAGTCCTACAAGAAAAAAATGTTGAGGCTCAGCTGATTAGTAAAAAAAAGCTACGTCTAGACTGCAAGCCTATTTTGAAAGAGGCTTTTTCGAAAAGATACTTTCGAAAAAGCCTCTTTTGAAAAAGAGCATCTAGACTACAATCAGTACTTTCAAAAAAAAGCACAGTTTGCATTACATAGCACCTTGTTTCGAAAAAGCACTTTTGAAAAAAGGCGTGATTTCTCGTAAAATGAGGTTTTCTGTGGTCGAAAAAACTGCAGCATTCTTTTGATTTACTTACGAAAGAACGTGGCAGCAGTCTAGATGCAGGGGAAGTTTTTTTCAAAAAAAGGCCACTTTTTAAAAAAACATCCTGTAGTCTAGACACACCCAAAACTATTATCTTCCTTCAGCCATTAGAAGGACAGATGTTGACGTCAGCAGCTTGCCTAACTAGGTAGATTGTTTCTGTGTACTGTGTAGCCATTATGGCTCCAGGAACAGTATTTCCCTCTACAATAATAGGAAAGAGGCGGCAGAATAATATATTTCTTTCTAGATTTCAGAATTACCAGCAAAACTGAGCCATCCAAAGATACTGTGATTTTCCAAAGGGGTAAGAATCAGGCTATTAAGAGACAAGTCCTGTTGGTGAATTTTTTGAAGTAGTTCTGAATGGGTAATCGAGAATGAAGGAACTTTTAATAATATTAAAATAACTTAATAATATATTTTATGATTAAGAGAAATTAAATAGAATCCCACATCATTATATGTTTGGTAATTTTAATTCTTTTTTCCATTTTAACAGGTTTCAATAATAATAAAGATATTTATAGTAGTTTATGGGCTCAATCCTATTCTTTAATGCAGACCACAAATCACATCATCAGCTACTGTACGGTATTTGTGTTGGGTATGTACAGGCAGGTCCTTGTGCTCAGTAGTGGTCTCTATGGAGCAGGTTTCCACCTATGAAGATCAGATAGTTGGATCACGGCTCTCATGGGGCAATGTAAAAAAATGGACTAAAGTGGATTTAAAACGATACCGATATCACTGAACAAAGCAAATGATCGCTTAAAAATACTACATTTCTGTACCAAATTAGTCTAGTTTCAAATATTCTCAAAAGCATCAATGAGGAACAAAACCATTGGAACAACATATTTACGACTGACAGAAAGTTGTATTTAGAACACAGGATACATAGAAACAAAGAATTCCATTTCTGTCAGCATTATGTGTATCTAAATTGGAGAGTGGTTACCTGAATGGAGAACTTACAAACTTAACTCATTTCAACACAGACTACAGCAAAGTGTAAAAACATCCTTGATATGCAATGCACTGACAAATGGCTCTGATTATCGTCCCCTTGCTGCAATACTCAGCAGCTGAACTTGCACATCCTATGCATGTACGTTATTTCCTTGAGCATATAATAGCAGATATATTCAGTGATTATCCACATTATACATTTCGTTTATAGTACATCAATGTGCACTTTCCATGTCATACAGTCTCTATTCAGCATATGGTTTTCTTTGGTTTCTTACCTACTATTGGCTAGAAAATGTCAGCTTGCTACTCTAAAATCCTGGCTTCACTGAAATCAATGGTAGAACTCCCACCATTGATTTCAATGGGACCAGGGTTTCACACCTACACTCCAGTTTGTGAATTTAAATAAAGTCAATGGGATTCTTTAAAGCAAAAGGGATCTTTGCTGCCTCAGTAGATACTTTCAGTGCATACTGTAGCTGTTTTGTGGGGCCCTAACTAGAAAATTCAATTATCTGCATGACAGTTTGCAGTTTTCCATCAGCAAAGTAAATTTTCTGTAGACACAGCAATTCATATAGTTATTTTCATAAACATACAGTTTAACTTCAATATATACATAAATATATTTGGCATACAGCAAAGAGTTTACTATATGATGTGTGTGTCTGTGTATACAAGCTTTCACACTGTGAGAGCTTCCAAATGTTGTCTATAGTATGTTTGTACCAGGTATGCCTATTAAAATATGGGAATCAATTGCATGCATCATTTAAAACAAACACAATCAATGTACCTCAAGATCTTTTACTCCATAAATAACTTCACCACTGGAGGATAATCACAACAGAACAAATAGATTATGACACTCAAAACTAAATTTTTTTATAGCAAATAGAATTTTCTTTTAAAAAACTCAAGTCAACATTATGCCACAATGCCAAGAAATTCTGATTTCTTGTCTGGTGTAAAACAAAAACACATGTTAATTTCCCTGGGAGCAAGCTAAAAAAAGCCAGAGCTGTCTCAAAGCTTCAAGTCACACCTAATCATGAGGATGCATCAGTGCTAAATGTGCAATACATTAATTACAGTGGAGAGATGAAATATTATTGAGCTACAATCAACATCAAGGAACCTTTGAGCATTATAGAAAACACAGAAACCATACCCAATAGGGAAAGTAAGCCACAATAGCCTACCTGAGACAAGTGAGACTGTGTCTTTCTCCCAAGAGACAACAGTGATGTATGCCTCCACAGAGGAGGGGATAATGCACTTGAAGACCGCTACATTGCCTCTCATGGCTTTCTGGTCCTCCACACGGACTGTATAGGGTTCCCGTAAAACTAAAATGAAAGAATAGTGAGACTTTGTTAATAAGTGAGATGGTCAGGGCAAGATAGAATTCAACAGAAAGAAGTCCTGTCCGGAAGAACAGGTGGGTGTCATTTACCCATGGACTGAATGTAGACACCACATTTCCTTGGCCTGCAAAAATAGCAATCAGAAGATGATCTCATGCCCATTAACCCTTTCACTTTCATGTGCCGCATGGCCCCCTTAGTCAGTGTCACAAATCCCAAAAGGTGGGATCATGCCCTTTTCCAGTTCTTGCTTTGATCTTGCACAATTCACCCAGGATGAAAAAAATAAGAAAATATGATTAGATTTTCCTCATCCTAATGGCAAGATAAGAGAGTAAATGTTGTGTTTGAGCAGGAAAATATGTGATAATGTTACACAGCTGATCAGAAGGGTCTCCCTAAAAGAACTTTAAGACCCTCTTGCGTACTCTAATGCTATATTGTACCCCATCACATTTCAATGTTCATCCTTCAGTTAATTCTAGGTGCAAGGGGAAAACCATTTCCCAAGAGAAACAGAGACTCCACATGAGAAAAACAACACACACTTGCATGCTGGCTTGCTTAGGTTCTTACACCACACTTCCTGCACCAGCTGAGCATTCTACTTTACCAGAGAGAGAACAGGACCCCCCCAGTAATACTGGAAGCTTCCCACATAGAGGGTCTGTTGAATTAAGCTGGCAACCTTCTCCTGGTGTGAGGTTAAGGTGGAAACCCAGAAAGATGGAAGAGAGAGGAATTGAGGATGGAGAATGAGAAGAGTTGAACATGCTAACCAGAGAATCAATAGAGGTGAATGAGAGGGAAGGAAGGAGTGTGCTCAGACTTGCAGAGAAATGTTGAAGGTCTCAAAGATTGAGCAGGAAAGCGGGGCCAGAGATGGAGCAGGTTATACTGAAATAAATAGGTCAGTGATCAGAAAAGGGAAACTAAAAGATTAGGTACATTAGCAGGAACAAGTATACTAATGATTCTGCTGGTACCTGGGAGAATTGGTCTAGAGAAAAAAGGAAGACGGCAGGGAGTGGAAAATAAAAGAGGCAATAGCATCTACCAAGTTAGTACAACAGCTGAGCATTTTGGGGTAGAGGGTGGAATATAAATGGGAGAAGAGGAAATCCAGGCACTGTAATCAATAGGAAATAGAGATGAGAATTCTCTGTGTATGGATAGTGACTAACAGGAAAGGGAGAAAAAGCTTAATGCCAGATGGAATACAGTTCAAATGTGGAAAAGGTGGGAAGTGGCATGAATGAAGGAGTAGGAGCTCAATACCACCACTGCTCCAGATCTGGTCTGGGAGAAAATAGACCACTACAAGAATGCAGCTATAGGGAGGGAGAAAGAGGAGGCCAGTTTCAGTGAATATAAAGCAATGAAAGGGGCAAGAGGCAAAATGTTCACACAGGTCTAGAAGTCATTACTGCTGAGAACAATTTCAGCACTCCATGGTGATCATATCAGAATGGGACCATTGTATAGTAACTTTCTCTAGTCCCACTGGAAAATAAAATCACTAAGAGCAAAATCTAGGTGTAAGCACATTCACTCAAGTGGGTGTAGCTATAGTAGCTTCCCAGCAGAGCCAGCCCAAGCTACGGGCTGACCGGGCTGACCGGGCTATCGCTTGGGGTGGGGCCGCGCATGCGCCGGGCGCCCAGGGACCGTTGGCGCCATGTGCCCTGGGGCAGGGCTGCGCATGTGCTGTACTCCCGGGGTGGCGCTGCACTCCCGGAGTCCGGGGCGCATGAATGGTTCAGGCCAGCCCTGCTTGCCAGTATTTGGATGCATATTTCTGGAACAAAGTAGTCATGGACTTATAAAACGGTGACCCTTTTATAACAGCTCCTTAAAAATAAAAGAGTGTATAGCCAGATTCAAATGGCAAGTTAAACATGAGCAAACAATAAAGGGTTTTAAATTACAATGCAAGCCCTCGATCATAAAGAGGATTTTTTTTTTTTTAGTTTTACATCCTGCTTAAACAATTATACAGTTCAAACGTTAAGAGGTATTAAAATAAAATATATCATAATTAAGAGAACACAACATCATTAGTCTAAAATATATTACTGATTATAAATAATGAGGCAAAGTGGCTAACTCTGGTCACAGACTTGCTGCATAGTTAGAAACATATGCTTTTTTACATTAGCAACCTTATGGAACTCCTTTTCATGCAAAGAAGCCAGCTACCCTCTTCTTTCTATGCCCCAAGGAAGGGCACACAAAACATAAGGATCTCTTTCTTTATGTGGCTAACTGTCTTCTACCTCTAATGCTGCAGGGCTAGCTTGCAGCATGGGCTATTTTGAGAAGGTATCACGACAATGTTATGAACAGGGCTAGTGAACATTGGTTCACATTCTTTTCTAAACTGCTTGTACAGTTACAGAAACCTGTCATGTCATTAAAAAAAAGCCACTCCCAGGGCAATCGTTCCAAGAAACAAACATACACAAACACCTGCAAAATAGTGAAACTTGACAAAGGCTGAACTAGTCCCATTTCCTCAATCTCTTGCTGCGGAGACTTGTAGAATCTGGACCTTCACATTTTGGCATATGGGAAGGTAAAAGACACATGCTTATCGGATTTCCAAACCAACCTGTTAATCTTTGGATTTTGCAGTATCCAAGGAGGTTGAGATATCACAAAAGTAATTGTTCAATCCCAAACAGCACGAGACGGTTCTTGTTTATATGCATGCACTAACATTTCTGTTTAATGCATTCACAATGTTGCCAAGACTTATGATTTTATCATGAGCCTTGTGATTTTTATTGTTTCTCTTGAAGCCCCAGATCCCAGAGTCATTTGATTACATAAGACTCTGATTTTTCTTGAAAATAAAAGTCTAGTTTTCACAATTGCTTGGAAAAAACAAACACTTGAAAACAAGATGGAACTATATTCATTTATCCCATCTGACAATCTGTAGAGAGTTTTTCTACATTATATACAAAGCCAAAAGCTATTCAACTCAACCATCCCCTTGACACCTCCACAATCCACAAAAATCCACAGGATAGCCACTGGACAGTCTGTTTTCTTTTAGGGACTTCCTAGGATGGAATCTAGGCTTTCCTTGCCTCTCCTGGCCAATGAGGGTCTACCTTTGTGTTACACTATACCACTAGTCATGTGTCTAGCTCCAGGGAGTCCTCTGATTAGATAGGAAGGAGCACTGTGCACTTACTTGTGGAGCTAGAGAGGAGCAAAGAGCTAGTCTAGCTTTCATCGTGCTTGCAGCAGGGTTTCTCTCCACTTGCTTAGGACCAGTGGTTTGTCCTTTCCTCTGGATACTGCATTTAATTACCAAAGAGATGTAGTTTTTATGTTGACTAATTGTGGCATTGTCTTTTCTGCTGTTACCAAGCTAGAATACTGGTCAGGCATATGCTCCAGCATATTGTGCCAGAACATTTGGGACTGTATAGTTTTTGCTAGAAATTACATTTTGTCACCTCTTTGCTCTCCTCATAACATTAGTAATATTAAGATGCCACACTGATAACTGGGTCCCAAATAAGCATGTTTACTAACTACAGATTGTACCTCTCAGGTCCGACATCTTTGGGACCGGACCAGCCCCAAACCAGGGCATTTGCCAGATTAGGAGAGATCAATGGCAGCCCCTGTGCTGCAGTACTCCGCTACGGCAACAGCAGAGGGGCCAGCATTGATGGAGCGAGGACTGGGGGTGTTGGGGAAAGAGGTGGGGTAGCTTCGGAGCCCTACAGTCACCAGCCTGCACTCCTGGCTGCCACTGCTGCCCGCGGGGCTGCGTCCCCAGCTCTGGCTGCCAGCCACTCTGCAGCTGCCCCAATCCCACCTCTTCACCTTAGCACTCCCTATCTCTATTCCGTCTCCTCCACCCCACAGCTTGAACTCTGCAAATGAGCTATTTGCAGCACTCTGGAGGAGAAGGGGAGGAGCTGCTGAGAGCGGGCCCCCAGCATTATCCCATGAGTGCTCCAGCTCCGCAGAACTCATGGATGCCAGACAACAGAAGTTGTCAGATGAGGGAAGTCTGGATTAAAGAGGTTCAATATGTATATACAAATATACAAGGCCTCGCTATCCGTAGACACTGCTACTTCAGAAGTGTTCGGATAGCTCCTGCAATAGAAAATAGGAAGGCCCACTAGAGGGCTCCCAAACTAGGACTATCACCTATATATTGCAATATAGTATCCAGTTTCTGTAAGGATAGTAGAGAGAGGGGGTTATATCTCCCAGAATTATGGGATTGGGCATATCCCTGAGACTGAGAATCATCCGTGGAGATAGTCTGGTATCTAACTCAATGACAGCTGTAATTTATTTTAATATATTTATTGGGGCGGAGGGGGGGGAGGGGGGGGAGGGGATGGATTTGTGCTCCAAGCCTTATATGAAGGCTTGGGTAGGCTGGGTGGTTTATCTGTGTGGAAGGCTGTTTTGATCGTGGGGAGAAAGGATGTCATATGAATTGTCAGATGCTGCAGCCTTCCTTTACAGAGGCTACAGCCAGGGGCGGATATAGGGCAGGGCGAACGGGGCAGCCGCCCCAGGTCCCGCGTTTAAAAAAGACGTGTGCATGCGCCGTGGCAAAGGGGGGGCCCCGCGGAGTTATGCTGCCCAGGGCCCCGCAAAACAATCATCTGCCCCTGGCTACAACTATTCTTTTATTTCCTTTGTTTATGTTATTGATGCTTGTTAATTTAAGCAAATTGATGTCTTTGTGACATAGACTATTCTTAGATACTAAAGCAGTGTTTTTAGTCATCCCACAAGCCACAGACAGAACAGGAAAATGATTTGCATATTCAAGTGCTTATTTACAGAAATACTTCTTATGTATGTATATCTGCGTGACTGGAAGTATAAAGGAGA